>NC_086319.1:198164095-198764095 GCF_036172605.1 Pelobates fuscus
TCTAGTCGTTAGCCATCGAAGCCAATGAAACCATATCTTCTGGTATGTCTGGTTTCATCCTCTAGCCATCAGGATTAATTCTTCTATGGACCTCATGTCTTTAACCCTCATTATCCAGTCTGTCATGGATGGGGTTGTGGTTTTCTTCCATAACGCTGGGATCAGGCTGCGCGCTGTATTGATTAGATATGGAGTTATTGTCTTTTTATAGGAAGTTAGTGGTAGGGTTGTCAGATGCAGTAGGTAGTTTTCCGGTGTGAGCTCAACTGCGTTGTCTGTGAGCGTTGTGACCGCCTGGTGTATCTCACTCCAGAAGGGTTGGATCCGGGGGCATTTCCACCAGATATGATATAGTGTGCCCAGGTCTGTGCTGCTCTCCAGCATTCTGGTGCACTAGTGCTGTGCATGGTTGCGAGTTTTTCGGGTGTTTTGTACCAATGTGTTATCATTTTGTATCCTGATTCTTGGTATTTGGTGCTTATGGAGGTTTTGTGCGTCATCATGAAGGCTGTGACCCACTGGTCTTGGGTCAGTGGGTGGCCGAGCTCCCTCTCCCAGTATCTGATGAAGTAAGGTAGTTGTGTGTCTCCTTGTGGTGAGTTTAGCAGTCTGTACAGAAGTGAGATGGCGTGTGGCGGAGGTGTGGGCTGTGCGCATATGTTCTCAAATGAGGTTAGTGGTTGTGCAGCTGAAAGTAGGTTAGGCATGTGTTTAAATATGCTTACTAGTTGGTGGTACCTGAATTTTGTCATCAGGTCCGGGGGGTCGGGTGTGTGTAGATCTGTTAGTAGGGGGATATTCCCAGTCGCCAACACGTGCTGTAGCCTGCATTGGGTCTGTAGGCCCAGGCTGGTCATGATCAGGTTACTGTCAACCATGTGGAACAATGTGTTGCCCGTGATCTGGTATAGGGGAGATACTGGAGGGGCGATGTCTGGTTCCAGACTGCCAGGGTGGCTGCTATTATGGGATGCTTCCTTTCGTGTCTCTTCTTCTTTTGAGGGGGTTGCCATGGGAGAGTGTTTAATGGAAGAGATGAGAAGCTGGCCCTTATGGCGATCCAGAGCTTGTCTTCTGTTCCTAGAGTCCATTCGGTGATGCGTTGTAGGTGGTTAGTTTGGTGGTACTTAACTTGGTCTCGCAGTCTCAGCCCACCCTGTGATTTAGGTTTTGTAAGAATGTCATATTTTATCCTTGCTGTCCGGTCCTGCCAGACATATTTTGTGAAGGTTCTGTGTATCTGGCTTAGAAAGGTCTGGGGAATGAGGATTCGGAGTGTTTGTAGACGGTATAAGAAGCGTGGTAAGATGTTAATTTTAAGAACGTTCACTCGTCCTAGCCAGGTGATGTGCGGTACATCCCTGTCCATTAGGTATTTAAGTATGCGTTCTAAGAGGGGAGGGAAGTTATGTCTAAACAGTTGAGATGGATTGTCGGTGAGCCATGTGCCTAAATATTTGTATAATTAATTCGGAGGTTGGAGAGTGCGCCGTGGTCTTCGAATTCTTGCATGATGGCCGGGAGTGAAGATCGTGGGTCTTGGACTGTGAAAAGCAGGTCGTCCGCGTAGGCTGATATTTTGCTTCCCTTTATTTTCCTTGTACAGTATTAACCCACCCCCTTAACTTTCTACCTATTTTGTTACATTACAGCCTTAAGTTCAATGTTTTATTAATCTGAATTTTATGTGATGGATCAGAACACAAAAGTCTCAATTGGTGAAGTGAAATGAGAAAATTATATACATATAATAGAAAAAATAGAAAACAGAAAATTGCCATGTGCTTATGTATTCACCCCCTTTGTTATGCAGCCCATAAAAAGCTCTGGTGCAACCAATTACCTTCAGAAGGCACATAATTAGTGAAATGATGTCCACCGGTGTGCAATCTAAGTATCACATGATCTGCCATTTTGAAAGGCCCCAGAGACTGCAACACCTAAGCAAGGGGTGTACAAATAGCAGGGGTGAGAGTGGGCATCCTTGGTGGGTGCCATTGTGTATTAGGAACAGACTGGACAGTGTGCTATTCACATATACATTTGCGGATGGCCCGCTGTAGAGTGCCCCGATACATTTACTCATGTTGGGGCCGAATCTGAGATGTTGTAGCGTCGCAAAGAGGAAAGTCCAGTCTCCCTGTCGAATGCCTTTTCTGCGTCGGTGGAGATTAGGAGTGCAGGTGTTGGTCCAGTCCTGGCCGCTTGTATCAAGCTGATAACTTTGGTGGTATTATCTCTGGCTTCTCTGTTTTTAACAAACCCAACCTGGTCCGTGTGAATCAATTTTGGTAGGATGGGTTGAATGCGGAGCGCTAGGACCTTCGCGAATAGTTTTAGGTCGGCGTTCAACAGGGAGATCGGTCTGTAACTGGCGTATGCTGCGGGGTCTTTGCCTTCCTTTGGTAGCACCACTATGTGCACTTTTAGGGTGTTCTGATCGAGGGTCCCCCCATCTTTGATCGCATTGAGCATCCCAATTAGGTGTGGAGCCGGTGTTTTATAGTATGTTCTATAGTATTTGATGGTGAAGTGCCACTTTTGTTGCCATATTTGTAGAAGGTCTTCTGGGCTTGTCTGAATTGGAAGGCAATTTTTTGAGAAAGGTGGGAGTTCAGTTCTGCCCTTGCCGTGATCAGTTGTGTGTATGTATCTTCGTTTAATCTGGATTTGTGCTGTTTTTCCAGGTCTGCTGTTAATTGCGCGCGTTGTTTTTTGCGCTGCGCTGCATGTCTAATCAGGAGGCAGTGGATCACACATTTGTGTGCCTCCCAGATCTTGTCTGTCGGAGTCCGGTATGGTTCGCGTGGAAGAATTGGTCCATGTGGGATTGCACTTCACGTTGGTTTAGGGGGTCTTCTATCAGCGACTTGTTGAGTCTCCAGGTCCATTGTTTCTGGAAGGGAGTTGGCGAGGTGATTGTAATGGTCTGACCAGGACATGGAGGGGAGCAATGTACGTGAGGTCGGAGTCGCAGTGTGAGCTGAGTGTTGCGTTGGGTCACTGGGATAGTCTAAGTCCCGGTTGTCGGGAGTGTGTCGTCTCTCTTTGCTCGGTTACCTCTTTGAGTTAGAGGGTGGAGACTGTGGAGACAGTCGAAATGGGTAGTCTGCCTCTGGGGTGCAGGCTCACGTGGAAGATGAATGTCCAATGAGCTTATCCAGTGGGGTGGCAGTAAACCCGTGGGGGGGGTGGGGGGGGTGTCTTTGCTCTCTGACAAAGTATGTAAGTTGAACTGTTATGTCAAGTGTTGGGGACGTCCGTGCCTTGCTGCCAGAGCGCGAAGAGTAGGTATTGAGACCATTAGTTGTAATTCAGTGAAACAATGTAAAAAACATTTAACAAGTTACAACCATTATTATGACCAAGTTATGGTTTGTATATACAGTTGGAGACAGATACATTCTGTGGAGACCTTCAGCTATATCATAAATACATGCCTTGGAGTTCCCCATTCCTGCTGTGAGAGTCAGAGGGGTCAGTGTGCGTCTGGGTGTAGCTCGACTAAGTTGAGATGTGGGTGTCTGAGCTTCTAGGTGAGTTCAAGAGGGGTGTAAGGGTGAGGACGGGAGGTCGATCTTTTGGTGATATTCTTGTGGTTGGGTTTGTCAGTGTTGTGGGGGGTGTTGTCGCGTGAGCGTGTGGGATCGTCATCTGGGCAGGTTGTACTGTCCGTTATGTTTTGCCACCAGAGTCTATTCCATCTCAGGTATTGTGCGTGCTTCTGTGATGTGAGGATGGGGGGTATACTCCAGGTCGGTGGGAGGAAGTCTGGGGGTCATGTGGGCTAGTCAATAGTAGCTGCCAGGGTGGGGAAGAGTCCCTATCGGGCTACAGGGTGAGCAATTATGTCGCCTGCATATGCTGTTGTCTGGTGTGGATACCATCTCTCCCCCTGCCCCCAACCCTCAGGTTATGGCCTTAAGTATCTCCCTCGACAGTGTGGTCTGGGCCATATAGCACATCTAGTTACATGACATGGTAAGTATACGACACCAGGGATGTGTTGGTTGTTGCTCCTTGGCCCTTCGCTGAGGTCGGGGTGAGACGGGCCGAGACAATCATGACAGTCCTGGTGGCTACTGTCCTACTCCTTGTTGCAGCCCCAAGTGGAGGAAGAGAGAGAGAAAAAAAATATAAGAAAAGAGGGAGGGGGGGGAACGTTCTCTTCGTCTGCCCTTCGTTAGGCGGTGGTGCCTTATGGACTGAGGGGGGAGCAGGGTAGAATCCTCTCTTCCTCTACCCTTTCTTTCTGGAGAGGATGCTATTTATGTGTGGAGTTCAGTCTGTGGTATAGTCCTTTCGGTCGTCTGTTGGTGGTGTTGTCACTCTGGTCATTGTGGGAGTGGCGGTCCATTTCCAGGGCAGGTTTGCGCGTGGTGTGGTGCGGGGTTCGTCGGTGCTTTGTTGCTGTGTGGTTCTCCAGTGTCTCTGGTTGCTGTAATTCTTCTTGTGCAGCTTGGTGGGGAGGGACCGTGCCTATGCCCAAGCCTTCTGTACCAAGTGGTTGGGTCACTGATCTGCCCAGGTTTCTCTCATTGAGGGGGCAGTCTGTCCAGTCCCGTACCAGGGTGGCCGGTAGGCCTAAGGTGTCTAGGAAGATGGGGACATCCGCTGGAAGCTGAATTGTGACCTCAATGTTGTCCTTTCGTGCTGTAAGAGCGAATGGAAAATTCCACCTGTACCTTATCTGGTGTTCTTAAAGCACAGCGGTGACAGGTCATAATACAATTCCACGTTTCGACATTTGTACCTCCATGATCTTTCCATATGTACCTCCTTCATAATGTCCTCCTTTAATTGAAAGTCTTGTATGTAGCATATAACATCACGCGTTGGGGCCGTTGGTGGCGGTTTCGGTCATACAGCACGGTGTGCTCTATCTTTGTACATGTGTGCTTCAGGGAGTCTATTCAATATGATGTTAAATAATGGGATCAGGGTCTCCCTTAAATGTTCTGGGACAATTGGCTCCTGTAACCCTCTCACCCTAATATTATTCCTGCGGCTCCTGTTGTTCAGATCTTCAACATGGAGCCGCAGGTCTGTAAGCTGCCTGTCATACTTGTGTGTGGTCTGTAGTGCCGGGCATGCACTGTCATGACCTGCAGTTTCCAGAGCTGTCACTCTTCCCTCTAGGTCTGTCAGTGAGGTGCGTAATGTGTCTCTCTCTGTCCGGAGTGTTGTTTTTACCTCCTGCACTATGGATTGGAGGTCCTCCTTCTTGGGGAGCGAGGTAAATAGAGTATACCAGTCTGGTGAGGGGGTTTCCCTGTCTTTGGAGCCGGCGGCAGTGAGCAGGCTATCTTCTGACGCAGTGGATCCTGGAGAGGATGGTGCCATGTTGGAGGCATCGTGTTGCGAGGTGAGGATCCCCCGGGGTTTGCAGATAGCTGCGGATGGATGTAGACAGTCCCTCTCCTTGTGTCCTCTGTGTTGACGGGGGCATTTGCAGGCGTTCTGGTCTCTGAAGGTGCGTGTTGAGGCTGATCGTGGCTGCAGGGCTTGGAGCTAAGAGTTTAAGTTTATCACATTTGTCATGCAAATTGATGATAGATTAAGAACCAGAGAAACTACCAGAAATAGAACCAGACGTATGGCTATGTCATTAGCACCTTGTTTCTCACCTATTGTTCCTGACCTCCCTGTACAGTCCAAACCTGAACCCATGCAGTTGGGGGTCACTAGACTGTCAGAGGCAGAAAGACAATATAGGAGAAAAGAGAGTCTATGCCTATACTGCGGTAGAAAGGGACATATAAGGAGTGCTTATCCTATACGTTCGGAAAACCCTTAAGGGGACAGGTCTTAGGTGTGATTGATACGTCCTCTGGGAATAATAAAACTAGATTCCTCCTTGATATTACGATCAAATGTAACAAGAAGAATTTTCATGCAAGGCCCCGATGGACACAGGAGCGGCAGGAAACTTAATTGATGTACATTTTGTAAAAAAAAAAATGCTATACCTATCAAGGAGAGATTATCACCTCTGGCAGTTGAGGCATCCTCATATTGACTGGGCAAACGGGGGGATATTGGAATGGGGCAAGGACTGTACTGAGAGATGTATGTTACACATTACCAAAAGAGTGGGCAGTATTACATTACCCACTACTACGCCTCAGACCTCCTAAGTTCCCACACAATACTGGGAGGTCAAGGAGGTATTCAGTAAGACTCAGACCAATATTCTACCTCCTCACAGATCATGACTGTTCCATAAATCTGCTACCCGGTGCTATGCCACTCCACAGGAGAGTAGAATAATAGAAGAGTATATCAAAGACTCCCTTAGTAAGGGCCATATACGTAAATCATTCTCGCCTGTTGGTGCAGGGTTCTTTTTTGTATCTAAAAAGGATGGTGAATTACGTCCATGCATTGACTACAGGGCATGAAACAAAATCACCATTAAAAATACAGACCCCATTCACCTCATTTCCGAATTGTTTGACAGACTCCAGGGTGCTAAAGTTTTTACTAAACTTGACCTCAGGAGTGCATACAATTTGATTTGGTAAGGATTAAGAAAAATCATTAGTGGAAAACGGCATTTAACACCAGTGGGCACTATGAATACCTTGTAATGCCTTTCGGCTTGTGCAATGCTCCAGCCGTGTCTCAGGACTTTATTAATGACGTACTCAGGGACTAAATTTATTCATTTGTCCTGGTCTATCTGGATGATATCCTAATTTATTCCCCTGACCTTCAGACTCACCACAAACATGTCAAACAAGCATTGCAAACTTTACTTAAAAATCAACTTTATTGTAAACTGGAAAAATACAGAGGGACACAGAGGGAGAGACACACGGGGGGAAGGAGAGAGACACACAGGGGAGGGGGAGGAAGAAACAGGGGGAAGAGAGAGACACAGGGAGGGGGAAAAGAGACAGAGGGAGAAAGACTGGGAAGAAGATGGGAGACATGGACACAGAGGAACAATGAAGGGGAGAAAGAAACATACAGAGGGACTGGGGGGAGACAAAGAGGCACACAGAGGGGCTAGAGGTAGAAAGAGACACACATAGGGGCTATATATATATATATATGACGTGTATATTAATGTGTGTATTAGTTATATATATATATATATGTGTAATTATGCCTATTATATTTATACATATATTAATGTGCATTTATATATGCATAATACACAGGGAAATGTCATTAATATGTAACATATGTAATGAGCAGATATTGGCCCAGTCTTGTTGCTAGGTGCATACTCCAACACAATAACATATTTAAAGTGAAGCGCGCACCCACAGGACTTCAGAATAAACAAGATAACATAATTTTTTACAGTTGTGCACTACATACATTCACCATTTTAGTCCCACTACCAAGCTTTCCTTAATATGTCAAGGTAGTTGGACTGAAACATTGATTACATGCAAAGGCACATCTGCTTAAAATAAATCTGCACTTTTGTTTATTTTGAAGCCTATGAGTGCTTTTTTTTTACGTTGGAGTAATAATTTTTAATTTTAAGTTATCTTTTCTAACTCTGTATCAGCACACTATGCTGGCGTGACACATTATTGGGCTGGTATTTTTTTTTTTTCCAGGGCTGCTTTTAGTTCCCAGTCCGGCCCTGATCCCTTGTTATAACTCTAGTGCCACATTAATCACAATTACCATATTTATCGGCGTATAACACGCACTTTTTCTCCCTGAAAATAGGGGGAAAATGATGGGTGCGTGTTATACGCCGATATCCAATATTTACTTACCTGTCTTGAAGCGTTAGCCGGTGTTCAGCGCGCACCGCGGTACTGGAACATCAATTTCAGGTTCCAGTTTCCGGCGGGACTGAAAGGAAGTGTGCACACTTGTGCACACTTCCTTTCAGTCCCGCTGGAAACCGGAACCTGAAATTGAAGTTCCTGTACCGCGGTGCGCGCTGTGAAGCCGGCTAACGCTTCAAGACAGGTAAGTAATTATGGGACAAGGGAAAGTGCACTATGGGACAAGGGGAGGGGGGACACTATGGGAGGGGGGACACTATGGGAGGGGGGGATAATACTATGGGGGGGGAGAATACTATGGGAGGGGGGTGGAGAATACTATGGGGGGGAGAATACTATGGAAAGGGGGGGGAAATTTCCTGAAATTTCCTTCTTAAAATGAGGTGCATGTTATACGCCGGTGCGTGTTATCCGCCGATAAATACGGTAACTGCATTGCATTTGCCACAACTCTTGTTCAAATGCTTTAATATGAGCCCACATTCTAATACTCTAACCTTTATATGCTGTCCTCAATTTTTTCCGTTATAAGCAAAATAAGAATTTTATTTCTAAATTCAGGCTGTTTCATCCAGCTATTTTGTCACTGGATATTATTTTAGCCTATTTTATTTCAGTCTATTTGATTTAACATGCCATACACCTTATCACACGCCTTAGGTGAAACTGGATGAACTAATGACTGAAAGGATTCATAACATCTAAATGCCACTTTGTAATAGACAATTCCTCCTCCATGTTCAATTATGCCTTCATAATTACATAAATAGCTTTGATGGTAAACCAAAAACAATTATTAAAATTATGGAAACAGAATATTATGCCATTATTAATTTATGAGTAATTGCTGAGGTGATGCTGACCTCCAGATGCTGAGATGAAATAATGGTGTTCTTACACTGTGCAATCATGATTCTTGATTGTAGATAGAATTGTAAAGGATTGATTTAAAACATGTGTAGAGGACAGGGTGGAGGATTACAAACTTTTCCTTATTGTTAATTTTTTGGAAACAGTTAAATAGGTGTGTCTGACTTAAGGGATTTCTGCCTTCCAGCTGCAAAAGTTAAACTCTAGAATGTGAATATATATTTTATGAATTTTGAGTTAGCCTAGATTACTTAAATCTGTTATTTTAACCTGTGATGGTTTCTCAGATCAGCTTCAAACTTTATATGACACTGGCATTTTCCAAAGGAAATAAGTACTATACCTAAAATATTTGACTGACACCTCCAATCATATAAAAAATTAAAAGGTGACTACAATTGCCATACCAATGTGTGCTTTTTGCATTGTTTATGGTGCAAGGAGGTGCTTTGTCATCTCTCCCTGTAAATCCCAATGTATTTATCAACATTTAAATGGCTGCCAATAAACCCTTATGGGAACACACCAAGTGAGGGACATTATATGACTAGGGAACCTTTATTACAACAATTGGGTTATCGAATTTACTGATGTCCCAGGCACTTCCACTCTAACCACCTTTGACTTTTTCAGATACGCAGCTTTGAATCTACACCCATCATCCAAGGAGCCCGGTACAACTCCACTCAGCACATTTAAACATGTCTGTGTAATCTCTCTAGGTAGAAAGGGACACATTTTGGATATATACATTATGATAACCACATACTCTACACAAATCTCACTACCATACATTGTAACGTGGGAAGCAGACTTAGGCACACATGATAAAGCAACGTACTGGTCAACTTCACGATACACCCACAAAGTTCCATAAGATATAGGACTCATGATCTTTGCCAGTGTAGAAAAACATTTAAGCCAGATGAACTTCCACATGGGGCTCCAATAAAGATGACCATTCGAGTGCATCACATTACCATTCATTTATGATCATATCACTCACACCTCACCTCTCCATCTTTCCTACCCTCCTTTTTTCTCTTCCCTGATGGGGCTGCAGGTCTCTTTTATTTCTTCACTACAACTCTTCTCCCATTTCTCTAAATCCTCTTTTCTCATCTTGCCATGTCTGTCACCCTTCTCTATTTCTCCTCTATAGACTGACTACTTTTCTATGGACTTTGAAGTACGGCGCATAGCCCATAGTTACTTAACCCCTTAAGGACCAAACTTCAGGAATACAAGGGAATCATGACATGTCACACATGTCATGTGTCCTTAAGGGGTTAAAGGCTCACTACATGTATGATGACAGTTAACGTTCTTGACAGGGTCGGATATTGGAAACCCAACTCTCTTCATTTTTTCTACCTTCACAAGGTACCAAGCAATGACTAAACTACAGTCTTCTTGTTATTCGATGCAGTATATGCCCAGATAACTCATTGTTAATTCAATATCCTCTTGATATTTCACAAGGAGGATTTATCAGACAAAATGTAATGCCCAGAAAGGTATTATACACATGTATAAAATTAATCTTCTTTTATTTGTTGTTCTAGTTTTATATTACTGATATACCTGAAATATATGGCTGCTTTGTGCCTCTGCCTTGTATTTGGAGTCCTTGATGTTATTACTGTATTAATGTTTTTTAATTATTCTTTTTTTCTTATCATGTATGAAAAATACAAATAAAGAATAAAAAAAAAAAAAAACACACCAATATTAAAACACTCACACACATATTTAACATAGGAGAATTCCATTTATATTTCAGATTTACTTCAGATTTTGTCTGTCCTTGGAAGATCATTTGTCTTTCCACCTTGATCTACTCCTCCATCTCCCCTCCATCAAAGATCTCACACCTTCATTGCCCACTCCATCAAATAGATATATTCACTTTCTATGAACCACTGTCTGCCATTGCTCCCAATTAGTGTCCATCCCTTCTGCCATTCTTCTACATTACAGAGCACCCGTTTACTTGCTCCCTCTTTAAAATGCCCTCTTCTCCCTACTAATAAAAATGTACCTTTGTGCCTTCATGTCAGAGCGCTCTCTTGCATACCCATTAAATAGATTTCCTTCTCTACCTGGAATGTTTTAAAGGGAGCGGATAGTGGTGTGCCTTCAGGCCATGATCAAACATTTAATCTTCCTCTGCTGTCCAGAAAATGGACAAAAACAGTTTCAAGTTATACTTGGGTCACTGACAGACAGAGGACAAATGGTATAAAAGAAGGAGATATCTGCCTGAAACTGTATGTATGTATGTATGTATGATGTTTTTGTGGAATATATTTCCAATCATGATCAGGTAACTTTAGGTGGAGAAAGGTTGAAACATATGAATGGAATTGACATTTCAAAAGGGTGTCTAATTAAGCTATCAGGAAGAAGGGACATACAAAACATGTATTCTAGTGGGAATCAATGTAGATTCCATAGGATGCCATAGAAAGGTCTGCAACCAGTTTATCAATAACCATTGGCTTACCTATGTGCCAACAGTATACACTAAATTTCCTCCACCTGCCTACTTAGTGAACCTGGATTGTGACACCCCATATTGTAGAGAGATAAAACTCTTCATCGTAGGAACTAATGATTGTCAGTTGAAAGATCTGTTATATACCATCCAGGAATTTTAAAAGTAATCAGATTCTTGCAGGACTAAGTATATTAATTCAGCCTGTCCTCTGCTTGCCAAAATGTGGACAGTTTAATCCAACAAGAGGACTGATTTATTGTCGTCTGGAAAATGAGCAAGCTTTTTTTGGTTCCCAGAAGTACAAAACGTCCTCTAATATTTTTTCTCAAGACCCCTGTTGAATTCTTTGTATATGTTAATGTGTGCCTGTTAATAGCAATCTAAGCCTACTATTATTCACTAAAAATTAATTCTGTAATCTATTAATCTTCATCTTTTCAGTGACCTCTTATAGCCGTACAATGAAGTGAAATCTGTGCTAGGATATGGATAACATAAAACAAGATAATAAATGCAAGGAATGAAGAGCTTATTAGAAAGTCAGACTTTCTAAGTGTAACGAGTATATACCCCTACACGCAGGATCCAGCAAAACAGAAGACAGCACAGAGGAGAGATACGTCTACCGGACCTTAGAGTGGCCGGACTCGACGTAAAGGAGAAGTACAGAGTCAGGAGCGATCCGAGGTCAAGGGCACAAAGAGACAGCGTAAACGAGAACTAGCCGGGGTCTGGTACACAGGAATCAGCAAGCCGGCAAACAGTACAGACAAGGATAAAGCGAAAACGAAGTCAGAATACAAAGCCAAGGTCAAGTACGGAGAAACACAACTGAATACAACAAGCACTAAAGGGAACTGTAGCAGAAACCACGATAGGGCAAGGAACTAAGGGAAAAGGGTAAGTATAAGTAGCCTTCAAACTAACGTGATTGGCTCCTGTCACTTCCACTCCCCCAACAGGTAAGTGTATGGGGTGATTGGCATGACAGGAGCCAATGGGAGCCTTTTTGCAATTTAGGCTCCCACTGTCTCTTTAAGAGCGCGCCCGAGATTCGCGGCGCGCTCTTAGCTGCAGGCGGGACACGTGACCGCTTCTCGCGGTCACTGCCCGCCTTCCTGTTTGAGCAGTCGGATGAGCCGCGCGCGGCTCGTGCAGCCGCAGGACCGCGCGCGGCTTGAAGAGAGGACCGCGGCCGGCCCCCGGATAAGGTAAGTACCGCTACAGTACCCCCCCCTGAGGACACGCCCTCCGGGCGGGCAGGACCAGGTCTGGCAGGAAAACGCGAATGGAAAGAACGTACAAGGCGGGGAGCATGAACAGCATCCGCAGAAATCCAACTGCGCTCCTCAGGCCCATAACCCTTCCAATGTACCAAGTACTGAAGCCGACCCCTGAGGAAACGAGAGTCAATAACAGCAGACACTTCGAACTCCTCATGACCCTCCACAGAGACAGGAGGGGGAGGGGGTGTACTCCGGGTATAGCAGTTGCGTACGTAAGGCTTCAACAACGAGGTGTGAAATACATTGGGTATACGCAGATTTTTAGGCAGACCCAAGGCATAAGAAACGGGATTAACCTTATGTATAATGCGATAAGAACCAATGAAGCGGGGAGCCAATTTCATAGAAGGCACCCGGAGGCGAATATTCCGTGTGGAAAGCAAAACCCTGTCCCCCACAACATAGGAAGGAGCCGCTCTGCGATGCTTGTCAGCCTGAGCCTTCTGGCGGGCAGCAGAGTCCACCAAAGAACGCTGAACCTGCTCCCAAGTATTACGCAAACCAGCCAAATGCTCATCCAGAACTGGCATGCCCTGTGAGGAGAATGCAGCCGGAAGAACAACGGGATGCTGGCCATAGACAACGTAAAAAGGGCTTTTGCCGGAAGAATCATGAGTGGCGTTATTCCGAGCAAATTCAGCCCAAGGAAGCAGGTCAGACCAATTGTCCTGATGGTGAGACACAAAACAACGGAGGTACTGCTCCAGAGACTGGTTGGCACGTTCAGCAGCTCCATTAGACTGGGGATGGTAAGCGGAAGAAAATGAGAGGGAAATACCCATCTCCGAACAAAAGGCTTTCCAGAACCTGGAAATAAATTGGCTACCCCTATCGGATACAATAGATAAGGGAATACCATGTAATCGAAACACTTCTTTAGCGAAGATAAGAGCCAGTTCCTTGGAAGTGGGCAACTTGCGAAGAGACACAAAGTGAGCCATTTTGGAAAACCGATCTACTATCATTAGGATGACTGTGTTACCATTCGAAGGGGGTAATTCAACAATAAAATCCATTGATAGATTAGACCAAGGTCTCTCGGGAACGGGTAACGGATGCAACAGCCCACAAGGAACTCTACGAGAGGTTTTCATACATGCACAAGTAGAACAAGCACTTATATAGTCAGTAACATCCTTACGTAAGGTATCCCACCAGAAATACCAGGATGTCCAGCAGTCTTAGTATTGTGATACAGTGACAGAATATCCCGTCTCTCGGGAACGTCAACGAACAGTTTATCATTAGGCCTCTCGCCAGGTGCCATGCTCTGTTTCGCTTGTATGGCCTGCAAGAGGGACGAGGAAATAGACAATATAGTAGTTGCTATTATCCTGTCTGGGGGAATGACAGGAGTGACATCAATCTCCTGTTTGTCAATAGTCTCGAATTGTCTGGACAGAGCGTCCGCTTTAGTGTTCCGGTCACCTGGCCTATAGGTGATAATATAATTGAAATGAGACAAGAACAGTGACCACCTAGCCTGCCTGGAAGACAATCTTTTAGCTTCGCTAAGGTAGGACAGGTTCTTATGATCCGTAAATATGAGGATGGGATCCTTAGTGCCTTCTAACAAATGTCTCCATTCTTTGAGTGCTAAAATGATAGCAAGGAGTTCGCGATTACCCACATCATAATTCCTTTCTGCTTTGGACATTTGTTTAGAAAAGAAGCCACAAGGATGCAATGGCTTGTCAGGAGACTCTCTTTGGGATAAGACAGCACCTACCCCTATATCGGAAGCATCAACCTCAAGTATATATGGCAATGAGGGGACAGGATGCTGTAAAATAGGGGCAGAGGCGAACGTAGTCTTAAGAAAGTCAAAAGCCTGAAGTGCCTCAGTAGACCAGACACGTGTATTGCCATCCTTTTTAGTCATACGGGTAATAGGCGCTACTATAGACGAAAAACCTTTGATAAAACGTCTATAATAATTAGAGAAACCCAGAAAACGCTGGATGGCTTTCAGACCTTGCGGCAGAGGCCATTCTATGACCGCAGCGAGCTTCTGGGGATCCATCCGAAAACCCTCAGCGGAAATCAAATACCCTAAAAACTGGACCTCGGATTGGTCGAATAGACATTTTTCTAATTTGCAATAAAGACCATTAGCAAGAAGGGTCTTCAGAACTGTCGTAACATGTCTGTGATGAGTGTGAATGTCTGTAGAATATATTAAAATGTCATCCAAGTACACAATAACAAATGAGTGAATAAAGTCCCTTAAGACATCATTAATAAATTCTTGGAACACTGCTGGGGCATTGCAAAGTCCAAATGGCATGACGGTATACTCATAATGACCTGACCGAGTGTTAAAGGCTGTCTTCCATTCGTGGTCCTTTTTTATACGTATCAAATTGCATGCTCCTCTAAGATCTAATTTGGTGAATACCGTAGCATGTTTGAGCCTGTCAAACAATTCTGTTATTAACGGTATAGGGTAAGCATTTTTGATGGTGATTTTATTAAGACCTCTATAATCAATGCAAGGTCTTAAATCACCTTCTTTCTTCGATACAAAGAAGAACCCCGCTCCAGCCGGAGACGAGGATCTCCTAATAAATCCCTTTTCTAATGATTCTTTAATGTACTCCTCCATGACACGGTTTTCTTGAACCGACAGGGGGTACACCCTGCCCTTGGGAGGTATAGTACCAGGCAACAAATCAATAGCACAATCGTAGGGTCTGTGAGGCGGTAATTTGTCAGCCTCTCTTTTATCAAAGACAGTCTTTAAAGTTAAATACTGAGAGGGTATAGCCGTAGATAAAGGAGGAACAGTAGGAACGTTAATAGAATTCACAGGCGTGACTTCAATAGTACATGACTCATGGCAGGCTTCACTCCATGATTTTATCTGCCCTGTCTCCCAGTCAAAAATGGGATTGTGGGCACGTAACCATGGATACCCTAATACCAACTGTGAAGAGGGAGAGGTGATGACCTGGAACCGAATGGTTTCATAGTGTAGAACCCCTGTGTACATGTGTAGCGGTGCAGTCTCGTGAGTAACAACTGGAGATATCAATGGTCTACCATCTATGGCCTCAACGGCCAAGGGTATCTCCTTCTCCCTGATGGGAATATTGTTTTTCTTTACAAAAACAGAGTCTATAAAATTGTCAGCTGCCCCAGAGTCAACCAGGGCGTATATGTTTTCAACTATACAACTCTCTCCCATATGTAAAGAAACAGGGAGAAGCAGTCGGTTAGGAGGCAATGTAGGAGACTTAGAAATCACACCCAAGGCCAGTCCCCTATAAGGTCTTAGGTGCGAGAGTTTTCCGGGAGCAGAGGACACTCCTTTACCATATGTTCTCTCCTACCACAATATAGGCAGAGTCCCTCTCTTCTCCTATGTAATTTTTCATTATCAGAGAGTTTGGCAACCCCTAATTGCATTGGCTCCTCTTCAGATACTTTTACACTCTCCGGTGGATTAACTCTGGGGTGAATAGGCGTAACAAAACGTCTATTCCTGTTCTTGGTATAGAGCCTGTCCTGAATCCTATTATCTATATCGATGAGGTAGTCAATAAGGTCCTCTAAGGCAACAGGAAGTTCCTTAGCCGCTACCTCATCCAATATAGAATCTGATAAGCCTTCCATGAAGGCAGTAGTTAACCCATTATTGGTCCAATCGACCTGTGAGGCAAGGGTACGAAACTGTATAGCGTAATCAGCCACAGACCTAGAACCCTGTTTAACCCTCATTAATGCTCTAGCGGCATTCTTAGACCTTTTCATAGTGTCAAAAGTTCTGCGAAAAGCTGTTAGGAAACTGTGAAAGTTATGCACCATAGGTCCATTAGCCTCCCAAATAGGGTTTGCCCATTCAAGTGCTTTGTCGGTAAGTTGGTGCATAAAGAACCCAACTTTGGACCTCTCTGTGGGAAATGAACGTGGATATATTTCAAAATGAAACTCTATTTGGTTAATGAACCCTCTGCATGTCTTAGAATCCCCTCCATACCTAGGAGGAGGCGTTAAATGTGCTGCAGCATTAGGCATAGTCGATACTTCAGGAAGCAGGGGTGTAGGAGGGTTAGGTGCGGTTGCTGGAATGGTTCTAGCTAAGAGCGTCTGGAGAGCCTGAGCTATTTGATCCATACGGTGATCCTGCTCTACAAATCTAGCCTCATGGGTCGCCATCTGTTGAGCTAAATCTGCGGGGTCCATGTCCCTATCGTAATGTAACGAGTATATACCCCTACACGCAGGATCCAGCAAAACAGAAGACAGCACAGAGGAGAGATACGTCTACCGGACCTTAGAGTGGCCGGACTCGACGTAAAGGAGAAGTACAGAGTCAGGAGCGATCCGAGGTCAAGGGCACAAAGAGACAGCGTAAACGAGAACTAGCCGGGGTCTGGTACACAGGAATCAGCAAGCCGGCAAACAGTACAGACAAGGATAAAGCGAAAACGAAGTCAGAATACAAAGCCAAGGTCAAGTACGGAGAAACACAACTGAATACAACAAGCACTAAAGGGAACTGTAGCAGAAACCACGATAGGGCAAGGAACTAAGGGAAAAGGGTAAGTATAAGTAGCCTTCAAACTAACGTGATTGGCTCCTGTCACTTCCACTCCCCCAACAGGTAAGTGTATGGGGTGATTGGCATGACAGGAGCCAATGGGAGCCTTTTTGCAATTTAGGCTCCCACTGTCTCTTTAAGAGCGCGCCCGAGATTCGCGGCGCGCTCTTAGCTGCAGGCGGGACACGTGACCGCTTCTCGCGGTCACTGCCCGCCTTCCTGTTTGAGCAGTCGGATGAGCCGCGCGCGGCTCGTGCAGCCGCAGGACCGCGCGCGGCTTGAAGAGAGGACCGCGGCCGGCCCCCGGATAAGGTAAGTACCGCTACACTAAGAAAGAGAAAATGCAGGACAGTAGCGTATTAACAGTTAGGATAGACGTAACATGGCAAATGACATTATAGACTGCAAACAAGCAGAGGGTGAACAGGGACAGGCCAAGGTTAAGCAAGTCAGAAGGTCAACCTAATGAGTATAACAAGCGGTGGTCAATGGTAACAGAGAACAGCAAAGTATGAATCGGAGCCAAAAGTCGAAAGCTCAGAAAAAGCAAGACAAATAGGAATGCATTCTCAAGAAACTAGAACCAAGACAGGTTAATGATTAGTCTGTTATGTGGATGTAAATATTATTGATTTGCATTAGTGAAACACAACTAATGTGACAGTGCCCTTCACTTGGAAACAACCAACTTGGAGGAAACCACCTCAGATGGGAACCTGGCATGGATACCACAAATTAACCCGGGGGCATTGACATCAGATAACTAAAACCCCCTCCTTAGGTCTTGTCTCTCTTCTTATGGACCAGGTATTGCAAAACACCTTAAGTTTTCTTAGAATCAAGCACAGATCAAATTTTGTATTCTTCCTGGTCATTCACAAGGAAAGGTAAGGAAGAGGAGAAGAAGTTGGTATAATGCAGCATAGCATAGTACATTAGTACTCTAGATATTGTGGACTACATCTCCCTAAATGCTATTTCAACTAGAATGCTGGTAAAGCATCTTGGAGATGTAGGACATTTATTCCATAACATCTGTAGTGCCAAACGTTCCATATTCCTGGCATAGTGAAGAGTGGTTTGAGTGATATGTGAAATAAATTTAGAATTTGTATATCTTTTGGTAGACAGAGACATAGAATTCAGGATTTTCATATATATTACTTGGTAGCATCCAAGTAATATATCTAGGTGCAAATTTAATTGGTTGACATCCAAACACTATCACACACTTGAATTAGAAGTTTCCCTATAATATCAATAAGCATATTGTTTTTGGAGTGTGACACTTTGATTCTCACCCTCCGGCAGATACAGCTGAGCTCACCGGCAGGTCAGACAAATGCTCCTAGATGGTGTTAACATGGCTTCATTATATGTCCTCACCATTACATCCTGGAGAATTTAAGCAGAGGTACTCTTAATGATATTCTCACACCTTATCTCAATACCTCTTTATTTTTCTTTATTACCCACCCATTTTTGTCTTGCCAATTCTCCTCTCACCTTCCTATCTGGTCACTGTCCTCCCATAGCTTAGAATGTGTTTAAATTAATGACTAGCGATAATCTGTATTCAGGACTCAATATGTGTATGTTGAATGCTAGATGGGTGTCCTTGTTTTACAACTTAAATTATACACCCAGCAGGGCCAGATTAAGAGCCCAGTGGGCCTGGTGCTGACAATTATGATGGGCCTAATTACAGAATCTTATCGACCAAAAACACTAAAACACTCCCAAGCGTCATGTATCTGATGGAGATGGTGCTGGAGGGAAAGAAAACAGCAGCTAAAAGAAAACACATACCCTATGCTAATCTAGCTCTAATTTATGTTTTCATCTTTCAAGTAAAGATGAAAGATGATAACCCCTAACAGCAGTGTCCAGTCAAGCAGGAAGTCAATGGGCATGATAAAAGGGTGGTCCACTGACACAAATCACGTAACCTGCCAAAAGGGGTGAACATGCCCAAAAAGAGGGTATGTCTGCCCAAAGAGTTAGAAGGCCAGCCTGGCATGAATGCTTGTCAGGCTGCCTGCCAATCATGCAAGCTGGCCAACTAAGGGCAAATTATGCAGACAGCACCCTGAGCTTGGCATAAATGCGTCTAATGATTTCACTCCACACTTTCTAAGGACTGTCCCCTAGCACTCACTGGTCCACTTGTCTCCTCACCTTCTTACTAGGAGGCAGAAGCTCCTAGCATATAGTCTGGGACAGAGAAAAGCTGCATGTAGTGAGTGTAGAAGAAAGGGGACATGCCAAAGTGTTAGAGAGACCAAAGTCAGCATCACTTTAACTAATTTCATTGTCAGTCAGTCCACACAACAGGGGCACTGGCTGGGACACATGGAGACACTGGGAAAATAGGGGATACTTAAAGACATGGGGACACAGACACGAGAGACACTGGCTGGGGGACATGGTGACATGGTGACAACCTCTTAAGCACCATCCTTACATGAGTATGGTGTGACTTCAAATCTGGAGAATATACAAGTATGTCATCAAGGTAGACTACGGCACAGACATGCAGTAGATCTCTAAGGACATCGTTTATGAGGTCCTGAAATACAGCAGGAGCATTACACAATCCAAAAGGCATGACTAGATACTCGCAATGCCCACTACGTGTATTGAACGCTGTTTTCCATTCATAATTCTCCTTTATACGAACAAGGTTATAAGCCCCCCTGAGGTCTAGTTTAGTAAAATATCTAGAACCTTTAACACAATCAAACAACTCAGTGATGAGAGGGATCGGATAGGCATTTTTAATCGTTATATTGTTTAGAGCCCTGTAGTCTATACATGGCCTCAAATTGCCCTCCTTCTTAGCCACAAAAAAGAAACCAGCACCAGCAGGAGAGGAGGACCTTCTGATAAAACCTTTACTTAAGGATTCCTGTATGTACTCCTCCATGACCTGGTTCTCTTTCTCAGAAAGAGGGTAAACCTTACCCCTAGGAGGCATAGTACCCAGTAACAGGTTTATGGCACAGTCATAGTCGCGGTGTGGAGGTAGCTTATCTGCCTCCCTTTTTTCAAAAACCAATGCAAGGTCTGCATACACAGAAGGGACAGAAACAGAAAGTGGTTTAGCCGTGGGCACGTTGAGTAAACACACAGGACGTACATGGGCCATACAGTCTCGTTGACAAGATTCCCCCCCAGGAGAGTATATCTAAACAACCCCAATCAAGCACTGGGTTGTGTTTAACTAACCAGGGAAAACCAAGAACGATGGAAGCAGTCGGGGAGTCAATTATTTGGAAGGTTAACCTTTCCTTGTGCAAAGCACCCACAGACATAACTATTTCATGGGTTTCATGGGTCAACAGAGGTTTCTCAAGTGGTCTACCATCTATGGCATCAACGGCCAAGGGTGTGGCCTTTTGGATCAAAGTCAAGGCTGCGGTTTTAGCAAAGTTCTCATCCATAAGGTTGTCTGCTGCACCTGAATCGATCAAGGCTTTGGTTGTTATAGTGGTTTTATTGACCAAAAGAGAAACCGTAATAAACGGTCTAGAGATGGACACATGAGGGGACAAAGTCATAACACCCGAAGCCGACCCCTCTCTAGGCCTTAGGTGCGGAAGTTTCCCTGCAATTTAGGGCAGGTACTACAGAGGTGCCCCCTCTTCCCACAATAACGGCATAACCCCTCCCTTCTACGGTACGCTCTTTCAGCCTCAGTTAACCCCGTAGCACCCAATTGCATGGGTTCGGGGGATGGTTGACTAGGAGCGGTTAATGCTAGTAATGCAGTACTGGGTAGAGCAGGTAACACCAGTGTATTCATCCGTCTTTGACTACGCCTCTCTCTAATACGATTGTCAATAAGAATTATATAGTCTATAACATCATCCAGAAGAACAGGCAATCCCCTGGATGCTATTTCATCCATTATGTAAGCGGCCAAACCCTCCTGAAAGGCTGTTACGAGGGCGTCGTTATTCCAAACCACTTCAGCTGCTAGAGTGCGGAATTCGATAGTATAATCCGCTACAGATCTGTTACCCTGTCGGACCCTAAGCAGAGCTTTGCCAGCAGAGGCAACCCTACTGGGTTGATCAAACGTGCGTTTGAAAGCTGTCAAAAAATCTGCAAAGGACATAGGAGACGTATTCTCCCACATGGGGTTGGCCCATGCTAAAGCTTTCCCGGACAAGTGGTTTATTAAAAAAGCAATTTTGATTCTGTCAGTGGGATAGGAACGTGGATTCATCACCAAATGGATATCAATTTGGTTGAGGAAACCACGACACAATGCTGGATCACCGCTATAGCGCTGTGGCGGCGTCATATGAACTACGTGAGCAGGAACGGGTACTGGAGTGGGAATGGGTTCGGGCACAGCAGCAGCAGCCTCCTGAACGGCAGGCTGCAAGTGTGCAGTACGAGCCAGTACGGTTTGTAAAGCTTGAGCAAACTGATCCAGTGGTAGATGAGTTATAAAAAGTAACCAAGTATGAGATTGTAGAAGTTATGCTACAACTTTAACTGCTGTAAAGCTGTTAATTTACTTAAAGGGACACAATAGTCACCAGAACAACTATAGCTTCATGTAGTTGTTCTGGTGATTATAGTCAGTCTCTGCAAGCTTTTTGCTGTAAACAGCACCATTCAGAGACAAGGCAGTATTTACAATATAACCTTGGAACAACTCTATTGGCCACTCCTCAGACGGCCAATAGAGGTGCTCCCTGGGTCAGCTCTGACGTTCAGCGTCTCCACACTCTGCATGGAGGTGCTGAACTTTCCCCATTGAGATGCATTGAGTTCTTATAGGAAAGCATTGTGATTGGCTAAGATCATCTTCTGATGATCTCAGCCAAGGAGGTGAATCGGGGCGGAGTCCGCACTGGCGGTTCCAAACAGTGCTGGAAAAAAGGTGAGTTTTCTAGTTATGATTTTTAACATTATAGGTTCAGGAATACATATTTGTGTTCCTGGCCCTATAATGTTCCTTTAACACTATATAGAGAAGTAGACCTAAATAGGTCAAACAGGGAAAGGCGCCCCCTAGTGCATAGCTATACATATGTACAGTGAATTGTAAAACGTAACCTTTAATGGTGGCTGTTGTAAAAAAACCCTTGTGGAGAGTTTAAGAAAAAAGAAAACGAAAATAATAATAAACTTAAAATAGGAGGATAGATGTCTGGATGGGGATAAATATCCCAAGGGTGTTGCCCACAGGATGTAAAGCTCAGTACAGCTACAGATCCCCGCAACCTGTATATTCTGTCTCACAGAGGCAATCCTTCAAGGGATTGCATAATGTAAAAAATGGAGAGATTAAACCAATCCTGTAGTCACTATGTATAGTCCCAGTGTGGTGCTTGCTTGCAACAGCGAAAATATATACACATGGGAAATCCTGTAACAAGAAAATAGTGACAGAGGCGGTTTTATCCACTAAGTAGTCAAAAGCTGGTCAAAGTTTAGCAAATCGATAGATACACTTGTTACAATCTGTGTACTATCTACTGCATTACTATTGCTGGAGGACGGAGGCACAAAAAGTGGGAGGAGAAAACTTCAGATCTAGTGGTCAGTTCCACACATAGTTAAGCCAGCGTGGAGAATGACGAGATCTGACGAAAAATAAAACAAACAACCCCTTCACCCACGATTCCCCTGTCCCCTTATTCAAATCATATAGAGATCCAATGCCCAGAAACACTGACTAACTAATCTTCCAGAGAGACTATACAGGTCGGTTGCCAGACTTGAACTACCCTCCTACTCAGGGCCGGATTAAGAGCCCAGTGGGCCTGGTGCTGACAATTATGATGGGCCTATTTACAGAACCTTATCGACCAAAAACACTAAAACGGTCATACCTCCCAAGCGTCATGTATCTGATGGAGATGGTGTTGGAGGGAAACTCATAGGATGCAGCTATAAGAAAACACATACTCTATGCTAATCTCTCTCTACTTTATGCTTTCATCTTTCAAGTAAATCTATACCCCCTAACAGCAGTGTCCAGTGAAGCAGGAAGTCAATGGGCGGGGTAAAAGGGTGGGCCACTGGTGCGAATCACGTCACCAGACCTGCCAAAAGGGGAGAACATGCCCAAAAAGGGGGCATGTCTGTCCAAAGAATTTGAAGGACAGCCTGGCATGAATGCATGTCAGGCTGCCCGCCAATCCTGCAGGCTGGCCAACTAAGGGCATACTATGCAGGCAGCATTCTGAGCTTGACATAAATGCGTCTAATGATGCGCTCACTCCATGCTTTCTAAGGACTGTCCCCTTGCACTCGCTGGTCCACTTGTCTCCTTATCTTCTTACTAGCAGGCAGAAGTTCCTGGTATACAGTCTGAGACAGAGAAAAGGTGTATGTAGTGAGTGTAGAAGAAAGGAGGGGACATACCACAGTGTTAGAGAGACCAACAGCCAGTCCACACAGGTTTTAAGCTTCCAAACTTAAAGGAACACTATAGTCACCAGAACAACTACAGCTTATTGTATTTGTTCTGGTAAGTAGAATCATTCCATTCAGGCCTTTTGCAGTAAACACTGTCTTTTCAGAGAAAATAACACTGGCCACTCCTTAGATGGCTGCTAGAGGTCCTTCCTGTGGCAGTACTGCCTAGTGTGCAGCACTGCCATTCATTGTCTCCACCCTCTGCATGCAGACACTGAACTTTCCTCATAGAGATGCATTGATTCAATGTATCTTTATGAGGAGATGCTGATTGACCAGGGCTATGTTGGACTTGTGCTGGCTCTGCCCCTGATCTGCCTAGTTAACAGTCTCAGCCAATGCTATGGGCAAGTATTGTAATTTGCTCAGACCACCACTTCTGATGATGTCAGCAGACAGTCAGTTCAGAGGCAGAGCCAGCAGCTGCAGACTTGAATACAAGTTATATTTTACTATACTTAGGGAGGCAAGAAGGGGCCAGGGTGGTGGTTTTAACATAATAGGGTCAGAAATACATGATTGTGTTCCTGACCCTGTAGTGCTCCTTTAAGCAAGAGTATGTGAAGAGTAGTTAGGGTTGCCACCTTTCTTGGGAAAAAATACCAGCCTTAATCATTTGTATAATTACAAGGAGTGACATCAGAGAAAATTCTGTAAAATCACCAACAAACTACTCACAGTTTGATTCTGCTGTATAGATGGATTGCTCCCAATGTCTCCCTGTCTCCCAGTGTCTCAGTCTCGCAAGTCACCCAGTGTCTCAGTGTCCCTATGTATCACAGTGTCAGTGTCCCCATGTCGCCCAGTCCCCTAGTCTCCCAGTGTCTGTGTCCCCATTTATCCCAGTGTCCCAATGTCTCAGTGTGTCCCCATGTCATTAGGATACTGGGGACACAGTGAGACCCGGGGACACTGTGAGACATGGGGACACACAGACATGGGGACACTGAGACATTTAGGGAAACTGGGAGAAATGGGGACACTGAGACACTAGGGACACAGACACTGAGACATGGAGACACTGAAACATTTTGGGACTCTAGGGACACAGAGACATGGAAACACAGACACTGGGAGACTAGGGGACACTGGCTGGGAGACAGACACTTGGGGACACTGGGAGACATGGGGACAGTTGTGGACATAGACATGGGGACACTGGGACATATAGGGACACTGGGAGACATGGGGACACTAGGCACACTGAGACACTAGGAACACAGACACTGGGAGACATGGGGACACTGCAATATTTGGGGACACTAAGACACTAGGGACACAGAGACATGGAAACACAGACACTGGGAGACTAGGGGACACTGGCTGGGAGACAGACACTTGGGGACACTGAGAGACATGGGGACACTGAGAGACATGGGGACACTGAGAGACATGGGGACACTGAGAGACATGGGGACACTGAAACATTTGGGGACACTGAAACATTTGGGGACACTGAGACACTAGGGACACAGAGACATGGGAACACAGACACTGGGAGACTAGGGGACACTGGGAGACTAGGGGACACTGGGAGACTAGGGGACACTGGGAGACTAGGGGACACTGGGAGACTAGGGGGCACTGGCTGGGAGACAGACACTTGGGGACACTGGGAGACATGGGGACAGTTGTGGACATAGACATGGGGACACTGGGACATATAGGGACACATGGGGACACTAGGCACACTGAGAGACATGGGACACAGACACTGGGAGACTTGGGGACACTGAGACACTAGGGACACTGGCTGGGGGACATGGGGACACTGGGAGAAATGGGTACATAGTGTCTCCGTGTCCCAATGTCTCAGTGTCTCCCAATGTCCCTATGTCTCACAGCGTCCCCATGTGTCTCAGCATCCCCATGTGTCCCCAGTGTCCCCTAGTGTCTCAGTGTACCCATGTTTTCCAGTGTCCCCAAGTGTCTGTGTTCCCAGGTCTCCCAGTGTCTGTGTCCCCATATGTCCTAGTGTCTCAGTGTCCCCTAGTGTCTGTGTCTGTCCCCTAGTGTCTGAGTGTCCCCATATGTCCCTTAGTGTCCCCTAGTGTCTCAGTGTCCCCATGTGTCCCTACTATCTTTCCCCCCATCCCTCACTTACTGTAGAGCTGTTGTCTGGACTCTGTGCTGTGTTGCTGCTCCCTCATGGATCAGTGAGTAGTAGAGAGAGGCAGGGATATTTTAGTGTATTAGCATATTATATATTTACAAATGGCTCTCAGACATTGTAGTAAAACAGAACTTCTCTTTACTTCAGTACACACACATAATGACATAACACCAAAGAGACTAAACACAACAGAACAAGTGCATAACTTCACTATGCTGCCATCTACTGGAAGGTGGACTGCATAAACCTCAATACATAACACTCCTCCCCCCTAGACCTCAAAGTCTTTGAGATAACTGGGAGGTTTAATATTTCGTCTTGGGCGCCCCAAAACCGTGTTTGGAACTGCTTCACCTGGACCTTCAGTTGTGCCCATCCCTTCTTCCTGTGCTCTGTCAGATGGACCACACAGAACTGGTTCTTCAATAACAACTCCTGGAGAACTGAGACCTGTATCATCCAGTGGTTCCACATCATTTGGTATCACAGAAAACCCAGTATGACTGGGACCGGCAGCAGGCACAATCTCATCACTCCGTTCCCGAATCTGATCGACATGCCTTCGTAATATTCTACCATCAGGAATTCGTACTTTGTATGACAAAGGTCCTGTGGCCATAAGTACTTTTGCAGGTATCCATTTAGGTCCATCACTGTCAGGTGCAAATACTCTGACAGTAGAAGCATTATAGTTCTTATTGAATTGCAATTCTTGCTTCTCTTGTAACTCAGTTGTCAAATCAGGATGTAAACGATCCAAACAAGTTTTAAGACGCCGGTTCATAAGGAGCTCTGCTGGACTACTACCGGTGCTTGAGCAAGGTGTCACATGTTGTTGCAGAAGGAAATTTGCAAGTCTACGATTCCAATCTCCTTCAATAATTCTCTTTAATGAGTCTTTGGTAGTCTGAACCATACGCTCAGCTTGAACATTTGATGATGGGTGAAATGGTGCAATAGTAACATGTCGAATAAGATTACTTGCCATGAACATTTTGAATTCTGATGAGGTAAATTGTGTTCCATTATCAGACACAATTGTATCTGGCAACCCATGTGTAGCAAACAACCTCCTTAGAATCTTTATGACTGTGACTGAGGTAGCAGATGTAACTGGAACAACTTCTAACCATTTTGAAAAGGAGTCAACAACTAAAAAAAACATCTGTCCGTGAAAAGGGCCAGCAAAATCTATATGTAAACGGGACCAAGGTGACCTAGTCACTTCCCAAGGATGTACTGAGGCTTTAGGTGGAGCATGACGAGTAGATTGGCATGGTACACAGTTCTTCACCCACTTTTCAATAACTTCATCCATTTTAGGCCACCAAACATAACTTCTGGCTAAAGCTTTCATGCGAACTATTCCAGGATGTGCTTCATGAAGAGCATGCAATACTCGAGCTTGTCCTGCATTTGGAATTACCACTCTGTTTCCCCATAATAGGCACCCTTTATAGGCAGATAGTTCATGTTGGCGCACTACAAATGGTTTGAACTTGTCTTCCACTTTTGATTTTGGCCACCCCCTCCAAACCCAGTTGAGCACACGGGACAGCAAAGGATCCTTGGCAGACATACAAGCAATGTCACTTGCATGTAACGGAGGGTTTGGAATGGATTCCAACATGAGGACCTCAGACATAGGAGGAACAAGGAAGTCAGGAGAAGGCAAAGGTAATCGGCTTAATCCATCAGCATGTGTGATATCCTTGCCAGGACGATACTTGAACTCACAATCATAGGCATTCAGCAGAAGGGACCACCTGAGCATGCGTGGTGAAATTATTTGAGGAGTGGGAGTATTTTTTTTTTTTTAATTCTTTATTTTGGTCGTGCAGAGATAACACATGCAATTTGCACTGCCACAATAGCTGGTGCAGATCGATTGGCATTCACATATGTTTACATGGCATCAGAAACATTGCACTTTTTTTTTAATTTATTTTTTTAAAGCGAAATAACAAACAGGTTTACATCGTAAACTTCCTAACCACCTAGAAGAAACAATTGCTTTGCCCACCGATTGATAGCGTGGTGTAGGAAAAGGTAGGGGTAAAAGGTCATGTTAACACATTGCATTATAGAAGTGAGTCGAGGACAAATGGCTTTGTGCCTGGCTTCCTCAGTTTAGTGCCTAGTGCGTTGAAACAAGAAAAATAAAAATAAACAAGTTTGATAGACAACCAAGAGTTGGTGCAAAGGTAATACGGTACAATAGCTCACAGCGCACCAACAACAATTGTCAGCGTTCTGAGTGACATATTAGAACAGTGTTAAGGCATGATATACAATGCACATTTTATAGTTTTAGTAAAAGACGATGAACAAGATAGTGTTGATAGTCAGTGTGTAGGTTAGTGTGGTCATTAGGTTTGTCAACTGACTTTGTTATGAAGGAGGGATATGTCGCTTAATAGCCGTTTCATGTGTCTGGGAGAGGTACGCAGTGTCGCTATGTCTTACAGTTATGTGTGTTGATTGGGGTGTCAAAGCCGTCGTGTCGCTGTGGTGGGTCGTGTTAGTAATTATGTATGACTATGACTGGTGCAGCGTGTGTGGTTCCTAGAGTGTAGTCAGGCATGTTGTGCTCTGAGTCTAAGTGCGGTCGAGTTGTACATGAGATACATAAGGGAGTAGGTCATAAAAGCAGTAAGATCACATAGATTGGCAGTTCAAAGAGTTAGGTATGGCTGGGGCAGAAACTCCTGTCGTGCCGTCTGCTCAGCCAATGCCCCTCACCGGAGGCTCAGCAACCTGTGGTTGTGCAAGTTCTCCTTGCCCTGTGTTTAGCTGGGGAAGAACTTGAGCATAGGTGTCCAGATGTGTGGCTATGGCCTCTCGCTGGTTCCGTGCCCCACACCAAGCCCTGGGTTCCGTCTGGGTGTGTGCTGTCGTTCTGTGGGGTTCTTCCTGCCGGATTGAGAGTCGGCCTGTTGGTGGTCGGTTGAGGTCTGTAAGTTGACCGTTTAGGCCTGCAGGGTGTCGCAGCTGCACGGCTTAGGAGTGGGAGTATTGCTGGTGAACAGACCCAGTAAAGGTTTATGATCTGTTATAATAGTAAACCTCCGCCCATACAAATAGTCATGAAACTTTTTTACACCGGACACAATAGCTAAAGCCTCCTTGTCAATTTGGGCGTAATTCCTCTCTGTAGTAGATAAAGTCCGTGAATAAAACGCAATAGGAGCCTCAACCCCATTTCTCAAAGTGTGGCTTAATACAGCCCCTATGCCATACGGAGAAGCATCGCAGGTGAGGTTGAGCGGTTTCTCCAAATCATAGTGTACAAGCAAACTGTCAGAAGACAACAGTTTTTTAGCAGCGCTGAAAGCAGTAGTATGAACGTCAGTCCGCTTCCATGGAGCATCTTTATCTAGTAGACGATGCAGAGGTTCAGCAACAGTGGCTTTATCAGGCAGAAAAGAATGGTAAAAATTAAGCAACCCTAGGAAAGCTTGCAGTTCTTGTTTGTTTGTTGGAACCGGAGCTCTATGGATAGCTTCAACCTTAGAATCAGTTGGATGAATGCCCTGTGCGTCAACTCGGTAACCAAGGAAATCTACGCTGCTTACACCAAAAACACACTTTTCTTTTTTAAGTTTTAGACCAGCATCAAGAAAACGTTGTAAAACAAGTTGCAGCTGTGCAGCCAATGACTGTATAGAATCTGCTCCAATAAGAACGTCATCAAAATAAGGCACTACACCTGGAAGTCCAGATAAGAGGTCCTCCATTAAATTCTGGAATATGCCAGGAGCAATGGAAACTCCAAACTGCAAACGTCTTGCTCGGAAAGCTCCTTTGTGTGTTATTATCGTTTGTGCATCAGCAGCCTCATCATCCACAGGTAACTGCTGGTAGGCTTGAGCCATATCCAACTTGGCAAATACTTTTCCTTTTGCCAAAGTAGTAAGAATTTGATTAACAGCTGGAATTTGATAGGGATGCTCTTGCAACGCTTTATTTATTGTACATTTGTAGTCAGCACAGATTCTGACATCCCCATTTGGTTTCATGACCGGAACTATGGGTGTACACCACTTTGGGTGTGTTATGGGTTCAAGTATGCCTTGTTCCACAAGACGTGTAATCTCAGCATCTATTTTTGGTCTGAGAGCTAATGCAATTTTGCGAGGCTTCATACGAATTGGGGGTACTTTTGAATCTAATACAAAATAAACAGGAGGGCCTTTAAACATGCCAAGACCTTCTTCAAAAACTGCACTAAATTTATCAATCACATTCTGTAGAATATCTGTGGATACATTATTAACTCCAGTTAATGAAATTCCTAAGGGTTTAAACCACTCTCTACCTAGCAAACTTGCTCTTTGTCCCTTAGTAATTATTAAACGTAAATGTCCTCTGAATTTACCATATTTTACTGGTATAAAACAAGCCCCTTTAACATCCACAGCCTGTTTGTTGTAGTCCACGAGATGAATATCACAAGGTACTATTGAAGGAGAATTATGAGGCCATAACAATGTAAATGTCTCTTCTGAAATCAAAGAATATGCGCACCCAGAATCTACTTCCATTTTGCACGGAACATCTTGAAGCACAATTTCAGTGTAAACCTTCAGTCCTGATGGTGAATTTTCCACTTTATTCACATAGTCATTTGAGTAAACACCTGTAGTCATTTCACTATCTGAAACGGTTTGTGGAGTATTAAAAGAGTGCGCTGTGGTTTGTATTTTATTCACATTCTTATATTTGGTCTGAATTCCACTGGCTTGACTTTGGCAAACTGTCTGTATGTGACCTGTACGTTTACATGTGTGGCAAACTGCATTTCGAAAACGACATGTATTACGCCTGTGTTTTCCACCGCAACTATAACAAGTTCCTTTAAATGGAGCTGTGACATCAGTGTGTGGTGAACAGTGTATTGATTTAACATCAGTCTTCTTCACTAGATTTATTTCAGGTGAGTTATCTTTGCTGGAGGAGGATTGTATCTCTTTTGAATGGACATATGCAGCCTCATTTGCAAGCGCTTCCTCTTGTGCAATAATAAAAGTTAAATTCCGTCTTGCAAGCAGTCTCCTCTGCAGTGCTTCATCTTGCACCCCACACACAAGCCTGTCCCTTAACAAGGATTCTAAGCTGGTACCAAAATTGCAATTTTCAGACAGCCTGCGCAGTTCTGCAATGTATGCTGCAATGCTTTCACCTGGTTTCTGATTTCGTCTATTGAAATGGAAACGCCTCACTGTTTCAGATGGGGTGGGTGCTAAATGATGTTTTAACAGTGACAGTATTTCTTCAAATGAGTAGTCTTGTGGTTTAGCAGGAGATATCAGTGAGCGGACAATATCAAATGTTTTGGACCCAATAACACTCAGTAACACAGCTCTCTTCTGAATAGCATCCACCACCTTATTAGCTTCCAGGAAAAACACTAACCTGTCAGCATATGAGTCCCATGAGGCTGGATTAGCCAGATCAAATTCCTCCATGTGTCCCAGAGAAGCCATGCTGGAAATATTTGTAGAATAAAGTATTCAAAAAAAAATTTTTACTTCCTCACTGAGGCTGATTTCATTTCCTTTATATATATTCTGCAGTGTCCATTTATTGGCATCCCATCCTCGTCGCCAGTTTAGTGTATTAGCATGTTATATATTTACAAATGGCTCTCAGACATTGTAGTAAAACAGAACTTCTCTTTACTTCAGTACACACACATAATGACATAACACCAAAGAGACTAAACACAACAGAACAAGTGCATAACTTCACTATGCTGCCATCTACTGGAAGGTGGACTGCATAAACCTCAATACATAACAGATATGCTGGACCTTCCTATACCTGCCTCTCTCCAAACACAGTGACCCCTAGTGGCCGGTGCTGGTATTGCAGAGTAATCTCCATTTATTCTGAGAAAAATACCTGCATTTGTATTGCTGGTATTACTGCAATACCGGCACAGCCAGACAGCCTCAAATACCGGCTGTGCCAGTAAAATGCCAGTCAGGTGGCAAACCTAAGAGTAGTGTGTAAAAAAAAAAAAAAAAAAAAAAAATTTTTTTTTTTTAAATGGGCCTATTCCATGGGCCTGGGCCTGGAGCTGCAGCTCCATCAGCCCCTATGTTAATCCGGCCCTGCTCCTACTGCTACCTAACACGTGTTTCGGCGCTGCAAAACGCGCCTTCGTCTGAGGCTAAACAGTGGGTCAAAGCACCGGGAGCTCCTTAAATAGCCCACTATACTTGGTTTATGCTGGGGATGTGAGCGCAGCGTTCGCGCCAAAACTGGTCGAATAACGATAAGCCCCGCCCCTAGTGACAATTCCAATTAAATAAATATTAACTTATTGTGTGTGCAACCATCAAGCCTCTTGAAATATGAACTATTATGCCCCATCCTCCTTTTGTGAATTCTTTCTTTTTCTGATATTGTAATCATATTTATATAAAAAAACTCAAGAGTTGGTTCCTATGCTTAACAAGCATTTAGATATTGATCCACATCTCTATATGTAATGACCTTGGTCACTTTGGAGAAAGGATTACCCCCATTCAGAGACTGTTCTAACTTAAATCCATTCACTACCAATTAGAACTCAATACAGGACCAGGTACTATCGTGACTATGTCCCAGTTTAATGGTTTTATAAGTTTCATAAGGTGGTTCTCTGTCTTTATGTTCGATGGGGATTTCTACATATCCTGCAAGTACTCGTCTGGATTTTGCTGTGTCTAACCCAACGGCCAGATGATTTCAGCGAGTACATGGTTAACAGACGCACGATCCAGACATCCAATCAGAATTGGAATTGTCACTAGGGGCGGGGCTTATCGTTATTCGACCAGTTTTGGCGCGAACGCTGCGCTCACATCCCCAGCATAAACCAAGTATAGTGGGCTATTTAAGGAGCTCCTGGTGCTTTGACCCACTGTTTAGCCTCAGACGAAGGCGCATTTTGCAGCGCCGAAACACGTGTTAGGTAGCAGTAGGAGGGTAGTTCAAGTCTGGCAACCGACCTGCATAGTCTCTCTGGAAGATTAGTTAGTCAGTGTTTCTGGGCATTGGATCTCTATATGATTTGAATAAGGGGACAGGGGAATCGTGGGTGAAGGGGTTGTTTGTTTTATTTTTCGTCAGATCTCGTCATTCTCCACGCTGGCTTAACTATGTGTGGAACTGACCACTAGATCTGAAGTTTTCTCCTCCCACTTTTTGTGCCTCCGTCCTCCAGCAATAGTAATGCAGTAGATAGTACACAGATTGTAACAAGTGTATCTATCGATTTGCTAAACTTTGACCAGCTTTTGACTACTTAGTGGATAAAACCGCCTCTGTCACTATTTTCTTGTTACAGGATTTCCCATGTGTATATATTTTCGCTGTTGCAAGCAAGCACCACACTGGGACTATACATAGTGACTACAGGATTGGTTTAATCTCTCCATTTTTTACATTATGCAATCCCTTGAAGGATTGCCTCTGTGAGACAGAATACACAGGTTGCGGGGATCTGTAGCTGTACTGAGCTTTACATCCTGTGGGCAACACCCTTAGGATATTTATCCCCATCCAGACATCTATCCTCCTATTTTAAGTTTATTATTATTTTCGTTTTCTTTTTTCTTAAACTCTCCACAAGGGTTTTTTTACAACAGCCACCATTAAAGGTTACGTTTTACAATTCACTGTACATATGTATAGCTATGCACTAGGGGGCGCCTTTCCCTGTTTGACCTATTTAGGTCTACTTCTCCACTAACACATGTATGTGAGGGTTACCCCCTGTCTTGGTTGCCCCCAGACACACACCCAGTTGCTTCCCCTTTCTTTGGGTATCCAACTACTCCATTTATTTAACACTATATACCCTATGTAATCTAACTCTGACATTAATCCCTTTCTAACAAAACCATAACCATTTCTAACATTATTTTTAACCTTGCATGCATTTACACAGCTCCATTCACTTATTATACTCTCAGATTGAAACTCAATACATTACAAGTAGAGAAAGTAAATATGCACATACATACATTTATACATATGTAGTTGTCAAATATGAATATGTTTTTAGACGTTTTAGGCCAGCAATGTCCAGTTTTTAAATTCATTATACCTTATCTGCCGTAATTTGGGGTTGGGAAGCAGGAGGCACCTTGTAATTTAGTGCCTACATGTAAATCCAGGATTTTGGAACCTTGCATGTAAATCCAGCCCTGGAGCCAAGTTGTGAAAAGAAGGAACTGCGCTAGGTTTTAGGTAAAGGGTCTACTCACTACACGCAGAATTGAGAAAGCCCATAAGGATATTTAAAAATGTAAAGGTACACTATAGTCACCAGAATAATTACAGCTGTTCTGGCCGAGCTGATTTTAACTACCTAAATCATAAATGAAATCTGAGAGAATACTGCACATGTGTATGGTAGGAGAACCTGTCCCGGTGGCAGTACTCTTAAAATAACTCTTAAAATAACTCAAAACTGAATTGCATTGCTCCAGATGCCAACTTCTTCTAAACAGAAGATAAAGAGATTATTACATCTCAGTGATGCTGCTTCTAACATGTGGGGGAAAAAATACTCCCCCAAAATATTTTAGGTTTTCAATGTTTTAATGCTATCTGGTATTTTAAAGCTTTTGAAGGGCAAATGATAATGAATAGCTACACTATTAGCTTTCAGAGAAATCACTTTTGACATCTTATACATTCTTACAAATTAAATCTTGGCTTGTCTTCTTTGAGACGGTTTGTGGATAACCACAAACATGACCAATAAAGATGGCTTTTCACTTCTGTCTATCTTTTTCTCTTTCATAGTGTTGTTGCAGCACTTAAATACTTATAAAACATGTAATTTAAGGACTTCTATTCATTTGCAAATACTGCGTTTTTCTTGGCCACATAAAAAGTGTTTCAAAAATGGCTGCTATTTTGTTACTATAGCAACACAAGGTATTGTCTGGAGACCTTAAATTTAGACTACAAATGTTAAAATATCAAACCACTTCAAAAATGTATGAGAAAAAAACTGCCTCTTTTTGCTTTTTAAAATGTATCACGTTGCGATAATTTGAAATAGCATGCATTCGAAATACATTTTAATAGTTGTGCAAAGCTAGCCCTATTGAGCTAAAGAAACGTGTAGACGATTCATTTTCTTTGCATTATCAATAGAATGTTGTGCATAATGTCTTATATATTTGATTATGAGCTCCTAGTATACAAATGAATGATCAAATACACTACATATTTTGCATGGGAGCTTACAAGCATGACACAGGACAATCTCAATACTAGGACCAGGTGCTCCTTATCATCTAGTTCACTGTCAAGATTTTCTTACTTGACATTATGAAAATTGCTAATAGCAACTTCACTTGTGTTGTACATGGTTCATTACCTCTGGGTGGTTGGTAGATATGTGGCAAAACTATAATAACTGCAATCCAGCATGTGATGGGTGGATTATCAGCATAAAGCCACTGGATCAGGCATCCTAAGCAAAACCTAAACTGTAGTGGTTAAAGTGATTCTTAGGAGCTTGGGAGGAAGCATACCACCTTGCTCTAACTTGAGATTAACTTGAGATTAGCTTTACCATGCCTTCTTCATAGGCAAGTTGACAATGGTAAATCACATTGTGGGATACCATCTAATAGCCTTAGTACGCTATAGAACACAGGATTTGTTTCCCTTTTTAGAAGAGCAAACCTGGTCACATCTGAATATCATCTGTCACAAATATCTTAGTATCGGGAAATTACCTCTTTCTCCAGATACTTATGGACATGACAAGAATCTATTTAATTGGCCAAATATTCATGCACAATGACAGTGAAAGAATATAATGTATCACACATTGACCTCTTCATAACATCCTCACTAAGCTCTTTGCACCTGTACAGAGCTCCCGGAAATCTGCACAATAAATGGTTTACGTCAACCACCATGACCACTTCAGTTTGATTCTGTTTGAAACCCTGTACATGCTGAGTAATTAGCACTTTTGTTGGTGCTAACACATGTTGGTACACGTTGCATCAGTAGCACATGTGACTTAGGCAGCCTAATGTGAATTCTGTGCATATTTTACATCTGTAGCCAGAGCACTTGCAAGAGATGTAGAGATGTTCTACTTTGCAGACAGAGCACCTGCATAGGGAAGATTGCTTTACCCTTTCTCCCTCCTTACCTCCCACTGTGTATTTCCTTGTGCCTTCCTCCATTGAAGCAATTTTGTTTCTTTTTTTAGAAACCCTCCCTCCTCATCCTTCCTCCTCCCCAATCCATCCTCCCCTTGCCTCACAAATCAGTCTAATCAGAAGCTTAAGATTGGACTTGCGTGGCTGCCCACGCGCCACAAAGACGCATGGAAAGCAACGCCAGGAACTTTGCCCAGTGCTGAATTCCAGGTACATAAAACTTTATTTAATTTTTAGTTAAGGGGGGTCTAGATTATAATGCCTTATAATAGGACAACATACTTTAAAAACAGAGACTACAAAAAAGGGTTGGGGAGAATAGCCAAACCAAGTCTCTACCCTTTAACACCAAGCCTACTATAGGTGGATCCTGGAAACACAGGATATAAATGGATGAATTACAACACAGAATGAGAGGAGTAGGTACAAAGTAAAATGGTCTGGAGATGGGAGAGATTGGAAAAATGCAGGTGGTTATGGAAATAGTTATGGAAATAACTACAGCGACACACAATAACTACAACTGACACACAATCTTGTCCTCATTGTTCTTGCATTGTCAGTGCTAAACCTTTAAGGTATACAATAGAGTAAAAAGTATATTGTGGTTGCCAAACCAGTATTTATGGTTTTGACTAGTGATGTACCGAACTGTTCGCTGGCGAATAGTTCCCGGCGAACATAGCGTGTTCGCGTTCGCCACGGCGGGCGAACACATGCGCGGTTTGATCCGCCCCCTATTCGTTATCATTGAGTAAACTTTGACCCTGTGCCTCACGGTCAGCAGACACATTCCAGCAAATTAGCAGTCCCTCCCTTCCAGACCCTCCCACCTCCTGTACAGCATCCATTTTAGATTCATTCTGAAGCTGCATTCTTAGATAGAGGAGCGAAAGTGTAGCTGCTGCTCATTTGATAGGGAAATGGATAGCTAGGCTAGGGTATTCAGGGTCCACTACAATCCTGAAGGACTCATCTGATCTCTGCTGTAAGGACAGCACCCCAAAAAGCCCTTTTTAGGGCTAGAACATAAGTCTGCTTTTTTTTTTTCTGTGTAATGTAATTGCAGTTGCTTGCCTGCCAGCTTCTGTGTCAGGCTCACAGTGGATACTGTGCCCACTTGCCCAGTGCCACCACTCATATCTGGTGTCACAATAGCTTGCATTTAAAAACAATTTTTTTTTTCACTGTAATAGATTGAATAGCAGCTAGTTGTCTGCAAGCGTCTGGGTGTCAGGCCTTCAGCGTGTACTCTGCTAACATCTGCCAGTCCACTTTGCCACTCATATCTGGTGTCACAATAGCGTGCCTTTAAAAAGAAAAACAGTTTTTCACTGTAAGTTAATAGCAGTCAGTGTCCTTCAAGCGGGTGTGTCAGGCCTTCAGCGTGTACTCTGCCAACCTCTGCCAGTCCACTTTGCCACTCATATCTGGTGTCACAATAGCGTGCCTTTAGAAAGAAAAAAAGTTTTTCACTGTAAGCTAATAACAGTCAGTGTCCTTCAAGCAGGTGTCAGGCCTTCAGCGTGTACTCTGCCAACTTCTGCCAGTCCACTTTGCCACTCATATCTGGTGTCACAATAGCGTGCCTTTAAAAAGAAAAAAAGTTTTTCACTGTAAGCTAATAACAGTCAGTGTCCTTCAAGCGGGTGTCAGGCCTTCAGCGTGTACTCTGCCAACCTCTGCCAGTGTACTTTGCCACTCATATCTGGTGGCACAATAACGTGCCTTTAAAAAGAAAAACAGTTTTTCACCGTAAGCTAATAGCAGTCAGTGTCCTTCAAGCGGGTTTTCAGACCTTCAGCGTGTACTCTGCCAACTTCTGCCAGTGTACTTTGCCACTCATATCTGGTGTCACAATAGCATGCCTTTAAAAAGAAAAACTGTTTTTCACTGTAAGCTAATAGCAGTCAGTGTCCTTCAAGCGGGTGTGTCAGGCCTTCAGCGTGTACTCTGCCAACCTCTGCCAGTGTACTTTGCCACTCATATCTGGTGTCACAATAGCATGCCTTTAAAAAGAAAAACAGTTTTTCACTGTAAGCTAATAGCAGTCAGTGTCCTTCAAGCGGGTGTGTCAGGCCTTCAGCGTGTACTCTGCCAACCTCTGCCAGTCCACTTTGCCACTCATATCTGGTGTCACAATAGCATGCCTTTAAAAAGAAAAACAGTTTGTCACTGTAAGCTAATAGCAGTCAATGTCCTTCAAGCGGGTGTCAGGCCTTCAGCGTGTTCTCTGCCAACCTATGCCAGTGTACTTTGCCACTCATATCTGGTGTCACAATAGCGTGCCTTTAAAAAGAAAAACAGTTTTTCACCGTAAGCTAATAGCAGTCAGTGTCCTTCAAGCGGGTGTGTCAGGCCTTCAGCGTGTACTCTGCCAACCTCTGCCAGTCCACTTTGCCACTAATATCTGGTGTCACAATTGCGTGCCTTTAAAAAGAAAAACAGTTTTTCACTGTAAGCTAATAGCAGTCAGGGTCCTTCAAGCGAGTGTCAGGCCTTCAGCGTGTACTCTGCCAACCTCTGCCAGTGTACTTTGCCACTCATATCTGGTGGCACAATAGCGTGCCTTTAAAAAGAAAAAAAGTTTTTCACTGTAAGTTAATAGCAGTCAGTGTCCTTCAAGCGGGTGTGTCAGGCCTTCAGCGTGTACTCTGCCAACCTCTGCAAGTGCACATTGCCACTCATATCTGGTGTCACAATAGCGTGCCTTTAAAAAGAAAAACAGTTTTTCACTGTAAGCTAATAGCAGTCAGTGTCCTTCAAGCGGGTGTCAGGCCTTCAGCGTGTACTCTGCCAACCTCTGCCAGTATACTTTGCCACTCATATCTGGTGTCACAATAGCATGCCTTTAAAAAGAAAATACGTTTTTCACTGTAAGCTAATAGCAGTCAGTGTCCTTCAAGCGGGTGTCAGGCCTTCAGCGTGTACTCTGCCAACTTCTGCCAGTCCACTTTGCCACTCATATCTGGTGTCACAATAGCATGCCTTTAAAAAGAAAAACAGTTTTTCACTGTAAGCTAATAGCAGTCAGTGTCCTTCAAGCGGGTGTGTCAGGCCTTCAGCGTGTACTCTTCCAACCTCTGCCAGTCCACTTTGCCACTCATATCTGGTGTCACAATAGCATGCCTTTAAGAAGAAAAACAGTTTTTCACTGTAAGCTAATAGCAGTCAGGGTCCTTCAAGCGAGTGTCAGGCCTTCAGCGTGTACTCTGCCAACCTCTGCCAGTGTACTTTGCCACTCATATCTGGTGGCACAATAGCGTGCCTTTAAAAAGAAAAAAAGTTTTTCACTGTAAGTTAATAGCAGTCAGTGTCCTTCAAGCGGGTGTGTCAGGCCTTCAGCGTGTACTCTGCCAACCTCTGCAAGTGCACATTGCCACTCATATCTGGTGTCACAATAGCGTGCCTTTAAAAAGAAAAACAGTTTTTCACTGTAAGCTAATAGCAGTCAGTGTCCTTCAAGCGGGTGTCAGGCCTTCAGCGTGTACTCTGCCAACCTCTGCCAGTATACTTTGCCACTCATATCTGGTGTCACAATAGCATGCCTTTAAAAAGAAAATAAGTTTTTCACTGTAAGCTAATAGCAGTCAGTGTCCTTCAAGCGGGTGTCAGGCCTTCAGCGTGTACTCTGCCAACTTCTGCCAGTCCACTTTGCCACTCATATCTGGTGTCACAATAGTGTGCCTTTAAAAAGAAAAAAAGTTTTTCACTGTAAGCTAATAGCAGTCAGTGTCCTTCAAGCGGGTGTCAGGCTTTCAGCGTGTACTCTGCCAACCTCTGCCAGTGTACTTTGCCACTCATATCTGGTGTCACAATAGCATGCCTTTAAAAAGAAAAACAGTTTTTCACTGTAAGCTAATAGCAGTCAGTGTCCTTCAAGCGGGTGTGTCAGGCCTTCAGCGTGTACTCTGCCAACCTCTGCCAGTCCACTTTGCCACTCATATCTGGTGTCACAATAGCATGCCTTTAAAAAGAAAAACAGTTTGTCATTGTAAGCTAATAGCAGTCAATGTCCTTCAAGCGGGTGTCAGGCCTTCAGCGTGTACTCTGCCAACCTCTGCCAGTGTACTTTGCCACTCATATCTGGTGTCACAATAGCATGCCTTTAAAAAGAAAAACAGTTTTTCACTGTAAGCTAATAGCAGTCAGTGTCCTTCAAGCGGGTGTGTCAGGCCTTCAGCGTGTACTCTGCCAACCTCTGCCAGTCCACTTTGCCACTCATATCTGGTGTCACAATAGCATGCCTTTAAAAAGAAAAAAAGTTTGTCACTGTAAGCTAATAGCAGTCAATGTCCTTCAAGCGGGTGTCAGGCCTTCAGCGTGTTCTCTGCTAACCTATGCCAGTGTACTTTGCCACTCATATCTGGTGTCACAATAGCGTGCCTTTAAAAAGAAAAAAGTTTTTCACTGTAAGCTAATAGCAGTCAGTGTCCTTCAAGCGGGTTTTCAGACCTTCAGCGTGTACTCTTCCAACCTCTGCCAGTCCACTTTGCCACTCATATCTGGTGTCACAATAGCGTGCCTTTAAAAAGAAAAACAGTTTTTCACTGTAAGCTAATAGCAGTCAGGGTCCTTCAAGCGAGTATCAGGCCTTCAGCGTGTACTCTGCCAACCTCTGCCAGTGTACTTTGCCACTCATATCTGGTGTCACAATAGTGTGCCTTTAAAAAGAAAATAAGTTTTTCACTGTAAGCTAATAGCAGTCAGTGTCCTTCAAGCGGGTGTCAGGCCTTCAGCGTGTACTCTGCCAACTTCTGCCAGTCCACTTTGCCACTCATATCTGGTGTCACAATCGCGTGCCTTTAAAAAGAAAATAAGTTTTTCACTGTAAGCTAATAGCAGTCAGTGTCCTTCAAGCGGGTGTCAGGCCTTCAGCGTGTACTCTGCCAACTTCTGCCAGTCCACTTTGCCACTCATATCTGGTGTCACAATAGCATGCCTTTAAAAAGAAAAACAGTTTTTCACTGTAAGCTAATAGCAGTCAGTGTCCTTCAAGCGGGTGTGTCAGGCCTTCAGCGTGTACTCTGCCAACCTCTGCCAGTGTACTCTGCCACTCATATCTGGTGTCACAATAGCGTGCCTTTAAAAAGAAAAAACGTTTTTCACTGTAAGCTAATAGCAGTCAGTGTCCTTCAAGCGGGCGTCAGGCCTTCAGCGTGTACTCTGCCAACTTCTGCCAGTCCACTTTGCCACTCATATCTGGTGTCACAATAGCTTGCCTTTAAAAAGAAAAAAAGTTTTTCACTGTAAGCTAATAGCAGTCAGTGTCCTTCAAGCGGGTGTGTCAGGCCTTCAGCGTGTACTCTGCCAACCTCTGCCAGTCCACTTTGCCACTCATATCTGGTGTCACAATAGCATGCCTTTAAAAAGAAAAAAGTTTGTCACTGTAAGCTAATAGCAGTCAATGTCCTTCAAGCGGGTGTCAGGCCTTCAGCGTGTTCTCTGCCAACCTATGCCAGTGTACTTTGCCACTCATATCTGGTGTCACAATAGCGTGCCATTAAAAAGAAAAACAGTTTTTCACTGTAAGCTAATAGCAGTCAGTGTCCTTGAAGTGGGTGTCAGGCCTTCAGCGTGTACTCTGCTAACCTCTGCCAGTGTACTTTGCCACTCATATCTGGTGTCACAATAGCGTGCCTTTAAAAAGAAAAACAGTTTTTCACCGTAAGCTAATAGCAGTCAGTGTCCTTCAAGCGGGTTTTCAGACCTTCAGCGTGTACTCTTCCAACCTCTGCCAGTCCACTTTGCCACTCATATCCGGTGTCACAATAGTGTGCCTTTAAAAATAAAAAAAGTTTTCCACTGTAAGCTAATAGCAGTCAGGGTCCTTCGAGCGAGTGTCAGGCCTTCAGTGTGTACTCTGCCAACTTCTGCCAGTCCACTTTGCCACTCATATCTGGTGTTACAATAGCGTGCCTTTAAAAAGCAAAAAAGTTTTTCACTGTAAGCTAATAGCAGTCAGTGTCCTTCAAGCGGGTGTCAGGCCTTCAGCGTGTACTCTGCCAACCTCTGCCAGTGTACTTTGCCACTCATATCTGGTGGCACAATAGCGTGCCTTTAAAAAGAAAAACTGTTTTTCACCGTAAGCTAATAGCAGTCAGTGTCCTTCAAGCGGGTTTTCAGACCTTCAGCGTGTACTCTTCCAACCTCTGCCAGTCCACTTTGTTATAGATTGAATAGCAGTTACTTGTCTTCAAGCGGGTGTCAGGCCTACAGCGTGTACTCTGACAACCTCTGCCAGTGCACATTGCCACTCATATCTGGTTTCACAGTAACTTGCACGCATAGTACCACTAATCCAAAAAAAAATGACAGGCAGAGGCAGGCCACCCCGCAGGGGACGTCGTGGTCATGGTGCTGTGATTCCCTTTTGCCCTAGAATAATGCCCAATTTTCAGAGGCCACGTACCCAAGTTCTGAGGACATAGTTGACTGGCTAACACAGGACACCCAATCTTCTACAGCTTTCACTCGGAACCTTGACGCACCATCCTCCTCCAGCTTAGCTTCGGTCACCTCTCAAGATACCACTCACCCGCCTGCCGCCACCACCAACACTAGCACCACAGCCGCTTCACTTTATCTGTCAGAGGAGTTATTTACACATCTGTTTGAAGAAATGAGTGATGCGCAACCATTATTGCCAGAGGATGTAGATAACAGGGATATGTCTCAGTCAGGCAGCATTACACACATGGACGTACGGTGTGATGTTGATGATGTTGTACCCGCTGCTGCTTCCTTTGCTGAGTTGTCAGATACAAGTGAAGCGGTTGATGATGACGATGCGTCCATGGATGTCACGTGGGTGCCCGCTCGGCAAGAAGAAGAACAGGGCGAAAGTTCAGATGGGGAGACAGAGAAGAGGAGGAGGAGACGAGTTGGAAGCAGGGGGTGGTCGTCGCAAGGAGTTAATCAGCATGCATCGGTACCCGGGGTCAGCCCGACAGCACGCCAATCAACGCATGCTGTGTCCACCACCAGAATGCCGTCATTGCAGAGCTCAGCAGTGTGGCATTTTTTTGTGTGTCTGCCTCTGACAACAGCGATGCCATTTGCAACCTGTGCCAAAAGAAACTGAGTCGTGGGAAGTCCAACACCCACCTAGGTACAACTGCTTTGCGTAGGCACATGATCGCACATCACAAACGCCTATGGGATCAACACAAGAGTACAAGCAGCACACAAACTCAAAGCCGCCATCCTCCTCCTGGTCCAGCATCTTCAGCCACGTGAACCACTGCTGTCCTCCTTGCCCCCTCTCAACCATCCGCCACTCCGTCTCTCGCCTTGAGCAGTTCCCGCTCATCTGCCCACAGTCAGGTGTCTGTCAAGGACATGTTTGAGCGTAAGAAGCCAATGTCAAAAAGTCACCCCCCTGCCCAGCGTCTGACAGCTGGCTTGTCTGAAGTATTAGCCTGCCAGCTTTTACCATACAAGCTGGTGGAGTCTGAGGCGTTCAAAATTTTTTTAGTTATTGGGACACCGCAGTGGAAGGTACCCGGACGAAATTTCTTTTCACAAAAGGCAATCCCCAACCTGTACTCGATTGTGCAAAAGGAAGTAATGGCATGTCTGGCACACAGTGTTGGGGCAAGGGTCCATCTGACCACTAATACCTGGTCTGAAAAGCATGGTCAGGGCAGGTATATCACCTACACTGTGCATTGGGTAAACCTGCTGACGGCTGCCAAGCATGGAATGCGTGGCTCTGCAGAGGAGTTGGTGACACCGCCACGACTTGCAGGCAGGCCTGCTGCCACCTCCTCTACTCCTCCTACTCCATCCTCTTCCATAACCTCCTCGGCTGAGTCCTCTTCTGCTGCTGCGTCTTGCTCCACATCAACGGCACCCCCCCAGCTCCCCAGGTACTATACCACATCCCGGATACGGCAGTGTCACGCCGTCTTGGGTTTGACTTGCTTGAAAGCAGAGAGTCACACCGGACAAGCACTCCTGTCCTCCCTGAACGCACAGGTGGAAAAGTGGCTGACTCCGCAGCAACTGGATATCGGCAAAGTGGTTTGTGACAACGGAAAAAATTTGTTGGCGGCATTGAAGTTGGGCAAGTTGACACATGTGCCGTGCATGGCACATGTGTGTAATCTGATCGTACAACGCTTTGTGCATAAGTACACAGGCTTACAGGACGTCCTGAAGCAGGCCAGGAAGATGTGTGGCCATTTCAGGCATTCCTACACGGCCATGGCGCACTTTGCAGATATCCATCGGCGAAACAACATGCCAGTGAGGCGCTTGATTTGCGACAGCCCGACACGTTGGAATTCATCACTCCTAATGTTCGACCGCCTGCTCCAACAAGAAAAAGCCGTTAATGAATATTTGTATGACCGGGGTGCTAGGACAGCCTCTGGGGAGCTGGGAATTTTTTTGCCACGTTACTGGACGCTCATGCGCAATGCCTGTAGGCTCATGCGTCCTTTTGAGGAGGTGACAAACCTAGTCAGTCGCACCGAAGGCACCATCAGCGACATCATACCATTTGTTTTCTTCCTGGAGTGTGCCCTGCGAAGAGTGCTGGATCAGGCCGTAGATGAGCGTGAAGAGGAAGAGGGGGAACAGTCTCTATTCTGTCTCTATTCTGCTCTGTGTCAGTGTGTATCATGGTCTCTGAGGACAGGTGTCAGTCCATATCTGCCAAGTGACCCTATGTAGGGGGAACAGTCTCTATTCTGCTCCGTGTCAGTGTGTATCAGGGATCCTTAGGATAGGTGTCAATCCATATCTGCCAAGTGACCCTATGTAGGAGGAACAGTCCCTATTCTGCTCTGTGTCAGTGTGTATCAGGGATCCTTAGGATAGGTGTCAATCCATATCTGCCAAGTGACCCTATGTAGGGGGAACAGTCCCTATTCTGCTCTGTGTCAGTGTGTATCAGGGATCCTTAGGGTAGGTGTCAATCCATATCTGCCAAGTGACCCTATGTAGGGGGAACAGACCCTATTCTGCTCTGTGTCAGTACTGCTCTGTGTCATTTCTGCCCTTTATGGATTAAAACCAGACTCTGCATCAACTGTGTAATTTTCCATGGGAGTTTTGCCATGGATCCCCCTCCGGCATGCCACAGTCCAGGTGTTAGTCCCCTTGAAACAACTTTTCCATCACTTTTGTGGCCAGAAAGAGTCCCTGTGGGTTTTAAAATTTGCCTGCCCATTGAAGTCAATGGCGGTTCGCCCGGTTTGCCGGTTTGCGAACGTTTGCGGAAGTTCCCGTTCGCTGTTCGCGAACCGAAAATTTTCGTGTTCGCGACATCACTAGTGCTGAGGGGTACACCATTTAGTAGGTTTTCTTCGTCTTGCATATAGTGGAGATATTTTACACAGTTTACTCTTTTATGGGGGATTCTAAGACCAGACAGACCAATCTGTGCCTAGCCTGTATTGACTATAGGAAACCTATGACACAGTGCCACTCACATAGATATTGAAATGCTTGACTCTATACAAGATCAAGAAGACAATAAGAGCCTTCATCAAGAACTCAACGGGTAAGTGGAAAACAACTCTAGAAGCCAATTCCAGGACAATAACACAAGTGAATATCAAATGTGCATATACCAAGGTGATGCACTAACTGCAATGCTTTTCTGCATAGGCCTCAACCCCCTTAGCCAGATCATCATGAAGAGTGGATATGAATACAGTTTCAAGAATGGAGCTACCATCAGCCACATCAAGCTGTGTGCCAAAAGTGAGCGGGGAAATTGACTCATTCACCTAACTAGGATACGCAACAAGGACTTTGGAATGTTGTTCCGACTGGATAAGTGTTGGCAGATGATAGCAAAAGAGGAAAGATGATCAGGACAGATAAAGTACCAGAAGGCCAAATAGTAGATGTAGATAACAGCTACAAGTACCTTGGTGTACAACAAACACATGGCATCTTATGAGGAAGAGGCAAGGAGGATATCAACATCCAAGTACCTCCAGAGAGTCAGACAGGTCCTGAAGTCCCAGCTCTATCAGTCATTAGGTACCCAGCTGTAATAATAACCTTGCCAAGAGAGGAACTAGTCACCATGGATGTCAAAACCCAGAAACTACTCACTATGAATCGAGGATTCCACCCAAAATACAGCACGCAGAGACTCGTAGTCCCAGTTGTGATAGGAGAACTCGGGACTGTAACTCCCAAGTCACAGCCCCGGTGTAATATGCCATGTGCTGTTGTTCATCTGAGGTTGTATTTACCTAATTTTAAGACCTGTTAAGGAACATATGATTGTTATGTCCGGATATGTAAAACCATAGAATTTAAAGAGGGTGTACTTTCTTTTTCCCAAGACTGTATATATATATATACAGTCATGGGCCAAAAAATTCAATGGCCATTGCCAAATGGGAACGTCTTTTTTGACCTGCAATAAAGTTGGCTATGACCATTTCATTTTTCGCTGTTCCCATTTGAATGCAGGAGGTTTCTTCATTTTTTTTTATTGCTAAATGGGATTGCCTTACAAATCATCTCATTGCAAAGAAGAATATGTAAATCATAAATTATGAAGGGAATTCATTCCTTACATCATTTCTAATCTCTAAAACACAGCTGCTCAGAGAAAATTTCCATATAGCATTTAGCTGACAAAGGGTATGACCCACAATAAAAATGCAGTACCTTGTTATTTTAAGGTGCTGAAAATTATACAAAACATTATTGGACATAAAGTGAATTGTCAAAATAAACAATAGAGGAAAAATTTGAAAACGCCATTTGGTTATGTGCCATTAGAGAAAAGCTTTAATATAAAAAGACTACACAGGTTTATCGACTAAATTTTGAATTTTAGTCCTTATGACAATACCGAGCTACAGAGTTTTTTCAAATCAACTATTTTAAGCTTTTATAATTTGCCATTCAAACTCTAATTTGCTACAGTTTGAAGTTTAGTGAATAAATCTCTCTGTAGTGTCTGCTTCCAATTTTGTCCACAAACATTCTCTGTTAGCAATGCTTTCACACTTGGTTCTCAGATGCAGCCATCAGCTATACTATCTGTGGCCACCAGCTCGGAATAATTAACTCAGTAGCCAACCTAAATTATTTTACACAGGAGGAACTGACACAATGTCAGTGATGCAATTATACAACTCTTTTCTTTGGAATTTTACAAGCGTGGGAAAATTCCAAAGAACTTTTCCACGCTTGTAAAATGACACAGAGCATTGTGATTGGATGGCTTGAAATCCATCCAATCACAGTGCTCTGTGTCATTTTACAAGCATGGGAAAATTCCAAAGAACTTTCCCACGCTTGTAAAATGACACAGAGCACTGTGATTGGATGGCTTGAAATCCATCCAATCACAGTGCTCTGTGTCATTTTACAAGCGTTGGAAAATTCCAAAGAACTTTCCCACGCTTGTAAAATGACAAAGAGCACTCTGATTGGCTTAAACCCACCAATCAGAGTGTTCTTAGCCTAATTGCAGGGCGGTCCTCTCCTGCCTCCATCCCTGCATGTGAGCCGGGGAGGGGAGGCTGAGAGCAGAGCCGGCGCTCGGATAGCGCCGGCTCTGCATGAGCCGGCAGGGGGATCCTGAGATCTCCCCTGCCGGTCTCAATACATAGGCGTGCCGCGGGGATTAGGGTGTGCCCAGGCACACCCGGCACACCCCGTGCGCACGCCTATGAATATTAGTGCATAGCAACAGTGTAACCATGCCAAAGACTGCCTAGTTACAGTGATGAAGCACTGTAGCTTAACTAGAAATGCATGGGTTATGGGTAGAGATATGAGAAGAACAATATTGTTTAATAGTAAGTCTGACCACTACAGGCTTGAACCACGTGAACAAACACATGCACAAACACCACACACACCTCACAAGTGACTGGAGGCAATGCATTTAAAAATAAAATATGTTGTTTGTTTGCACCACTAAAAACAAAACATCCACCCACTGTACAATCCTGAGCAGATTGTTACAATATAATACCATTTACATTAACCAAAAGTTTGAACTGTTTTGGTACTAAATAAGCTCAATTAAATACTTTAGCATTAGGAATACCCGCATGTATACTTTTCACTATAGTGACCTGTTCACTGTTTACATTACCAGCCTAGTACATTAACCCCTGTGCTTTCGAAGGCTAGTGCACATATGCAGCACATTAGTGTGCTGCGCCAATTAAATGCTGCTTTTGTTTTGTAAATTAAAAATGATGCTTGACTTGGTTCTCACAGGGAAGTGCCTGTCAGGAAGACAGTTTCTACAAAACTGCAATGTTTTACATTGCAGGTTTAAAAGGTTAGGACCACTGCACCCAGACCACTTTATTGAGATAAAGTGGACTGGGTGCCTTTAGTGGTCCTTTAAATTCTTTGCCTCGTGTCATTTTGTTTAAAATGAACTGTAACATTTATTTGAAACATGGGATGCATAATTATAATGATATATATTTTTTTGTTTTGTTTGGTGGTTGTTTGCTTAATGAATTTTGCCACTGACTTCAACGCATGGAGACAATGTAATGACTAAATCCAGATCATGCAATGACCAGCTGATTACATTTTGTTATGATGAATGTAAATACCATCTGAATTCTCAGTGGACTGCAATAATACAGCAATATCTTAAAGTGGTGGACTGTCAGGTTTTACCTTGGATGAAATACGATGCCTAAATTGTCCTGTTTAACATTCTTAGCATAAATACTCAAAATAAATAGAATTTTAAAACGTCAAAAATAAATAAAAAATCAAAGTCAAATTATCATTAAAAAACTAATTGCCTTTGCTTCTCCATCTGCTTCTCAGAAATCTATTTTTCCGCTTATTATATATTTGCCCTGATTGTGTAGTTAACTAATACTAGTGAAAATATATTATATACATTATTAGAAAGTGAAATATGGCAATCTAGCACTGATGTCAAATAAGAAAAAATAATGCTTCACAATTTTTTCCGTGACCGTGTTTTGTTATCAGTGGTAGTCATTTTTGAGCACTGAAAGTTATATAACTGCAATATCGATGTGCACAACACCTGGCATTAGGGTGTACACCTAGAAAAAAATACCATGTCCAATTTTCTTTAAACATGCTATTTTCCATGGTTGGAGTATCACCCAAATTAACTTGCTTTAACTGTAATTTCTGGGGTTTTGCTCCAAGTTCTTTCTCTATCTTTCTCTTTTCACTTTTACTTTTTGTCTCAGTATTCCCTTTGGTTTTGACATGATTGCTTAAACTGACAGACAAGAGATACTCAACATGTGTGGCACTCTTGTGACAATGAACATGTATTGCTCTCTGGTATTTCTGTCTGTATCTAAATAAGAATTGAATGAATGTTATTTTAAATATCTGGTACAAAATACAAATTTTCCTCAAGTAACAGCTAGGTGTCTACAGAGATAGAGATTATTTATTTTTCTTAAAAACTTTAGCTTACAGAAAGTGCTTATAGAGACCTTAACGGGACAATTGGAACCTAAACTATGGGGTGTCTGGGCCCAAAAATGCATGTTGACTACAATATTTGCTGGTGTACAAGATATCAAATTTCCAGTTTTGGTGTAGTTTTGCACGAGTCCCCAACATATTATGGGTTGCCAGCTAACCTCAGTCGGCTGACCATTGCGTTCATTTTTTTTTTTTTTGTAATTCTTTATTTTTCGAATGGTACAGTCAATTAATACACGTATTTGAATTATAGACAATTTGTAGGCTCATGCAAGAGCCGTGTCTCAAGTGTTACAACAGTATATTCGTGTATAGTTGAGTTTATACATAATAGCTGAGTTCTAACAGTGTCTAGTTCCAGGCATAAGTCGTGTTACCATTCTATCCAGTTTTTATGTAACTATATAACTTTGTAGGTTATTCCAACAGGGTAGGTTAAAACTGTGGGTAATTTAAGAGAGCGATATCGAGGCCTGGGGTTTGCGTATCCTGTTACCTTCTTTGTATGTGGAACTGAGGGGCTTAGTAGAGAAGCTCCTTGTGTCAGGGCTTACAGTGGGTGGGTCGTGGACCCGTCAGTCCCAGGGGCTAGCGGGTGTAGTCGTAGGATGGGGAGTGGGACAGGGTAAGTAGGGATGTCTCTACGGTTTTTTAGTCCAAGTAGTTCCTTATGGGGGGGGGTTTCGGGGATCAGGATGGGTAGGCAGGGGGAACGGGGGGGCGGGGGTGTCCGGCCTTAGACCCCTCGGCCCGCGCGACCATGTCAACAGCGCCCCTCGACAGCAGTCGACTCGTGGGCCGTTGGTGGCCACGTCTCGAGTGTCTCACCCTTGTGTGGCTTCTAATGGCGGCTTATGCCGTCCTGTTTGACAGATATGATTTCCATGGGAACCACCTAAGAGCACACTTGTCGGAGCGCCCCTGCAGGGAGGCGGTCATGATCTCCATGTCATAGATGGTTTCGACTCTATCTACCCATTGTTGGAATGTGGGGACCGTTGTGCGTTTCCAATGTAGTGGTATAAGGGCTTTCGCTGCTGTAAGTAAGTGAATGGTGAGGGAATTTTTGTATGTGCGTATTGGTGTGGGTGTGTGGTGTAGGAGCATCTGTAGGGGTTGTAGGGGAATGTCCGAGCCTGTGATCTCCCTGATCTTTGAGTGGATCATCTGCCAGTATGGCTTGATGTGCCGGCATGCCCACCATATGTGTATGTGGGTACCCAGTTCGGTCCCACATCTCCAGCATTCCCCTGTGTCGGTGACTCGCATGCGTCTGAGGTCGTCCGGTGTTTGGTACCATCGAGTCAGTACTTTATAATTTGTTTCCTGGAACTTTGAACTTATGGAGCATTTGTGTGTGAGTTGGAATATTTTCACCCACTCCTGCTCCGTAAGTTGGGTCTCGGTCTCCGCCTCCCACTTGCTTACATAGGCTGGCCTGCCCTTGTCCTCCGACTCCTGAAGTATACTGTATATCCGGGAGATCCCGTGTTCGATATGTGTCTTGTTTGTGCACATTCGTTCAAATTCAGTGAGTTGCCTGTGGAGTTGGGTTTTACCGGGCAGTAGTGTATAATACCTCTTCACCTGGTGGTAGTGAAACGCGTCCAGTAGTGTGGGGGGCCGGCCTTCCATCAGGTCCATCAGTGGCCGGAGTGCATTTCCCGAGCTCCATTGCCGCGTGTAGATCCAGTTTGACCTTTGGATGTTTTTGAAGGTTACGGGGGGGAGGCCCCCTGCTAGGTCGGGGTTGTAGGTGATTGGGGTGAGGGGGTTTGGGGAGGTCGTCAGTTGACGGGTGTATCTAAGAGAGCACCAAGTTTTGAGTGTGGCATCAATGATGGGGTTGCCCGTCTGTAATTCGGTGAAGGTTAGTCTTCCCAGCCAGAGTCTGGACGGGATGGTGCCTGGGTACTGTTTCGTCTCCATCTGTACCCATCGTCTGGGGCTAGGGTGGGCGTGCCAATCTACTATTCTATGTAGGTGGGTTGCTTGATGGTAGGCGAGGAGGGAAGGCAACCCTACCCCCCCGGCGGCTTTGGGGCGTTCTAGTGTGGTCTTGCGGAGTCGGGTCGGTCTCTGATTCCATACGAATCTTCAGATGGCCGTCTCCGCCGACCGGAAAAAGGCTCCAGGGATCCTCGTCGGCAGGGTTGCGAATAAGTAGAGCAGCCGAGGCAGGATATTCATCTTAACCGCATTAATGCGGCCGAACCACGATATGTAGTGACCCGTCCAGCGTGCCAGGTCTTGTTGTATGGACGCCAGGATGGGGAGGAAGTTCAGTGGGTATAGTTGTGATAGGTCTTTCGGCAGCCAGGTGCCCAGGTAGCGAAGTTTGGATGAGCACCAAGAGAACGTGAATTGGGAGCTGAGTCGGGCTTCGAGGCCCTCATCTCTTGATATTGTCATGGCTTCGGATTTGTCGATGTTTAGCTTCAGATTGGAAAGTCGTCCGTAGGTCTCAAAAGCCTGCAGTAGGTTGGGGACAGATATTAGTGGCTGTTCTAGAAAGAAGAGCATATCGTCGGCGTATGCCGCCACCCGATGTTCTTCTCCGCCCACTCGGACCCCCGTGATACCCCCGTCCCGTCTGACCGCCTCCAGGAACGGTTCCAGGGTGAGGGCAAACAGGAGAGGGGACAGGGGACATCCCTGTCGAGTGCCGTTGCTGATAGGGAAGGCCTTTGTCAAGGCTCCATTGATTCTGATCCTCGCAGTCGGGGTGGTATATAGCGCGGAGACCCAGGAGCGCATGTGTGGTCCGAGGCCCATATGCCGCAGCGTTTCGGCCATAAACCTCCAGTTCACCCTATCGAATGCCTTTTCGGCGTCTGTTGATATGAGTACCGTCGCTCTGTTGGACTTCCTGGCGACGTGAATGACATTAAGGGCTCGTATGGTGTCATTGCGTTCATTTTTATACATTAGTTGCTATTGGCAGATTCAGTTTCCACCTTCAAAACAAATTTGATACACTTTCACGGTAGATTGCGTATTGAGTTAAACACAGGAGACATTCCCCACTGACAAATCATATCAACTTTGTAGACAAGAAGGAATTAGTTTATTAAAGCAAAGAATAATTTTTATACGAATTTCCACAAATAAATGCATCTAAAATGGTATTAAAATAACATAGACATTTTAATATGCATGCTCATTTCCTCTTATGCTATCCCCAGATTATCATACAAAGTGTGAAAGTTCAATGAAACAGCTGAGAGACAAGCTATCTGTTTTTGACAAAATTTGTAGAACAGATTCATGTGAAATAGTGAGAGCAACTTCAGTAAAAGCGAATCATTGGCACTGAACAGTTCCCAAGTCTGTCTGCTTTACAACTGAGACTTTTTTTCTGTAAGGGAAAAAAATTGGAAAATTACAACATCATATCCGATATGTATTGACATGTTAACGGATGCCAGAAAGCTGTTACTGGGGGCGGGGCCAAGCCAGCAAGCTGAGAAGTCGCATGGAAGCTGGGCTCCCGCAGTACATGCCATTTTTCGATAAAAAACTCACTAAAATCGAGACAAAACGAGACCAGGATGAGCTACCTATACCAGGAGCGACCTGGAGACAAGCCTGAAACCCTTACTGAGTGCTCGAAAGATTGGAAGCCCGTGGTGGAAAGCCGAGGCCTGCTGAGAATGGAAGCGGGGGGAGGCGGCCGCTCTCCTCGCCCAGACGCTGGAGGTACGGCCCCACAGATGCCCTGCTCCCCCCCCAGGACCGGAGGGGGTTATCCCGGTCCAACTCGGAGAAGTAACCCTACCACACATGTGGAGGCGCCTGGTGAGCACCGAGGAGAAGCGAAGCGAAGCAACATGGCCGCCACCACGTGCACCTGGTCCGCAGGGAAATCGGACCTGGAGACTAGGCTGGACGAGTTGTTCACTAAGTTCTGGATGAAGCTGGCATCCAGGGAGCAACAGACAGGCACAAAAACACTTGCCGCAAAGCAGCAGACACTCACCCAAACAAAACCGGTGCCACCGCGAGCCCCCGGGACACACGGGGTGAGCCGCAGACGGCAGATACGTGGAGCTAACAGGCTAGAGCGACAGCAATTGCTGACAGCACCGGCAGGCCACAGCACCGGCACGACAAACCCCATCCGACGCCTAAAGCACTCACGGGCGACTCGGAGGAGACCGCACACCTGCACAGACGGGAACGGTAAACGGCGGAAAAAGCCTGCACAGGCCTCACTCAACCCTGTATGCCGACATAGAACAGAGGCAGGTCCCTATACGGACACACTCCTGAGCACATCACAGCCCTACCACCTGGCACTCCCCACCACTCCAAGGGCAGACGTCGATACTAGGACCGTACACTCTTCTTATGAGCTGGGGGTTCACCTGGAGGTAACCCTCCCACGCCACCCATATACCCGAGGAGAAGGCCGTGCTCAGGCACATCCTCGGGCCCCCGACCCTGCTGATGGGGTCAATGGACATGTGGCAAGGGCCCCTACTAAGGCCTCAGGCCGAAGATACACGGAACAAGGGCGACAATCACCCAGGCAGTGCAAAGGGAGGACCGCAGCGTGGGGAGCTGGATACCGGGAGGACCCGGGCAGACACAACGTCGAGACCACCACGATGGGACGCCTCCTAAAGCACACTAGTGGCATTGGGTGAAGTGCCCCGGCAGCCCACATCTTGGTTGCCAGCCCAGACACTGAGCTGGCCTCGGGACGCTCTTACACTACTGTAACGAAATGACCGTCTTGAGACACAAACTTCACCCCTCATTTAATTTGGTTTAATCATTCATTTAACATAGCTAGAGGTTTGCTCAAGCCTATCTTGTATACTATCTTGTACTCTAGAGGCACAGTGTACCCACATGCCCTGGTGTGTATATCAGCGGCCTACTACCGTAGCATAACATGTTGCAGACACCGTAAAGCAAATTACTAACACTGTAATATCACGAGCTAATGAGCTTCACACCAGATTGTCCCTACAGCAAAGAATTGACTGCATTTCTGCACAGCTCCTGATACCAGTGCTCAGCATAATTCTATGGGACTTTAAACTGAATCTATGTGATTATCACAGGCCAGCCTTAGTTAGTTTGTTATACTCGACCAGTGTGCTCTCATATGATTATTTGCATTGGGAAGGTAGCACTCGTCACACAGCTTTAAACTCGTTGGTATAAGCATTATTCATTTACTTTATTTTATTATCCTGTTTAGCTATGAACACCAACTTGTATATGAAGCCTGTCTACGCTATTTTGATCACTTTTGTTTCTTATTTAAGCTTGTAACACTATGTTTACTGGAATGTTCCACAAAAAAAAACCCATGGCACTCTTTCTTTGAGGTGCATTGTACACCATCTTGATAATATCTCTTGTTACCCCTCAATGCCTCCCCTTTCTCTTCTGTACCCCATGACGTATATGCCATAATAAAAGAAAGATTTACAAAAAAAGCTGTTACTGATGTCAACTTGATCACTATTGCAGCATTAAGATAATTTTCTACAAAACTTTTGCCATTAACCAAACAGAAAATTGTCCAATACCTGGCAATAAGCATTCAAGTTTTGTACATCAAAATCATGCCCAACAAAAGTCATGTTCAGGGTGAAACATTTTTTTGGCAGAATTTTTCTTTTTTTCAGGACTGCAGAATTTAGTTCATGCTTCTGGACTGAAAATTTTTTTAGGGAAGGCAACTCTGACCTCCAAAAAAGCATGAAAAATTCTGCCTATGGATGTGCTCAGATGCTACGCTATGGCCTGACCTAATGACTACCAATATCAACAATGCAAATTTAGCTTCCAAATTTAGATTATTATATCTGAAGTAAACAATTTAGAATGTGAGAGATTGATTGTAATCCTATTTGAGCTTTTTTTCCTTTTTTCCTGCATTATTGTAAAATGTGTGTATGGGGGGCAATGTGTGTATGGGGCAGTGTGTGTATGGGGGGCAGTGTATGTGTGTGGGGGCAGTGTATGTGTGTGGGGGCAGTGTGTGTATGGGTGGCAGTGTGTGTATGGGGGTAGTGTGTGTGTATGGGGTAGTGTATGCGTATAGGGGACAGTGTATGTGTGTACTGGGGCAGTGTGTGTGTATGGCAGGAAGTGTGTGTGTATGGCAGGAAGTGTGTGTATGGGAGGCAATGTGTGTATGTGGGGCAGTGTGTGTATGGGGCAATGTGTGTATGGGGTAAATATGTGTATGGGGCAGTGTATGTGTATGGGGGCAATGTGTGTATGGGGGCAGTGTGTGTGTATGTGGAGCAGTGTGTATGTATGGAGGAAATGTGTGTATGGGGCAATGTGTGTATGGGGCAGTGTGTGTGTGTGGGGGGGGCAATGTGTGTGTGTGTGTGTATGTGTGTGATTATAAAAAAAAGCCCTTCTTATCACACACACACACACATTGCCCCCCACACATACGTATTAATTACATTTAAAACAACAACACATAAACACAAAGACCCCCTACCCTTCTTATATGTGTTGTTTATTTAAATTTAATTAAAACAAATATGCATTATGTGACATTTCTCGATCTCTGGTGGTCCGGTGGGGAGTCCCTGTTGGTCCCAGTGGTAAGAGTGAACTCTAGCACGCAGCTCCAGGGCCAGAGTTCACTCTCACGAGATCCGGAGCATTGCCATTGTAACCGCGGCAACGCTCCGTGCTCGTGAGAGAAGGACCCAGAGGAGCTGCAGGCTGAGCTCCCGGGTCCTCTCTCCCTCCCTCAATTGCCCCCCTCCTGGATCTGCCACTGCATTGGAGTACTGTGAAGTAGTGGTGGGTTTAAAAGGTGATTTTACGTAGCCTCAGAACATCTAAAAATTCATTTTTAAGTGTGCTGTTCCTTAACCTATATTATGTACTAATTCAAAGTAGTCATAAGCAATATGGTTCGCAAGATAACCAGTCTTAGCCCCATCAAATGAAAAAGACTTGGTAGGCACTTCAAAGTGGCATTTGGTTTGGTTGAAAACAACACTACACTCATTAGTGTCTCTGCCAAATCTAGGAGGAGGAGAGAGGCTTATAGAAAGGGCTCTATGAGCTATGGACTATGCATTAGCTGACTGTTGATGAGGTTGTGAAGCAGGAAGCGATTTAGGCTGTAGATGGGCACTATGTGCCAGCAAAGTCTGAAATGCCTGAGCACTTATGTATACAATGATGAATTCCTCCACCTTTGATGCACAAGTTGACGTTTTACAAGTAAGGTCTGGAGGGTCCATGGGCCTGTCATAATATCAGGATAGTCTGAACCCAAATAATCAATTATAGAATACAAAAAAACAAAACAATTTGTATATCAGAGTGACTGGATATAACGTAAAAACTAGAATGAACAGGACAAGCCAAGTTCAGGATAATAGAGAGAAGATATATATGAAACAAGCCAAGGTCAAGAATAATAGAAGTCAAAATAGTCAACGTACAAATCAAAAGTCATTAACACAGAGGAATCAATAAAAATATGTTCTCTTGGATTTATCAGAAATGGAAACCATGACATGGCACTGAGCAAATGCCTAACTAAAGTTTAAGTAGCCCTATTAGGGCTGTGATTTGCTATTTGCGATCACATGACTTCGCATATGCACGTCCGTGTCATATACGTAGGCAGAGTTTTTATATGGCTTTGATGCGCAGTGGTCGGCATCAGTATGTACACATGACATGAGCACCACCGACAGCACTGGCACCCCGGCACCAGCACTCCTAGAAGGTAAGGGAGAATCACAGCGTGACACCCATTGACTGAGAAATCTTCCAGTTTTGCTATTTTTGTATCTTAAATTTTATATTGTTTTTGGATTCTCATTTTAGTGAATAAATATGATAGTATCACTGCTGGTCTGTCTCCCTCAATAGCACAGTCAAATTGTCTGGAAAAACTCTGGTTAGAACAATAGGTTGTTTTAGCCCTACTTATTTTTTCACACTCTTGTTTAGTTGTCAGTGTTTTTCCCTTTTGGCAATAAAATCAACATTTAGTGGTTGTCCTTTTGCTGATAAGGAATCATACAGCTCACTGGGCAGGGTGCGAATAGGGAACCAAGCAGCTGGTTGGGGGTTGATAGGCAGAGCGGGATTTCCCATTAGGCAGAGGCCTACATGTGCCCATCCTGTATGTTGTGCCTATTCACATAATGTATTATATTCCTTTTTGGAGCACAGGTGGGCCGTTAAGGAGAGGTAAGTAGTGGGGGCCTTGGCCAGTGCCCTCTGTAGATCAGTCAGCCTTCTATGTTTCATAGCAGAGCTGCAGGAAGAGTTATCGAAAGAGTAATACTAGATGTTGTCTCAGCTCCTCCAGTATCTGTATATGAGTTTGTACTGGAACAATAATCTCTTTCAAGCTTTTAATCCTCTCAAGACTTAACAGCCTTAGAAGTTAGAAGTCACTATGCACCTGACATGTAAATCAGGCCCTGCTGATAGGGACATGCCCACATTGCTTATCCCTCTCATATGGGCACTCTGGCATGGCTGCAGGGTGGCTGGTGGTGTAGGTGTATAACATGAGGGAACTGGACTTTCTGAGGTTTAAGCAAAGGTTCAGTTAGATTATCTATAATAATGCCATTGGTGGCAGCATGTAATATGTGTGATGTGTGTGTTGACTGTCTGTTTTAGAACAGTTGACTACTTACCTGGGGTCAGACAAGTGCTGCTCTACACATCTTCTCTGCTAGAAGCTTTCTTTATTGAGCTAATGTTGGAGGGGCTAAGCTATATTAGATGATGCTCAGGAGAGTTAACATGCATCACTCCCCACCTCCACTCTGCTTAGAGAATTTCACGACTTAAAATGAAGAGGACGCCGGGACATTCCTGGCAATATAACCACTACAGTGGCAAAAAGAAGGTTCATTACTTTTTTTGCTTTAAAAACTGTCAAGACAAAATTGATTGATCAGCTACCAACGATGGAATGTAATATAAGCCAATGTTGAAGATCTTGCTGTATGTGCTGCTGTTTACCACAGGGGTAGAAAAATTCTTTTATTAAGAGAGAAAAAGTGGTAAGTGTTTGTTACTTTAATAATATTTCAGCCAGTAATAAAGGTATAACTGGCTTGTACGCAACTTTTCTAATAATTCTTAGTGTCCAATCCACACTTATTATTGCAAGTCAAACGTCCTTATAAGAAGGAAACTATATAGATCTCCTTTTCATGTTTTTGTTTACTCGTTAAGTGGCTCATGATTTTAGTCATTTGTCAATTATGCCTCCTGTGGGTAAACACCCACTAGTCTTCCTGAGCAGAAGAAAATCAATTTAAATGCATATCTAATTCTTTCCAAAACTCTGCAGCCTGACCTATCCTTTTATATGTATTACTTAGTAAGTCTTGAAAAAGTGTTGTCTCGTACCGGTTTTTAGATTAAAAAAAAAAAAAAAAAATCAATATATATTTGATTTATTATTAGGTTACTTTTAAATATGTTGTTGTTCAAGAAAGCCTGGCTTCCATGACTTTTCCAAGAAACAAATGTAATTTGAAAAGTGCAACAAGTAGAGTAAAAGGCATTATGTCAGCCAATGGTCAGGTTCTGAACTCCATTATTCATCAGATATTTTATCACCAACACGTCTTTTAGTATTGCTGTGGGCCATGACTCAACAGCTGAGGTATACCCTAGCGAATATCATAGTCAACTTTGAGGAGCTAGAAAGCTTAGACAAGGGCGCAAAGTGAGCCATTTTTGAAAATCTGTCAATAATCAGAATAATAAAAAAATAAATAAATACAAACGATCCAGCACAATCCTCAAGTGTTTTTTTGTTTTGAAAACAAGTTGACGGGTAACATTTCGGCCTAACCAGGAATTTATCAAACCTGTTGAGACAGGATCCATGCATCCTTTGTGGATGAGGGATTCCTATTCATAATATTCAATGATCATTGTAGATCAACTACAAAATCCATAGCAAAGTGAGGCCATAGTTTGTACTGTGCTGGAAGAAGATATACTAAACCTCAATGTAACTGGTGAGGAGTGTTAGTTGTGACATACACACTGCAGGCCAGCACATATTACTTGATTTCCATGCATAATCATGGCCCCCAGAACTGTTTGGAAATAAAGGATATTGTTTTATGTATGCCAGGATGCCCAGCAGATTTGTGTTTAAGGAACAATTCTAATATATTAAAAAAATGTCATAGGTGCAATAAACAGTGTCAGACGTTTTATCAAGTGGTGCATGTTTCTTTTCCGCTTGTATCTTCTCTAATAAGGAAGAAAACAGTGACAATATCATAGTGGCTATAATCCTCTCCTGGGGTATAATAGGAGGGAAAGACCCTTTATTTAGATTGTAAGGTTCAATCTGTCAGGGTAAGGCATCAGCCTCAAAGGGACACTATAGTCACCAAAACTACTTTAGCTTAATGAAGCAGTTTTGGTGTATAGATCATGTCCCTGTAATCTCACTGCTCAATTCTCTGCCATTTAGGAGTTAATTCACTTTACTTATGCAGCCCTAGTCACACCTCCGTGCATGTAACTCACACAGCCTTCCTGAACACTTCCTGTAAAGATTTATCTAATGTTTACACTTCCTTTATTGTAAATGCAGTTTAACTTAGAATTTCTTATCTACTCTTAATAGCATGCTAAACCCTGCAGGAGCCAACTATGTGTGATTAAAGTTTAACCCCTTAAGGACTGTTTTTGTGATGTTGTACATTTGCGAACAGGCCTCTTTTTACACTTTTGTGGTGTTTAGCTGTAATTTTCTGCTCTCTCATTTACTGTTCCTATATAAATTATATATTGTTTTTTTCAGGACAAAAAATACTTTCTTTACATACCATTATTTATATAATCTTATGTAATTTAATTTAAAAAAAATAAAAAAATATGAAAAAAATACGTTTTTTTACTTTTACTTGAAAAATCTTTTACTCATCTACAAAAGCGAATAAAAAAACTGCTTAATAGATTTAAAATTAAAAAAAGTAGGCTATTGCAGTTTCAAAACATAAATTTTTTCAAATTTATCAGTAGTGACATTGTAACACTATTATCTGTCAAAAATCTCTGAATAACACCCCACATGTATATATTTTTTTTAAAGTAGACAACCCAGGGTATTCAATTTGGGGTACGTCCAGTCTTTTTTAGTAGCCACCTAGTCGCAAACACTGGCCAAAGTTAGCGTTCATATTTGTTTGTGTGTGAAAAAAGTAAAAAACTAAATTGAACGCTAATTTTGCCCAGTGTTTGTGACTAAGTGGCTACTAAAAAAGACTGGACATACCCCATTTGCAATACCTTGGGTTGTCTTCTTTTGCAAATAGTATGCCATCATGGGGGTTATTCTCATTCCTGGGCTACCATACGCTCTCAAAAGCAACGTAACCAACCTGGCCATTTTCAATGTAAAAATATTTGACCCATATATTTGACCCTGTAACTTTAAAAACGCTATAAAATCTGTACATGGGGGGTACTGTTATACTCGGGAGACTTTGCTGAACACAAATATTAGTGTTTCAAAACGGGAAAAAGTATCACAACCATTATATCATTAGTAAAAGTGCTGTTTGTGTGTGAAAAATGCGAAAAAAAAAGTCACTTTCACTGACAATATAATCGCTGTGATAGGTTTTACTGTTTTGAATCACTAATATTTTTGTTCAGCGAAGTCTCCTGAGTAAAATGGTACCCGCCATGTACAGGTTTTAGGGTGTCATAGAAAGTTACAGGGTAAAATACAGTGCTAGCAAATTAAATTCTCTGAACTTTCGGCCTGGCTTGGCAGGCAGGTCCTTCAAATTGCAATTAATAAAATTACTTAATTATGTAAAAATATTACATCAATGCGCATGTAGAATTGAAATATATATGCACATTTATATATTTGAAGTCTACGTGTATATTTATATAATTATTATTATTTATGTAATTTTGTATATGGACATATGTATATTTCGTATTCTTTTTTATTTATTTATATATTCATAGATATATATACAATTGAATTCTAAGTGTATTTTGATATAAATATATATATATATATATATATATTTTATTATCAAAATACAGTTAGAATAAAATGTATATAATTAAAAAAAATATTATTAATTTTAAAAAAATGTATTTAATTTAATTTACTTATTATTTGTATTTTATAATAATATATATATATATACACAATATATATAGTTATTATATATATTGTATATATACATGTGTAATTTAATTATAAGTGTATTTTTATATTAATATGTATATATATATATATATTAATATAAAAATATACTTAGTATGACATTATATATATGATCTATAGACATATAGACATATATATATATATATATATATATATATATATATACACATATATAATAATATTTTTATTTATTAACATGTACCTTTATTTTTTTATTTTATTTTACACTAGCAGGGAGACACTAGGACACCTATTGTGCCCATGTGATCGCTCTGTTGAGCGATCACATGGTTCCCGGGGTCCTAATCCGCCATGGGGAGACTGTTTGGGCTGCAGGCAGTCTCCCCACACCGGGAGCACCGCCGATCGCCGCCAGGGGAACGACAGCGATCTGGTAAGTACATCAGATCGTTAGGACGGTTCAGGACCGTCATCTGCAGTTTTGCATTGCCGACCGATGACGGTCCTGAACCGTTCTAGGTCGTTAAGGGGTTAATTTACAGAGCAGGAGATAAAAACATTTAAAGTAAGTTAACATCTAATTGAAAATGTAAGCATTTTGTTTTCATGTAGGCTGTGTCAGTCATAGCCAGGGGATGTGTGTAAATTTTGCAAATATCTTTGCATGTGATTAGTTAAATTCTCATTAACTTTATACTCGTTTGAGGAAAATATTTTAAATTGTATTGTGCACTTCAGTTGCTCAGTAAAATGTTTGTATACACATATATTTTTTTGAAACAGTGATGCACTTCTTGCAATATACAGTTAGGTCTGAAAATATTTGGACGCTGACACAATTTTCATAATTTTGGCTCTGTACGCCACCACAATGGATTTGAAATGAAACAACTGAGATGCAATTAAAGCGAAGACTTTCAGCTTTAATTCAATTCAAAAATGCCATATGAAACACTTTGGAATTGCAACCATTTTCAAACACAGTACTCATTTTTTCACGGGCTCAAATGTAATTGGACAGATAAACACAATCATAAATAAAATGTTAATTTTTAATACTTTGTCGAGAGTCTCTTGCAGGCTGCTTAAAGTTTGGAATGCATGGACATCACCAAATGCTGTGTTTCCTTCTTTGTGATGCTTTGCCAGGCATCTACTGCAACGGTCTTTTTGTTTGTTCATGGGCCTTTCCGCCTTAAGTTCTCTTTTGCAAGTGGAATGCATGCTCAATTGGGTTGAGATCAGGTGATTGACTCAGTCATTGCAGAATATTCCACGTTGCCTTAAAAAAACTCCTGGGTTGCTTTTGCAATATGTTTTGGGTCATTGTTCATCTGTAAAGTGAAGTCCCGTCCAATCAACTTTGCTGAATTTGGCTTAACCTGAGTTAACAAAATATCCCTATACACTTCAAAATTCATCCAGCTGCTTCTGTCATCTGTCGCATCATCAATAAACACTAGTGACCCAGTAACATTTGAAGCCATGCCAATGTCATCACACTGCCGTGTTTTACAGATATTGTTACCACATGTGGTATGCTTCAGATCATGAGCCACACAAAGACTTCTTCATACTTTTTTCTTCCCACCACTCTAGTACAGATTGATCTTAGTTTAAACTGTTCAAAAAATGCTGTATTTTTTAGTTGTTTTTTTGGCAAAGTCTAATATGACTTTCTATTCTTGAGGCTAATGAATTGTTTACACCTTGTGGTGAACCCTCTGTATTTGCTCCTGTGAAGTTTTCTCTTCATGTTTGTAGCAGAGAGCTTATTCTACAGAGACTATCTCCACTGGTAATCCAAAAGTGGCTCAGGAACAAGTAATTAACCCAGGAAATACAGCATCAGTCGTAACTAAAATAATCCAGGAATATCCCATCACCTTTCCCTATAATAACTGGACGGCACACAGTTTCAGAAGCAGAACTGCTGTTTTATTCCACATACCCTGATTTTATGCCTCTCTCCCCTGCAAGGGAGACACCCACAGAAAATTATACAGTATCCAATCATACACAGGTTACAACCCACACATCTCCTCCCCTCAGCCTGACAGATAATCAAATTATTCAGTACACACTTTTCCCCATTTTCTGGATGTACCCCAAATACATAGGATACACCCCTATATCTTACATCCCCTGGTAGCCCTGATCTGGGTGAGCAACATACTCAAAAATCACCCAGATCGGACCAGGGGTTCGGGAATTATATGGATGTATTTGTTTAGCCGAAATCAGTTCCATGCATTTTGGCCTTGCGGTCGGTCTCTGTTCGTGGAGTAAAAGTCACGAAAATACTGAATATAAAGGGCTGTGCTTGTATTCGTATGAATCCCCTTGTTCGTGGGATTCATTTTACCGAATGTCAGGCTGTTGGTGTGTTTCCTCGCACAGAGATGGAAATCTGAGGTCAGAGCGGTGTTCGTGTGGTCGAGTGTCCGATTTGGTTCCAGACACTCAACGACCAAACACCGCTGGGCGTTCGTATGGCGAATGGCGGCCACCCAGGGAAAACACAGTGCGTTCGTATGTTTTTCAATTAGTTGGCAATAAAAACGACTGGGGAGGTAAATTGGAGCCACACTTCGCTCAAGGGTGGTCTGGTTGTTCGGTAGTTTGTTCGTATGTCGAACGAGATGATTCACTTTAGTATTCATGGCTTTTTACCGAACAACCAGACAAATGCTTAGTAACAAAATTGCTTGCACACAATAAAACAGAAGAAAATACTGTTGCCAAATAAAAAATGTGATGGACAGCCAAATGGTATCCGCTACAATGGTAGACTTGGATAATGCTATGCCTACCTCCTGGAGAGTGTACTTCATTTGGTCAGATGTTGTGAAGGGGTTTTTCTTTACCATGGAAAGGATCCGCCCACCACTGTTGTTTTCCGCGGACGTCCAGGTCTTTTTGTGTTGCAGAGCTCACCAGTGCATTCTTTTTTTCTCAGAATGTACCAAAATATTGATTTGACCAATCCTAATGTTCCTGTTATCTCTCTGACAGATTTTATTTTTTGCAGCCTAAGGCTGGCCTGCTTCATTTGCATTGAGAGCTCCTTTGACCACAAGTTGTGGGTTCACAGCAACAGCTTCCAAATGTGTATGCCATACCTTAATTCAACTCCAGACGTTTACCTGCTTAATTGATGAAGAACTAACACAGCTGTCATGAAATACATGTTGAGTCTATTGTCTAATTACTTTGGTCCCTTGAAAAAGAGCTGTAATTCCTAATTCCTTCCTTCAATTTTCATGTGCATACCCTCAAATTGAAGCTGAGAGACTGCAATTTAAGCAGTGTAAGACCATATTTATTATATAAAAGTAACTTTAATTTATTTTGGTAAATAACACAACTGTCCAAATATTCCTGGATCTAGCTGTATGCCTTATAGCTGTCAGAAATAATATTAATAATAATAATAATAATGCAAATAATGATAATAATAATATTATAAACTAAGTATACGAGGATCTAACAAAATCAGGACTTGCATAGAAGTTAATTTCAAAATGTTTTTATTTTATTTTATTTGAAATTATCTGCTCTCACTTCCTCACAGCACCATCTGACGGGGCCCAGGTCTGGTGTTAAAGGACCATGGTGCCCTGCTGGGCTAAAGATTAAATATATCCATCGGGTGTCCCTAAGTGTGAGGGGCACCCAAAGGGCCTCAACAGCATGCAGGCCCCAGTTCCGCACCTGTGATGTGTGGTGGAATCTCGGTAAAAATTAATTTAGTAGGCCGAGATTACCACGTGGCATGTGTACGTGCATATGCTGACGTATCGGTCGGTTGGTTGCACGTGGTAAGATACGATCAGTAGTGTACGGAGCATGTGCGAGAATACAGGATGTAGTATTCCCCTCCTCCATTGTGCTGGACAAGCCATGCGGTCAAGCAGGAAGTTAATTCTTATTTTTTTTGATTGGTTAAGAGAATGTGCGGGTGGAGCTTAATATGGGAGGAGTTATATGCCTATATAAGGAGCCTGCACTATTGTCCGGGGCTCAGAACCTGTTGTATTTTGGTGACATTAGTCCCTCTGAGTCCCGATCGGTGAACCGAATAAAGAATCTCTTCCTTCCTGAAGAAACCTGTGTCCATCTCTCTGTGCTTGGCTTCCGTCAGTTTCTCCGGTATCATTTGGTGCATTGGCCGGGAAGCTCATCGCTCAACGAAGCTGAGAAGCAGAGGCGTGAGACGGTCTATCTTTGCCCACGTTCTCTACGGCTGCACCCCTGAACTTCTGCATGGACCTCCCTTCGTCTCGGCGCCACTGGTCTGTTGTCCAGGAGATCATCGGCCTCTACGTAGTAAGTGCTCGGGTGTCCCCGTCGATGAGTGTGAACTCAGGTTCAGGAACGAGGAGGTAAGACGACCGCTGTTTTAGACAGCGGACCCACTAGGGGTATACCGATTGTGCGGTAGGCCCATAAGGGGTTAATCTGTGTATGGAATCTGCCCCCTCTGTCGGAGGGAAGGAGCGAAGGCGCACCGCTCAATCGAACGGTCTTTAGTAAGACCGTTTGATTTGGTTTGGAGTCAGGCGGGGTTCTGTGTAAATAGCCCTAGCCGGACACCGGTGTCTTGTCTAGACTAGCGTTCTAGGGTGTACAATTTGTTCGCTAGGTCGGAGGGACCGGGAGACTAAGCGGCGTCTGTGTAAATTCGGTCCGCTAGTTCTCAACCTATCTTGGCTAAGTGGGAAGGCGTGTAAATTTGGAACCCACTAGACTATTCATAGAGTAGAAAGACTAAAAGGGTTCTGTTGTAAATTCTGCCCTCTAGTTCGCTATATGTGGTGCTTGGGCAGTGTGGCTAACCAAAACGGATGTAGATAGTTTTAGGTAGTCCATCAAGGTACTGGCCAATAGATTAGTTGGGATTGTATATGTGATAAAGATTGTTTAGTAACGTGTATATCTTGTTAGATAGCGTGAGCTCTGCAGTCTAGCGAGAGTGTTAATAGTGTGTTGCTGTATTATAGTGCACGGTACCATAACCCTGTATATTTACTGACACTGTATATAAGTACTAATCATTGTCGTCTATTGCATGTCTAACAACATAACCACTAATAATTGTATTGTGACCTTAAATTGTACTTTGACCTATGCTAACCGTACTGTAACTGCTGTTTGTAAAAGACGATGTTACTGGGGTGTGTTATAGACGGGTAATTCATATATAGAGAATTATAGCGTGGGTGACGGTATAGTTTTGCCAAAGGGCATAATTTCGATTACTTAGTGACTGGTGTAACAGCTGTGTGTGTACGGGAATTCCCTGAGTGTTTTTATTGTGTTACTGTATACGTTTCACTTGGTAACTGTACCACGTGGTGCTGTTGCCGGAAGAAACGGGTGTGACTGTTGAATAGAGTGTGTGTATAGCATTCGTTGTCAACGACGCTCCATTGATAAGTATGGGCGCGTCGGAGTCGACGATTTTGGATCCCTTAGGATGTATGGTAAAGAATTTTAAAAAGGGATTCACAGTATGTGATTTTGGGGTTAAAATGTCTTCTGCCCGTTTGATCACTTTGTGCACTAGGGAATGGCCTACTTTGGTTGCGGCATGGCGCCACGTGGCAGTTTGGATCCAAATCTGGTACAGCGTGTACACGTGGCTGTATCAGGTAGGCCTGAACTTTACGGACAGTTTCCATACATTGATTGTTGGAGGCAGGCCGTAAACGACTTGCCAAGATGGGTCCGAATATGCCACGAGGAGCAATGTCGCCTCATGGTGGCCAGGACTTGTTTGTCCACTAGGACTACGGTTAAGCCCATTTTGGACACGCCCCCTGAGTCCGAGATCCCTATGCCGCCCCCTTATTTCCCTATAGAGGAAGGTGATACAAGTACAGGAAGTTCCACACCCCCTCACCCATCTACTTCCTCCTCTAGCTCAGAATCCACCCCACGCCGTAATAAACCTCCCCTTCCGACACCAGCCCCCGTTAAGTCCATCTATTCCGATTTGGCGCCATTTCAAGCTTCCGGTCAGGCTTCCTCTAGCCCGGCCCGCAATATTTTATTCACCGGCCTTCTCCATGATGAAGCTTCTCTATCCCCACGTCTTATTACCCCCCGACCGGAACCTTTAACCGACGCCCCTCCACGAAGCCCTATACTAACCCGACAACTGACCGGTACCCAACAACCCAAACATTACCAGATGTCTCTTCGTTTGAATCCTGGGTCAGCCTATCTTAATGCTTTAGGTCAAATGGTGTATGCTGACCCAGTTTTCGTATATGTCCCGTTCACGACTACCGATCTCTTGAATTGGAAGACCCACAACTCCTCGTATACTGAAAAGCCACAAGCCATGACCGACCTGTTCACCTCGATAGTCCAGACGCATAATCCAACTTGGGCTGATTGCCAGCAATTATTAATGACATTATTTAACAATGAGGAGAGGACTAGGATAAATCAAGCTGCTATTAAAGCGCTGGAGGAAGAAGCCCGTACTTTAAACCAAGCAAATCCAGCAGCATGGACCGCAACTCATTATCCTAATACCGATCCCGACTGGAATGTTAATGGCGCAGATATGGTTCGACTAAAAGCCTATAGAGACGCTATAATTGCTGGCATGAAAGCCGGAGGGAAGAAAGCCATAAATATGTCAAAGACGGTTGAGGTGATTCAGAAAAGTGATGAAGCGCCTAGTGTCTTTTATGACCGATTATTGGAGGCATACCGCTTGTATACCCCCTTTAATCCAGAAGACACTGATAATTCCCGAATGGTAAACTCTGCCTTTGTCAGCCAAGCTTATGGAGATATTAAGCGCAAGCTACAGAAGTTAGAAGGGTTTGCAGGAATGTCCATCACCCAACTAATGGAGGTAGCAAATAAGGTGTATATGAATAGGGAATCAGAAAGTAAGAAAGAGGAAGAGCGCAAGATGCGTAAAAAGGCGGATATGCTAGCGGTGGCGATCGCAGGCGTAGATAGACGGGGCCCAGATAGAGGCGATAGTAGGTGGAATAGGGAACCCCTGAGTAGGAATCAGTGCGCATATTGTAGAGAAGAAGGGCATTGGAGAAGCGAGTGTCCAAAAAGAGAGCAATATGAGAGAGACCCACCCAGGGCAGGTTATGGAAACTTTAGAGGTAGAGCGAGAGGTAGAGGAGGTCCCGGAGGGAGTAATAGTGGTAACAGAGGAAGTGTAAGAGAAGATAGATACTATCCCGCAGCGCAAAGGTCCCGCGATAGAGAAGATAGGGACTTTGTAGGATTGGCTGACACGGTCATGGAGAGCTATTGATACCGACCGGGCTCCATCCCCCTTGGTCGAGCGGAGCCTATGGTCGATGTATCAATAGGGGGAAAAAGGAGTGCATTCATGATCGACACTGGTGCTGAACATTCGGTGGTGACTGATCTGGTTGCTCCTCCATCTGGAAGAACTATTACCGTAATAGGAGCAACTGGAAGGAGTGCTGCAAAACCGGTTCTTAAAAGTCGACTCTGTACATTGGGAGGCCACGTAGTAAAGCATCAATTCCTTTATATGCCTGAATGTCCAGTCCAATTGCTGGGACGTGATATGCTATCCAAATTACAAGCGCAGATTACGTTCCTACCAGACGGAACAACATCCTTAAAGTTTAATGGACCTTCAGGTATTATGACATTATCCGTACCAAAGGAAGAAGAGTGGCGACTTTATACAGCATTGACTAGCCAAAACCCTAAGAGTGATGAATCCTTATTCAACATACCAGGAGTTTGGGCAGAGAACAACCCATCAGGACTGGCCCGCAATATTCCACCCATTCGAATCGAACTAAAGCTTGGGGTTTATCCAGTGAGCCTACGGCAATATCACATCCCGCAGAAGGCTAAGAAAAGTATTCAATCTTATCTGGATAAGTTCATACGGTATGGTATCCTAAAATGCTGTACTTCCCCCTGGAACACCCCATTGCTGCCTGTTCAAAAGCCCGGTACAGATGAGTATCGTCCTGTGCAGGACTTGTTAGTATACACCCAGTTGTGCCCAATCCGTATAACCTGCTTGCTTTAATTCCGGGCGGGGCTACCTATTTTACAGTCTTAGACCTCAAAGATGCCTTCTTTTGCCTTCGAATTGCCGCAGAAAGTCAATGTATCTTCGCTTTCCAATGGGAAAACGCTGTAACGGGCTCAAAACGCCAGATGACTTGGACAAGACTGCCCCAAGGGTTTAAAAACTCACCGACCCTATTTGGTTCAGCTCTAAGTCAAGATCTACTGGATTTCAAATCCATCCCAGGAGAGTGTGTACTATTACAATATGTAGACGACTTGTTGATAGCAGCAGTCACAAGAGAAATATGTCAGCAAGCCACACACGATCTACTACACATTCTCTGGAAGGCAGGATACAAGGTGTCTAGGAAGAAGGCCCAGTTGTGTCTGCCAACTGTCAAATATCTGGGATTCCATATCTCTGAAGGTCAAAGAATAATGGGGCCAGAGAGAAAAGAAGCTGTGTGCCAAATACCAACACCCAAGAATAGGAGACAAGTGCGAGAGTTCTTGGGGGCAGCAGGCTTCTGTAGGATATGGATTCCCAGTTATGCAATATTGGCGAAACCTCTGTATACAGCTATCAAGGGTACAGAACACGACCCCTTCCTATGGACTCAAGAACAGCAAACGGCATTTGAAGATGTGAAGAGGGCTTTGATGAGTGCCCCAGCATTAGGTCTACCTGATCACACACGACCATTCTACTTGTATGTACACGAGCAGAGAAGAATGGCTGTGGGAGTATTGACACAGTACTTGGGATCATGGCAAAGACCTGTTGCCTACATGTCTAAGCAACTGGACGCAGTGGCCAGCGGTCTTCCACCTTGTCTAAGAGCCGTAGCTGCAGCCGCCCTGCTGGTAGCTGAAGCCGATAAACTCACTCTTGGTCAAGAACTTTATGTACGAGTTCCACATGCAGTACAGACGTTGTTGGATTACAAAGGAAATAATTGGTTTAGTAACAGCCGTATGACCAAGTATCAAGCAATGTTGTGTGAAAACCCAAGAGTGCATTTAGAGACTGTAAATACCTTAAATCCAGCTACCCTTCTGCCGCAACCTACTGAAAGTCAACATGATTGTTTGGAAGTAATGGATGAAGTATTTTCAAGTAGACCAGATCTTCGTGATTTTCCCATCCAGAACCCCGATGTCCAATATTATACAGACGGCAGTAGTTATGTGAAAGAAGGGATTCGCTATGCAGGATACGCAGTAACAACGATAGATAAGGTGATAGAAGCTCGGCCACTGTCAAAAGGAACATCAGCACAAAAGGCAGAATTGATAGCACTAACACGAGCGTTACAATTGGCTGAAGGTTTAAGAGTGAACATCTACACGGACTCTAAGTATGCGTTTTTAACCACTCATGCCCACGGAGCTTTGTATAAAGAAAGAGGACTATTGAATTCAGAGGGCAAAGAAATCAAGTACGCAGCTTAAATACTACAACTATTGGAAGCAGTATGGGAACCGAAAGAAGTCGGTATTATACATTGTCGAGCGCATCTGAGAGGAGATGGTGATGTAACCAAAGGAAATCGGATGGCAGATAGTGCAGCTAAGCGTGCCGCTGAATCAGGAAGACAGGAATATGTGGAACATATAGCTGCTCTTATTCCAACTCCACTGTCTCAATGGACTCCGGTTTATACAGCTCAAGAAGAGGAGTGGTTAAAGACTGAACCTGGAAAGTATTTGGAGAACAAATGGTATCAGTTAGAAGATGGGAGAATAGTCATTCCAGCATCACTAGTGGTAGAAATCGTCCATGTAGCGGATTGGTACCGGGCTGTCCCACGACATGTATGAGAATAAGTGTATTTGGTCATATGGCTGGTTTAATGTGTGTGAACATGTATAGAAATCATGGTATCCGGTTATAGTGACAGTTAAATGTATGTAAAGAATTGTATTCCTCTAGTTGTTCGGTAGAATCATTCAAATAAAACAAGGGAATGAAACTACCGAACAACCAGACCACCCCGTGTAAAGTGTGCCTTCAATTACCATTTGCAACAATGTTGCAAACGGGTAATTACCTATTCCTGCAGTGTGGTCTTTGTTCTCTGGGTGGCCGCCATTCGGGATGCGAACACGTGGCGGCGGCCATCTTAAACTGCCGAACAGCGGTGTTTTGCCGTCGAGTGTCTGGAACCAAAATCGGACACTTGACTAGGCAAACACCGCTGAGACCTCCAGACTCCTAATACTTCGTGGGGAAACTACCGAACGGCCCGCCGTTCGGTAGAAAGAACCCCACAAACTAGGGGATTCATCCGAATCCCAATCAGGCCACTTAGCAGTAATATTTCACCCCTTTGCATTCGCCTGTTTGTGACCGACCGCAGGGCCAGAATACATGGAACTGTTTTCGGATACTTTACCTCTGCGGTCGGTCCAAACTTCAAAGTCCCATAACTCCCGAACGCTTCATCCGAATGGGCTAATTTTTAAGTATGTTGGTCCCCCAGAATAGAGCTATCTGGGGATGTTGGATTTGTGGATGTACCCCAAGTATTTAGGGTACATCCAAAACTCGGGGAAAACTGTGTACACGATAAGGGGATTATGATGCTAGAGGAGGGGAGGAGATCTGTGGGAGGTTACTACTTAGAGATTGGATAATGTCTTAAGTGATAGAACCTCCTCCCTTGCATGGGAGAGGGCTTTATAAGGAACTGTGGAATAAAGCTTGTCAGTTCTACTCCTGAAACTGTGTGTCGTCCAGTTATTGGGATTGCGATGGGGATACTGCTGTATTACTTTACCTGCTGGAAACCTTGCCTGTGGACTTAACATCACCTTGTTCCTGAGCCTCACTGGGATCTCTAGTGGAGAATAGCTGTGCAAGATCGGCTCTCCGCTACATTGGTTGGCAGCGCTGGGATCCAAACTCACAGAGGAACAAGCGTAAATGGAGTACGGATGGAGATTGATTTTTCTGCGCTAAAACGCTCCACGCTAAAGGACCTCCTAGAGGCAAGGGGTATACAAGCCAGCAATAAGAAGAAAGCAGTACTTGTTACAGAACTCATGGCAGAGTACAGAATGGAGGGCGATTCAGTTCCGGCACAGAGGGAGCCGGGAGGAACACCACAAGGATCGGAATTCCAGAGGCAGGTTCAGTTCAGGCTATCCTTTTATGGGGAAAACCCCCCAACAGAAATTGTTACCAGGACAATGGCCGAGGTACAAGAATTCATCCTAAGGACACAGGCACCAGAACAAAGCTCTGCAATTAATGTGCCACAGGAAGGTAAGCCTAAAATACCATACCAGGCTTTTAAAACATATGTGGAGGCAGAGGAAGATATAGACGCTTTCCTGCAAGACTTTGAAAGACTGTGTGCACTGCATAAAATTAACGCAGAGGACTGGGTACCTATTTTGGCCGGAAGGTTAACCGGGAGGGCAGCAGAGGCATATCGGACTGTACCTAATGACGAAATAAGGAATTACAGTAAAGTGAAAGAAATTATACTCGCCAGGTATGCTATAACACCCGAGGCATACCGGCGGAGGTTCCGGGATCTAAAGAAAACAGAGAAGGACTCGCACGCAGAGTGGGCATGCCGATTACAGGGGGCAGCGCTCGGGTGGGTGCAAGCTAGCAAGGCACGTTCTATGGAGGATGTAATACAGATGTTGCTGATGGAGCAGTTCTATGAGGGAGTAACCAATGAGGTCCAGGAATGGGTAAGGGACAGAAACCCTACTTCCCTTACCGAGGCTGCTAGGAAAGCGGATGACTACCTGGATGCACGCAGGTCACAAAAACCTGCAGCCCCAAAAGCAACCTTTAAAACATTCGGGGGAAACACCTACACCCCAGCTCCACCGAGACCACTACCACCACCACCACCACCCGCTGCACAGCCCCGGTTCCGACAACCCACCGCTGGCCCCTGTCATCACTGCCAGAAGTGGGGACATTATAAAAGGGAATGCCCACAGCTACGGGACCGTTCCACCTGGATTCGTCCAGGCCCACCTCCACCCAGGGCGGCCGCAGCCCACCACTACCAGGACCTAGTCACCACCCCGTATGGTTCCGCAGTCCCCATTACTACTGTGGAACAATGGGAGGTACTGCACGAGGCAGATCCTGTCCAGGCCAATGTGGATAATCTACGGCACCATCGACAGACGGTATATCTGAATGGTACAGCAGTCCAGGGATTACGAGATTCGGGAGCCACCATCACTTTGGTACAGAGCCACCTGATTTCAGATCAGGCAAAACTGAACAAAACTGTTGCCGTCCGGGTAGCTGGGGGAGCAGTGTACCGGCTACCTACAGCAAGGGTACATTTACATTGGGGAGCGGGGGCAGGGGAAGTGGAGGTGGGGTTGATGCCGCATTTACCGGCGGAGGTTTTATTGGGGAACGATCTGGGGAGGCTCACTTCTGCTTTTGAGCCCCAGTCGCCCACCACAGGGGAGGTCAACCCTGTAGTCACCCGACAACAGGCCCGCACCCAGGACCACAACACACTGCCGGAGGTCCAGGTAAGCAACCCTACCCCCCCTCTAGAATGTGTCCCCTGGGCTCCACCTAATGAATTTGTAGCTGAAGTCGCAACAGACCCCACGCTTCAGGTGTATAGGGACAAGGTTGGCACGGGTTCCCCCGGGGCGGAGGGAGAGAAGTTTATCTGGGATAAACAACTTTTGTACAGGGAAACAACCAAACAGATTACGGGGTTAGACCCGATAGCGAGGAGACAATTAGTGGTACCACAGCGGTACCGGGCTGAATTACTCCGGATAGCGCATGATATTCCGCTATCCGGACATCTAGGGGTTAGTCGCACCAGGTACAGACTAACCCAGAGTTTCTTCTGGCCAGGGATTAGCCAGGAAGTACGCAGATATTGCACGACTTGCGATACCTGCCAGAGAGTGGGAAAAAGGGGGGATCGCAGGAAGGCTAAACTTCACCCTTTACCCATAATAGAGGAACCTTTTAGCCGAATAGCGGTGGATCTGATAGGCCCCCTCAATAAAGTTAGCCCGTCAGGAAAACGGTATATTTTAACGGTCGTAGATTATGCCACCAGGTATCCAGAAGCAGTGGCTCTGACCAACATCCACGCTGAGACGGTCGCGGATGCCCTCATGCGGATATTCTTCCGGATGGGATTACCCAGGGAGATTATCTCGGATCAGGGTACCCAGTTTACCGCAGAATTCACCCAACACCTCTGGAGGATCTGTGGCATTAAGCCTATTATCAGTGCCCCTTACCACCCCCAGACGAACGGGCTCTGCGAACGATTCAATGGTACCTTGAAGCAGATGCTCCGAACCTTCGCAGAGACCCACAAGGACTGGGAACGATTCCTGCCGCACCTCCTATTCGCATACCGGGAGGTGCCGCAGGAATCCACAGGGTTCTCCCCGTTTGAATTATTGTTTGGAAGGAGGGTCCGAGGCCCATTAGATCTTATTAGAGAGCATTGGGAGGGAGACCGGAGCACAGATGGCACTCCCATCCTACCATATGTGTTGGCCTTTCGGGACCGCCTAGAAGCGTTGACCAAGACGGTAAGGGAAAACCTTCAGGAGGCCCAGACCCGCCAGCGTACATGGTATGATCGGGGAGCCAGGGACCGTAGCTTTCAGGTCGGGCAGAAGGTACTAATTTTAAAACCTGTCCGACATGATAAGTTACAGGCCGCCTGGCAGGGCCCATATAAGGTGGTGGAGCAAAGATGCGATACCACCTATATTATCGGCCCCTGCACAGGGACTGGGGGGCGACGCATGCTCCATGTGAACATGCTGAAGCCCTACCACGAGCGTACTGAGGAGGTAACCGCCATCTGTGCCCCTAACACGGAAGAGTTTGACAGCTTACCCCTCCCCGATTTGCTGGGGGATGGGCAGCTGTCCGGGGATTTAGGGGAGGTTGCGCTGGGAGATCGGCTGAGCCCACAGGAGCGGATCGAGGTACAGCAACTATTGGAAGAGAAACGCGACACGTTCTCTAATGTACCTGGATACACGCCTCTGGCAACTCACCGGGTCGAGACCCCAGGGCAACTACCCATGCGCCAGACGCCATACCGCATTCCAGAAGCGGTACGGGCAAACATGCGTAAGGAGATCGACGAAATGCTCCAACTGGGGGTGATTGAACCCTCAGACAGTCCTTGGGCATCTCCTGTAGTCCTCGTACCAAAGCGAGACGGTACGACCCGCTTCTGCGTGGACTATAGGAGATTGAACGAGAAGACTGTATCTGACGCCTATCCGATGCCCCGGATAGACGAGTTACTGGACAGAATGGCCAGGGGCCAATACCTCACCACTATTGACTTGTGTAAAGGGTATTGGCAAATCCCCCTGGCCCCAGACGCCATCCCGAAGTCGGCCTTTGTCACCCCATTTGGCTTGTACCAGTTTAAGGTCATGCCATTTGGGATGAAAAATGCCCCAGCCACCTTCCAAAGGATGGTGGATCGACTCCTGGATGGATTCCAGGACTATACATGTGCCTACCTGGACGATATTGCTATTTTTAGCAATACGTGGCAGGAACACTTAGCTCACATCGGAGCTGTACTAGATAGGATAAGGGAAGCAGGTCTGACCTTGAAGCCGGCCAAGTGTAGTATCGGCATGGCTGAGGTACAATACCTGGGACATAGAGTAGGGTGCGGTAAACAGAAACCCGGACCGGCCAAAGTAGAGGCTGTATCCCAGTGGCCCACCCCTAGGACTAAGACCCAGGTTTTAGCGTTTCTAGGGACAGCAGGGTATTACAGGAAGTTTGTTCCCAATTATAGCGCCCTGGCCAAACCCCTCACTGACCTGACCCGTAAGAACCTTCCCCGCCAGGTAAACTGGACCCGGGAGTGTGAGCAGGCATTCCAACAATTGAAAAATGCACTGATAAATGCCCCTGTCTTGGCAGCTCCCAATCCAACTAAACGTTTTCTTGTTCACACAGACGCTTCTATGTTTGGATTGGGGGCAGTACTGAGTCAAGTCGGGGCCGATGGCGGAGAACATCCAGTGGCTTACATCAGTCGCAAACTGTTACCTCGAGAAGTAAGCTACGCCGCCATCGAAAAGGAATGCCTGGCTGTGGTGTGGGCCCTAAAGAAGCTACAACCCTATTTATATGGACAGCCCTTTTCCTTGCTCACGGATCACAACCCGTTAGTCTGGCTGAACCGGGTGGCTGGAGACAACGCCAGGCTGCTGCGCTGGAGTTTGGCGCTACAGCCTTTTGACTTTAATATCCAGTACCGGCCGGGTAAGCAGAATGGAAATGCTGACGGGTTGTCAAGACAAACTGACTTAGAGAAATGATCCGTGAGCCCCCGGACATCCCCAAGCCGATCCGTATTGGATCAGACTGTGTATGCCGGCTTGTGGGCAAGGGGGAGCAGTGTAGCGGATTGGTACCGGGCTGTCCCACGACATGTATGAGAATAAGTGTATTTGGTCATATGGCTGGTTTAATGTGTGTGAACATGTATAGAAATCATGGTATCCGGTTATAGTGACAGTTAAATGTATGTAAAGAATTGTATTCCTCTAGTTGTTCGGTAGAATCATTCAAATAAAACAAGGGAATGAAACTACCGAACAACCAGACCACCCCGTGTAAAGTGTGCCTTCAATTACCGTTTGCAACAATGTTGCAAACGGGTAATTACCTATTCCTGCAGTGTGGTCTTTGTTCTCTGGGTGGCCGCCATTCGGGATGCGAACACGTGGCGGCGGCCATCTTAAACTGCCGAACAGCGGTGTTTTGCCGTCGAGTGTCTGGAACCAAAATCGGACACTTGACTAGGCAAACACCGCTGAGACCTCCAGACTCCTAATACTTCGTGGGGAAACTACCGAACGGCCCGCCGTTCGGTAGAAAGAACCCCACAAACTAGGGGATTCATCCGAATCCCAATCAGGCCACTTAGCAGTAATATTTCACCCCTTTGCATTCGCCTGTTTGTGACCGACCGCAGGGCCAGAATACATGGAACTGTTTTCGGATACTTTACCTCTGCGGTCGGTCCAAACTTCAAAGTCCCATAACTCCCGAACGCTTCATCCGAATGGGCTAATTTTTAAGTATGTTGGTCCCCCAGAATAGAGCTATCTGGGGATGTTGGATTTGTGGATGTACCCCAAGTATTTAGGGTACATCCAAAACTCGGGGAAAACTGTGTACACGATAAGGGGATTATGATGCTAGAGGAGGGGAGGAGATCTGTGGGAGGTTACTACTTAGAGATTGGATAATGTCTTAAGTGATAGAACCTCCTCCCTTGCATGGGAGAGGGCTTTATAAGGAACTGTGGAATAAAGCTTGTCAGTTCTACTCCTGAAACTGTGTGTCGTCCAGTTATTGGGATTGCGATGGGGATACTGCTGTATTACTTTACCTGCTGGAAACCTTGCCTGTGGACTTAACATCACCTTGTTCCTGAGCCTCACTGGGATCTCTAGTGGAGAATAGCTGTGCAAGATCGGCTCTCCGCTACAGTCCAAAACTATCATAACGGGACACATTCTGGAAGAGATAGTACAGAAGAATCTCTCAGAAAACATTTCTACATACCAAGATTGTCCAACTTAACTCAAGCCATTGTTCGAAGATGTGTAACGTGTGCTAAAAATAATGCAAGGCAAGGACCAGTAAAGCCACCAGGAGTTCAGTATATGGGGGGACTCCCTATGTCCGATCTACAAATTGACTATACAGTAATGCCTAAATCTGGTGGACATCGCTACCTACTAGTAGTTGTGTGCACCTATTCAGGCTGGGTAGAAGCATGTCCTACTCGTACAGAGAAAGCAGGAGAAGTTGTGAGATTCCTGCTACGAGAAATAATACCCCGATATGGACTACCCTGCTCTATAGGATCGGACAATGGTCCAGCTTTTGTTCATCAGTGCCTACAACAACTGACTCATATGCTTGGTATAAAGTGGAGACTTCATACGGCATATAGACCTCAGAGTTCTGGTAAAGTAGAGAGAATGAATAGAACTATTAAGAACCAGTTGGCAAAGATGTGTCAGGAAACCAGCCACGTGGGCAGAGGATGGTACTTTCGGGTATAGGACCCCAATTTATATGCTCAACCGCATTATAAGATTACAGGCGGTGGTTGAGATTATTACTAATGAGACCTCACAAGCGCTCAATCTTCTAGCGAAGCATAATACCAGGATGAGGACAGCAGTGTACCAAAATAGATTAGCCTTGGATTACCTATTGGCAGTAGAGGGAGGTGTATGTGGGAAGTTTAACCTGAGCAATTGCTGTCTTCAAATAGATGACGAAGGGCAAGCAATAGCTGAGCTTACTAGCCATATGGTTAAACTAGCACATGTGCCTACTCAGGTATGGAAAGGGTACAATCCAAGTAGTTGGTTTGGTAACTGGTATGAGCAGTTTGGAGGGCTTAAGGCATTGGTAGGCGGAGTCATACTGATTTTAATGTTGTGTCTACTCCTGCCATGTCTTATTCCCTTAGTGGTTAGGTCTGTGCAAAGCCTGATAGAAAATATAGCAGAAAGGAAGGCTGCAGCACAGATAATGGCTATATATAAATATAAGGCTCTAGATCAGGGAGAACCAATGCAGGAAGAGGAGTGTTGAGGGATTCACATCATAGGAAAAGTCTGGTCTGGTTCATGGTAACCTGAGGTGTATGCAAACCAAGGTTAAGTGATGCCTCAAGTAATTGTGAAATATCAAGAGGCATCAAAGGGGGGAATGTGGTGGAATCTCGGTAAAAATAAAATTAGTAGGCCGAGATTACCACGTGGCATGTGTACGTGCATATGCTGACGTATCGGTCGGTTGGTTGCACGTGGTAAGATACGATCAGTAGTGTACGGAGCATGTGCGAGAATACAGGATGTAGTATTCCCCTCCTCCATTGTGCTGGACAAGCCATGCGGTCAAGCAGGAAGTTAATTCTTATTTGTTTTGATTGGTTAAGAGAATGTGCGGGTGGAGCTTAATATGGGAGGAGTTATATGCCTATATAAGGAGCCTGCACTATTGTCCGGGGCTCAGAACCTGTTGTATTTTGGTGACATTAGTCCCTCTGAGTCCCGATCGGTGAACTGAATAAAGAATATCTTCCTTCCTGAAGAAACCTGTGTCCATCTCTCTGTGCTTGGCTTCCGTCAGTTTCTCTGGTATCAATGCCTGTACAGAATTACCAACCGGGTTAGCGCTGCTAAACAGGGTCAATACTGGTCAAACTGGGACACCTGGTATCCATGCTTAAAGTCCACTCCATCCTGGTAATAACAGAATGTAATGCAACATAAACATTTAAGGCAGCTGATCTCTGAGAGTTGCCAAATGTCCTGATTATGCAGGAATAGTTGCACTTTTTGGATTCCTGTCCTACTTACAATTTTGCCTAGAAGTTAAAGTTTGTGATTGGTGTTATTAAAGCTGATTGCAAAGTTAACTGCTGGGCTGATTTGAGCATCATCTGCTCATTTTATTAGATTATCAATTTAGGAACATAAGGAAGTGTGATCATATGGAGACATGATGCAATTAGTGTCAATGATTCTCCCTCATGTTGTTCCCACCAACAGCATCCCTCCTGTCTAGGCTTTAACCCCTTAAGGACACATGGCATGTGTGACATGTCATGATTCCCTTTTATTCCAGAAGTTTGGTCCTTAAGGGGTTAAACTTGCTAAAGTTGGCAAGTATTATTTCTATTCAAAGATCTGTAAAATGTCAGCCCTCTACCCTGAATTAGCCAAGAATTGTCCTGGAGTATTGTTAAAAATTCAGGTTTCTGGGCAAACCCTTTTCATAATATTTCAAAGTCCCATGATTTAGTTGATTTGGTGTAAGCATGAAAACAGTCTCATATATTCAGTGAAACACAGTGTACACCATTCTGCCTGTCTATCTATCTGTCATATAACTCGGGGGAGGGATGTATAAGTTTTTTGAGGGAACACCTGAGATGTTACCCTTAGCCTTATGCACTGGGAAGTCATCGATACCAATCATTGCATCTTTATATAATACTTTGTAAGCAATGCTAGTAGAAAATAAAAATATCACAGTTCCAACAGCATTCTAACTAGATTTGCAGTGGTTAAGGAGACAATCAAATGTAAGCCGCTTGCAGCACACCTTTTTTGTTGATTTTTATTGATGTATCTAAAAATCGTAACTGAAAACATTTAAAGGGCTGATAGCAGGAGGCACAACACATTTTAAATGGGTAATTATGCCTGACAATGCACAAGGTGGCTACAGGAAAAAAAGGGCACATGGAGAGCATACAATTTTTCAGGCTGTAAAATGTCAGTGCGTGCAATAATGTTTGTAGATTGAATTGCCCCTTTAATGGGATCTGAATGCTGAACTATTGCTGCAATAAGTGCTTTGCCATTTCACTTGCATTCAGTGCCCCCATCTACTTCTGTGCTTTTTTTTTTTTCCCCGGCCATCTGTTCTTAATTTTTCTCTGCAATGACATACAATCCCTCCAGCTCTGTTTGGAACAATTTGGCTATGCTCTACAACTCCATACCCAGCACTATTAGATTTTTTTCTCTCTTTTTTTTTTTAAAACCGTTATACTTTTATACTGCTTTTGTATTCCCGTTTTAATAGCTATTTTACTGCAGCTTTAGGTAATTTGCTGATAGGTGACATAATAATCTAAGAAAGAAAAAAAAAATATATATATATAATTCATTATTCATCCAGAGAAGTGCGCAATTGCCATGGTTGAATTGCTCGCTATTTTTTTCTTTCTAACTTGGAAGCTGTGAAAAATGTGAAACATGTCTGCGAGGCGACTCCAAGAGATGAATAAATGCTCCTTCTAACTCCTTTTCTAAAACAATACCCCATTCTGTCGTACCAGACAGCTAAACACTGATATTTGACGACTACATTACGTTATACAAGAGTCAAGTGTGTGAAAGAGATAGGTTGGTGTTTATCCCTTTTTGTTTAAAAGGGGGTTTGCTTTGTGAGTTGTGAAAAAATTACAACAGAATGCAAAGCATAGACTATATTTTCTTCTTATATGTCAACTCACCGCTGCTCAATGGTTAGTGGATGAAAGGAACAGTGTTCAGCTGTAATTCCTTTAAACACACTCCTCCATCCATTTTAACCTCTCCTACCTATTCATTTTACCTTGCTCTCCTCTATTTGGAGGAGACAAATCCCTCATTATACTATGAACGTAGTTTTCCTGGATCCAACCAAAAGTATGCTTCAACTATAAGCCTACGCCTTTACTTAAAAACATCACACTGCTTGTTTAAGTACATCTATGGCATGTAGCCCATGGATCAGCGCAGCTAAGAGGAATAGGCCTTGACAGAGCCAGGAGGTAGGCATAGCAGCCACAGGAAGTTAGTGTCAGCTAGCGTCCCGGTGAGTCCGCCACTGGTGGCGATACAGAGGGACAGGGGGGTTGAGTAGAAGGGAGCAGCTCGGCACAAGCGACGCCTCTGCTGGCAAGGGGCAGGGGGTCAGGACGGCAGGTAGAAGATGGATCTCTTCCTGGAGGGGTATAGGCCCAGAGCAGAGGCAGGGAAGAGGACAGAGGGCGCTGCAGGTGCAGCGTATTTACAGGCCAAGCAGAACTGCGGGGGAGGTGAATCCGGGCCCCCAGGAGGGATCTAGTGTCACAGGAGCAGACAAGGCGGCCAGGATGTGGATGAGTCAGCGGGCAAGGAGCAGCTACAGGGACCATGGAGGGGAGAGCATGGCTGGGAGACAGAGGAGAGCGGGAGGCCACTAGGGGTTGCTCCCAGGGTCTGCAGGACTGGAACAGTGGCAGGAGGCGGGATGAGAGTTGTGAGCGGTGCAGTGACAGCATCAGGTGCAGCATCCAAGGAGGTCAGCAGAGAGGTGGTGAAGCAGGGGTAGGAGCCTAGCTAGGAGCCGGTGGTGGAGGCAGAGGTCCAGTTCCAGAGACAGGAGGAAGAGGTAACAATGCAGCGCTTCAGTTTCATCCAACAGGAGTTCAAGAAGTCGGCGAAGAGGTACAGGGGGACGGGACAGTCAGGCAACGAGGCAGCGAAAATAAGGGGATAGCAGAAGAGAAGAAGGGCGGGTAAGGCACCACATAGACAGACTACCCAGGTTATCTTCTCCCGGCAGGTCGAGGAGTGTTGCAGCTACGGCCACGAAGTGGGGCCAGGCGGACAGGAGTTGGCGTCCACAGGAGTCTCCGGAGCCTGACAAGGCGGACGGTAGGACAGCACTCCTGCGACTGCAGCAGATGGGGACCCGGCGGTGAGCCAAGAATTGCACCACACACTTGGAATTTATTGGATTCATTAACTTCAATTTAGAGTCATGGTCGGGAGAAAGGGTTTCATCGCAGCGGTTCAGGGGGGGTTTGTCCCCACAGGGGGAAGGGAGATAGAGTATGGGTCAGGGGTGGCATCCACGCGCAGGGTGAGAGGCGGTGAGCCAAAGGAAGTGACGCCAGTAACGGAGACGGCGGATGGGGCAGGGGAGCAGTCAGTAGTGAGTGGCGAGTTACTGTCGTGGTGCGGCAAAACCTGCGCATGTCCTGTGCGGGGCCTTTGGGGGATCATTTGGAGAAGGGGGAAAAAGTTTGGATTGGTGCCCTGTTCCTTATGAAGGTGCAGGAAAAGTGCTCTTTCGGGGGGTGGGCGGCGTGATCATGGGTGGTGCTGGCCGGCCAGTAGAAAGGTTTTGCTGGATACATTAGGAGGGTTGATGCAACTGGGGACGGTCGGGTAGGCTATGAGTGTTCTGGATGTGGGAGGGTCACAGTGTCAATTGACGCGGCAAGAAAGGAACACCTAAGGCAGGAAGGGTACTCGCTGGGGCTTCAGCACCGCGTTTGCCGATCTGGGTGGCACCGGTGACGATCAGTGCGTTGATGCCGTGGCTAAGGCGGTACGCCTCATAGACAGGCACTAATTTTATGGCTGGGATTTTTGGGGGGGGTTCTGCTATTCCATTCCAAGTTGAGGGACTGGGAACGGTGGTAGGCGAGTATCGAGTCCATGGGGAAACAGTTGGGATTGGTGGCGAGTAGTCACGCAAGGAAACTCAATTGGGGGGATGGCGGGCTCGTGTCGCCCCGCCAGTAGCGGATCGGTGGGTGTCTCCATAGGGGTTGTACCGCGAGAAAGAGGCAGGCAGATTCTGTAGCTACAAAAAACTTATCACGCCCAAAAGGGGGCATCGATAAATGAGGCGTCAACGCAGCCCGGTTCTGTATCTTAGGCATCATTCGGCCTTGCTGTCGAGTTGGTTCGGGGGAACTGGACGCGTTCGGTTATTGGCGACCCTTCCATCTTTAGGGTAGCATGTTTGCAGGTGCCTGTTGGTACACTCTGCTTGCCAAGGGGCGATTCCATGTCATGTTCCTACGTTAGAAGTTGGTTTGTATGGCTGTGGGCGCTGAAAAAGGATTCAGAAAAGGGTTCAGTAGTACAGTATCTGGAGTGGAGCTTGCTGAGTGGGCTCGGCTGGGCCGGGCCGTTGTGGACTTACATTTCGATTGCGGGAATCCTACTGCATGGCTTTGCTGGGGTGGGTAACTCTTTTGGTGGTAAGAGAGTGGCGATTGCCCAGGGGCAGTCGAAGGCGCGGGGGGAGGCAGGGCGAAGTTTTGGCAGGTCCAAAACTGTCACGCTGAGAAATTGCGGTGGTGCATAAGGCAGGATCAAATCCGCATGTTGGGTGAGTCACGAGGGGTGGGTCTTTAGCCATCACGTGGGGGAGGCTACTAGTGGAGCCTTTGCGGGTGGCATGGAGTTGGTCATGGTTGCTGGGAACATGGGTTCCGGGGCATACCGGGAGGACAGGTGGTGCGCGGATCGGTGGTGGGATGCATGAAAGGTAAATCCTGTCATTCGAAGTTGGCATCTTTTGTGGTATTGGTGTAAGAGTAAGGGACGAAAAGTCGTAAAGCACGGACAATACGGGGGGTTATGCGGTTGTCCATCGAGCTGGGTCCTCGGGCTGGAAGTACGACGATTGCAGCGATTTTCTATCACGGTGCAGGTCGTTTTAATATTGGGTGCGGGCACGGCACATCCCTTGTTGGCAGATGGTAAGGGCCGATTCCGGGGTTCGTGTACAGGGTGACAAGCTGCGAATGGCGGCCCCGGGGGCGCAGGAGGAAGGGCAGGCTGGTTTGAGGAACATGTGGCAGCTTGGGTCGCCATGCTTGGAGGATTGATATGGGATCCTATGGCACCGGGCACGGGGATTGCCATGGGAAGGCTTGGTCCATGTGAGACGAGGCAGTTGCTTTCACTGGTGGGTCCCAGTCAGAAGTGGGGCGAAGGGTTACCTTGCGGTGGTTCCTAAGTCTTTGGTACATTCAGCGTTGGCTACATTGGCAACAGGCAGGTGCATGGACTTTGGTGTTAAGGTTCAAACGGAGCGATTAGGGAGAAGTGTTGGAACGTTGTTACGAACGGCAGGCATCGCGGGTCTTGCGAAGGATTATGGTTATGTCGGTGAGGGCGACTGGTTTCCTTGGATAACGCAACGCCGGGTAGGCGTGCGGACGGTGGTGTGTTACTCTAATTTTGAGGTGAGTTTGTTTTAGGGGGCCTTCCCGTGGGCTTGGGACAATTCGGTTAGGGGAGCCGGTGAGTGCCTTTCAGGCTGGTGTTGGGGGTTCCGCACGTGGTTGTCGATCTTCAGTTGGTTGAGGATTCGGTGGGATTGTACAAGAACGGATGTGTCTAGGAAAGGAGGTTTGGTGACGCTATATTCCCTGCCGGGGTCCAAGGTATGCCCGGTTTTCTCAAGCGCATCACACTACGTGGAGATTCTCCCGGACATCCCGGGTGGCTTATGGGGAAGAGGGGACCTGTCGGCGCTGTCACGATTCCGATTCAGCAGGGGTTTGTTCGAATGGGTCTGACGGTGTTGGGTTTGGATCCCGAGCACTTTGGGGATGATTCTTCTCGGTATTGGCGGTGATAGAGGTGTCCCGTTTGGGTTTTTAAGTGAGGATTTGAGGAACCGTTCAGGCAGGTAGAAGTCAGTATGGTTAAGTCCTGTTTACTGCCGGTCTATTGGGTTCATGGTCGGAACGTAAGGGTTGTTTTGTGCTAGGCTTGATCGCTAATTACTTTCGTTCCGGTGGCATGGTAGATGGCCCACTCGCACATCTGGAGGGCGGAGAAGGAGCCGCGGCACGGGTCTAGATGCGCAACGGGGCTGTCCTCTGGAAGTGGGAGAGCTGGAGTGGTTGGTTTTTCGGGGGGGTTTTGGTGGCAAAACGAACATCGGGTATGGTTCGAGGCATTCGGGTATTCCACGAGGGCGGAAAGGATAGGGCATGGTCCCAAAAAGGAATTGGTCAGGAGGTGGTTGAGGGTGGTGGATCGGCTACAGAAGTTGGCCACAGGTGGAGGTGGTATGGCCCCGAGTGGTTCCTCGGTTACATTGGAGACTTACTAAGGACCTGGTCGCAGTGGCTCGGTGTCGAAGACAAATTCATAACAATTGGTGGCGGTATTTATTGGAAGTGGGGGCGGTGTAACAGGGAGACACAATGGAGGGGGAGGCAAGTTCCCTGGGTATGCCAAGGTGGATGGGCTAAGTTTCGGATGTAAGGGGAGATCAGTTAAATTGGGCCTTCAATAAGGCATTCCACAGGCCTTATTCCGGTGGTGGGGGTCGCTCAGGAGCTTTAGGTGTCAAGTCCTGAGCTGTGGCGGGGAATGACCTGGTTAAACCGGAGGGCAGATGGAGGAGAAAGTGGGCATCCTGTGGTTTTAGTGTGGATTGGGCAGTGTTGCACGTGGTTGGTAGGTTCGAGCCCATCGGTGGCTCCGAACCTGGGGGTGTGGCGGTGTCTTGGTACACCCTACACTGGAAATGGTGGGGAGTGGTGTCTTGGTACACCCCTACAATTGATATGGTGGGTAGCGGTGTCTTGGTACACCCCTACAATCGATAAGTTGGGTAGCGGTGTCTCGGTACACCCCTACAATTTAACATGGTGGAAACGTGGCCATATTGGGTGGCCAGTTTCTGTATTAACATGTCATTTGGATTGTTATCTATTGTTATTATTGGGGGGTCATTGCTATGGGGATGTTATGGACGTGGGGGATGTTAATTATAATAAGTTATGTTGGCAATGACCCCATTTGTTATTCCTTAATTTATTTATTTATAATTCAATAAAGCTGTGGACTAATATCTCCAACAGTATAACTTGTGTCCGTGTCTTTATGGGGGTTGGATAAGGTTAGCTCATATGCCGGCAAATCCGACTTTGCGCCTGTCATGTAGCCCATGGATCAGTGCAGCTAAGAGGAATAGGCCTTGACAGAGCCAGGTGGTAGGCATAGCAGCCACAGGAAGTTAGTGTCAGCTAGCATGCTGGGTGAGGCGGAGCCATAAAGGAATTTTTATACCAGCCATTTTATGAAGTGGCCATTGTAAATGAAATTAAGCTTACCTGTCAGTTGTCCCTCCCACCCTCCCTGTATTTGGTTAGGTTAGATGATAACCCGTTTTTTCACAGCGGCGGTAAATGGCCTGGTTAAACTGGAGGACAGATGGAGGAGAGAGTGGGCATCCTGTGGTTTTAGTGTGGATTGGGCAGTATTGCACGTGGTTGATAGTTTCGAGCCCGTCGGTGGCTCCGAACCTGGGGGTGTGGCGGTGTCTTGGTACACCCTACACTTTAACTGGTGGGGAGCGGTGTCTTGGTACACCCCTACAATTGATATGGTGGGTAGCGGTGTCTTGGTACACCCCTACAATTGATATGGTGGGTAGCGGTGTCTTGGTACACCCCTACAATCGATAAGTTGGGTAGCGGTGTCTCGGTACACCCCTACAATTTAACCTGGTGGAAACGTGGCCATATAGGGCGGCCAGTTTCTGTATTAACATGTTATTTGGATTGTTATCTATTGTTATTATTGGGGGGTCATTTCTATGGGGATGTTATGGACGTGGGGGATGTTAATTATAATAAGTTATGTTGGCAATGACCCCATTTGTTATTCCTTAATTTATTTATTTATAATTCAATAAAGCTGTGGACTAATATCTCCAACAGTATAACTTCTGTCCGTGTCTTTATGGGGTTTGGATAAGGTTAGCGCATATGCCGGCAAATCCGACTGTGCGCCTGTCAAGTGTCTCAAGGAGCTTTAAATGGCTCCTAAACAGATTAATGTGAGCACGTCTCTCTTACGGTTGTTAAATGCAGTCTTGTCTATAGCTGTAAAAAGATTTAGCAAAATAAATAAATTGTAAGGACTACTAATAAGTGAGTGTTAGAATTATTTTTTTTTTATTAAATCTACTGGTTCTATTCTTCCATTTAATTGATGACTGGAGTAGTACTGGGTTTTGAACAGGACATGGCATCTCATGAGGTGCCCCCCCACCATCTTTAAACCTATCCAGTTGTCACTGTATAGCCAAGAATTTATGTTCATATATGTAAGAAATGCACGGTTCGAACTCTGATCCTTCTGACTTACATGGAGGGTGCATTAATTGTTTATTTTCACATACAAAAAAAGAAAAAGCTGTGAAATAGTCTTTGTTATCTGTTCTATTGCTTTTTTTGCTCATTGTGCTTGTGGTCGGATATATTTTTACAGTATATATTGTCTGTACTTTGTATTAAGCATCAATATAAAAAGAAACTGGCAAAGATGTAATGAGATTCCAAGAAGAACATTGTCAAGTTGAGAGTTAGCAACTCATGTCCTGGGCATTAGAAACAGGCCATTTTAGAGCACATGTATTACTGAACTATTATAATATGTAGGGACACTTTAAAAACCTGCAACACCAAATGAGTATTATTGATTAAAGCAGGTTTTTATTTTTGACAAACTCATTCAATAGTGGTGGCAAACCTCCTCAATTAGTGGCATCTTAAATGAGAGGCAGCAACAATGGCAAACGCATTTCTTACACAGATGTAAAATAAGAATTTAAAATAAATGTTTTGTTATTTTATTCTCTGTTGTCTGATAGTGGAGCTGCCAGCAGGGAGCTGCATAGGAAAGTAAGCAATTTCTGCACGCAATGAGGCATACCTGTGGTGGGAACAAAGCAGTGTAGGGAATTCATTTATAGCTTTGTAGCGTTGCTTTGGAGTTAAACATTCTGTGTTCTTGTTCCCTACAGTGACGAAAAAAGGCTTTGTATGTTTGCTTTTACTTACTAAGGAGTCTTAAACTGGAGCAGATGAGATGGGCCTATAGAGCCGCATCATGCATTAGCTGATTGGAAAGTTTTTCTTTGAGTTATTTGGTAGTCATAGTATGGATTAAGCAACAGTTCATGACCTAAACAGTGAAATATAGCAAATTAGAATAGAAGCAGAATCGTGATTTGCTCAAATTTGGGCCAGTCTGTTATCTGGACGAAAAATTCCAGCCACCAGATACCCTAACCCCAAAGCAGCTAAAATGGCTTTTGGTGAGCTTTTACAGTTGCTATGGGATTTGGGGTTAACTATTTTTCTTCTGTCGACATTTCTTCAGCAAGCGGGCAAATAGTTAAAACTGCAATGACCCCTACATTAGTACATGGGAGGCTTTATATCTTCCCTATGCTGCCACTCACCATGCCCTGAGTAAGGGTATGTATGCTAAATAGTCAGTGGCTGTAATAAAAGACTAGTGACTGGGCAGCTATTGCTACATTCTCTGGGCCCCATTGGGTGAAGGCTTCAATTTAAAGAATAGTGATTGGACAGATCACTATCCACATCTCTATATTAGAATGCCAAATTTAGAGGGGCGTGGCTACCAGCGATACCGAGCGGACGTCTCTGAGCAGAGCTCCGCTCAGGCCGGGGAAATATACCCAACATAAAGTGACAAAAAGGCAGAAAATCAGCCCAAGCAAATGATATCCCCCCCACAGAGACAATGGGGATAAGAAAGCTCAAGGCCAGCCAGATATTAGAAGCTCCTTCGAGCGGCCGACAAACATACAGGCCACGAAAATGGCGCCTGACTCGCGCCGCACACACACGGCATCTGAGGCCTCGCAAGACGAAGAAGACTCCGTACCGTCCCCCCGGTCGGAAACACCATCTTACCTAACTGAATCGGAGGAAGATGAAACACCCTGCACAAAAGGAGACATTAAAAGACTCCTCACAGAAATGAGACAAAAATGGGGAGCAGACCTCAAGCAAGTCCAGACAGAAGTGGGGGAGGTGAGCCGAAAAGTCCAAGCACTGGAAAACCATGAGTCAGCCAGGGAAAATGTCGTAGAGGCCAGAGACACACACCTAAAACTACTCACCTCTCAAGTGCAACAACTGAAATGCTCAGTGGCCACAATAGAGGCAAGACACCGGAAAAAAAACCTCCGCTTCAGGGGGATTCCTGAATCAGTGACTGATGAGCAGCTCCTTCCCTATGCCCACAAGCTGATAGCAAGTATGGGAGTGAGGGGTGATGCAGACAGGCAGCGGTTCTCCTCTGCATTCCGGGTGCGGAAATCGGCGGCAGCCCCAAGCGGAGCACCCAGGGACGTCATCATGGTGACACTGGATATAACCACAAGGTCAGATATAATGGCACGTTCCAGAGAAATGGGGGTAATTACAAATGAAGTACACAGGGTGGCAATATTCCCTTACATACCATTCACCGTTCTCGCAGAGAAGAGAAAGCTAGCACCTATAGCAAGGAAAATGAGAGACTCAGGAATAAGATACCGCTGGGGGGTGGAGGGCTCCCTCCTAACCGAAATAGAGGGAGACAGTATGATCCTGACATCAGAGGATGACCCAGAGCCCTTTCTGCAAAAGTTGAGGACGGCCCCAACACAGGGAGTCCCCTCACCCACCAAGAGACCCGAAACAACAGAGGGTCCGACTGAGAACGACCGTACGCAGAGCAAGCCAACCAGCTTCAAAGTGAAGAGACTAATTCCAACACACAAACCCACAGAAATAGAAACACAACCATCATCAGTGAAGAAAAACCAAACAAAAACGGTCACCAACAGAGACTCCCTATGGTGAACAAACCTGACCTGCTGACCCACCAAAGATCGGCCGCTGATCCCGAGGAAAACCACAGAGGCAAATATGAGGTCTATCGGGTGCCCCGCTAAGTACCGGTCAGACACCCATAAGGGACAATCATAACAGAGACCTGCATAACCCACAGATACTTCCTATATACACCCCAAATGAACCTACCTAAATACTAACAAATGACATCACTAACTATACTGCATAAGTGTATAAATAGCATTACTACACATATAGCATCGCTAGACATGCTGCACTCTCAAACATAGCGCATTACTTGCCACAAATGTATTATAGAGTTGCCAAATATGTTACATATCTACATGGACAGCAGCACTTCACAAGTCACAGTGTTAGACATACTACAGTGCTAGATAGATGGTGCTACAAAGATGATGCATAAGCACACTACTGCACTACTAATATATTGTACTACTGAATATATTGATTGCCTTACTATGTTAACTACATAACCACATATACTGCATAAATGTACAAGTTGATATCTTAAAAAAAAAAAAGCCAAATTTATATGCAAACACCCTTTTTATTCAAACACTTATAATACACGCAAAAGTACACTTACATTGAAAAGCCAACACTATATACGAACACACCCCTGCATTCAAACGTAAACATTACATAGATGTATTACATTGCATTCCAATGGCAACAATACATACAAATACACCCCTATGTACACACACACACACACACACACACACATACTCCACACAAAACATGCTTACATAAAATGGCACAAACACTGCTCACAAATAAAACCCTGCAAAGATGGACACATAGTAGCATTTTGGAAGTTTTACAAGAGATGGGGGTCTAATCTTTGGCCACCCTTGCATTAGCGTGGAGCCCAAAATTGTTCTTCCTACATTAGTTGCACTATTGATCATCACCAATTGAGGGTTTCCTGCAGAATAAGCTTAAAAGGCAGGGAAACACCTTATAAGATGAATCAGATTGCTCTAATTGGTTGACTTGCAAAAAAAACAATCAAAGTGATCTGACTGAAATTGCATCATGTGGGAAAGCCCTTAAGGCACTGTGCACAAGTCTACAGCAAATAGGTTTCTTTTTCTTGTCTTTTTTTTGTGTGTGATTGTTTTGTATACTTACTGTACACTGCAGTGGAACATGCTAATCCTCTATAAATCAGTATCTCATACAGCCACCATTTCTATATCCCATTTCTTTACTAGTTTATTCCAAATGCATTATTGTAGATCCCTGTTATATTATCCATATCCAACTCTATCATGCCATCCCCTACCAACTCAAATTCTTAATTATATATCCATTACTAGACAAATGCAATTAGTTTCGTTCCAAACGTACTTTTGGCTGAATTTTTCGTGCAATTCGGATGCTTACGAATGTCCGAAGTGGCGAATTTCTGAAGTGACGAACCGAACCGAATTGGCAAAGTTCCGAAGTGTGTTAGGATTAGAGTTTAGGGGTTAGGGTTTGGGTCCAAATTGCCGAATTTCGGAAGTGCCGAACCAAACCGAATTCCATTGGTCCAAATTGCCAAAGCAGACTACTTTATTTTCTTATACGAATTTCCGAAGATTCCAAACCAAATCTTTTGCCCATGCACATCCCTATTCATTACCAATACTATATAATTCACTGTGACGGACCGCCTGGCACCCCGACTGGGCGCCTCCGCCAATCAATACTTCCTAGTGCTCACCGAGTACTCCAAGCACTCCACCAGACAACATCAGCACTGTAGTCCCCACTTCCAGTGTTACAGCTTGGTTGGGGTCTCACCGTCCCTTCTCACCCTTGACCAAACTCCTAGATCCAGCTCCCAGTGAGAAGACCTCTCCTCCAAGAGAGTATAGCAGATATAGCTGTGTAGCTCTTACAAGAGCTAGTGATTATAGCAATCCAAAGAGCAGAGATTATAGCTGGTATAGCGGTTTCCTACAATCACGAGGCAAGGCTCTGTGTTGAGGGTAAATTGGAACTAATTTATTGGCAGCCACAACTGGATTATATGCAGGTCCCCATGCAAGGGGCACTCCCCCTTGGACCTGAGAGTAGACTACAGTAAAAATATACACACAATTACTTTGGCTCCTAGGTCCAGGATATTCCCATACAAAATAGGACAATCACTCCACTGTGTCTGTTAGATAATAGAACCAGGAAATGCACTAATCCAATTATCTCCAGGCACATAAAACATACATTTTTACAAATCCCCAAAAGTATATTACCAATTTCAAAAGGGGTTAATTGATTGCTTGGAATGTCCTAGCTTACAACCCCAGCTCCTCTCCGAAGCTTGGACTCCAGCAGAGCTATTCTGTAGGGTATGGGAAGTCACACAGACATGTCCCTGGAAGTCTGAGCTCACATGCCATATGTCTTGCTTGCCTCTCAGATAGGAAGATTTTTGTTATAGTAATGAACAAGCCTTCTAGAAACAGGAAACCATTGATTCAATACCATATCCAATAGAGACATTTGCCTAACCCCATTTATCCCCCAGGCACTAGAGTTACAGATCACAAAACATAAACTAGGAAATATACATCCCACACATATAGAAACCCCAAAAATAAACCAGGGAAATCACACAAACCAAGTATTTTCACATGCTTTTTAGCTTGGTCCATAATCCTGAGGCAGGAGGCTAGCAAGCAGGCTCCTCCAGGAGCTTGTGGCAAGGGCACGTTCACCACGGTCACGGTATCTCAACTTCTAAATCTTTGCTCGTATTATCCACTACAACATCTTCTTTCTCGATATTTACCGTATTTATCGGCGTATAACACGCACCGGCGTATAACACGCACCTCATTTTTAGAAAGAAATTCCAGGAAATTTCCCCCCCTCCCATAGTATTCCCCCCCTCATCCCATATTATCCCCCCCTCATCCCATAGTATTCCCCCCTCATCCCATAGTATTCCCCCCTCATCCCATAGTGTCCCCCCTCATCCCATAGTATTCTCCCCCCCTTTCCATAGTATTCCCCCCTCCCATAGTATTCTCTCCCCTCCCCTCCCATAGTATTCTCCCCCCTCCCCTCCCATAGTATTCTCCCCCCTCCCCTCCCATGGTATTCTCCTCCCTTCCCATCCCATGGTATTCCCCCCCTCCCCTCCCATGGTATTCCCCCCCTCCCCTCCCATGGTATTCTCCCCCCTCCCCTCCCATGGTATTCTCCCCTTCCCCTCCCATGGTATTCTCCCCCCCTCCCATGGTATTCCCCCCCCCATGGTATTCTCCCCCCTCCCCTCCCATGGTATTCTCCCCCTCCCCGCCCATGGTATTCTCCCCCCCTCCCCTCCCATGGTATTCTCCCCTTCCCCTCCCATGGTATTCTCCCCCCCTCCCATGGTATTCTCCCCCCCCCTCCCATGGTATTCCCCCCCCCTCCCATGGTATTCTCCCCCCTCCCCTCCCATGGTATTCTCCCCCTCCCCTCCCATGGTATTCTCCCCCCTCCCCTCCCATGGTATTCTCCCCCCCTCCCCTGGTATTCTCCCCCCCTCCCCTCCCATGGTATTCTCCCCCCCTCCCTTCCCCTCCCATGGTATTCTCCCCCCTCCCCTCCCATAGTGTACTTTCCCCCCCTCCCCTCACATAGTGTACTTTCCCTTGTCCCATAATTACTTACCTGTCCTGAAGCGTGGGCCGGCTTCTCAGCGCGCACCGCGGTACAGGAACTTTAATTTCAGGTTCCGGTTTCCGGCGGGACTGAAAGGAAGTGTGCACACTATTGTGCACACTTCCTTTCAGTCCCGCCGGAAACCGGAACCTGAAATTAAAGTTCCTGTACCGCGGTGCGCGCTGTGAAGCCGGCCCACGCTTCAGGACAGGTAAGTAATTATGGGATATCGGCGTATAACACGCACCCACGATTTTTCCCCTATTTTCAGGGGAAAAAAGTGCGTGTTATACGCCGATAAATACGGTACCTCTCTCATACCCAATATCATCACTATATCATCCTTTGCTATCTATTTCATTGTATCACTTTTACCTTTATCTCTGTAATCACTGTCTAATTTGCTAAAACCTCTCCCTACTACTCTTTTATTTTTGTCAGACACTGCCACCCCAAAATCATATTTTACCTGCATCTGACCAGTTCTTCTTCTATCATTCCCAACCTCAACCTCAACTTTACCACATTTAACTCTATCATCTTCATCAGGCATACTCAACCTTTGCCAGCATTATGGGGGATGTAGTCCACAACATCTGGAGTGCCAAAGATTGCGTATCTCTGATCTATATCATCACTTTGATATTACCTACTTATACTCTTTTCACCTCTACCATCCCTTACCAGTACTATATAATGCTCTTTTTACTCTCACTCCCCCAATTTTATATTTGTAATCCACAACCACAAGTCTTACCACGGCAACTCTCCAAATCACGTGAGATGGAACTCTAGCAGCTCCCGAGGCTGGCAGAGTTCACTCTCACCACCTGGACCACCAGGGCTTTCCCACAGACCACCACGGAGTGCAGGAAATGATTTGAACCTGGGTTCTTTGCGGTCCTGGGCCTGGTATCTGCATTTGAGCCACAGCAGTTCCGATTCTTTTGAGTTGTTCTAGCCCTATTATTCCTGTCTATGTCTGCAGCACTGGGGGCTGGACTTGTTCTATGGTCATTGCTGTGCTTCACCTGAGATCGATCATTCATCTGCTGGGTATATAAACTGCCTTTCCCTGAGCACATTTTCAAGTCTTTGATCCTGGTGTATGTGTTCAATTCCTGTTTTCTAGTTTCCTGAACTTGTATTCCATATTGACCCCGGCTTCTGACTTTGGCTACACTTTGTTTATCCTGACAACTGGCATCATTTGACTTCGGCTATCCCTCAACTATCCTGCTGTTTGTGACCTTGTCGGTACTTCTTTGGAACACCTTTCTTGCACAGCTCCCGTGCACAGATTCTTACTTCTTACCTGGTCACCTTAGACTGTGTCTATCTGCAAGGGTGAGCAACCATATCTGCGCTACAAGCTCCTACCTCAGGTAAAACCCTGAAAAGCAAGTAGGGGGAATATCAAAATTATTATTATTATTTTTTTAAAATTAAAACAATATATACATTTATTAATCTACCCTACCCACAGACCCACAATCATTCTCCCCTATACACACACACACACACACACACTGCCCCCTCACACAAACATACACAGCACCCTCACATATACCATTGTTTTTTTTTCTGCCTGACGCCGGTCCGTAAAATATTACTCCTCTTTTAGCGGGGCCTCGGGTGCTAAAAGGTTGCAGAACAGTGCTATAGAGCATACGTACCACTTCTACAAGCTTTATCCAACACCAGGGCCGGAGTGGGGATACAAAGCAGCCGTGGAATTTTTTTTATCTATGCCAGCCCCATAAGTCATTGTGCTATGTGGTGTGTGTGTGTGTGTGTGCTTTTATATATACGCATAATATATATTTATATATATGTATATATATATATATGTATATATATACATATATATATATATATATATATATATATATATATATATATATGTATATGTATATATATATATATATATATATGTATATATATATATATATATATATATATATATATATATATATATATATATTGTGATAAAGTGAAGGCAGAGAGGCCTTTTAACCCCAGGGGGAGTATGTAGTTTGTGTGGAGCATTTGGAGAGAAGGGTGGGCCAATGCTCCACTCCACAGTTTAGTGGTTTTCTTGGGAGACAAAGATCCAGGCCAGGGTTTTTTGGACTGTCTCCAAACCCACTGCTCATAGATACACCGGCTCACAGACAATCATATTGATATACATAAGCTCATTGACATAGCAACACAAGCTGACTGATGCACACACTGACAGACAATCTCAATGACACACACTGACAAGCTTACTGGCACAGACACAAATTTAGTACAGACAAACACACAAGTTCACTACAGACAAGCTCACTGACACATTCTCATTACAGACAAGCTTACTACATACATGCTCACTGCACACACACACAAGCTCACTCACTAGCAGACGCGCGCACACACACACGCTCACTCACTAGCAGACATACACACACACACCCAGAAGCTCACTCCCTTGCAGATGCACACACACAGAAGCTCACTCACTAGCAGATACGCACACACACAAGCTCACTCACTAGCAGGCACACACACACAAGCTCACTCACTAGCAGGCACACACACGCGCTCCCTCACTAGCGCACACACACAAGCTCATTCACTAGCACTGGTAGGTGAAGGTGTCATTGACTGGCCTCTTCATTCCAGCGAGGTCAGCAGCTTTTGTCTGGAGGTGGGGCTTGTGTTCCAGAGGTGGGGCTTGAGTGCCAGGGACGGGGCATGCAACCGTTATTGCTGTAAATTTTGAAGGGAGACTGACAGGTCTCCCTCCAGCTGCCTGCACCAGCTCCTCCCTCTTTACTCCCCTTGGACTGACACTGGCTGTCTGAGTCCGAGGGGAAAATCATTTAAATGAAAACCTAATTTAGGGTTGTCTTATCAGCCCCAGCCCCCAGGTGCTGCGGCCCACCGGGAAATTTACCGGTATCCTGGTGGGCCAGTCCGGCCCTGCCCACAAACAAACAACAAAAACAGTTTTAAGGCTACTCCATGCAATTTTTATTACCTAATGTTACAGCTGTATTCTAGCAGTCCCTATTGAACTTTGCTAAATCACTATATAATTTTATTTTGCCACCATTATAATGCTAATGTGCAAGATATTGTATTCTTTGTATTTTTTTTTCATTGAGAAGCACTGCATTTGTCTTGCTATTTTAATATACATCTGAATTGTACATGCATTCCTATGTCCTAATGTCACCTCTATCGCTCTACTTTATATAAAATATATACTGTTCTTGTTATTTTTTAACATTTATTTCAAGCTTCCTCTTTTAATGGAATATAGGCATCTTTCCAAGGTCTTTTAGAACTGGATTTAGAAACAGTGGATACTAATACAGTGTATTTTCAGGATATCCATATTAAATCTATTTCTAAACTTCATACAAATAAAATATGCATCATTAATGTGAATAAATCACCTTTCAATGAAAAATTAAACTTTTTGATATATAATAAAATAAGAAATGTTTAGCTTTTTCTCCTTAAATGATTGTTTAAATTGTTTGCTGTGTCAGCTGACTGTTGGCTGTTTTGGCTCAACTCCCTCTATAATATCATCACAAATATGTACATTTTCTATTCCTAATAAAAGTCAAAAAAGACTGGACAAGTCCTGCAGATTCTTGGCAGTTGCCCTTTAAAATAAAAGTAAGGGATTAAAAAGGATTTTTTTTTTTTTTATATATAATATTTTGTTTAACTATTTTAAGTAACCAGTGCACTCCAAAAAAGGCCTTATAAATTAAGGATATCTCAAACATACATTTTTGTCAAAAATTGCCTTGTCTGGTTGCCTTTCTTTCCTCCTGGACTTGCAGCAAATCAGTATTATTAATATAATATTCTCACTCTCTAAAAAAAAAAAATCTAATCTTATCAAAGATAAGAAATATACCCCAACAATGAATGTGCTTGACTATTTATGGGCCATTGGCTTTTCATGCCATCATCACAATCTGGCACTAAAATCCTATGCCAACAAATAAATTAATGATCTCCTTCACAGAGACATGTTCTTTTTAAAAAGAAACATCTTCAGTGTCAGAGCAGCATCACTATAACTAAGGTATATTAAGGTGTCTGTGATTATTTTGACTATATTTGGTCTTTATTATAAATTTAACTGTAAACATAAGTGGGTTTTCACGAGATGCACAAGGGGACAATTACTTAATCGTAACAACTATTTTAGTTGGTAATGACTTACAAGGAACCACTTAGGTTGCTGAAAAGAATCAACTCATTCCAAAGTTAGCACAAGCTGGTACAAGTTTAAAGGAACCCTCCCCTGCCTAAAATTTATAAAAATCATTGTTTCGCAGATAGACCCGCAATGAAAACTTGCATTTAATTATGCATTTTTATTGTTGGGGATATATCTAAAATCAGCTTCTCTTGTCTGCTGTCTTTGCTAGCTCTTTCCTTCTAACCCCTCCCAGACTTTATCTGGCTGTCCAATCACAGGCTTCCCAATACAGCTCAATGAGAAATCTTTGCAAGTAGTATGCTTTGGGCAATTGATGCCTCTTGAGGTCAGCTGCATTGAGCTAACAAAACCAGGAAGTAATATTACCTGTTATCTGTTTGAAAACCAAGAGGGTGTTATCAGGTTAATGTATAAAAGTAGATAGGTGGTGGTCAAAGGGCCCAGGCAGGCACATGAACACCGGTAAAGATTCTGTGATTCTACCCTTGGCGAACAGAAAATAAAAAACACCTTTATTGTAGGGTATAAATTCCCTGAAAAAATAAAGGAAACTTATAACTAATAACCACATCTAACGAAAAAAGGGGGAGATAGTGCTATATCAATATGAGATAGGAGTGGATAGTATGGTAGTTCGTGATAATGTCATCAGACCCTTAGGATATAGTTATGATCTGCATGCGGGGTGACTGATGCATATTGATCATGGTCTAAGGATCTTGTATAGAGTGGTGGACGTTGTCCCCTGTATAGAGAACCCTTGCTTAGTCTATGATAGGTGAGGGGATTATTGCATTTGGAATGCCTCAGTGTTGACAACAAAGTGTCAATTGTACTTGATGACTCCCAAAATCCTATCCGTACGTAATGGATTAACCGACAGGGGAGTATCTAGACCACACACTCTGTAGACTTGTTAATAATAGACTTATCTAGAGCTTACTGTCGGACAATATATGACCGTTTATGACAGATAACGCCTCGAAGAAAGTCTATCCCAATTCACCTAGCAGTGAGACTGATAGTGAGTCGCTTAATTTAGTGGGATAAGAGGTTACTGCTGTATGGACACCTAGAGCGTTGCTAGACTGTCCATTTAATACCGGCAGACCCTCTGGATCCTCTTTGGAATAAGCGTGGAGCAGACCGTACTCCTATTCAGTAGCCTCTAAGCAGAGCAGTGTCGGTGAGCTGCGGTACACTGTAGTAAACAGATAGACGCTGCAGGACAGATATAAAGTCTATTTGTCGTACTATTCATCAGGTGTACAACATATTGAGGAATCTGTAATATAGTCTTTACAGCCTATGTCTACACCGCTGAACCCTAAGGGTTACTGCTGCTCACACTGTTGCAAAGTACGCTAAATACAAAGTATCATGCTGAACTGACTGCTAGAACTGAGAGTAGTAATTAACTGACTATTAGAACTCCAAGAAACTCCAACCTAGTAGAAACGTAAACTTCTCTGTAAATCTCCTGTTTATCTCAAGAATCTCCCCCCACCTAGTGAACACACTAAAGTGCTAGTGAAAAAATAATAAAAGCATAACCTAACGCACGTTTCGGCGCTATGCAAGCGCCTTTCTCAAAGGTAAGTATGACACTGACACAGGTGCTTCTTTTATATTCAGTTACCTTGGATTGATAACCAATCCCAAAGCGCCTCTCGTTCATGCCTCGCGCGCCAAAATCCTGGATGGGCGGGCACCGTCATTTGGTGCCGCCCCTCCACGTCATTTCGGGGGCGTGCTTGGAAAAAATGAGTATGTGGATGAAACATACCCACATCCCGATATTGTGCGCTACGGTGATTGCTGGAGCCTATTGACATATATTGTCCATGATCGGCGGGTAGGATTGTTTATGTCATGTATCTCCGAAATCTTGGAACACCACAATGTACTGTTAATATAGGGCATCGTAACGGCCCTGTGTAAAACTGACCAATGGGTGAAGATTGTGTTTAACCATTTAAGGAGATATAAACATAGCCCCTCCATAGAGCTGGAAAGGAGAGAGAAGGGAAAGGATTAATATAGAGCTAGCAGAAGTGTTTATTGCCTTATTCACTTCTTTCCTTATTCTCAGATGGATGGATCAAAAAGCTGTCCCTGTCACATCTTAATCTTCATACGCTGTCATGTATCTCCGAAATCTTAGAACACCGCAATGTACTGTTTGTATAGGGCATCATAGCGGCCCTGTGTGAAACTGACCAATGGATGAAAAATTATCATTTAAGGAGATATATAACATAGCCCCTAAATAGAGCTGGAACGGAGAGAGAAGGGAGAGGATTAATATAGAGCCAGTAAAAATATTTATTGCCTTGTTCAGTCCTTTCCTTATTCTCAAATTGGTGGATCAAGACGCCGTCTCTGTCATGTTTAAGTCTTCATAGGCTGTCCGGTACATATATCATTTATCGGTGAATATTAGAGCTAGTGTCATTATACAGTGTCACATTGGATGTTAGCCTATGTAGATGTTATATCCTTGTTACTTTTATGATGTTTGGTTTAAAGAATTACGTTCGGGTAGACAAACTCTTATATATATATACATATTTACATATATTACATTAATACAATTATGGGATTCCTTAGCCAATGAAGGGGGTAAATGTGAACCCCTCATTGAGTCCTTTTGGTGATAGGGTGTCTAATTTGTGGATCCAGTAGCATTCCCTTCTTTTAAGGGTCTGATCTAGGTCTCCACCTCTCTTCCCCATCTGGATCTTCTCAATGCCCGCAAATTTAATGCAGCGAGGCGTGTCGCTGTGTTGGGACCTAATGTGTCTTGCGACTGGTGTATCTCTGTGTGATGTCACTGAGTGGACATGTTCCATTATTCGTTTTTTAAACGGACGTATGGTTTTTCCAACATACTTTATGCCGCATTTACACGTCAATAGGTATACCATGCCGGACGTATTGCAGTTAAAAAACTGCTTTATGGGGATTGTAGTAGTGTCTGCAGAGTCTGTGATTGTTTTTGACCCTTTAGCAATAAAGGTGCATGCTACACATCTCCCGCACTGGTATGTGCCTTGTACTGTGATCCAATTTCTTGATGCCTTCTTAGACATAGCTAAGTGACTGGGTACTAATATATCTCTTATATTCTTCCCTCTTCTGGCCGTGACTGATACCCTGGGGGAGATGGTATCCTTTAGGTGAGGGTCCTGCATCAGTAGTGGCCAGAATCGGTTTAGAATTATTTTTGCTTCTTCCCAGCCAGCGTCATAGTTGGCTATGCATCTGATTTGTTTGTCCATGTCTGGTTTAACATTTTGCAGGAGAGTCTCCCGATCACTGTCAAGTGCTCTTTGGTATGCTTGTTTCAGGCATCTGATTGGGTATCCTCTTTCTCTAAACCTTTGTCTCAATTCTTTAGCTTTTATCTTGAAATCCTCAGTTGATGAGCAATTTCTTCTTAGCCGCAGATATTGTCCTACTGGGATACCCGTCTTGAGGGGGACAGGGTGATAACTCTCCCATCTCAACATATTATTGGTTGACGTGGGCTTACGGAAAAGGGTAGTCTTAATCTCAAGGGTTTCTGTTATAGTGAGAGTACAATCTAGGAAGTTGAGTGTTTGGTTTCCAAATTCCATGGTGAATTTCAAATTTAAATTATTCACATTCAGGGATGTTACAAACTCCTCAAACACTTCTCTGGTACCTGTCCATATCACTAGGATATCATCTATGTACCGTCTCCATACATAGATGAAATCTGTGTATTGTGAATTGTTTTCAGAGAATACCACCTTACTTTCCCACCACCCCAGGTGCAGGTTGGCATAGGCTGGGGCACAAGATGTCCCCATAGCAGTCCCCTGCACCTGGTGGTAGTATTTGTTCTTAAATAGAAAGAAGTTGTGGGTAAGGATGAAGCGTAACAGCTTCAACACGAACTTAGTATGGGTATCATGTTCTGGGCCTCTTTTTTCCAGGAAATGGCCAACATGGTCCAGCCCACTTGTATGGGGGATAGACGAGTACAGGGCTTCAACATCTAAGCTACAGAGTACTGATCCACTAGGTACCTTTAATGACCTCAGGCACTTCAATGTGTCTTTTGTATCTTTTAGGTATGAAGGTAGGGTTTCCACATACGGTCGTATTATCCTATCCACATATATGCTTCCCTTGCTAGTAAAGTTGTTGGACCCTGAGACGATGGGTCTAGCTGTTAGTGTCTCATACTGTTTGTGAATTTTTGGGAGGCCATAAAATGTGGAAATTGTCGGGTATTTTATAAAGATACTGCCGTATTCCTCTTTGGTCAGGATGCTGTCATCATACGCTTGGTCTAGGAGTGTTTTGTACTCCATTTGGTACTTGGTTGATGGATCATTGGTAAGTACACTATAGGTCTTATCATCAAGGAGCATATTCTCTATTGTTTGTATATAATGTGCTCTGTTCATTATCACAATGTTGCCCCCTTTATCCGCAGGTTTAATGATAATGCCATCATTATCCTTTAGGCTGCAGAGTGCTTTCCATTCTGCTTTAGATAAATTGCCCTTAGGTTTCATGGTGAGCATATCAGTATTGATCATTTTTATCATGTTTGTGGTGGATTCCACAAACATGTCGATGTTCTTAAACTCTCTTAGATTAGGGGTGAATTTGCTCTTAGGTCGCAGGTTTGTGTATGGAGTAGCTAACATCGTGTTGTCACTATCCTCTAACAGGGTCACTAATTCCTGTAGGCATTGGTATTCTCTTAGGTTGAAACCCAATTCTTTGGCCTTTTTTTCATCTTTTATTTTAAAGAATTTATGTAGAGCCAGTCTTCTGCCAAACAGGTTAATATCTTTTATCCATTCAAAATGATTGAATGGGGGAATTGGGACAAAAGATAGTCCTTTCATCAAGACCCCTGTTTGAGTGTCGGTTAGTGTGGTATCTGACAAGTTGACTACTCGCATGTCTTTATTCAATACCTCCTGCGTGCCCTGCCTCTGTTCCTGGTTTGTCTGTAGTTCTGTGTTTCCCCTTCTCGAGGGGGCTGTCCTAAAAAAGTCACTCCCTTTTTTAATATTCCTTTATTACCCTGTTGATTCCGATTATTACTGGTGGTGGGTGTTTGTTCGCTATCTGTGTCTGACGTCTCATACTCAGATGTCTCATAATGATCTGAGTCCATTCTCATTGTTTTTTTAAAACGTCTATACACGTTGCCTCTTCTATAGTCGTCGTTATCTCTTACGTATTTACCGTGTTTACGACTTTTGACATTACTTTGATATTTGTTTAGGTTTTGTTGTAATTTCTGTTCTTGTGTAGCAAATGAGGGGTCGTCTTTATAGCTTTGTATATCCTCGATTGCTGTCTTAACTTTCTCATTCACGGTTTTAAGCCTCTCTGCTTCAAATCTTTGCAGGATATCCATGAATTTTTTTGAGCAGGTATCAGCTGCTTCCTCCCATTCTTTTTGCAATGCTGGGTCATTCATTTCAACATTAGGTGTAGTCTGGACCCTCAGCCCCCTTGGTATCATCGATTTACTCTGATATTTTTGTAGAGAGGTTACTTCCCATCCTAGCCTAATCTGTTGCTTACACATGTTTGATAGACTCCTAAACTTGGAATTTATATTATCGTGTTCTGGTAGGTATGTTATATCTTTATCGGAGAATACAGATTCTATGTCCGTACACCATTGATTAGGTTCTTTTAATTGGGAAAGGAAATTGGCCATAGTTGAATTTGTTTTGAAAATATGCCACAATCGTGTCTATAAGAGTTGACACATTAAATGGTATTAAAACCTCTATAAGATAGAACAAGTGAATAGCAAATGGTAAGATACCCAACAAGCAGGATATAAAAGTGTCAATGTATAAAAAATTTCAGAAATCTGCACTTTTTGCAAAATGTAAAGAGGACACATGTTTCACACATAAAGCTTCTCAGCAAGCTAAAGTTGTTTAGGGGTCTGGAGTGTCCCATTAATACTTGGATATTTTGTTTAATATATTCTCTACATTCCCCAATCTTCAGTGACTAATCTCTGCACTATTGTCAAGGTCTGAGTCTCTGATCATTGATTTCAGTTCTTCTTTCTGGTACAATTATCCAATTCCAGGAATCACTTACAGGCCTTTAAAAAGGTGCCAAGTTTACCCACAGGAATTTGTCTCCCATTTCTGTCCAGCTCTATTAACTCAATATAGTTAATGGTTCTGTTGACTTAATATCATGACCTGCAGGGTATAAAAAAACCTCTCTAAGGATACATAAGAACTCCTTGCGTAAGCATAATCACTACCAGATGATCTCCAGTTAATGTAAGAAATCTTCTCAACTCATTTGTAGATAGAAGATTACACATGAATGCCAAATAGTAACTTCCCTATGTGTAGACCACTGCAATTTGTTCACACAAATACCCTGCAGTACCCTAGTGGAAAAATAAAAGTAAAACATTGAATGGGAAAGGAATGTTAAGAGAAAAATAGGAGGTTGACAAATAAAAAATATTCTATTAAAATGGGCCACCCCAATGAAAATATAAAAAGCTAGCAAGATATTAAAAAAGGACCCCAGAAACCCTGAATAATAAAGTGTAATAGTAAATATTATAATATAAGTATTTATTATTAGTAAAGGGCAATAAGATAATGATGCCAACATATAGATTTCAGAAAGAAATTTGAGAAAAGAGAAAAAAATCATATGTAAATAAATGACTGTGCAAAGAATAAGTTAACCCCTTCAGGACGGAGTCAATAGTGCACGTTCTGATCAAAACAAAACGTAAACAAAAACTGGAATTTGCGCTATATGTCTGTTCAACCGTAGTTCCCCTCTTTCAAATTATATGCACCCACACTTATTATATATCATTTTGTTCAGGAGAAACAGGGCTTTAATCTATCATTCACTATTCATATATGGAACATAATTTATTATGAACAAAAGTGAAAAAAATGTGAGAAAATAAGATTTTTTTTAAATTTGCATTTCCGTCTGACATTTTAACTGTGAATGTCATAATACTGTTTTTACTGCAAATAAATGCACATATTTGTAATCAGTGATGTCTCACGAGTACAACAGTATCCCCCATTAACAGGTTTTATGTTGTTTTGGAAAGTTACAGGGTCAAATATAGAACATTCCATTTTTAAATTGAAATTTTCCAGATTAGTAATGTTACCTTTGAGACGGTGTGGTAGCCAGGAATAAAAATTACCTCCATAATGGCATAGCATTTGAAAAAGTAGACAAGCCAAGGTATTGAAAGTGGGGTATGTTTAGTCTTTTTTAGTAGCCACTTAGTCACAAACACTGGCCAAAGTTAGCGTTCATATTTGTTTTTGTGTGAAAAAAGCAAAAAACGAATATTTGGCCAGTGTTTGTGACTAAGTGGCTACTAAGAAAGACTGGACATACCCCACTTGCAATACCTCGGGTTGTCTACTTTTGCAAATGGTATGCCATCATGGGGGTAATTCTCATTCCTGGGCTACCATACGCTCTCAAAGGCAACATAACCAATCTGGCAAATTTCAATGTGAAAAAAATGAAATGCAAGCCTTATATGTGACTCTCTAACTTTCCAAAACACCATAAAACCTGTACATGGGGGGTACTGTTATTCTCGGGAGACTTCACTAAACACAAATATTAGTGTTTTAAAACAGTAAAACATATTACAACAATAATATAGACCATAAAAGTGCAGTTCGCTTGTAAAAAATGCGAAAAAAGTCACTTTTACTTAAAATATCATCGTTGTAATACAATTTACCAATTTGAAACACTAATATTTGAGTTCAGCGAAGTCTCCCGAGTAAAACAGTACCCCCTATGTACAGGTTTTATGTTGTCTTGGAGAGTTACAGGGTCAAATATAGTGCTTGCGAATTAAATTCTCTGCACTTTCTCCCTGTGTTGTCAGGCATGTAAATCAAATTTTAATTAATCAAATCACATTATTACGTTAAAAGATTATTTAAATATACACGTAGAATTTTAATATATATGCATTTAAAGGTATTTAAATTCTACGTGTATACTAATGTAATTTTTTATGTAATTATATGTATTTATCTATATATATATATATTTGCGGTTATTTGTATTTTATATATAGATAGATATATATAGAATATGTACATCTATTATATATATAATATATATATACATATTATATATATGTAACGTCATTCTAAGTGTATTTTAATATTAATATATATACTTATATTAATATTAAAATACACTTTGTATGACGTTACATATATATAATATGTATATATATTATATATATATAATATATATATATATATATATATATATATATATATATATATATATATATATATATATATATATATAAAATTATATTTATTTTATTTTTACACATGTCTAATTTATTTTTTTTACACCTCCTACCAGCAGGGGGACTGTCTGATATTTCAAACAGTCCCCCTGCTGGCAGATCCATAGCCAGCTATAGGGGGCCATGTGATCGCTCTTTGAGAGCGATCACATGGCCCCCGGGGGCCTCATTTGCCGGAAGGGGGCTGCCTGGGCTGTCAGGCAGTCCCCCAGAAGAGGATCGCTGCGGAGGTAAGTAAATCATACCTCCTGGGGCTGCAAGCCGTTACGGCGTACCATGCCGTCGCAACGGCTTTAAAGCCCATTTAATGCGTGACGGCATGGTACGTCGTAACGGCGGGAAGGGGTTAATGAAAAGAGTAAAATTGGAAGTGCAATAAATGGAAAGACATGTTGTATAGGTAGGTATTAATTTGATATGATTAAAATAAAAAGCTCCAGACAGAAAAAGACAGAAGCAACATGAATGGACAGGATGATAGTGATGATCCAGCAGCATGTATTATCTGCAACAACAACAACAACAACAACAGTGAAATAGTGTATGTCTATTAAACAGCGAGCAGCCTGTGGCTGCTCACTGTTAAAACAAAACAAAAACAAAGGTCCCCCTTCCCAAGGCCCCAACCGCGCTTTTAAACTAAAGGGGGGACCTATTGCCCCCCGGCCCCCTCCTGAGCGGCAGGTGGGGGCCCTAATGTAAAATAATGGGGCGGGGGGCTTATTGTCCTTCCCTCGGGCCCCCACCCCTGAGCAGCGGGTGGGGGCCCTAAATCAGAATGGGGGGGACCTAATGTCCTCCCCCTGCCCCCCACCCTTTAGCGGTGGGTGGGGGCCCTAAATACTAATAGGGGGGACCTAAGGTCCTTCCCCCTGCTCCCCACCCCTGAGCGGTGGGTGGGGGCCCTAAATACTAATAGGGGGGGACCTAAGGTCCTTCCCCCTGCTCCCCACCCCTGAGCGGTGGGTGGGGGCCCTACAGTAAAATAAGGGGGAGGACCTATTGTCCTCCCCCCGCCCCCACCCCTGAGCGGTGGGTGGGGGCCCTAAAAAAATGTTACCCCCCTCCAAATCCCTAGTCACCCCCTCCCCCCCCAAAAAAAATTAACCCCCTACCTACCCCCTCACCCTAAAAATAATGAGGGGGGACCTTTAACTAAATACCTGTAAAAAAAAAAAAAACTTACCATTCGATGTTTTCTTTCTTCTAACATCTTCTTTTTTCAGCTCCAAAAAAGGCCAAATAAAAAACCATAATAACCGACGCACTTAAAAAAAAAAAAAAAAAAAACGAGCGCAAAAAAAAAAAATCCTTCACCCATGGAGGGCTCCGCGCAGCACTCTGATTGGTTGGTTTGAAATCCACCAATCAGAGTGCTCTGTGTCATTTTACACAGCGTGGGAAAGTTCCAAAGGATTACAAGCCAACCAATCAGAGTGCTGTGACAGGTAAATGTAGAGACTTTCAATACCACAACTCATTTAAGGTAACAGACAAAGAAATATTTTTTATATTAATCAAATGTCGGGCTGCATCACATACAGGAGAGCGACTTAATACTACTTAGAAATGCAAATTGGTATGTGAGCGCTCCAAAAATCAAATATAATAAAATAGTGACCACTGAAGTACTGTACCTCAATTTATACAGCAAATAAACATAAAATAAAATAAAGCCTAGTAATAAACCAGGGTTAATATAAATGAATGAGTGGGTAGCATTAATAATCTTGCCATGTGTCAACAGTATAAAACATATTTATTCAGCATAGACACAATATAAAAGCAACAAATTTTATACCACAAAAATACATATATATCGGCAACATAAAAGTCCAGAGCTAATGTCAAGAAAACAGAAGTATAGGCACAGTGTGGGGCCCCCTAAACACTGGCACATAGGCTACTGGCAAGGACTGTGCACTTATAAAAAATATATATGGGGTATAAAAAATAAAAAAAAAAACAGCCACAGGCTGCTCACTGTTTAATAGACATGCTTCTACTCGCGGTATAGCGAGTAGGGGCAAAATTTACTAATACTAAGTCATTTTTACTTAGTATTAGTAAATTTGTCTGAAAGACCAATTTAGGTCTTTCAGCCTTTTGGTAGATAACTCCCTAATACCGTGGGAATTAGGGAGTTATCTACTAAGCGGCTGCAATAGAAGTGCCGAAGTCCCGAGTGCCGAAGTCCCGAAATTCCGAAGTTCTGAAGTTGCCGAAGTTCTGAAGTTGCCGAAGTTCTGAAATTGCCGAAGTTCTGAAGTTGCCGAATTTCCGAAGTGTCGAACTGCCGAAGTGCCAAAGTGCCGAAGTTCCGAAGTTGCCAAAGTTCCGAAGTGTTGAAATGCCGAATTGCGAAAATCCCGAATTTCGGAATGCCGAACCGAACCGAAAATTTTCCCCATGCACATGCCTATTGTACAGAAGAAGCTGAATATCATGTCTTGGGGTGCAGACAAAAAAATTAGGATAAAATGCGGATTTTTATGAAATCTTTTTGTTTGTTTTTTAAACTCTTCCCTAATGCCATTGACCTACAAGTTATCTTGATGGATTCCAGGTTTTATTATTCCATGTTTCAACTGCTCCCTATTAACAGATGCAATGGAAGTCCAGAGAAAAAATCTGGTCAATCTATACCATAGCTTCTTTTCACAGCAATATAAATTAGAATGGATATAACAAATATATTTCATCAGATGCATACACATGTACAGATAGAGAAGACGTGTTACTTCCTTCCACAACTTAATTAGAGGCCCTTACAGAGCAGTACAGATTGCAACTTGCATTCTGACACTCAGACCAAGCCAAGGACCATAAACTTAGTTCAAAATCTAAGAATCCAACACCAACATTAAAATAAATTAAGCAGAGACACAATGCTACATAGCAGAGGTAAGTATCAGGCAAATTTATTTACAATAGTCTGTTAACAGACAGCATCTGCAGACCCTATACCTGCATTCTTTCCTTTGTTTACATCTTTTAGTACGAAGTAATTACCTATTTGTGTATACATGCTTTCTCACAATCAGTTCCGTTTATTATATCTCTACCAAACTTTGCAAAATATTATACCCACCATTGACCCACTGTGTTCTCATCCTATTTTTATAAAGAGGAAAGTAGCATCAGTGTTCCATCATACATCATCTGGTCTCCTAATAGAATTGTATAGTTACCATAATTTGAGAATCAACAGATAAAATTTGTCGGGTCTTTAATAGGCAAGTTCTCAGAGTCAACTTATTTAGACTTGTTTTGTTTATGCTGATGGGCCACTACGCTGATGCAACCAGCATCTAATGCACACCAATTGGTAGCAGCAGTGAATTAGAGGTCCAGGTCAATCGTGACAATACCAATATCCTGCAGAAAGTCATCACTGATGTATGACATCAAACGCCAGAGTAATAATTACACGTTGCTTCTGGTTAAAACCTGGACAACACATTTAAAATTTTCTCCCATCATGAAATGATCCTTTAATAAAAAATAAAATAAATGTTTGGAGGAGTCAAAGTCGTTTCCGGGATGGTGCTGTCAGGATCGGGACAGGGATCCAACACGCAGAGTACAAAGAGAGGAAAGGTACGTATACCGGGCCTTAGAATGGCCGGACTAACGTACCGAGAGTAATAGAGAATAGTCAGAGACAAGCCGAGGTCGAGGGAACGAGAAGACAGATAAGCGAGAGACAAGCCGGGTCAAGGGATAACAGAGAAGCAGGGTAGTACAACGAGCCGAGTCAAAACCAATAGAGCAAACTAGAATACCAGAGCACTGAGTGACTAGACAAGCTAGAACCACGACAGGGCAATGAGCTGAAGTGAGAAGTAAGCTTAAATACCCTGGCTCTGGATGATAATCCCGCCTCTGACAAGTACCGATTGGATATCGGACACTTGAGTGACAGGTCGCTCGAGATAGCGTCATGACGTCACGTATTGAGCGTCCTGCTAGAAAAGGACGTGGATTCCTCGCGGCCGGTGTTTAAGTGATTGGATGAACCGCGAGGAACGGAGGAAACAGCTCGCCTGGACGGATAAACCACCAAGTCTCTACCTCCCTTAGAGGTAGAGGCCTCAGGTACCCTGACAGTACCCCCCCTCTCAGATACGCCCACCGGGCGGAATGAACCGGGACGAGATGGGAAGCGGAGGTGAAATGCTCTGCGAAGGCGAGAAGCATGAACGTCCTCCTGAGGTACCCAACTCCTCTCCTCAGGACCATATCCCCTCCAGTTGACCAGATATTGCAATTTTCCCCTTGAAATTCTGGAGTCAATGATGGAGCTGACCTCGTACTCCTCCCGACCCTCCACCTGAACAGGACGAGGCGAGGAGACCTTAGAGGAGAATTTGTTGCAAATAAGAGGTTTCAACAAGGAGACATGAAAAGAGTTAGGAATGCGTAAGGCAGGTGGCAGAGCAAGGCGATACGCAACCGGATTGATACGAGTGAGAACCCTGTAAGGGCCTATGTAGCGAGGAGCAAATTTCATAGATGGAACTTTTAGGCGAATATTCTTAGTACTCAACCATACCCTATCCCCAGGAACAAAAACAGGAGCCGCTCTTCTATGCTTGTCAGCGTGTTTCTTGAACAGCGAGGAACTATGTAATAGAATTTGCCGAGTCTGATCCCATAATTTCTTCAGGTTGGCGACATGATCATCAACCGACGGTATCCCCTGAGAAGAGGAAACCGAAGGAAAAATCGAAGGATGAAAGCCATAATTCATGAAGAAAGGGCTAGAGCGAGTTGAATCGCAAACAAGGTTATTGTGTGCGAACTCCGCCCAAGGAATCAGACCGACCCAATCGTCCTGGTGTTCGGAAACAAAGCAACGCAGATACTGTTCGATCTTTTGATTAGTACGTTCAGCAGCTCCGTTAGACTGAGGGTGATAGGCAGAGGAGAAGTTCAATTTAATGCCCATTTGAGAACAAAAGGATCTCCAGAAACGTGAGACAAATTGAGAACCTCTATCAGAAACAATCTCCGAAGGAATCCCATGTAGGCGAAAAACCTCCCTCGCAAAAATCTCCGCCAATTCAGGGGAAGTCGGAAGTTTAGGTAATGGCACGAAATGAGCCATCTTAGTAAATCTATCCACCACCGTGAGAATAACAGTCTGTCTCTTGGAAGCAGGCAAATCAACAATAAAGTCTATGGACAAACAGGACCAAGGTTTCTCAGGAATGTCCAAGGGGTGTAACAGGCCACATGGAGATGCATGAGGTAGTTTAGTCTTGGCACAAGTCTCACAAGCTGCGACGAACTCCTCAATATCTTTTCGAAGTGAAGACCACCAGAAATCCTTGGATATCAGAGAGTATGTCTTGCGAATACCAGGATGACCAGCTATTTTACTTTCGTGAAAACATTGTAAGAGTTCCAGTTGAAGTTCAGGAGGAACAAAGTTTCTTCCCTCAGGAGTGTTTCCGGAACGATTGGGACAGTTTAGGCGTAAATGACCCCTGACTCCACAATACATACATAAGCCCTCCCTTCTCCTGTACTGTCTCTCACTCTCTGTGAGATGAGTACTGCCTATCTGCATAGGTTCAGGAATACGTAAGTCCTCGAACTCAGAAATTTGAAAAGTAGGCGCTAGTTTAAAGGAGGGTCTACGGGTCCTATCTCGAGTGTTCAGCCTCTCTCTTAAGCGTTCATCAATACGAGATATAAAAGAAATTAAATCCTCCAAATTTTCAGGGAGTTCTCTAGTAGCGACCTCGTCAAGAATTACATTTGATAACCCATTCAGAAACACATCTATATAAGCCTGTTCGTTCCACTTAACTTCTGCCGCCAAGGACCTGAACTCTAGTGCATAATCCACAAGTGTTCGATTGTCCTGTCTAAGGCGCAACAGTAATCTAGCTGCATTGACCTTCCTACCAGGGGGGTCAAAAGTTCTTCTAAACGCAGCTACAAAGGCATTATAATTATAGACTAGTGGGTTATCATTCTCCCATAAAGGATTGGCCCATCTCAAAGCTTTTTCAATGAGTAGAGTGATAATAAATCCAACCTTCGCTCTATCAGTAGGATAAGAGCGGGGTTGTAATTCGAAATGGATGCTAATCTGGTTTAGAAAGCCACGACACTTCTCCGGTGACCCGCCATAACGTACTGGTGGGGTAATACGGGAAGAAGCACCTACAGTGGCTACCTCTAGACCTGAGACTGCAGGAGAAATAGAAGGAGTACGTGTCTCCTCAGGTGGATTACTAGCACAAGACAAAAGTGCCTGTAGTGCCAAAGCCATCTGATCCATCCTATGCTCCATGGCGTCAAACCTGGGATCCGAAGAACCAAGCTGACTGTTTGTACCTGCAGGATCCATTGGCCCTGTCGTAATGTCAGGATCGGGACAGGGATCCAACACGCAGAGTACAAAGAGAGGAAAGGTACGTATACCGGGCCTTAGAATGGCCGGACTAACGTACCGAGAGTAATAGAGAATAGTCAGAGACAAGCCGAGGTCGAGGGAACGAGAAGACAGATAAGCGAGAGACAAGCCGGGTCAAGGGATAACAGAGAAGCAGGGTAGTACAACGAGCCGAGTCAAAACCAATAGAGCAAACTAGAATACCAGAGCACTGAGTGACTAGACAAGCTAGAACCACGACAGGGCAATGAGCTGAAGTGAGAAGTAAGCTTAAATACCCTGGCTCTGGATGATAATCACGCCTCTGACAAGTACCGATTGGATATCGGACACTTGAGTGACAGGTCGCTCGAGATAGCGTCATGACGTCACGTATTGAGCGTCCTGCTAGAAAAGGACGTGGATTCCTCGCGGCCGGTGTTTAAGTGATTGGATGAACCGCGAGGAACGGAGGAAACAGCTCGCCTGGACGGATAAACCACCAAGTCTCTACCTCCCTTAGAGGTAGAGGCCTCAGGTACCCTGACAGGTGCAAACTCAAAAGCCCTGTCTCCTTTTATTATCTATATTTCTGATAATGCCAACACACCACGCAGTTTGGAGTTGTACACTACATGCAGCTGGGAAAAGCTTAACATTCAGACTGGAGGAAGAAAGACTTCCTGAGAACAGATGTACATTTAGTTCATTCAGCATATTTTATCTGTAAGACCATCAATACGCAGACTGAGTAAACACCATATTTTCACTTAAAAGGTTCTTCTAGAGGCTGCCAAAAGGTTTGTGGGAAGAGGAAGTAGGACTGAGGGTAAACAAGGAGATTTTATGAACGGTTAACCCACTAATTTCTGGAGTTGGTTATCGAGAATCACTGCATTCTCACCATGTTTTTGTGGATTGTGTTAACAATAATGTCTGTGATTTCTTCAATAGACATTACAGTAAGCGTATGGAAGAGGATATAATGTATAAAATGTAATAGACAGTATGTATGGGCGTATATAGATTTTCTAATTTATTTAATCACACAATGAACTCTTGGCGGTTAGCATCGAAGCTTTAATATTAAGGAAAACACAGACAGTGCAGCAGTTTACAGATGTGGAGCTCAATTCTATTACCTGTATCTGTGTCATGCAACTCTCAAATGAATTCATTATCACCTATTTTCCTATTCTATTACCACTGTTAACTATTTTTCTACATGTGAATAAATTATACTGGCAATTTATTATTGCATCATGGTTTCCATAAAGAGAGGATGGCAATGAAGATACAGATAATAACAGGATTGCTTAGTATAAACTAATGATATTTATTGTATCATTGTATGATAAATAATAACATCATTAAAGCAGCTTCATTTATGGATTGATAGGTCTGTTGAGGACCAGGTCTAGACCATTACTGCATTGGAAAATTTGCAGACCAAGTTAATAGGCATATTTGTTAAATAGTCTTGAATAAGTTACATTTATACATAACCCACTCAAAACACTTTTATACTCTATAATAAAACCTATGACTCAATATGTATGTAGAAAACCATGATAAAATCCTCCCATGCACCCAACACATAAAACAGAGGATGCCAAAGGTATATTATTCAGTTGTACAAATTCATCTGCTATGATTCTCAGCCAGCAAGGTCAACTATCAGAAATGTTGGGGCCCTTTACAAAACCAGTTACAGGCCACATACTTCCAGAACAAACAAATTTTATTATATATATACACACACACACACACACACTTTTCCCCAAATGAACATATTCAAATTTGTCAAAAAAGTTTTTTTGTTTGGATCTATATATGGATATGTAAACGTTTGCTTATAAATTATGATCACTTTTATAACTGAATATATCTAATAAACGTGTTTTATTGCTATAAACCATGGAAAACTCTTAGGAGGTACCATACTTCCCAACTGTCCCTATTTTAAGAAGACATACCCCATTTTGGGCCCAAACCCTCTGTCCCTCTTTTCTAGTAGCTCAATCCACAGCAATAAATGCACATATATGTTTTTTTATAAACTACAAAAATGTGTTTAAAAATCAGTATGTGTTAATAAGATACAATTTTTTTCTTTTAAATTACATTTTGGTTCCAAAATTTGTTATTAGTAAGTCTCATAAAATTTCTCAGAACAGCCCCACACCCACGGACACCTTTAAAAATAAACAACCCTCTTTGTTTATTTAAAATGTTGGGAGGCCACAGGGACGGCCTACCAACAGCAAAGGGTAATGAGTGGCAAAGCAAAGTTCCAACGCAAGGGACCCAAGTCCCTAATTATACAGATATTTGTACTCCCCCCACCATGTAACACCCCCTACCTTCTTTTCTGTACCCCCCCTGCTCACACTCAAAATGAACAAAAGCTATAAATAAAGAATTTAAGAAAGTTATGCAGGTTTGTGGAGGTCTTTCCTATGGGAAAGCATAATGATTGGCTTTGATCAACACTTCTGATGATGTCAGCTAAGCAGAGAGGTCAGGGGCAGAGCCAGCACCAGCAGACTGAAATAAAGGTAAGAGTTTACTATATTTAGGGGACAAGGGGGTGCAGGGGAGGGGGGGGGAGCGGCGGGGGCTGGATGGTGGTTTTAACACTATAGGGTCAGGAACACATGTTTATGTTCCTGATCCTATAGAGTGCGTTTAAGCTATGGTGGAAGTAGGTCCCCTATGCCTATCTTCCTTCTGGCTTCATCTTAAAACATACCGTAATGCTCTGCAATGCAGAGTAAGGTGATGTTGAAGCACATATTACCTTGTGATGTAAAGGTGAGATAGGAAGTTTCCCCGATATCCCTGTGAAAATTACAATCACTTGTATCATGCAGTAGTTCTGCCCTACTTTTAGAAAAGCACAGCTTTCAAAATAAGTATTTTGACATTCCCTGCCTTAGTTATTAAATCACTCCTCCTTTTACATCATAAGTGCTCCCCCTGCTTGGCTACATCTGTTCTGGCTGGTACATTCACCTCCTCCCTGACAACTCTCAACAATTTTCTTTCCTAGTGTGGTTTTCACCTCCTGTGCCATGATGTGCATGTCACCTATAGATAACTATCACACAATAGTATTTGACAAATATAAGCTTTACAGCAATGTTATAGTTAGCATTACTTCCAGTACAAGCCTTCAGAATTACTGTTTCGATGATTCCTTGTAACAAGGTTGAGCTCTGTTTGGCTCCAGGCACCTTGGTCAAATCAACATTGATAAATCTTGACATTGGTATTTTTGCTGTACCTGCTATATATACATGTCGAAGATGGAAAAAAAAGCTTTTTGTTCCACTTATTTCATAAAACCTCTCTGTTATGAATAATTTGCAGCAAACGAGAATGATTGGATGCTTTCAGACTTCCCTCACGATCAATATGGAGTCTTGGGGGTTGCTATGGTAACCATTATAGAAACACTATCAAACCATTTCTTCTCATTTATTTTCACGCTGATTAGAAACTAGAGCAGACAAGTCAGGATTGCATAGTTAAAGTTTTATATTTTATGTTTAGAAAACATTTGACTACATCGAAAATATCGAGATGAAAATATACTTTCTAATTGCTTTTCTTATTCCGTATCAAATTACTAATTTTGATTGGCTCCTTGATGTTAAGAATAAACATAACACACATTGAAACAAGAAAATGTTTTATCTGCAAATTCAAATGTCATTGACTAAAGAGTTGCATAAATAAAATAGAAACATTGACATTATGGAGCATATTAGTATCTGTTCTGCTGTGCTATCATTGTAATGACACCATACATTTGTCAGTTTGGTATGTATATTTTTTTATTATGGCCAGTGTGCCAAAGCAGAAAGATTATACAAATTTACAGTTTCGAAAATAAATATTTGCATTACATGTCCCACAGTTTACATTCACTTTCTCAGTGTGCAATGTGAAATAAGTTTAAAATAGAAGTTCAGTGCAGATTTTTTGCCTGCACTTTCTAATGTCATCTTTCCCATATAATATGTGGTATTCATTATGTTGCAACATTATATGTAATATAAACAATATAAAATAATATTGCAAATGCATTTGCTATAACAAAAATAGTAAATTAAAAGTGACCCTGATTTTAGGGGCCTGGTGGCATTAAGGTGAAAATATATATATACCCCTAAATACCACCAGATGGTAAAACTAATGCTTGTATGTGACATTATTCCCTCATACAGTAAATGCTGCCATGAACTTTAAACCATCCATATAGGCTCCTGTACAATGTATAAAATAAAGTACATACATGTCTCAGTGTACCCATGGGTACATGAGACACATAAAGGTCCATAGTAACAAAAATAAAATCATATACAACAGTGCTTATATGGCTAATGGGGAGGGAAGACTCCTATATTCTATACTCCTATAAAACATGTAAATAAACATGTGTTGAGTCTGTATGATAAAGTGAGTACCAAGTTCCTATGTAGAATCGGTGTTGACAAACATCTATCTGCAGAACATTCTTAATAAAGATAGGAGTAGGTTATAAGATGCCAGTCTATATAGCAGCTAACACACTACAAAAATATAAGAAACCAAGGAGTTAGTGCCTGCGAGTTTTTATCGAGGAATACCTTTATATGGTAAAGGACAAGTAAAATCCAGAGTGAGATACTGCTGGCTATAGAGCAGCACTCCCACTACCTAAGTTAAAAAAGGGTAATGCTAAGAAGGTAGATAATAGCAGAAACCTGACAGAATTGCTTGCTGAAGAGGGTACATTCCTTCTACCAAAGTATCTTTTGGTTGCGCTGAGTAGATTTTTAACTTATGATACAAACTACACATTTGACAATATGAGTAAAAGTAACAATATGTTGCAGGGGGAAAGTAACAGGAGTTACAAAGCAAATGGTCTCAGGATGCAATATAAGTCATTAGGGGATAACGCTATCTAAGAGCCGGAGAAGCTCACATCTGGTAACTCCCTTTATTGTGATCTACACATCATTGACATCAGACCTCTGTCTATTATATTCATAGATAGACTAGACTTTCACTAGCTAAAGTAGCTTAAAATTCACAAGTCTAGAGGCTACTTGAACCCTCTCCCTATCTCTCTATTATAGCCCAATAACTACAAGAGCAAAATCGGTGCATAGTGCAGAGTGAAAAGGTAATCACCCTGACGCGCGTTTTGGCGCTATAGATGGGCACCCCTTAAGGACCAAACATCTGGAATAAAAGGGAATCATGGCATGTCACACATGTGATGTGTCCTTAAGGGGGTTAAACAATCCATATAGGCTCCTATACAGTGTAGGTACGAAAGGGGTTTCATATGCTATGTAGAAGGACTGGCCTCTGACACCCTTGTTTTAATTACTGGATTGCCTTACTTAGAGAGAATTAGTTATGATTTGCTTGTTTTCAAGTATGTCCCAGAAACCTAAAATATATAATCTTTTTACAAGGCTTTACACATGTGGAAACTTAAATAACCATTAGCAGCTGTTACTGGTCCGGTTTGATTGTTAACCCTCTCACTAATGAGAACTTTTTCAATAGAAATGCATTAGCATAACATTTATTTATAGCAAGGGATGCCTAACTAGCATATAAACATATCATTCTACAGCAATTTTATGTATAGGTTGCAGACAAACCTAAACATATAAATGATGTAAATGTATACAAGTTTTGACATTTTTGCTCATTTATAGCTCTGTAACGGCTACCCAGATAGAGAGAGGGTTTCTGCCGTTGAAGGTGTCCTTTTTCCCTGCAAGCTGCTGTGGAGAAGTAGGCTGATGTAATCCCATCCACGATATCCAGAGTGAGGAGCAGGTTCAGCTGTAAACAGGAGCAGAATAATATTCCCAAATAATCCCCTTCCAAGAACGAGACGAGGCTACGTTTTGAAGGGTCAAGATGAACTGAGGACTGGAACACCCAGCCTGCTTTTTATTAGAAATAGATACACACAGAACACTCCCAGGGGGAGGATGAAAACAACCAATAATACAGATGGTAACACCCCCACGTCTCCTCCCCTCAGATAACTACATAACCCAATTAAAATGTCCACATTTTTCCACCAGTTCTGGATGTACCCCAAAAACAGGGGGTACAGCTTTAAATCCGGTAGCGCTGGATAGCTCTCCTTCAGGGGGACAATATATCCAAAAATCACCCCATTCGGATGTACAGTTCGGGAGATACAACGTTCCAAAGTTTTGACCGACCGCACAGACCAACTAGCCGAAATTAGTTCCATGAGTTTTGGCCTTGCGGTCGGTCTCCGTTCGCACGGTAAAAAGGTATGATACTCTGGCCATCCATGCGAATCGCGGGGTTCGCTGGAATCCCCATAGATGATTGCATATGACTACCGAACGAGGGGACGTTCGGTAGTTTCCGTACGAACTTATGGAGGTCTGGAGGATTCAGCGGTGTTCGCCTGTTTGCGTATCCGTTTTCAGTTCCATGCGGTTACAGGCAAACACCGCTGTTCGCACACAAGATGGCCGCGAACACGTGGAAAGTCCCGAAATGGCGGCCACCTCTGCATTACACGTGAAATTCGCACGGAACCAGACGAACAGAGGAATGGAACGAATGGATGTGTAAGTTGTAATTCCCTTGTTTGTTTCACATCCACCAGAGGTTGGTAGAGATCTGTTACACTGCTCCCCTTTTGTGGAACACTCCGGCAGACCCGGATTGATCCTTTTCGGGTCAACTTGGGGCTGTCCGGTCCTTTGTTAGGGCAATAGTTCTGTTTGTCTGGACAGACCGTCCGCGTTCCCATTAAACTTGCCAGGGCGGTATTGGATGGAGAAATTGTATGGCTGTAGTGCGAGACTCCATCTCAGTAAGCGTCCATTATCTCCAGCTACTCTGTTCAGCCATACAAGGGGGTTATGATCAGTAATTAAGGTGAATTCTTGACCGTACAGATATGGGGTTAATTTCTTTAGGGCCCAGACCAGGGCTAAGCACTCTTTTTCCACTGCCGCGTAACTCACTTCTCTAGGTAACAGTTTTCTGCTGAGATACGCGACAGGGTGTTCGCCCCCGTCTTCGCCGACCTGGCTTAGCACTGCCCCCAGTCCGTACATGGACGCATCTGTGTGGACGACAAATCTTTTGTTAGGGACGGGGGCAGATAAAACAGGTGCATTGATCAAGGCTTGTTTCAAGGTTTGGAATGCTGTTTCACAGGCGGGAGACCACAGGACTACTCTAGGTAAATTCTTCTTTGTTAAATCTGTCAAGGGTTTGGCGATGGCGCTGTAGTCAGGGACAAATCTCCTGTAGTACCCTGCTGTCCCTAAAAATGCTAACACTTGTGTCTTAGTGTGGGGTGTGGGCCAATTGGCTACGGCCTCTACTTTAGCGGGTTCTGGTCGTTGTTTCCCACACCCCACCCGGTGTCCCAAATACTGGACTTCAGCCATGCCAAAGTTACACTTCTCCGGCTTTAGAGTTAGGCCGGCGGCCCTAATCTGATCCAACACAGTCTCTATGTGTTGTAGGTGTTCCCCCCAAGTCTCGCTATAGATCGCAATGTCATCCAGGTATGCGCAAGCGAAGTCCTGGAAGCCATCAAGGAGGCGGTCCACTAAGCGCTGAAAAGTAGCTGGGGCGTTTTTCATCCCGAAAGGCATGACCTTAAACTGGTACAGGCCAAACGGGGTGACAAACGCCGACTTAGGGATAGCGTCCTTGGCCAGGGGAATCTGCCAGTACCCCTTGCACAAGTCAATGGTGGTCAGATAGCGTCCCCTGGCAATGCGATCCAATAGCTCGTCTACTCGGGGCATGGGGTATGCGTCTGTCACAGTCCGGTCGTTGAGGCGTCGGTAATCGACACAGAACCGGGTCGTCCCGTCCTTTTTGGGGACTAGGACGACGGGAGATGCCCAGGGACTGTCGGATGGCTCTATAACCCCTAGTTTTAACATCTCCTGAATCTCCTTCCTCATCTCTTCTTTTACAGCCTCGGGAATTCTATAGGGGGTTTGTCGGAGCGGGGCTTGTCCTGGGGTTTCTACGTAATGGGTCGCTACAGGTGTGTAACCTGGCTCCTGGGAAAAGGTTAATCTCTTTTCAACTAGTAGTTGCTGGAGTTGTTCTCGTTCTGGGGGAGTTAATCGCTCCCCTAGCTGTACTGTATTAAGCAGAGTTTTGGACTCGGGGTTGGCTAATAGATCAGGGATGGGGAGACTGTCAGGGTCCTCAGTGGCGGGGATGCATATGGCGGCTATGTCTTCGGGCCGTTCCTGGTATTCCTTTAATAGGTTTATATGGAAGGACTTCTGTATCTTTTCGTCCTTGCTACTGGCAATGATATAGGTGGTGTCACAGACCTGGGCTACTACTTTGTAGGGGCCTTGCCAGGAGGTCTGCAATTTATTTCCTCGAACGGGTTTAAGTACTAGAACTTTCTGTCCTACCTGGAATGTTCTCAGCCTAGCGTTCCGATCGTACCAATGTTTCTGCCGACCTTGGGCCGCATGGAGATGATCCCGGGCCATCCGGGCTAACTGTTCCATACGGTCCCGCATTTCTAGCACATATGGTACGATGGGGACACCTTCGTGTTCCATCTCTCCCTCCCAGTGCTCTCGGATGAGGTCGAGAGGGCCTCGCACCCTCCGTCCATAGAGCAGTTCAAAGGGAGAGAACCCAGTGGACTCCTGCGGTACCTCCCGGTAAGCAAACAGGAGGTGTGGCAAAAATCGCTCCCAGTCTCTGTATTCCGCCGTAAAGGTCCGTAGCAATTGCTTTAGGGTACCATTAAAGCGTTCACAGAGACCGTTAGTCTGGGGGTGGTACGGTGAACTAAGTAGGGGCTTAATACCACAAACCTTCCACAACTGCTGGGTTAAGTCTGCGGTAAACTGGGTCCCTCTGTCCGACAAGATTTCCTGGGGAAATCCTACTCTGGTGAATATCCCGACTAGCGCACTGGCGACAGTGTCAGCCTGGATATTCGTCAGAGCGACGGCTTCTGGGTAGCGGGTGGCATAGTCCACCACGGTAAGAATGTATTTCTTACCAGAGGGACTGGGGTTAGGTAGGGGTCCTACTAGATCGACTGCCACCCTGCTAAATGGTTCCTCGATCACAGGCATAGGGGACAGTCGAGCTTTCGGATGATCCCCTCTCTTCCCCACCCTCTGGCATACATCACACGTGCTACAGTAACGGCGCACGTCCTTCGAGATTCCTGGCCAAAAGAAGGTCTGAGTGATTCTGTAGGTTGTGCGGTTACCCCCTAGATGTCCTGCTAACGGAATGTCGTGGCCAATTCGGAGAAGCTCCAATCGGTACTTTCTAGGTACCACTAATTGGCGCTTCTGCGAAGGAGCACAGCCTCTCTTCCTGCCTTCGGTTAATCTGTATAATCGGTCCCCCTCCCATATAAAACGTTCCCGCTCATCCCCTCTATTGTCAGCTAGTTCTCGGTACTTTCGGAGGGTGGGGTCCTGTCTAGTTTCCCTCCCAAACTCCTCTGGGGTGTCCCAAGCTAGCGGTCTATCTGTAGTGTCACTGCTAGGTGTCTGTCGGTGGCTTACCTGGGTCTCCCGACCTGTTGGCGGATCGTCCTCGATACGGGTCTGTGAGCGGGTGGTCACGGGGCAAGCCGCAGCAGTAGTGGGTAAAAAGGCCGAGGCTAGAGGGCCAATATCATTGCCCAACACGACCTCAGCGGGTAGGTTGTCCATAATGCCCACCGTGGTCTTTCCTGACCCGACTCCCCAATCCAAGTGTACCCGGGCGGTGGGTAAGCGAAAAACAGCCCCCCCTGCGACCCGAACAGCAACAGTACGGTTAGACACAAGTTCTGGTTTCACCAGATGCTTTTGTATTAAAGTGATGGTGGCGCCAGTGTCCCTTAGGCCTTGTGCTATCTGTCCATTTACACGCACCTCCTGACGGTGGTGCTGGCGATTATCTGGGGAAGCCGCTTGTATGGGGTTGGCCTCATATAATATTCCCAGGCATTCCTCAGGGCTCCCTTCAATCTCCAGGCAATGAGCAGCAGCGGGGCGTGAAGATGGGCTTTCGGTGTTAGAGGTGCGCCTCCAATTATTATTGGCTGATCCCAACGGGCAAACACGGGCAATATGTCCCAGGTTGCCGCAGCGATGACACGTCACTCTGTAGGATTCCCGGGGGTGGTTGTTAGACCCTTGAGGACGTGGAGGTCCTGGGGGTACCGGGGCCCGGAATTCTGTGCGTGCAGCGTAGGTTGGGTTGCGGGCCTCTGTTTTAGGTGCTGGTCGCGTAGTACCTTGGCTCACTTTTCTCGTTTCCACATATTCGTCCGCTAGTCGTGCTGCCTCATTTAAGTTGGCTGGGCGGCGATCTCTCACCCAATCCTGTGTATCTGCCGCCAAATCTTGGAAGAAATGTTCCATCAGGAACAATTGTAGCACTTCTTCTCCGGTGTTAGCATTGCACCCTTGCATCCAATGTGATGCCACCCTTTGTAGCTTGTTTGCCCATTCCATGTGGGAGTCCGCTGCCTTCTTTTTGGACTCCCGGAAGCGACGGCGATACGCCTCTGGGGTGACTGCGTATCGGGTGAGTAGTGCGGCTTTCACCCGCTGATATTGTGTGATATCTTCGGCCGTGAGTGCCCGAAAAGCCTCATTTGCTTTTCCTGAAAGTTTTCCAGCCAGAATAGTAACCCATTGGTCTGGGGGTATCTGGTGCAGTGAGCACTGCCGCTCAAAATCTGCCAAATACCCATCAATCTCTTCCTCATTTTCTGCAAACGCTTTAAATGCAGTAAATGGTATTTTCCTCCCTGCAGCAACGGGAGGAGGAGTAGGAACTATATGTGTACTAGCTTGTTGCGCCAATACATGTTCCGTGTCTTGCCTCCTCTTAGTCTCGATCTCCTCTTTTGCGTTCTTGAACAGTCTGTCTAATAGCTCCGTGGTCCTTTCCGGATATAATGCTAATCTTCGCTGTACAATAGCAGTGAGTACATCGTTCTCGCTGACCGGTGCAATATGTTCAGTTACCTCCATGGATCTATCCATTTCGTCCAGCTCCAGTAGGTCAGCTATCAGCTCTCTCCTTGGTCTGTTACTAGCACTCCTACCACGATTTTCCAATAGATCTTTCAGTGTGGGTCTTTTCAGCTTGGCATACTGAGACTCCATTCAGCACTTGCTCCTTGGGCAAAAAGAACCATCCCACCGCTGCCAACCAATGTAACGGCTACCCAGATAGAGAGAGGGTTTCTGCCGTTGAAGGTGTCCTTTTTCCCTGCAAGCTGCTGTGGAGAAGTAGGCTGATGTAATCCCATCCACGATATCCAGAGTGAGGAGCAGGTTCAGCTGTAAACAGGAGCAGAATAATATTCCCAAATAATCCCCTTCCAAGAACGAGACGAGGCTACGTTTTGAAGGGTCAAGATGAACTGAGGACTGGAACACCCAGCCTGCTTTTTATTAGAAATAGATACACACAGAACACTCCCAGGGGGAGGATGAAAACAACCAATAATACAGATGGTAACACCCCCACGTCTCCTCCCCTCAGATAACTACATAACCCAATTAAAATGTCCACATTTTTCCACCAGTTCTGGATGTACCCCAAAAACAGGGGGTACAGCTTTAAATCCGGTAGCGCTGGATAGCTCTCCTTCAGGGGGACAATATATCCAAAAATCACCCCATTCGGATGTACAGTTCGGGAGATACAACGTTCCAAAGTTTTGACCGACCGCACAGACCAACTAGCCGAAATTAGTTCCATGAGTTTTGGCCTTGCGGTCGGTCTCCGTTCGCACGGTAAAAAGGTATGATACTCTGGCCATCCATGCGAATCGCGGGGTTCGCTGGAATCCCCATAGATGATTGCATATGACTACCGAACGAGGGGACGTTCGGTAGTTTCCGTACGAACTTATGGAGGTCTGGAGGATTCAGCGGTGTTCGCCTGTTTGCGTATCCGTTTTCAGTTCCATGCGGTTACAGGCAAACACCGCTGTTCGCACACAAGATGGCCGCGAACACGTGGAAAGTCCCGAAATGGCGGCCACCTCTGCATTACACGTGAAATTCGCACGGAACCAGACGAACAGAGGAATGGAACGAATGGATGTGTAAGTTGTAATTCCCTTGTTTGTTTCACATCCACCAGAGGTTGGTAGAGATCTGTTACAAGCTCCTAAAATTATTTAGGAGATGAAAAGCTTTAGACAGTATACAGTGACCTTTATTCTGCAATATTTCACTGTATCTGAAACATGAGTCTACCAGCAAAGATGCAGTAGGTGTGACAAAAAAAGTGGTCAAATGCCTTGCGTATAGGTTTTTTGGAAGGACCCTAAAGGCAATACTAGCAGTGCAGCTTTCTAAAAATGGCCCCAGATTGTAAAATGAATGTCTGCACTAATGTTAAAGGAACACTCCTGGTACCATAAAACCATAATCAAAATAAAGTTGTAATGGTGCCCAGAGGTCCCTGGTGCCGGCTTACCTTTAGGGGTTAAACCATTCACAATTTTTGTTTAACCCCAAAGTCTGTGTTTCAGCACCATTTCACTCTGCCTCCCCATCATTCTGCTTTCTGAAATACCACTCTAAGCTAATAAGTGGCGACCCTGCCTGATGCTCTCACACGTTGCATTAAGACTAATTTCAGAAAGTGGAAGGACAGAGGGGCAGAGTGGCACGACACTGCAGCATCATTAATGGTAAGGTAGTGCCAGGGACCTCATGACACCATAACAACCTTATTTTAATTAAATTGTTAAGATGCCCAAACTGTTTCTTTAAATCATATATTTCTAATATAAATATATTTGAAACAGCTATAACAATCTTTTTTCATTCTCTGGACTGCTAATGTAATGCTAACAGGGAAATGGTAGAGTCCATTCTTCCCCCCTCCCTGACTGTAGGAATGATATGACACATTGGAATTTATTTTCCTGTTTTAAAACAAGGGGTTTGTTTACATTTTCAGTTCATTGTTAGTGAGTGAGTGTGTGTGTTAGTGTTAGTGAGTGTGTGTTAGTGAGTGTGTGTGTTAGTGAGTGTGTGTGTTAGTGAGTGTGTTAGTGTTAGTAAGTGTGTGTGTTAGTGTTAGTGAGTGTGTGTGTTAGTGTTAGTGAGTGTGTGTGTTAGTGAGAGTGTTAGTGAGTGTGTGTTAGTGAGAGTGTTAGTGAGTGTGTGTGTTAGTGAGAGTGTTAGTGAGTGTGTGTGTGTTAGTGTTAGAGTGTGTGTGTTAGTGAGTGTGTGTGTTAGTGAGAGTGTTAGTGAGTGTGTGTGTTAGTGAGAGTGTTAGTGAGTGTGTGTGTGTTAGTGTTAGAGTGTGTGTGTTAGTGTTAGTGAGTGTGTGTGTTAGTGAGTGTGTTGGTGTTAGTGAGTGTGTTGGTGTTAGTGAGTGTGTTGGTGTTAGTGAGTGTGTGTGTTAGTGTTAGAGTGTGTGTTAGAGTGTGTGTGTGTGTTAGTGTGTGTGTTAGTGTTAGAGTGTGTGTGTTAGTGTGTGTGTCTGTTACTGAGTATGTTTGTGTGCGTCTGTCACTGAGTGTGTGTCTGTCAGTAAAAGTGTGCGTCTGTTCATGAGAGTGTGTGTGTGTCTTAAGCACTTACCTTTCTCCAGCGCCGGACTCCCTTAACGCTGGGGATCTCTCCGTCCCCATCCGCCTCTCAGCTCCGAATGCACATGCGTGGCAAGAGCCACGCGCGCATTCAAACCGCCCATAGGAAAACATTACTCAATGCTTTCCTATGGACGTTCAGTGTCTTCTCACTGTGATTTTCACAGTGAGAATCGCAGAAAATCCTCTAGCGGCTGTCAATGAGACAGCCACTAGAGGCTGGATTAACCCTCAGTGAAACATAGCAGTTTCTCTGAAACTGCTATGTTTTCAGCTGCAGGGTTAAAACTAGAGAGACCTGGCACCCAGACCACTTCATTGAGCTGATGTGATCTGGGTGTCTGTAGTGGTCCTTTAAGTGTATGTGTTTATGCATGCACTGGCATACATACCGCGGTCGCACGGGTCGCAGCCCTGCGACCAGGTGCCCGCCGCCATGTGTTGCGGCCCCAGCCTGCGCAGAGTAAGCGCTCGCGCAGGGGGAGGGGGGGGCCCGGATCAGTTTTCGCACCGGGGCCCCATGGGTTGTGTGTACGCCACTGCTCCCATGATTCTATGAATGAAATAGATAGACTGAGAATCATGGGAGTTGTAGTTCAGCAACATCTGGAGGGCCAGAGTTTGGGGAAGTTTGCCTTAGATCATGAGGTAGTCTATTAGGAGGATAATTCATAGATAGTCACATCATAATTTAAACAAAAACCCTGTACATGCAGCAATATCTCCACACTGTGCAGTATAATTAAATTATGGTACATTAAAGTGTATTATATTATATTACTGGGCTACTGAATAGGTTGCAAAATTAGACCTGGGGTTTTTCAGGGCCACTCTCAAGTATCCAGCCACTGCCCCCAGCTATACTCCCTGCATGCAGCATATTAAAGGGATAATGTAGTCAGTGGTGTATTTTGGATTTGTGCTGCCCTAGGCACAACTAAATTCGGCCACCCCCAAAATCTAAATTTGCCCCCCCAATTTGTGTCAAGGCCATTTTTTTGACTGACAGACACATGCCCTCATTGATACATGTACTAATATACACTCACTGACAGATACACAGTCATTGGTACACACATACAGTCATTGGCACACACTGTTAACCAACACACACTTTCACTGACAGACACACACTGACATACCCACTCACTGACAGGCACACACTCTCAGACACACATAAAATGACATACATGCACTCACAGGCACACCCATTCTCACTCACAGACACACACTGACAGCTACACTCACTCACTCACAGTAAGGTGGACAGCTCCAGAACACAAGTCAAACAAAGCATTTGTCTGGAAGCTTGGGGTGGCATTTTTTGGCATCCCCCCCTGAAAGTGCCGCCCTAGGCAAATGCCTTGTTTGCCTTGTGGTAAATACATCCCTGACTGTAGTGCCAGGAATACAAAGTTCTTCCCCTGCCTCCCGCCTCCCTCGCGTCCCCCCTTACCATTAAATAAAGGGTTAAAAATCCTTTATTTACTTACCTGATCCCAGCGTCAATGTCCCTTGATGCTTGGTCGACGTTCAACCCCCTCCTCCGTCCCACGACGAGCAGGGTCTAATGCACCTGCGCGCATTAGACCTCCCCATAGGACCTCCCTCATGCAGAGCGTAAAAATGTCTAGCATCAGATACCGGACCAAAGGTCTGTTTCAATCCAGGTAGCCCTCTGGTGGCTGTCTGGTAGACAGCTGTAGTTAAGTGTACTCTAAGCACCATGCACCTTGCCATAATGCAAAGTGCTTATGGTGCTTAGATTAACCCTTTAAGGTGTACGTATTGCTCAGGCATGTGCGTCAATGTTATCTGCCTGCAGGTGCCTTGATGCTGTAAAAAACATTTATTAGTCTACAATCTAGATTTTGTCTGTTTTCAAAAGTAAGTGTCGGTATAAGTTTTTTCTGATAATCCATACAGCATACATGTTGTGCAAGCGTGTTTGTTTTAATGGCAGCTGATGAAAAAATATAAGGTGACTAAGATACAGATAAAAAGTTGCTATTTTTAGTCTGCTGCTGGTTTGAAAGAATAGACTGGAAAGGTTACAAACCACAAGAAAAACGGAATGGAAAAAAGTAATTTTGAGAACATTGCAGCAATCAATGCCTTGCAGGAGGTGAAGGTATTAAGGGGAAATGGTAGTCATTAGCATTCCTTAGCAGACAAGCATTTAAAGAGAAACTGTATCTACTATTACATGATTTTCTTCTATTGCAGCCCATTCTCTGACTTTCAGGTATGTTAAATTTATATTTCATACAGTTTGCTGAAACAGTATCTCATTATTCCCAAAGTAGCAAGTTCGTCTTTCTAAGATACGCACTGCAAAATGCAATAAACTTTGCATCCCTTGAAGATACAGATCTCGTGGAGTCCAACAGAAACATTGCCTGGCCAATAGAAATTGGGGGCTGGATTCTATAACCAGGAATGTGTTTATCTTTGGTAGTAAAAATTTCCAAATTAAATATGGCAAAAATTGCTGTATACATAAATATATATCTCTGGTCATAGATTCCAGACAAAGTGAGGTGAACCATCAAGAAATGAAACAGTCCTAAACAAGAAACATATTTAAAACAATTACAATTACTTATATACGGTACTTACGCCATATTCTGCAGCTCTGTACAGTAGGAAACACAGGTACAAGACAGACATTTAATTCTAAAATAAATATAATTCTAAAACACATATGGTGAAGAGTGTCCTGCAGTAAGTGAAGATGGTCCTGCCAAAACGATTTTATAATCTAAGGAGATGAGGGATCAATGTACAGAGAGGAGTGAGGGAATTACGTTATCTGAGTGTGCCCGAGGATGGGAGGCGTGTTTGGGAGGTGGGAGCACAGTAGGTGAAAAACAGCAAAGGAAGGTTGTAGGGGGTGAGCAGTTAGGGGTCAGCTGTAGTTGACTAGATAACCTTCTTTTTGCCATTGTAAACTTTAAGGTATATATTTGAAAACAAATTATTGTTTTCTTTTTCAGTTTTAGACTGTGCAAATAAATAGATTAGATGTAACACTTGCTGGTAGAGAGACCTATGTGGCTGGCCCATATACCCAGTTCAGTTATTTCATTAACAGTTTAATCTACATGTTTTAAGTGAGTTAGGGAAAGTAATAGCTACACTTTCTCTTTGTTACATTGCTCTCTATGCATTCAGTGGGGTAGCCTATAATTTGTCATGTAGCCCATGGAACAGCGCAGCTAAGGGGAGTGGGCCTTGACAGAGCTAGGAGGCGGGCATATGTGGAAAGGAGGAATTTTGGTCAGGTGGTCACAAGGGGTGTGGTCATAACTGGATTCCAGATATGAATAAATGACATCTTAGATGAGAAGCCATTTTAATTAATCACACTTACCTGTTGTTGTGTGATGCAGGTCTGGGCGGTTTCTGCTTTGTTTTTCAGATGGTTTGTGAGAGAGGACTCGCTTGGCTTCAGGACTGCCTGACATCAATGGATCCCGGGGCTGGGCCTTCTGCGGCGCCGTCACGACGGCCCACGAGGCGGACAAGGTCGCCCCAGCGTTTGAGCCCCAGTGCAGGGCCTGTGGAGGGAACAGAGGAGGAGCCCTTTGGCAGGGCCTGTGGAGGGAAGTGGAGCTAGCAGCAGGGAAGCGAGCAGCGGGAGCCCCGGTATGAGGGTCCGGAGAAGGAGCGGGCCACCACATGGTCAGGAGGATCCAGCACCAGGCAAGGCTGCCGGCGCAAGCGGAGCGACACCGCGCCCTGAGATGGACAGTGGGTTGCTGTCCCGGGTATCACCGCGCTCCACAACGGACGGTGGGACACCTTCTCAGGGGACGCAGCGCTGCGTGGTGGACGGCAGGTCGGAGCGACCCTCGCCCATGGCAGGCTCATGGAGATCGCGGTGTGCTGCTTGGAGGGACTCCCAAAAGGCTTCTGACGGTCCTTCACCAGGTGAGTCGGGCCCCAGTGGTCCTTTACCTTTACCTCAAGGGGTAGAGGTGACTGGGACAGGTGGCCGCTCGGGCCCAGGGAGCCATGTGAAGGGAGCTAGGACTTTAGGGCAGGTCACAAGCGTCCAAGCCCCGGACTTGCGCAGCTCCCGAAAGTGTAGGCCCAAAAAGGGACAGAAGGACTTGCCCCGGTTAGTGCCCCTGCCATCTGCTCGGGATGGATGACGGGTGGGAGGGCCGCACCTTGGTCAACAGCGTTCACAGGTTGCAGAGCCCTCCACGAGACTAACTACTGCCGGGAGTAGGCCCCTGACACCGCGGATGAGTCAGAGTAGGCAGGAGAATGGGGTCAGCAGCAGCAGCAGTGAGTCCCCCACGGGACGTACCCCGGACAGGCCCATTCGGGCCGACCGTGTACGGGAGGGCAGGTCACGCTGCTCCCAGGACCGTAACGCCAGAAACCCTAGTAGGAGTTCCTCAGAGGAGGCTGGTAGGATTGTTAAGCGCAGATCTAGGAGTGGTCGGGGTTCGCATTACAGGTCTGCAGGCAGGAGGTGCAGCGCTGTTGGGTTTAACGATAGGGTGAGGTCAGGGGAGATACGGCGGTCCTGGTCGGTGGGTCGGGCACTTGCTAAGGGGAGTGATTCTAGGTCCGATATCGGGAGCTCCCCTGACAGGATGCTAGCTGATGATTTGGCAGTCTTTGACAGCCATCAAGGCCAGGACGACAGACAAGCCACGCATGTCCCACTTGGGGGAGGGGGCGCAGCGGGGCAGTGGGCAGGTTGGGAGCAGGTCAGACGCCCTACCCATGTCTTCTTATCCTTACAGGTCACGTGAGCATCCTTCCATGGGCCGGGTGCGGGCCCAGGACACGGGGCCCAGACTGTTGGCGAGAACTCCTGGGTCCTTGGATGACAGAATCTTGATGGTTCCCCCCACGCTCTCGGCCAAGGGAGCGGCTGGTGAGTCTTCTAATACAGATAGTGGTGGTAACCTTTTACAGGGTCTTCGGTCATTTTTAGAAAGTTTGGGATCTGGGCAGGATCAGCCAGGGAGTTTTGGGCATGTCTGGGAGCCAAGTTCTGGGGTTTCGGGTGTTGGGGTTCCTGACTTAGCACAGTCAGGAGCAGGAAGGTCGGAAGTCACGGCTGGGGCATCGACGTTGATGTGTGCAGAGATCAGTGACGAACGCACTGAGTTGGCGGGTGGCATCCCTGATGCTGCACGGCAGAATGTGCACGTATCCTTCGCGGGGCCGCTCGGTTGCCACTTAAAAAATTGGATTTGAAGGAAAGGATATGGAAGGGTGAGTTCCTTGAAATTTTTGCACTTCTCCCATTGGAGGATAAAAAGGATGCTAAAAAGGAGGACGAAGAGAAAAGGCGTAAGTATAGGAAGATTCCGAAGTCCTTTGGCAATTGGTTGCGAGCGTTCTGTATTTTGGCCAGTGTGATAGGTGAGAAGTGTCCGGAGAAGTGCTCACAACTTTTTTGTTATTTGGACGGCATATGGGAGGCTTATAGGACGTATGGGGGTCTAGCTTGGTGGCACTACAAGGAGCGGTTTTGGCAGCATCTCTCGGCTAACCCTGGCATGTGGTGGGACCAGATGGACCTACCTTTGTGGATCAAGCTCATGATGGCTCAAAAATCGATGTCCCCTTTTCAGTCGGGGGCCGGCACGGGCTCTGCCTCCGCCTCCGCCTCATCGGCCTCACACAGGAAGGGTGTCTGCTGGTCGTTCAATGAGGGTCAGTGTAAGTGGGGGTCCACTTGTAGATTTAAACATGAGTGCAACGGTTGCGAAGGGGCTCACAGTTTCAGTCGCTGTTTTAAATGAGGAAAGGCGGTGACAGGAGGGGGCACTACCGAGCCCCTCCTTCCGCTGGGGTTAACGCCGGTGAAGGTCGGCGCGATCCTGCCTTGGCTAAAACGATACGTTAACCGGGCCGATGCGGTGCTGCTGCGGGAGGGTTTTACACATGGTTTTGTTATTCCTTTTCGGGATCGGCGTCCCGAAAGTCGGTTTGCATAATTTGAAATCTGTGACGGAGTTTCCGGAGGAAGTGCGAGTTAAACTTGCTAAGGAGGTCCAAATGGGTAGGATGGTAGGACCATTCATCGTCCAGCCCTTGGAGGGTCTTTGGGTTTCCCCTTTGGGGTAGTGCCGAAGAAGGAGCCGGGGAAGTTCCGGCTCATACATCATCTTTCGTACCCAATAGAGTCGTCAGTCAACGACGACATTGACAAGGGTTTATGCTCGGTGTCTCATACATCATTCGACATGTCTGTCGAGTTGGTTCGGCACGCAGGGCAAGTTCTTCATTCACGGGGAGTTCTTCATTGACCCCACAGAATCGAGTAAAAAGGTATTTAAACGTACCTTTTCTTCATCGCAGTGCTGGTCTCGTCGTGGTATCCATGTCTGAGATCATTAATTTTGATAATCTCAGCCAATCCAATGATTTCCCATAGCAAAGCTTTGGAAGGCTGTAGCACATGCATGGCAAAAAATTGTGCTGCACCAATCAGCATTTTCTTATAGAGATGCATTGAATCAAAGCATCATTATGGGGAGCATTCAGAATCTCAATGCAAAGCTTTGAGACGTTGAATGTAGGTGCTGCATACAGTGCAGCACTGAGTTACTTCCACTAGAGGTGTTACTAGGCAGTAATGTAAACACTGCCTTTTCTCTCAAAAGGCAGTGTTTACATTGAAAAACCTGCAAGAACAGGCTACAGACACCAGAAAAACAACATTAAGCTGTAGAAGCTATGATGACCATAGCCCTTTTAGTCCCTTTAAGGTTGAAATAGCAACACTGCAAAATTATCTAAATCAACTATACTTTCAGTTTGGTTATTCTGGCCTTAAATTTGAAATTCACTTTGAAATCGCTTTGAATTCTCACTTTAGTGAATAACCTTGTTTGACACATACTTCCTATATTTAAAAAATACTGCAACAGACCGTTTCGCTCAGAAGGGGATACAATCCGTTTAGGCGATAATCCCCTTTTCCATAGACCAGCAGCTACTGCAAGCACCAATCTCCCGAACTGCAAAATGTACGAATTCACCAACTCCCGAACTAGAAAACACACGAACCCTGGAATCAGCCGAACAGGAAAAGCACACAAACCGCTTACACTCCTGGCAGTCAGCATACAATCCAATCCCCCCAAAGAACGAGACGACACATCGCTTTGAGGGTTAAGCAGGAACTGATTTACTGAGGGCTACCTGCCCAGTATTTATGCAGGTCTCCCACCTGGTGGACACTCCCCTAAGGGACCAAATGGGAGACTGAAACAGCAGACAGACATGCATCACTTTAGTACATACAGCCACAATACTTTTCCACAATGCATCCTGGCTTCCTCCCCTCTGTCCTGGAGATAATTAGAGAAGTATTTCAATTATCTCCCAGGACAAAGGTAAGACTCCATTATGCACGTGGTGATACAAATACAGTATTTTACTTTAAAATATACAGTAGGATGAATGGCACAGAAAATACACACATTTAACATATCCCCAGATAGCTCAGGTCTGAGTGCACATTATTAGGTGAATGGTACTCAGACCACACGAATACAGTTTAATTGCCATGGAGCCAATGTCTTTAATTACACGAACAGGCTCCATGGCATGGCTATCTGGGTTAAAGCATTCACATAAAACAAACTACCGAATTTCCATGCATTCACCCAATCCATACGAATAGAACCAGGGATTGGAAGTTCAGCGGTGCCTGCACGTAAAAGTGTCCGGGTAAGTGCATGAAAGCCGGGCAGACAAGCGCTGGCTGCCCGGGGAGCTCCAGAACACCGCCATCGTGTGGCGGCTGAATGTAACCGCGACCACCCAGCCACAATCAATTAGGCTGCGGTTAACCGCAGCTACTAGGTGGTCAATTGCCGGCACACGCTTGTTAAGCCGCGGTTAACCGCGGCTTCAGGGAGGTCAATAGGAGGCACACTCCAGCTTCTGGGTGGCCCATTAACAACGCCGGCCGGCTTCCCACGGCTCTGGGGAGGTTGGTAAACGGCTGTTTGTTCGGTAGATGGAATCTACCGAACTGCTGTGCAGAAAGGGAGAAATAAATCCTTCTGCACAGCAAAATTAAACCTTTAGCTGCCGGTCCATAATCTAAAGGCAGCAGGCGAGCAACCAGGCTTCTCCAGTTCACAGTGGCGAAGTTGGTTTCGCCACAAATACAAAGATAAAAATGTAACACATTTGGATTTGCATTGGTGTTTTTTTTTTTTTTAAACAGCACATGGAAATCATTATAGTTTATACTTGCACTATTGACATCCTCTTATGCTGTACAGAAGTGTCACGTTTATGAAGTGCTCAATTTGTGCTATTACACAGTCCCATAAAAGATTTCACAATAATTACTCCTTTAAAATGTGAAGATTCTTTGTAATGTATAACTGTGCCATATTTCCATGCATGAATGCCGTTAGTGGAAATCAAATAAACATTAAAAAAGGTTTACAGCTTTTTCTCTGTGCCCCTTTTCTGATATACATTTATAAAAGCTACATCCTGCGGGGAAGTAATAATTTGAATACATTAATGCAATATACATTTTCCATGAATGTTTCTGTTAAATGTAAGATATGTTAGTTCTATTTATGGGGCCCATTGTCTTGCGTTTTAATAGAGAACAAATTAACTGCTATTATGACACAATAGAAATAAAGCAAAACAACAATCATCTCCTGATCAAACTGACATTAAAATCTGTACAATGTGATGGAATGCAGAAGTACTCCCACTGTGAGTTTTCTACTTAACTGTATGACACATTGCAGGAGAGTTAGCAAAGTGTTCTGTTAGAAAACGTGGGGCAAAATGTAAATGGGGAGGATACACCATCTGAATGTGCCTACTGGCTGCACTGGTTTCCACGGTGATTGCCTACAATTTAGTGCTTTCAGATCACTTCTTTAGAACAGAACACTTTGAATAGCCTTCCAGCTGATGTGGTAGAGGGTAACACAGTGAGGAAGTTTAAGCATGCATGGTATAGGCATAAGGCTATGTTGACTGCCTTCACATTCTAGGTTTCTATAAATTACCATACAATGTTCACCAGCCTTTTCACTTTTTGGCACTTTGGAATCATAATAGTAAATATTATAGTGAATAGTAAAAACTGACCAGAAATCAAAAAGAATTACATAAGGTAAAATGTATTACTGGACTTCACTCGAGGTTAGGAGTAGAAGCAGTTTCTCTTTCTGCAGCAACAATATACAGTGTGTCTGAGGAAGTCCACAGGGCAAAGAACGTGTTAGGCATCTTCATCATGTGCCCCCATCCATCCTCAATTCCTCTTCTCAGAGACTGACAAAATTATTTATGTTGAAAATGTGTTATTGGCAGGGTTGTCTTTCAGCATGGGCACGCTGGGCAGTTGCTCGGGGCCCTTATAAGCATGGTGGCCCCACTGTGATGCCTATGTGCCCAGGCCAACAGGGGAGATCCTTTTGATCTGTTCGTTAGTGCGAATTGCCATGACAACTCTCTGACACAGCATCCTGCTTTGCAAGAGGAGTGAAGACAGCCTTCAGCCAGAGAAGCTGCAGGCTATAGAGAACTCACCACCACTGGACCACTAGGGCTGGCAATGTCCCCCCCTCCCATCTTTCGCCAAAGGGAAGAAGAAGGATGGGGGGACATAAAGATTTTATAAATGGATATTTATCATTAATTTGATAAAAAATATAAAAAAAAACAAACACACATTTGCAGTCTCTGTGTGTGTGTGTGTGTATTGAGCAGCCTGTGTGTATTCAGCAGTATGGTAAGACCACATTTTGAATATGCTGTGCAATTTTGGGCATCTGTTCTAAAGAAGGATATTATGGCACTAGATAAAGTTTAGAGGCGGCTACAAATTTAATTAAAGGAATGGAACATTTTAGCTATGAAGAAAGGTGAACAAATTTAAACCTCTTTAGTTTAGAAAAACATCACTGCAGAGGGGATATGATAACATTACACAAATATATCCGGGGCCAATACAAACCATTGTGTGGAAATCTATTCACAAACCGGACTTTACATAGGACACAAGGCCATGCGTTTAGACTGAAAGAAGATTTAGTCTAAGGCAAATAATTTTTTTTTTTTTTTTACCATAAGAACAAAAAGGATGTGGAATTATCTGCCTGAAGAAGTGGTTTTATCAGAGTCTGTACAGCTGTTCAAACAGCAACTAGATGCATACTTACAAAAATAGTGTTAAGACCTGCAGTGGTTATGGTACTGCGGTCTTCTATTCCTTTCCCAACAGCTGAGCATAAGTGATTATAGCTGCAGCAAGGAGTAGAGGAATAGTATAGATGAATGCAGCTTCCAAGACGATTCTCCCCAGCAAATAGAATATTCCCCAAACATGAGCCTAGACTTCATGAAGGGTGTAACAGGAATGATCTTTATTGAAAACACACTGGCTTTTATGAGAAATCCTCCTGCAAGAGGACTTCCCACAGCAAACAAAGACATTGACCAATCATCATACAGTTTTGCAGTAATACGCACCTTCCCTCTGCCTGGGAGATATTGAGATAAGTTAAGGAATAAATCAATTATCTCCAGGCAGAGGGCACACAATTTCCCCAAAAGTTAGAACACCCCTTTCCCCACAAGGTATCCCCACAAATTACATATCCCCTGATAGCCCCAATCTGTGGGACAAACATATCCAAATTTCACCCAGATCGGTTCAGGGGTTCTTAAAAAGTGTGGAAGTCATGTTTTACCGACCGCACACGAGGCTCCTGCCCAAAACAGTTCCACAAATTCAGCGTGTGCGGTCGGTCAATTAAGAAAAAGGCAAAAAACGAACAAAATACCGAATAGATCCTCCTGGCTCATAGGAGCGATTGTTCCCCTTGTCTGTATGAACAAAACTACCGAATGCTGCTCTTCTGGCTGTTCGGTAAGTAAGAGAAGCTGGCGTTCGGTAGTTTCAGCGGTTGTTCGTGAGGTCGAGTGTCCGATTTTAGTTCCAGACACTCGATGACCAAGTCCCGCTGACTCCCCTCTTGCGAACAAGATGGCCACCGTTTTCTTTTCCACGTGGCGTTCGTCTATATGAACAGCGGCCGCCCAGGGAGCACTTAATCAACGGTTCTTTTGAACTTAATGAGCCAGGTGGGTGGTCAGTGTTCGGTAGTTTCAAACTACTGAACTAATATCCAATATTCATGCAGTGAATGGAGGAAACAAACGAATACAGAAGAAAATGTCAAATAAAAGTCAAATTTCTTCACAAATAGAATATTCAATTATATAATTTTTCAACTGTAGGGTAATAGCTTCTTGATCCAAGGACAAATCTGACTGCCATTCTTGGGTCAAGAGGGGATTTTTTTCCTAGTTTATTGCAAAATTGCAAGTGCTTCAAACTGTGTTTTTTTGCCTTATTTTGGATCAACAGCAAAAAACAAATGTGAGGAAGGCTGAACGCAAGTCTCTTTTCAGCCTACGTAACTGTCACGGTTATCACCATGACATCCAGACGTGGTCGCCCCAGAAGTGCCCAACAGGGAATATGAACCTGGATTCTTCTGTGTCCTGGGTCTGCTATACTGCCTCTAATCCACAGCAGATTCTTTTCTTTTGAATATGTTCCATCTTTGTTATTCCTGGCTTTGTCTGCAGAACTAGGGGGCTGGACTCCATCTGTGGCTGATACCTGTGCTTCACTTGAGGCAGATTGCTAATCAACCGGGTATTTAAGCACTGCCTTGCACTGGGGACTTTGTCAGTTCTTTGATTTTGGTGATCGTGTGTTGTTCCTGTTTTGTCTCCTGAAACTTGTTCTCCAGATTGACCCCAGCTCCTGACCTGGGCTTCCCTCCTTGTTTATCCTGACCTCTGGCATCCTCTGACTTTGGCTTATCCTCGACAATCCTTCTGCCTTGTCTGTACTGTGAATTGGAGCACCTTTCATGCACAACCCCTGTGCACAGATTCACAGTCCTGGTGGTTTCTAACCTTATCACCTTGGACTGTGTTTATCTGCAAGGGTGAGCACAAATCTCTGCCTACCGGACTCCCACCTCCGCTAAGACCCTGACAGTAACTGTGTGTGTATTCGGCAGTCTGTGTGTATTTAACACTCTGTGTGTGTGTGTACTTAGCAGTCTGTGTGTATGTAAGTATTGCATTTGTTGGAGGTACCAAAAAATCTAAGCTTTATTTTATCAATAATTTAAATTTTTAAAGGTTGTGTAGGCAGTAGTGATGTACCGAACTGTTCGCCGGCAAATAGTTCCTGACGAACATAGCATGTTCGCGTTCGCCACGGCGGGCGAACACATGCGCGGTTCGATCCGCCCCCTATTCGTCATCATTGAGTAAACTTTGACCCTGTGCCTCACGGTCAGCAGACACATTCCAGCAAATTAGCAGCAGACCCTCCCTTCCAGACCCTCCCACCTCCTGTACAGCATCCATTTTAGATTCATTCTGAAGCTGCATTCTTAGATAGAAGAGGGAAAGCGTAGCTGCTGCTCATTTGATAGGGAAATGGATAGCTACAGTCCTGAAGGACTCATCTGATCTCTGCCTTAAGGACAGCCCCCCAAAAAGCCCTTTTTAGGGCTGGAACATCAGTCTGCTTTTTTTTTATTTATTTTTTCTGTGTAATGTAATTGCAGTTGACTGCCTGCTAGCTTCTGTGTCAGGCTCACAGTGGATACTGTGCCCACTTGCCCAGTGCCACCACTCATATCTGGTGTCACAATAGCTTGCATTTGTCTGCAAGCGTCTGGGTGTCAGGCCTTCAGCGTGTACTCTGCCAACTTCTGCCAGTCCACCTTGCCACTCATATCTGGTGTCACAATAGCGTGCCTTTAAAAAGAAAAACAGTTTTTCACTGTAAGCTAATAGCAGTCAGTGTCCTTAAAGCAGGTGTCAGGCCTTCAGCGTCTACTCTGCAGACCTCTGCCATTGCACATTGCCACTCATATCTGGTGTCACAATAGCGTGCATTTAAAACCCCAAAAACGTTTTCACTGTTATAGATTGAATAGCAGTTAGTTGTCTCCAAGCGTCTGTGTGTCAGGCCTACAACGTGTACTCTGCCAACCTTTGCCAGTTCACAGTGCCACTCATATCTGGTGTCACAATAGAGTGCATTTAAAACCAAAAAACATTTTCACTGTTATGGATTGAATAGCAGTTAGTTGTCTTCAAGCGGGTGTGTCAGGCCTTCAGCGTGTGCTCTGCAGGCCTCTGCCAGTGTACTTTGCCACTCATATCTGCTGTCTCAATAGCGTGCATTTAAAACCAAAAAACATTTTCACTGTTATGGATTGAATAGCAGTTAGTTGTCTTCAAGCGGGTGTGTCAGGCCTTCAGCGTGTGCTCTGCAGACCTCTGCCAGTGTACTTTGCCACTCACATCTGGTGTCCCAATAGCTTGCATTTAAAAAACTAAAAACATTTTTCACTGTTATAGATTGAATAGCAGTTAGTTGTCTCCAAGCGTCTGTGTGTCAGGCCTTCTCATCTGCCCACAGTCAGGTGTCTATCAAGGACATGTTTGAGCGTAAGAAGCCAATGTTAGAAAGTCACCCCCTTGCCTGGTGTCTGACAGCTGGCTTGTCTGTACTATTAGCCCGCCAGCTTTTACCATACAAGCTGGTGGAGTCTGAGGCGTTCAAAAAATTTGTAGCTATTGGGACACCGCAGTGGAAGGTACCCGGACAAAATCTCTTTTCACAAAAGGCAATCCCCAACCTGTACTCGATTGTGCAAAAGGAAGTGATGGCATGTCTGGCACACAGTGTTGGGGCAAGGGTCCATCTGACCACTGACCATCTGATACCTGGTCTGCAAAGCATGGTCAGGGAAGGTATATCACCTACACTGCGCATTGGGTAAACCTGCTGATGGCTGCCAAGCATGGAATGCGTGGCTCTGCAGAGGAGTTGGTGACACCACCACAACTTGCAGGCAGGCCTGCTGCCACCTCATCTACTCCTCCTACTCCATCCTCTTCCATAACCTCCTCGGCTGAGTCCTCTTCTACTGCTGCGTCTTGCTCCACATCAACGGCACGCCCCAGCTCCCCAGGTGCTATTCCACATCCCTATTCTGCTGTGTGTCAGTGTGTATCATGGTCTCTGAGGACAGGAGTCAATCCATATCTGCCAAGTGACCCTATGTAGGGGGAACAGTCTCTATTCTGCTCTGTGTCAGTGTGTATCATGGGCTTTGAGGACAGGTGTCAATCCATACCTGCCAAGTGACCCTATGTAGGGGGAACAGTCTCTATTCTGCTCTGTGTCAGTGTGTATCATGGTCTCTGAGGACGGGGAACAGTCTCTATTCTGCTCTGTGTCAGTGTGTATCAGGGGCTTTGAGGACAGGTGTTAATCCATACCTGCCAAGTGACCCTATGTAGGGGGAACAGTCTCTATTCTGCTCTTTGTCAGTGTGTATCAGGGGCTTTGAGGACAGGTGTCAATCCATATCTGCCAAGTGACCCTATGTAGGGGGAACAGTCCCTATTCTGTTCTGTGTGAGGAGGAGGAACGGGAAATGAGTAGCTCGGTATCCAACCTTGTGCAAATGGGGTCTTTCATGCTGTCGTGCCTGTTGAGGGACCCTCGTATAAAAAGGCTGAAGGAGAACGACCTGTGCTGGGTGTCCACGCTACTAGACCCCCGGTATAAGCAGACAGTGGCGGAAATGTTACTGAATTACAAGTCGGAAAGGATGCAGCATTTGCAAAATAAATTAAAAAGTATGCTTTACACAGCGTATAAGAGTGATGTCACAGCACAACGGGAATCTAACAGGGGAAGAGGTGAAAGTCATCCTCCTCCTCCCACGACCACGCCATATCTGCCAAGTGACCCTATGTAGGGGTAACAGTCTCTATTCTGCTCTGAGTCAGTGTGTATCATGGGCTCTGAGGACGGGGAACAGTCTCTATTCTGCTCTGTGTCAGTGTGTATCATGGGCTTTGAGGACAGGTGTCAATCCATACCTGCCAAGTGACCCTATGTAGGGGGTACAGTCTCTATTCTGCTCTGTGTCAGTGTGTATCAGGGGCTTTGAGGACAGGTGTCAATCCATACCTGCCAAGTGACCCTATGTAAGGGGAACAGTCCCTATTCTGCTATGTGTCAGTGTGTATCAGGGTCTCTGAGGACAGGTGTCAATCCATATGTCAAGGTGTCAATCCATATGTCAAGGTGTCAATATGTCATATGTCAGGTGTCAATCCATATCCATTGTGATTTAGGAAAGTTAGGTGATTTCTGCCCTTTATGGATTAAAACCAGACTCTGCATCAACTGTGTAATTTTCCATGGGAGTTTTGCCATGGTTCCCCCTCCGACATGCCACAGTCAAGGTGTTAGACCCCTTGAAACAACTTTTCCATCACTTTTGTGGCCAGAAAGAGTCCCTGTGGGTTTTAAAATTCACCTGCCCATTGAAGTCAATGGTGGTTCGCCCGGTTCGCTGGTTCGCGAACGTTTGCGGAAGTTCCCGTTCGCCATTCGCGAACCGAAAATATTGTGTTCGCAACATCACTATCCCCAACCAGTACTCGATTGTGCAAAAGGAAGTAATGGCATGTCTGGCACACAGTGTTGGGGCAAGGGTCCATCTGACCACTGATACCTGGTCTGCAAAGCATGGTCAGGGCAGGTATATCACCTACACTGCGAATTGGGTAATCCTGCTGACGGCTGCCAAGCATGGAATGCGTGGCTCTGCAGAGGAGTTGGTGACACCGCCATGACTTGCAGGCAGGCCTGCTGCCACGTCTTCTACTCCTCATACTCCCTCATCTTCCATAACCTCCTTGGCTGAGTCCTCTTCTGCTGCTGCGTCTTGCTCCACATCAACGGCACCCCCCCATCTCCCCAGGTACTATTCCACATCCCGGATACGGCAGTGTCACGCCGTCTTGGTTTTGACTTGCTTGAAAGCAGAGAGTCACACCGCACAAGCACTCCTGTCCGCCCTGAACGCACAGGTGGAGAAGTGGCTGACTCCGCAGCAACTGGATATCGGCAAAGTGGTTTGTGACAACGGAACAAATTTGTTGGTGGCATTGAATTTGGGCAAGTTGACACATGTGCCGTGCATGGCACATGTGTGTAATCTGATCGTACAACGCTTTGTGCATAAGTACACAGGCTTACAGGATGTCCTGAAGCAGGCCAGGAAGGTGTGTTGCCATTTCAGGCGTTCCTACACGGCCATGGTGCACTTTGCAGATATCCAGTGGCGAAACAACATGCCAGTGAGGCGCTTGATTTGCGACAGCCCGACACGTTGGAATTCAACACTCCTAATGTTTGACTGCCTGCTCCGACAAGAAAAAGCCGTTAATGAATATTTGTATGACCGGGGTGCTAGGACAGCCTCTGGGGAGCTGGGAATTTTTTTGCCACGTTACTGGACGCTCATGCGCAATGCCTCTAGGCTCATGCATCCTTTTGAGGAGGTGACAAAGCTAGTCAGTCGCACCAAAGGCACCATCAGCGACATCATACCATTTGTTTTCTTCCTGGAGCGTGCCCTGCGTAGAGTGCTTGATCAGGCCGTAGATGAGCGTGAAGAGGAAGAGGAAGAGTTGTGGTCACCATCACCACCAGAAACAGCCTTATCAGCATCGCTTGCTGGACCTGTGGCAACGCTGGAAGAGGATTGTGAGGAAGAGGAGTCAGAGGAGGAATGTGGCTTTGAGGAGGAGGAGGAAGATCAACCACAACAGGCATCCCAGGGTGCTCGTTGTCACCTATCTGGTACCCGTGGTTTTGTACGTGGCTGGGGGGAAGAACATACCTTCATTGAGATCACTGAGGAGGAGGAACGGGAAATGAGTAGCTCGGCATCCAACCTTGTGCAAATGGGGTCTTTCATGCTGTCGTGCCTGTTGAGGGACCCTCGTATAAAAAGGCTGAAGGAGAACGACCTGTACTGGGTGTCCACGCTACTAGACCCCCGGTATAAGCAGAAAGTGGCTGAAATATTACCAAATTACAACAAGGCGGAAAGGATGCAGCATTTGCAAAATAAATTAAAAAGTATGCTTTATACAGCGTATAAGGGTGATGTCACAGCACAACGGGAATCTAACAGGGGAAGAGGTGAAAGTCATACTCCTCCTCCCATGACCACGCCGGCAAGGACAGGACGCCTTAAAGACGTGTTGTTGATGGAGGACATGCGGAGCTTTTTAAGTCCTACGTATCGCCACAGCCCTTCGGGATCCACCCTCAGAGAACGACTCGACCGACAGGTAGCAGACTACCTCGCCTTAACTGCAGATATCGACACTCTGAGGAGCGATGAACCCCTTGACTACTGGGTGTGCAGGCTTGACCTGTGGCCTGAGCTATCCCAATTTGCGATAGAACTTCAGGCCTGCCCCGCTTCAAGTGTCCTGTCAGAAAGGACCTTCAGTGCAGCAGGAGGTATTGTCACTGAGAAGAGAAGTCGCCTAGGTCAAAAAAGTCTAGATTACCTCACCTTTATTAAGATGAATGAGGGATGGATCCCGAAGGGACTGACAGTGGGCGATACCTTCGACTAAAAAAGGCCTGATGAGATGAGCTGCCTTGGGCTTAAAATGGTCCACACACTGCTGTATTTTAGCTCTGAATGCCGGTTGACTTGCGTGACTTATCCGCCACCAACTAGGGTTCAAGCCGCAATGTTTTAGGGCACTTTCTGCCTGTGAAACAAACATCAATTTTTATGGCTGCTGCTACAGCAGCGGCTGCAACAATACCTAATTTTTCAGGCATGAGTACATGCCTAATTTTTCGGGCCTCTGGTGCTGCACTGTGGCTTCAAAAACCAAACCAAAAAAAAGGCACATAACAGGGATTAAACTCATAGGAATAGTACTATTTAACACACCACTCCTATCTGGTGGCACATTAGATTGCACGTGCAGTGCCCCAAATTTGAAGTAGGAGGACCGACCAAGCATCTTTTTCCATCTCCCGGTTCCTAAAATCAATGCCATATACACGTCCCCTGATAGGGCGCCAGCTCATTATTCTCTTGGGCGCCAGCTCTTTATTCTCTTTTTCACTTCACTAGGGACACTTTACTGCACTATGGGCACTTAGACCCACTTTTTGTCTTGCACAGTGTTATTCCTAGCCAGCATCTATGATGGGAAATCAGGCAGTCATCTAAACGTTTAGATTGAGCTTTAGCTTAGAACACCCTTGAAGGTGTTTAAGGAGATTAGGGCTAGTTTAGAGGATTCTTCTTAGACCTCTCTGGGTCTTTATAGCCCTTCTACCTATTCAGCATTTCTGGAAATGAGCTACGAGAAAGGGTGGCTGTGTGTCTGTGATACATTTAACTTTATATCACCTTATTGACACTTTATCACTCCAGTCTCCATACTCTCTGCCCGATCTATTTAGAGGGAATTTCCTTGCCCCTGACAATATTATATAATAGGTAATAGTTATATTATTATATAATAGGTAATAGTATTACCATTATTACACAATTAGCCACTATAGGGGAATGAGTATAGTATCCCTTTGTTATTTATAAATGATACAATAAAGACTTTTGTCCATTACTCAATTTACTTTAACAAAGGATACTAACCACGGTATTAGGAATCATTACTCTGCTTTCCCTTTCTCCCTCTATTATACACCTATGCTCACTAGGATTTGTATGTATCACTTTATTATAGTTGTCTAACCTTTTCCTATGCCAGTTTTAGATCTTGGGAGATTTTTTTATATTTTCAGTTTATTAGCATACTTTCAGGGACCCTTGGTGTTGTACGTGGCTGGGTGGAGGAAGAGACCTTCAATGACATCAGTGAGGACAAGGAACGGACATGGCTAGCTTGGTATCCAACTTTGTGCAAATGGACTGTTTGCGGTTGTTTGCGGTGCGTTAAACGGGGAGTTTGGTCTGTCACTGTGAAGTGGGCGTAACCCTTACACTACCTGATCGATACAACATCATACAGTAGGTCCCCCCTCATTATTTTTATGGCCCCCACCCACCGCTCACGGGTGGGGGCGGGCGGGAGGACAGTAGGTCCCCCCCTTATCCTTATTTACTGAATATTCCCCTGTATAACAATGTTTGGCATTTAGTGAATATTCCCTATTCTGCTCTGTCAATGTGTATCAGGGTCTCTGAGGACAGGTGTCAATCCATATCTGCCAAGTGACCCTATGTAGGGGGAACAGTCCCTATTCTGCTCTGTGTCAGTGTGTATCAGGGTCTCTGAGGACAGGTGTCAATCCATATCTGCCAAATGACCCTATGTAGGGGGAACAGTCCCTATTGTGCTCTGTGTCAGTGTGTATCAGGGTCTGAGGACAGGTGTTAATCCATATGTCAAGGTGTCAATATGTCATATGTCAGGTGTCAATCCATATCCATTGTGGGGTCATTCGGTACTTGCCCTGTGTGAACGGTGATACCCCAGATAGCTATGCCATGGAGCCCATTCATATAATGAAAGACTATGGGAAAGACTTTAACTTCATGGCAATTGAACTTTGTGAATAGGATCTGAGCGCTATTCGGTAGTTTTGTGCGCTCAGATCCCAGCTATCTGGGGATATGTGAAATGTCTGTGTGTTATGTGTAAAAGGTGACTTTATGTATTTTAAAGTGTTTTATGTCTTTTTGAAACCATGTGCTCAATGGAGTCTGCCTCTAGCCCTGGATAATTGGATTACTTTCCCCATTGTCTCCAGGATAGAGGCCTCTGTAAAACCTGTTTAAACCAGATTGCCATGCTGCCAGCCAGGGACCAAAATATACTTTTACTAACTTTTGAACCCCTGGTCTGATTCATGACATTTTTTTAATATGTTGTTCCCCTGAATGGATTGATTGTGAATATGTAATTTTTATGTGAATGTGATGTATGGTTTTAGAGTTATGAATGTTAGGTAAAAAGTATGTTTTAAACTGTACGTATAATTGGGTTACCTCTCAGGCTAAGGGGAGGAGATGTGTGGGATGTAACCATTGTGTGATTGGGTAATTCATAATTGTCTGTGGGCGTCTCTCTTGCAGGGGAGAATTGCATAAAAGCAGAGTGTGTGTCATTAACAGTCAGTCTTGTTCCAGCATTAAGCTTTGGCTCATGTGTGGATTATTTGGCGATCCCAGGGATATTTCTACTCGTGGAATATTGGGTGATTTTCTTTTATGGGAAGAAGGGAATACTTGACGGAGTAACGGATTGTACCGTCACAGGTGATTTATGCCCTTTATGGATTAAAACCAGACTCTGCATCAACTGTGTAATTTTCCATGGGAGTTTTGCCATGGATCCCCCTCCGGCATGCCACAGTCCGGGTGTTAGTCCCCTTGAAACAACTTTTCCATCACTATTGTGGCCAGAAAGAGTCCCTGTGGGTTTTAAAATTTGCCTGCCCATTGAAGTCTATGGCGGTTTGCCTGGTTCGCAGTTCGCAAACGTTTGCGGAAGTTCGCGTCCGCCGTTCGCAAACCGAACATTTTGTGTTCGCGACATCACTAGTAGGCAGGATCCCAGTGCACTGCTTTGTCCAGGGCCCATAATGCTGTTAAGATGGCACTGTACATTCTTGAGAATGAAGATGCGCTACGCTCAATTTAGAAAAGCAGGATTAAGAGCAAAGGGAGAAGAAATTACAATTTTGTTATTTGTAAAGTACTAACAAATTCCACAGCGCTGTACAATGGGTTGACTGACTAACAATTAGTTGCAATAAGAGATAGGTTTGCAGGTTCTCTTATTTTTTCCAAAGCTGCTCCTATCAGTTTCCGTGGTTTTACTTTTAATAGGTATGTGTTTGAGTAAATCTTTTTTTTAATTTATTCTATAAATAACAACAACCTTCAAAATATTTTGATTTCAGCATGTATTTGCAAAAAATAAGTGGTTTTTCAATCACAGCTTTCATGCATCTTGGCATGCTCTCCATCTGTTTTTACATTGTTGGGTGACTTTATTCCACTCTTGGCATAAAAATTCAAGCAGCTCAACTTTATTTGATGACCATCCATTGTCCTCTTGATAACAGGTTTTCAAAGTGGATCAGAGCTGGAGATTGGGCTGGCAATGGCAGGGTTTTGATCTGTGGTCCGCCATCCATACCTTGATTGACCTGACTGTGTGGCATTGAGCATTGATCTGCTGGGAAAACCGATCCTCAGAGTTGGGGAACATTGTCAGAGCAGAAGAAAGCATGTTTTCTACCTAGATAACATTGTAAGTGGCTTCATTCATGTGTTTCCTTCACAAAAATGTATCTGCCCAATTCTAGCCTTGCTAAAGCACTCCCAGATCATCAGCAGTCACAGTGGGTATAAGAAACTGCAGCTTGTGGGCCTCTCAAGTTACCTGTGTAACCTTTTGATGACCAGGTGTTGGGGAAAGCTAGAAATTGGACTCACAGAAGATGGCCTTACTCCAGTCCTCTATGGACTAGCGTAAGGCCATCTTTTGCAAACATCAGCCTGACTCATCGTTGCTTCTTATTTCTAGCTTTGCATTACTTTAACCCTGCCCCTAGGAGCCTGCTTTGAACCATTCTCGTAGTGCTATTCAGTGTAGCCTCCATTTGACATTCTTTTGTGTTGGTCATTTAATGACATTCTAAGGTTGTTGCATGACATTTAAAAAAAAAAATGTCATCCTGGTCAGTGGATAGTAGTTTGCACACTCTGCCGGTCTGTAGTTTTGTTGTCCCCAATGTCTGCTGCTTGATCGTGTTCTTATGAACTGCCGTCTTTGTTTTTAAGGATGGAAGCAACCTGATGCTCACTATATCTATCTCCCAGTGAAGGCATAATTCAGCCCTTCTCTTCCTCATTTAAAACCTTTATTTTCAATAGATATAAAATATTTATTCCAATTACTTTGGAGGTACTATTAGCAATGTTTTTGCCATCCAGCAGGTCCTATTGCTGACCACTGCAGTGGTTTTTATACTTTTTCTCATTAAAAAAGATTTTATTCAGGTGGTCACCTAATCAATACCTCGCTAAGTAGAATGAGGTGTGCTTGTATTAGAATTTTACAGACACCGGAATAGAATCGTTGCTATACATATGGAGATGCTGATTTAGAAAAAAGTTGTCTCTTAATTTGTTACAGAGCTGTATTTCATGTATGGAAAAATAGGTTGCTGGACGAGTATACAATGAATTTCACCCATTTGCATATCACACTGATTCCACCCATAAGGACAGGCCAGAAGCGAAATGCCGGCATGAGAGATATATACTGATCAGCCACAACATTAAAACCACCAGCCTAAGCTCTGATGCATTGAGGCCTGGATACCATGTGTTCTGTAGTATCTGGCATCAAGTCATTTGCAACAGATCCTTTAAGTGCTGCAAATTGTGAGTTGGCAATCCCGGACAATCTTTTTGAGCTTCTTCGGGCCTCGTCAGTGAGGGTAGTTGATACCCCTTCAGGCACAGTGAGCAGAGTTCACATCTGGATCACCCTTTTTGTTTAGGGAGATCGCAAGCAAATGCATTGCAACAAAAACAGAGAATATACGAATTAGCAAATGCTTAGCGAAGCTCAGTAGCTTGCATTTCAGTTAGTCCCCTTCAAGGGAACAATATTTCCGATGAAGGTTTACTTATTTAGATGACAACGTTGCAGGAGAGGAAGCACGGTGGGTTAGTGAGGTGCGAGGAAGGAAAGCTTTTAAGAGTTTAATTGATATTCCTTCTTGACGAAATTCGTTTTTGGTGGAGTATGTTATGAAGACCTTTTTAAGCGAAGCTCAGAATTTTAAAAGGAGCCCTATATTTTATGGGAATAAATGTAAGGACTGACAGAAAGGGCAAGCATTGGAGGTGCAGGTGAACTGGCAGATGGGCCTGGCCGCAGCAGCCATTATAAACTGTAGAGAGGTGAGTTGGGAATGTGTAAGACCAGTGAGCAGCATATTGCAGTAGTCAGGGTGGAAGAGTAGAGCAGCATCCAGTTGCATTATGCATATAATGTGCCAATGCACTCAATGGAGATTTCTGTTCAAGTTAATAGCTGCTAAGCTCACTGCAGGTATTTTTTATATAAACAATAATGTCCTCATTAAAGTCAGTGGTAACTTGTCTGTTTATGGCATAGGTACATTTTCTGTTCCAGTCTACTAGTAAGTAAACAGGTTGCTAATACTAGTCTTGGCCTTAGATATAAGTATGCATAGTAATAATATTGGTATACAAATTTAACAAGGGAAGGAACATTTAGCTTGTTGCCAGTTTTCAAGTACATCATTGGGTCTAGATGTTATTATTGCTTAACTTAATGGTAGTCTTTTTATGGACCTTGGAAGGATGAAAGTTTGAGATGAACGTGAGCTTATGCAAACACTCTGAAATTAAAATATGAAAGAGTTTTTTTATGACAGATATTCTTGGCCAACTCAGCCAAAACAAAAAGCAGACATTTGTGGAAGCCAATAGACCACACAGCTTGTACTGAATTTAAAATATCTACTGCATTGTAATATGCTGAAAAACACTCAACTGACCAAATTTTTTTTTGCAAAAATTAATAATACTGTTTAGTGAATATAGATCCAATGAAAACATGAGGGTATATCTAAAACTGCTTACAAAAGCTGCAGTTCTCATGTCTGCTGCCTTTGCAAGCCTTTCCATTCTTCCCCAGCCCAGACATTTTGTGTCTGTCCAATCACAGACTTCCAAATGCAACTCAATAAGAAGTCTTTGCAAAACAGGTGCTCTAAGTAATTGCTGCCTCTTCAGTTTAGCTCCACTCAAACAAAGTACCAGGACCAGTTATCTGATTGATAGTCAGGGGGATGTAACATGCAGGGGCGGACTGACCACTCGGGCATATCGGTCATGGACCGAGGGCCCGAGGCAGCCAGGGGCCCGGCAGCAAAGCCATGCTCCAGCTGGAGAGATCAGAGATCTCTCCAACTGGAACGGCAAAAAAATAAAAAAAGTATTTTCCTTTATTAGGTTGCTGGGGCCCCTGATGCAGCGCAGGGCCCCAGCAACCTACCGCTCTGTAAATCTCCCCCCTCTCACCCTCACCCGAGACCTGGCAGCTTCACCTCCTCTCTGCCAGGTCTCCTCCTTCCTGTCCCATGCGGCTCTGTGTGATGGGAGAGGCGGAGCCAGGAAGTGACATCACTTCCTGTATTCTCCTCTCACACAGAGCCCGATCACAGCCACCAGGGGAGGGAGCAGCAGCCTGGGAGAGAAGAGGGAGCAGAGAGACAGGTAGGCACTAATCACCCCCCCCTGTCACTAGTCACCCCCACTCTGTCACTAATCACCCCCCCCCCGTCACTAGTCACCCCCACTCTGTCACTAGTCACCCCCCCCCCCCGTCACTAGTCACCCCCGTCACGGTCACCCCTCCCTCTGTCACTAGTCACCCCCTCTGTCACTGTCACACCCCCTCTGTCACTGTCACCCCCCCTCTGTCACTGTCACCCCCCCTCTGTCACTGTCACCCCCCCTCTGTCACCCCCCCTCTGTCACTGTCACCCCCCCTCTGTCACTGTCACCCCGCTCTGTCACTGTCACCCCCCTCTGTCACTGGTCACCCCTCCCTCTGTCACTGGTCACACCCCTGTCACTGGTTACCCCCCCTCTGTCACTGTCACCCCTCCCTCTGTCACTGTCACCCCACCTCTGTCACTGTCACCCCCCCTCTGTCACTGTCACCCCCCCTCTGTCACTGTCACCCCCTCCCTCAGTCACTAGTCACCCCCTCCCTCACTGCCACAAGTCACCACTCCCTCCGTCACTGTGTGTCACTAATCACTCACTCCCTCCGTCACTGTGTCACTAATCACTCCCTCCCTGTGTCACTGTGTCACCCCCACCCTCCCTCTGTCACTAGTCACCCCACCCTCTGTCACCCCTTCCCTCCCTCTGTCATTGTGTCACCCCCTCCCTCTGTCATTAGTCACCCCTCCCTCTGTCATTAGTCACCCCTTCCCTCCCTCACTCTGTCCTTAGTCACCCCCTCCCTCCGTCACTAGTCACCCCATCCCTCCCTCCGTCACTAGTCACCCCATCCCTCCCTCTGTCACTAGTCACCCCTCCCTCTGTCACTGTGTCACCCCCTCCCTCCCTTACTCTGTCACTAGTCACCCCTCCCTCTGTCACTGTGTCACCCCCTCCCTCCCTTACTCTGTCACTAGTCACCCCCTCCCTTACTCTGTCACTAGTCACCCCCTCCCTTACTCTGTCACTAGTCACCCCCTCCCTCACTCTGTCACTAGTCACCCCCTCACTCTAGTGACAGTGAGGGAGGGGGAGGGTGTGACTAGTGATAGAGGGAGGAGATGACTAGTGACAGAGTGAGGGAGGCATAGGGTGACTAGTGACAGAGGGAGGGAGGGGGTGACTAGTGACAGAGGGAGGGAGGGGGTGACTAGTGACAGAGGGAGGGAGGGGTTGACTAGTGACAGAGTGAGGGAGGGGTGACTAGTGACAGAGTGAGGGAGGGAGGGGGTGACTAGGGACAGAGGGAGGGTGTGACTAGTGACAGTCACCCTCTCCCTCCCTCTGTCACTAGTCAACCCTTCCCTCCATTACTCTGTCACTAGTCACCCCCTCACTCACTCTGTCACTAGTCACCCCCTCTAGTCACCCCCTCACTCTGTCACTAGTCACCCCCTCACTCACTCTGTCACTGTCACTAGTCACCCCTTCCCTTCCTTACTCTGTCACTAGTCACCCCCTCCCTCACTCTGTCAGTAGTCACCCCCTCACTCTAGTGACAGAGTGAGTGAGGGGATGACTGGTGACAGAGTGAGGGAGGGAGGTGGTGACTAGTGACAGAGTAAGGGGGACAGTCACCCCCTCCCTCACTCTGTCACTAGTCACCCCCTCCCTCCCTGACTCTGCCTCCAGGTACCCCCTCACTCTGCCACCTGTCACCCTCTCCCTCACACACTCTGTCACCTGTCACATATGCATTCACACTGACACTACATCCAGACATGCACAAGTGCATTCACACAGACTCAAATACAAACATGCATTAATACACAGGTCTTCACAATATACACATCCAAAGGAATGCTGTATTATATGAGAGTTGTATTTAAAGGGACACTATAGTCACCCAGACCACTTCAGCTCAATGAAGTGGTCTGGGTGCCAGGTCCCTCAGGTTTTAACCCTTCAGATGTAAACATAGCAGTTTCAGAGAAACTGCTATGTTTACTTAGCAGGGTTAATCAAACCTCTAGTGGGTGTCATCCTGACGTGCAGAACGTCTATAGGAAAGCATTGAGAAATGCTTTCCTATGGACTGTTTGAAAGCGCACTTGCCGCGCATGCGCATTTCGCTCCACTCATGAGCTGACGTCGGCGGGGGAGGAGAGGTCACCAGCGCCGAGGGGGCCCGGTGCTGGATAAAGGTAAGCTGCTGAAGGGGTTTTAACCTCTTCAGCGCAACGGGAGGGGGACCCTGAGGGTGGGAGCACCCTTAGGGCACTATAGTGTCAGGAAAACAAAGCGGTTTTCCTGACACTATAGTGATCCTTTAACATTTATTTAATGCACATATATTTGTGCATTCAAAGGGCCTGGGATCTAATTTTGCCCGGGGGCCCCAAAGGCTCTCAGTCCGCCCCTGGTAACATGGTTAATTTATAAAACTGCCAATTTCTATTGAACTCTGCACTTTTTTGTAAAATAAAAGAAAGAGAAAACACTTCAGCAAGCTGAACTGTTTCAGGGGTCTGGAGTGTTTCTTTAAGGGCACATAATCACATACACTGATCAGCCACCTCATTAAAACCACCAGCCTAATATCATTTAGGTCTCCCTCGTGCTGCCAAAAGAGCTCTGATGCGTTGAGGCCTGGATACAATGTGTTCTGTAGTATCTTGCATCAAGTCATTAGAAACAGATTTTTTAAGTGCTGCAAATTGTGAGGTGAGACCTCCATGAATCAGATTTGTTGTTTCAGCACAACCCACACGATTGAAACTTTGTCATGTTCCTTAAACCATTCCTTAACAATGTTTCAAGTGTAGCAGGGTGCATTATCCTGCTGAAACAGGCCACTGCTATCAGGTTAAACTATTAATCATGATTAAGTGTACATGGTCTGCAACACTCTCTAGGAAGGTGGTCCATGTCAAAGTAACATCCACATACATGGCTGGACCCAATGTTTCTCAGTAGAACATTAGCCAAAGCATAACACCGCCTCTGTCGGCTTCCATCTTCCCATAATGCATTATGCTTCCATAGGTAAACGATGCACCTGACCATCCACCTGATATAAAATAAACCGTGATTAATCATACCAGGCAACCTTCATCCACTGCTCTATGGTCCAGTTCTGATGCTCAGGTATCCATTGGAGACACTTCAGATGGTGAACAGGGGTAATTTTTGGCACTCTGACTGATCTGCAGTTATGCAACCCCATACACAGCAAACTGTAATGCACCATGTGTTTTGACACCTTCTTATCATGGCCAGCATTCTGTTTTTCAGCAATTTTAGCTACAGTAGCTCTTCTGTGTGACCTAACCAAAACACAGGAACAAGACTTGCTCTGACTCAGTCATCTAGCCATTTCTATTTATCCCATGTCAAAGTCACTCAGATCTTTTCAAGAACTGTTTGTTCACTTGCTATCTAACATATCCCACCGCTTGACAGGTGCTATTGTAACAATATAATCAATGTTATTCACTTTTAATGTTGTGGCTGATCAGTGTATAGCACATTCCAACAACTTAATCATTTTTAATAACCATGCAAGCAGTGGCGTACACACAATCCATGGGACCCCGATGTGAAACTGATCCATGGGTCCCCCACCCCCACAGACACACACACACACACATACATACATAGAGACACACACATACACATACACACACACACATAGACAGACACACATATATACATACAGACAGACAGACACACATACACACAGACACATACATACAGACTGACACACACAGACACAGACAGGCACACACACAGACACATACATACAAACAGACAGGCACACATACAGACAGACACACACACATACAGACACACAGACAGACACATACAGACAGACACACACACACACGACACACATACATAAGCACATACATACATACAAACAGACAAGCACACACACAGACATACAGACACACACATACACAGACAGACACACACATACATACATAGACCGGCACACATACAGACACACACACATACAAAGACATACATACAGGCCGACAAACACAGACACACAGACAGACACATACACACACATACATACACACACACACAATGTTTAAGTCACCCTCCTGTTTCCTACGTTTAATGGTGCAGGAGTGTGACATTCCCTGGGGTCCATTGGTGGCTCAGGTGGATGGGAGTCAGAGTTCCCACTCTGACTCCCTGTTCTTCCTCCCGTGCGGGCTCTCTATATTCTGGGAGGAGTGACATGCAGTCACTTCCTCCCAGCAGTGATGTTATCACAGGGGGTCCGGTTCCGCTGTTAGAGCGCCCAGCGCTGACCAGGTCCCCTGACAATCCATATCCATCGGGTGGCCCTGACAGCATGGTCCAATGGATCCCTTGAAGGTTGGCCCTGGTGGTTTGCTGCGCAGGCCGGGGCTGCAAAAGATGGCGGCGGGTAGCTGGTCGCTGGTTTTAGCCAGATTGGGCATTTATTATTAAAAAGGAAAATGTAATTAGTTGTGGTGTATAAATTATTCCCCTGCAGTGTCACTGTTCAATTCTCTGCCATTTAGAATTTAAAGGGCTACTCCAACCACCACGATCATTTCAGTGATTTCAAGTGGTCATGGCGGTAGGTGTTTGTATGTGCAGCATTTCTGCTTGAAGCCCTGCGCATGCAGAGATATTAGCACTTTTGTGCCAGGGGCTAGTTACATTCTGGCACATGTGACTTTGGCAGTTGGGAATTCGGTTCTGGACTGCAAAGTATCAATTCATCTATGAGAAGCCTGTAATTGAACTGTGCAAGGACCCTGCTGATCTCAGATGGAGGGAGATTGTCCCCTAGATTTTCACCCAGTGCTGGATTTCAGGTAAGTCAAAACTTATTTTTTTGTCCTATAGGGCATTCTAAGCCCCAAGAAGTTAAGTGGAATTTTAAATTACTTTATTTATGATCAGTAGCCACACCTCTCCTGACAGTGACTCCATAAAAAAAAGGTTTCATTTTTAAAACGCAATGTGTTTTTGCTGTTTACGTTCTTATCTCCTGGCTTGTTAATTTAACTTTAATCATACACAAGAGGCTGCTGCAGGCCCTAGCCAGGAAGGAAAACAAGGATAACTTCTAAAGTAAACACACTGTGCAACAAGGGAAGTAAAAACATGTTTGATTCTTTTTCAGGAAGTGTGTAGTTGGACTGTGTGAGTCCCATCCAGGGAATGTGTGGCTAGAGCTGTGTAATGAAAATCATTTAACTCCTTAAATGCATAGAATTAAGAAGTTAGACTTTAGGGGCATGCTCTATAACATGGGTAGGCAACCTTGGTCACTCCAGATGTTGTGGACTACATTTACCACAATACTCTTGAAGCCATAATACTGGCAAAGCATCATCAGAGATATAGTCCAAAACATCTGGAGTGCCGAACGTTGCCCACCCCATATCTATAAACTAAAACCACTTTACTAAGTTAAATTTGCTTTGGTGGTTAGAGTGTCGCATTGATTGATGTCTGGTTCTCGTAATCTTCTGTATAATATATTTTGTTCTGTCTACCAAGGCTAACATTTTTACAAATATACTTGTTTGTCATTTTTTTTCTATTTTTTTTTTTTTTTTTTATGGTCAAAAGATTATAGTCTGGATTTACCGATCAAAGGTTGGGGTTATTTAAATATGAGCATGAAATGTGCTGTTTATTAAGTTTAAGAAATAAAAGCAACTTCTTCATTTCTTGTTAGATAAGAGTGTATCATAATTCTTAATACCACTTTAAGAACTCAGTGCTCACACATTCTCCATACAAGAAAAAGATTGTGGTCCAAAATATATAGCCTTGAATACCTAAAAAGACTCTTTTGAGCAAAATCAGGAGATTAAAAAAAAAAAAAAAGAAAATCACCAACAGGAACGAACATGTTTTTCGATAAACAGTTGTGGTCTTTGATTGCACAAACCTGCAGATGTTTTGCATAGTTCCTGCTGGGGCAGGTGTGTTTGCTTTAAGCATGTGCTGAACATGGTCAGCAATAAACAGGAAGATCAGGTTATCAGTGCCCTAGGTTCTACCTTGATCAGAATTCAAGGAGAAAGTAGAATGAACACCTTGTTCTAGGAAGCCAGAGTGCTGGTATGAAGAATTTTGTCTAAGCTCAGGTTCAGCAAAACTTGACCCCAGAGAGAAATGCTTGGGGGAGTAACAGTATTTAACTTGGTTATGCACAGAACACTATTCCTGGAAGAGGTGTTGACTTGTGGTTAAGGTACTCATCACTAAAGTCGGTGAGTCTCATCTAAAGCCAACACATGTGACCCATTCCACACTGCCAATAATACTGAACGTTCAGATGGGCAGGCATCTAACATTGCTTAAGTTTTCCTACTTCTCTTTTAATTTACCGTGACATATAAAATTGAATAAAATCAATTACTGTTTCATTAGTTTCCACTGTGTGTGCTTTATATGCAATATATTTGGCTGGAAAAAAGAGCCAAGACGAAATTAAAGGGGTCTTTGGAAGACAAACAAGAATGTACAAGCTGAGTTGTGTAAAGAAAATGTGGATTGGAATAATATTAATGGAAGTCAGTAGAATATGAGACCACAAAAGATTTCATTTTTTCATGATTCATGTATTAGTCATTTATTAGAACAAGTCTGGAGGTGGAACTGTTTGGTCTGGGGAAGGTCATGGAAGACTGACCACCTGCAAGACCATTTATATATGGAAACAGGATACTTTAATGTGGCAAACCATAGCTTCAGATGCCATCGCAAGTGAAAAATTCAAGGTAAAGTGTTTACAATTAAGATTGAAGCAGTGGGGACATTTTGAACAACAAGTAAAGATTATACCTTAATGTCCTCAGCATCTGTGTTTATTATACGATTATGTTACAAATAATTATGATGCAGTATCTAAACAAATAAGAAAAAAACATTTTTTTTTTCTCTGCACCAGGTATAAAATAAACAAACAGCCAAACAGGAAAAATAAATATATATCCAGGTTCATGCTGTGAAATATTAGCTCTCAAAAAGCTGTCCCACTGTAATAAGTCACATTTGTTTATTAAAGGTTTGGCACTTACTTGGGTCCCCCAGGTGCCCCAGTACTTGTATCAATGGCCTGCAGTGGTTAAGGTACTTGGAGCAATCTGTTAAACAAGAATTGTGTTTTAAAACACTTGAGACAAACAGTATTTTAATTTGAACATATTTAAATTTTATAACCTTGATATTATTTAAAAATAAAATTTTCAATGCTATTTTGATAAAATTGCATGGGTGGGTAAGCATGGCTCACTGTCCCTTGGACCACTAACTAATTTGTCATGTCTGTTTTGGGTACAGCAGAATATACTCCAGAGCCAAGATGACTCTGCAAGACGTCTGCTATCCTTCCTGAAAGTAAATTGTAAACTCTGTTTTCCTTTGCTCTCAATTCTGAAATAAAGTCAACATGGATAGTCTGTTCAATGTTTACAGAGTTTAATTCTCTACAACAAATTATTACTTTTAATGCAATGAGGTAATACTATTACTGGAACTGGGCTCAACCCTGTTGTTGATGCCAACATCAGTGACATGGGCAACCAAAATTCGAGTCAACTTATCTGATAATGGATGTATATATATATATATATATATATATATATATATATATATATATATATGTAATGGGCAAATTAGCCGTATATGTACAAGTTTCTAGGCATACATAGACTCCGTTCGTGTGTTTGGACCGCACGAACGGAGGATTCATACAACAACGATCTAAGCAATATTCCCGTTTGGGACAATACGAAAGCATAGTATACCTACTAACTATACATAGAATATGCATAATATTTATCCGAACCGCAAGATGCACGAACGGTTTGCAAAGGGAATAAGATGTGACATCCGAAAGCGCTATTGACCATAAAGTGAGGATCTGACCCCGTGACCGCTGCCGTGGGACTGTTGCCTGGCGTGACGGGTAGGTCAACTTACGGTTTGTGAGTCACTAGGACGCGATGAAAGAAGCAAGAAGCTGGTCGGACGGAAAAGCCTGCGGCTGGATTCCTGGACACAGTTTCAGCATGGAAGACCTTGTGAGAAAACAGAAGTATTCCAAAATGGCGACTGGATGAACCGGAAGTGCATTCAGAAGCTGACCTTGATCGGTAAGGAGTCAGGTAAGGGTGTACCTTATATAGGGGAGTGAGTTAACTTAAGCCCCTCCCACCAATACAGGCCAAATGGCCTTAATACATATATAAACACATGAAAAAACAGCTTGCACTCACGGACTTGAAAAAGTGAAAACAGGAATTTCTTTATTCAAATAGCTTTCACAACATCGTCATACCAACGTTTCATCCTGAGGAAAGCCCCGGACGAGGGCTGAAACATTGGTGTGACGATGTTGTGACAGCTATTTGAATAAAGAAATTCCTATTTTCACTTTTTCAAGTCCGTGAGTGCAAGCTGTTTTTTCATGTGTTTATAACTGATGGCTCTGGCTTTTTAGCACCCGGCATTTATATTACTGTTTGGCCTGAGTGCAAGGACGTATCTATATTTTTATATATATATATATATATATATATATATATATATATATATATATATATATATACATACACACAATAAACAATACACAAGATCCAGCGCACTTTCCTATCTACTAAACAGCAACTTCAATGTTGACAGATTTTATTAGTTTTTTTAACCACCCCCCATGTTTCATATATATATATATATATATATATATATATATTTATTTTAAAGAGTATTAATTTCCCTTGTGAAATAAATATGGAATTAAATCAAAATGTTAACTTAAATTAAAATATATAAAGTTCTCTACTAAAATATTACAGATTCTCTATCATGTAGTTAAAATGTTACAATATCGGTACTTTAGTGATGTATCTGGGTGGCCGCCGTTCTGTATACGAACACGTGGCGGCGGCCATCTTATGCATGAAAATCTCAGCGGTGTTTGGTCGTCGAGTGTCTGGAACTAAAATCGGACACTCGATTACCCGAACACCGCTGAGACCTCCATGGTTCCGTAACTCCCGAACAGGAAGGCTAATCACCCTCACGCTCGGAAGGGTTCAAAGTACCAAACAAGGGGATTCATACGAATACAAGATTAATCGTGGATGGCAGTATTTTATGTGTGTTTTACCTCCCGAACGAAGACCGACCGCAGGGCCAAAACCCATGGAACCCTTTTCGGATACCACCTCGTGTGCGGTCGGTTAAATTATACCCTACAACCAGGGGGTACTCACAGTATTATTGTAACTGCTTGTTTTGGGGTACATTCAGAACTCGGGGAAAACTACAGTATGTATAATGGGATTAAGTGTCATACTGAGGGGAGGAGATGTGTGGGAGGTAACTGTTACACTATTGGATACTGTACTGATTAATGTGAATCCCTCCCTTGCATGGGAGAATGCTTTATAAGGAGACTGTGTGGATTAAAAGTCAGTTCTGCTCCTGATGCTGTGTGTCGTCCAGTCATTGGGATCTGTATGGGGATATTCGTGGATTACTTGTTTGCTGGAATTATTGCTTCATGGTGTTTTTACTACTTGTTCCTGAGCCTCACTGGGATCTATAGTGGAGTTAACCTGTGGAATAACAGGCCTCCGCTACATTGGTTGGCAGCGCTGGGATCCAGACTCACAAAGGAACAAGGACTAATGGAATACGGATGGAGAGTGATTATGCTAAGCTAAAAAGATCCACACTAAAAGACCTACTAGAAGCAAGAGGTATTGCAGCAAGCAACAAAAGGAAAGCAACTCTCATTGCAGAGGTTATGGCAGAATACCAAACCGAGGGCAGGGCAATCCCTGAACAGCAAAATTCAACAGATGGATCTGAACAGGAAGAATTTTAAAGGCAGCTACAATTAAGGCTGGCCTTCTATGGAGAAAATCCAACGCCTGACATTATCTCCAGGACTATGACCGAAGTGCAGGAATTTATACTACGCCACAAACCACCACAGGCCACAGTAAGAAACACAGCAACCACTACCAACACAGAGGGTAAGACAAAAATTCCTTACCAAGCTTTTAAAAATTATGTGGAGGCAGAGGAAGACATAGATGCCTTCCTCCAAGATTTTGAAAGACTGTGTGCCTTGCATAAGATCAGTACAGAAGATTGGGTACCCATTTTGGCTGGGCGGTTAACTGGGAGAGCAGCAGAAGCTTATAGGACTGTACCAGACGAGGAAATCCAGGACTACAGTAGAGTAAAGGAAATTATATTGGCCCGGTATGCCATCACACCAGAGGCATACCGAAGGCGGTTCCAGGAATTAAAGAAAGCTGAGAAAGACTCCCATGCTGAGTGGGCTTGTAGGCTACAGCGGGCGGCCCTTGGATGGGTACAAGCTAGCAAAGCAGGGTCCATGGAGGATGTTATACAAATGTTGCTAATGGAACAATTTTATGATGGGGTAGCAACCGATGTCCAGGAGTGGTTAAGGGACCGTAACCCTATATCCCTCACAGAGGCTGCTAGGAAAGCAGACGAATACCTGGATGCTCGCAGGCCACAAAAAACGGTAGTCCCAAAAGCCACAGTAAAATCCTTTGGAGGGACAAACTACCCCACGGTACCACCACGACAACTACCACCACCAGCACCTGCTGTACAACCGCGTTTTCGTCAGCCTAGCTCAGGGCCCTGTCATCACTGCCAGAAGTGGGGACATTACAAAAGAGAATGCCTGCAACTCCGAGACCAATCCTCCTGGATCCGACCAGGACCACCACCACCACCGAGAGCAGCCGCACATCACTACCAAGAGGAGACACCCGCCGCCTATGGCTCCGCAGTTCCTGTCACTACAATAGAACAGTGGGAGGTACTGCACAAAGCCAACCCGCTACAAGCCCATGCAGATAATCGCCAACACCACAGGCAAACTGTATATCTGGAAGGAAAAGCGGTGCAGGGGCTCCGAGACTCAGGAGCCACCATAACCATGGTAAAAAGCCACTTGGTCGCTGACAAGGCCAAAACCAACAGGGGGAGCCGTCTACCGGCTGAATACTGCGAACGTACATTTGCATTGGGAAGCGGGGTCGGGAAATGTAGAGGTGGGGTTGATGCCTCAGTTACCCGCAGAGGTGGTACTGGGAAATGATTTGGGAAAGCTCACTTCTGCTTTTGAGCCCCAAACCACAACCACTGAGGAAGCACATTCAGTGGTCACCAGGCAACAGGCCCGCACCCAGGACTACAACACACTGCTGGAGGTTCAGGTAAGAGAGCCTTCCCCTTCCCTAGACTGTGTACCCTGGGCCCCCCCTAACGAATTTGCGGCAGAGCTGGTCACTGACCCTACCCTACAAGTATATAGAGATAAAGTCACCTCTGACCAACCTGGGGCGGAGGGTGAAAGATTTGTATCGGATGGACAGCTGTTATACAGGGAGTCAGACAAGCAGGTAGCTGGGTCAGATCCGATTGTTTTAAGACAGTTAGTTGTACCACAGAGGTACCGAGCCGAATTGCTGCGGATAGCACACAATATTCCGCTATCCGGGCATTTGGGGGTCAGTCGTACCCGATACCGACTGACCCAGAGTTTCTTTTGGCCAGGAGTTAGCCAGGAGGTGCAGAAGTATTGCAGTACCTGTGATACGTGCCAGAGAGTAGGGAAGAGGGGAGACCTGCGGAAGGCGAAGTTGCATCCGCTACCTATAATTGAGGACCCCTTCCACAGAATAGCGGTAGATATCATAGGCCCTCTTCAGAAACCTAGCCCTTCGGGCAAGAAATACATTTTAACAGTTGTAGATTACGCCACCCGATATCCAGAGGCGGTGGCCCTGACAAATATACACGCCGAAACCGTGGCCGAGGCCCTGATGCAGATCTTCTCCCGGATGGGGTTACCCAGGGAGATCATCTAGGATCAGGGCACTCAATTTACCGCAGAAGTCACTAAGCAACTCTGGAGATTTTGTGATGTTAAACCCATCCCCAGACCAATGGGCTCTGTGAAAGGTTCAATGGCACATTAAAACAAATGCTCCGAACCTTCGCCGAGACCCACAGGGACTGGGAGCGATTCCTGCCTCACCTCCTCTTTGCTTACCAGGAAGTGCCACAGGAGTCAACCGTGTTTTCCCCATTTGAGCTGTTATTTGGGAGGAGAGTAAGAGGGCCCCTAGACCCTATTAGAGAACATTGGGAGGGAGACCAGAGCGCAGACGTTACCCCCATTGTACCATATGTGTTGGCGCTCCGAGACTGACTGGAGGCCCTAACTAAGACAGTAAGGGAAAACCTTGAGGCGGCTCAGACGCGCCAACGCACCTGGTATGATCGGGGCGCCAGGGACTGTTGCTTCCAGGTGGGGCAGAAAGTTTTAATTTTAAAACCTGTCCGACATGATAAGCTACAGGCCGCCTGGCAAGGCCCTTATAAAGTCGTGGAACAGCGATGTGACACCACTTATATAATTGGCCCCTGCACAGGGACTGGAGGGCGACGCATGCTCCATGTGAACATGCTGAAGCCCTACCAGGAACGCTCAGAGGAGGTGACAGCAATTTGTGCACCCAACTCCGACGAGTTTGACAGCCTTCCCCTCCCAGATCTGCTGGGAGACGGTAGGCTGTCTGGGGTTTTAGGAGAGGTTGTACTGGGAGACCGGCTGAACCCACAGGAGCGTACCGAGGTACAGCAGCTGTTGCGAGAGAAGCAAGAGACCTTCTATAATGTACCTGGATACACTCCTCTGGCTACTCACCGGGTGGAAACCCCAGGGCAACTCCCCATGCGCCAGACCCCATACCGCATCCCTGAAGCGTTACGGGAGAATATGCGCAAGGAGATCGATGCGATGCGATTGAGCCCTCAGCCCCTGGGCTTCTCCGGTACTCCTCGTACCAAAGCGAGATGGTATGACCTGCTTCTGCGTGGACTACCGGAGATTGAACGAAAAGACTATATCAGACACCTATCCTATGCCTAGGATAGATGAACTGCTAGACCGGATGGCCAGAGGCCAATACCTCACTACTATTGATCTGTGTAAGGGGTATTGGCAGATTCCCTTGGCTCCGGACGCCATCCCTAAGGCAGCCTTTGTCACCCCATTCGGCCTGTACCACTTTAAAGACATGCCGTTTGGGATGAAAAACGCTCCGGCTACCTTCCAGCGGATGGTGGACCGACTCCTAGATGTGTTCCAGGACTACACCTGTGCATTCCTGGACGATATTACCATTTTTAGCAATACCTGGCAGAAGCACTTGGCCCATATAGGAGCGGTTCTAGACAGGATTAGGGAGGCCGGTCTGACGTTAAAACCGGCCAAATGTAGTATAAGAATGGCCGAGGTACAATACCTGGGACATCGAGTGGGCTGTGGAAAGCAGAAACCAGAACCAGCCAAGGTAGAGACCGTAGCCCAATGGCCCACTCCTAGGACTAAGACTCAGATGCTAGCATTCCTAGGGACAGCGGGATACTATAGGAAGTTTGTTCCCAATTATAGCGCCATAGCGAAACCCCTTACTGACCTGACCCTTAAGAACCTTCCCCTCCAAGTAACCTGGACCCCGGAGTGTGAGCAGACATTCCAACATCTGAAAAATACACTTAGCAATGCTCCTGTCTTGGCAGCTCCCAATCCAACTAAACGTGTTCTTGTTCACACAGACGCTTCTATGTTTGGATTGGGGGCAGTACTAAGCCAAGTCGGGGCCGATGGCGGAGAACATCCCGTGGCTTACATCAGTCGCAAGTTGTTACCCAGAGAAGTAAGCTACACCGCCATCGAAAAGGAATGCCTGGCTGTGGTGTGGGCCCTAAAGAAGTTGCAGCCGTATTTGTATGGACAGCCCTTTTCATTGCTCACAGATCACAACCCGTTAGTATGGCTGAACCGGTTGGCTGGGGACAATGCCAGGCTGCTGCGCTGGAGTTTGGCGCTGCAGCCATTTGACTTTAACATTCAGTACCGCCCGGGGAAACAGAACGGGAACGCTGATGGGTTGTCAAGACAAACCGACCTGGAGAAATGATCCGTGAGCCTCCCCGGACATCCCCAAGTCGATCCGTGTTGGATCAGACTGTGTATGCCGGCTTGTGGGCAAGGGGGAGCAGTGTAGCAAATGGTACCAGGGCTGTCCTAAAAGACTGTAATAATATTGCAATTCGTGTGTTGATTCTGTTTCTATGGCTAAAATGTATGTGGGATTCGCATGATTGTTCGGTAGTTTCCATCCGTACTCCATACGAATGTAAACTACCGAACCAATAGACCACCCCAGAGAGAAGTGTGTACCTTATTAAGCGTTCACACTTCTCTAACCGCAGGTTAATCGGTACTTTAGTGATGTATCTGGGTGGCCGCCGTTCGTTATACGAACACGTGGCGGCGGCCATCTTACGCACGAAAATATCAGCGGTGTTTGGTCGTCGAGTGTCTGGAACTCAAATCGGACACTTGATTACCCGAACACCGGGGAGACCTCCATGGCTCCATAACTCCGAAACGGGAAGGCTAATCAGCCTCCCGTTCGGTAGGTTCAAAGTACCGAACAATGGGATTCATACGAATACAAGATTAATCGTGGATGGCAGTATTTTATGTGTGTTTTACCTCCCGAACGAAGACCGACCGCAGGGCCAAAACCCATGGAACCCTTTTCGGATACCACCTTGTGTGCGGTCGGTCAAATTATACCCGCCACCTAACTCCCGAACCCCTGGTCCGATCTGGGTGAATTTTGGATATGTTAGTCACCCAGGTCAGGGCTACCAGGGGGTACCCACAGTATTATTGTAACTGCTTGTTTTGGGGTACATTCAGAACTCGGGGAAAACTACAGTGTGTATAATGGGATTAAGTGTCATACTGAGGGGAGGAGATGTGTGGGAGGTAACTGTTACACTATTGGATACTGTACTGATTAATGTGAATCCCTCCCTTGCATGGGAGAATGCTTTATAAGGAGACTGTGTGGATTAAAAGTTAGTTCTGCTCCTGATGCTGTGTGTCGTCCAGTCATTGGGATCTGTATGAGGATATTCTTGGATTACTTTGTTTACTGGAATTATTGCTTCATGGTGTTTTTACTACTTGTTCCTGAGCCTCACTGGGATCTATAGTGGAGTTAACCTGTTGAATACCAGGCCTCCGCTACAACCATAATAAGACTGGTTAGAAAATATCTGGAAATTGGAGGATCTAAAACAAATTCAATGCCAAGTTATGTCCCACAGTGTATAAGGATCTATATTATCTCTTTTAGGCCAACGTCTACATGATTTTAATATGTCTTAGTCATGGGATAAAATTAATGTACATTTGATTCCCAAATCTCTTGTGTTTTTGCAATTTGAGTAAATTATATTTTAAGCAAATGGTTTGACAACATACCTGGGTTGGTTTACAGCCCATGCTTCTGGGCCTTTGTTTTAGACAAATCCAGCCAGGACTAGAGAGTTAAGCAGGCCCATGCAGGACCACACATCTTATCTCAGCCAATAAGCATGACTGTAACAGTCACCAGCGGACTTATGGAACAGTTTACCAGGAGTTGGAGCCCAGTTGCAGGAGATGGCACAGGAAGCAGGCAAAATCCAAAATACAGTTATGATAAAGGGAAAATCCAAAGGCAGGGTCAGGCGAGAAGCAGAAGTCAGGGCTGGCAGCAGAGTAACAAAGTCAGTAAATCAGGCAGAGGTCAGAGTCCAGGAAATCAGTCAATAGCAAATCAAAGATTCGGCAGGAAACACCAGACAGACAAAATGACCAGATACTAGGTCTCAGGCAGAAACTGAAGTCCCCTGGTGGACAGCATGGCAGATAACCTGACTGGGATGCTGGAGCTGTGAGTTCAAACCCAGCCAGGTCTTTTAAAGGGCGGCCATGCCTAGCTGACTGATGACCAAAGTCCTACTTTGATTAGGCTTTATTTTGCAGTGACATCTTACTTCTTCAGTAGGAGCAGCCATCATGTAGCATGGGCTCCAGGGGGACCCAGGTAACTTGTCAAATTATAGTAAGCTTGTTTGCTACTTACTGTGGAATGGGGCAAAAGCACTCTTGGCACCATAACCTCTTGCTTTAATCTACCATAGGGCAAATGTCACATAAAACAAGAGCAGATCAGCTTTTGTAATTGAATGCAGGGAAGCAGCACCTTCACAAGTGTCCTCAATTCAAATAAAGATGATACGATATGTAAAACAAGAGGACAAATTAAACGGAATATGGTGTTGTATTTTTCATGCTGGTGACTATAAATAAAAGAAAGGGAATGCACTTACAATCTTCTGGAGCTTGAAATCAGCTCCAGATATATGTGCTTGGACGGTACAATCCCTGTCTGTGGGTATGCTGATCTTGGCCTCGGTCTTAATGTTATGTGGAAAGGTATCCTTAGGCTGGTCAGCAGCGTGTGAAGGTCAGCTTCATAGAAGTGATCTCTTTCAATATACCGTTTTATCACAGTGAGAGTTCACCAGTGTCTAAAATGAAAATGAAACAGAAGATAGTGTTCTATGTAAAGCTAAAAAATAATATGATAATAAACAGAGGTATACTCACAAACTGAGAGCACAGTAAAGTTATGCTCAACTCTATATAGCTTATTGGCTTATATAGCCAAAATAATACAACCAAAAGTATAATATAAAACAACAATAAAACACTAACGTGTTTCACCTACACACAGGCTTTTTCAAAGTGTAACTTGCAACTTGTAAAATCATAGTAAGATTGTTTGACTACTTACTGTGGAATGGTGCAAAGGCACTCTAGTCACCATAACCACGACAATTTTACCTTAACTCAATGGTAAAGCATTTTAGCTTTAATCTACCATGAGGCAGATCCGCTATGAGCAATACAGGCAACAGCGAAGTTGCTATTTCAATGTGAAATATACAATATGAGCCGTAAAATAGCCTTATGATTTGCCAGTGTTTATTTATGAGGAATGTATGTATTATTATTGATTCAGGTATGCTAAGTGCAATAAGTAGGTTTGGTTACAGTGTGTTAGATATTTGCATTAATTTTTACTTTTTAATGAAAAAGAGTTTTAGCTTTAAGAACATGTATGTACGTAGTGGGGAATCATGATGCAGCATAATAACATAAACTAACCCAATTCACCCCCTAAATAATGACAGACAACGTAATATGGATAAAACAGGCCAGAGCATTTATTATAACTGTTATGATCACCTGTACTCTGACCGAGTACCTTCCATTGATGGACGCTTCCTAGCTTGCGCCGAGGACCACAAGCACCGCACCGGACACCACAACCACTGCAGACTCCACAACCGCCGTGGCTTAACTGGTAGTCTCGCCGTCTTCCTTCCACCCTGGATCAGCTTCTGTCTTCTAGGACCGTGTGGGAAAGACCTCTTTCTTCCACCCTGTATGAACCTCCGACATCCAGAACTGTGTGGGGAAGACGTCTCCTCCAGGACAGCGTTTCAGGAACAGCTCTTAGAAGAGCTAAGTGATTAAAGCTCAGGGGAGTATACAAGTATAGCAATCCCCAGTGTGAATATAGCTGTCCCCTCCAATCACGAGACAAGACTACGTGTTGAGGGTCAAGAAGATCTGTTTAATCTGCATCAAAGGGCTTTCTTTTATGCAGGTTTTTACACAAAGTTACCACCCACATGGTTTTGTGGAACAGCCAATCAACAACTTACAATACAGTTAAACACTCCCATTCATTCCAGCAAAATCCTCCCCTCTGCCTGTGATAGAGCTACTGTACACAATGGGTTAATGTAATTATCACAGGCAGGAAAATACAGTTTTTATACAATTCTTATAACTTTAAAAAATATGCATCCAATCTTAATAAAATATATTTTTATAACCAGCATAACTATGGGAACAACATATCCAAAATTAGTGAGAATTGGTCCAGTGGTTCGGGAGATAGCTGGAAGTCACATTTTGACCGACCGCATGCACATTTTCATGCCAAAAACAGTTCCAGAGATTCAGGCTGTGCGGCCGGTCTATCTCCCCTGTTAACTATAGTTCAAATAGGCAAACGGCAACCGTTCGAATTGTCGAACAACGTTCGAACTGTCGAACAGCGTTCAAATTGTTGAATGAGTTGAAGTCTGGAGAAGATAAAACTTAGCTAAATTAAAATGGCCGCCGGCACGTGTTCGTTTGTCGAATGGCGGCCACTTCGACTACTTCGACACTTCGGCTGTATCCGAAGTGCCAATTTAAAGTTGCAAACTTGCTCCAACACAATTTAAAGGGGCAGAAAAAGTGCAATAAAATCCAATATGCCCAAACAATGTTTTTAAATGGCCATACACCCCAGGGCCATAGTCACAGAGCAAGAGGCTGGCAAGCAGGCCTCTCCAGGACCAAATGGCGAAGGGCACTTCATCACAATAACATATGATAATTACTGTATAACACATCCATAATTTATTTTAATATTCACTTTTCTTTGATATAACCAAAATGTCAAAACATAAATAACCATAACTTAACATATAACTTAACACATATTGTGATACAGTGTAACCCAACCGTCCTTGCCAATAAACTGACTATGTGCCTATACCACTTCCTCTCACCTTCTCCCTTGGCATAAATTCATTTTCCTTCCAATGCTAACCACCAGCTTCATTCCACATAATTAACTTAACCACCTCAAACTTAATTGGCAAGGACCTACCCCCGCCCAGAACGCCTGAGATAGGATGCCTCGAGTCCTGCGAGGACACACCCCGCTGCAAACCCTTAAGGGCCTGGCGGACTATAAATTATTTGGTAGCATCCTCCCAACCCCGCAACTTGCACATGAAGCTGAGCCCTGCAAAGTGTAAAGAAATCGCAGAGGGTGACAACCCCGCAGACTCCCAGGCGCCTAAGAAATGTACCAGACCCTGCAGGCGAGGGAGCGAGTCCTGGAAACCCTCAAGGGACTGCTCCCACCTGTCCCATTCACTCCACACCTTATTATAACGGGCCCATGCTGCCGCAGAGACCGACCCACGGACCAACTCCATCATTCTGCCAGACCTAGCGACCACATCTCCACTGGGCACGGGACAGCCTCCACTTCGGCCTGTGGAGCGACTGCCAAAACATGTCCCACTGCGATAGAGAGAGAGCAACTGCCATTACATTGTAAACCCCTGGGATATGTTCAGCCCTACAAGACACATTAAGCCCCAAACAGCGCAGGACCAAGCGCCGCAGCAAGCGTACCACTGGGAGAGAAGAAGCGGTTAATTGATTAATAGCCTACACCACCCCCAAATTGTCGCAATGGAAAACCACCCGCCTGTCCGCGAGTTAGGGACCCCAAGTTCCCCGCCAAGTTCCGTGTGAGCCCTTCTACATGTCAGTCATTCAGGCATGAGACAGCACACCATTTCGAGCCCATGATGACCCCAAAACCCACCGAGCCAGCCGCATCGGTAAGCAGGTGGAGGTCAGTATTAGAGGCCTCCAGGGCTTGCCAGTAAGTCCTAACCGTTATCAGAGGCCAAGAAGGAATCCCAGACAGCCAAGTCCTCTCGCAAGGGCCGCGTAAGCCAAATAAAGTTTTGAGGCCGATTGACCCCAGACGTCGCCGCCGCCAAACGCCTGTTAAAGATACACCCCATGGTCAAAATCCAACAGGCAAAATTCAGCTTCCCCAGAAGAAATTGCAGACAGCACAGGTAAACCTTACAACGCCAGCAACACCACCTGTCGGAGGTCTTGAAACTTAGCCAGGGGCAACCGACATTCTCCGGCCACTGAATCGATCTCGATGCCCAGGAAAATAAGGCTCGTAACCGGACCCATGGTTTTGTCATGGGCCAATGGAACACCGAACTGCTAAAACACTTCCCCAAGAAGCAGCAGCAGAGTGCAGACATAGACAAGAAGTCATTCAGGTAGTGCGGAGGTAGTTCCCTCCGCACCACGCACTCCAGGAAAGTGCTAAAGCACTCAAAATAAAAACAGGATAGAGAGCAACCCATAGGGAGGCACATATCCACACAAACAATGACTGTCAAAGGTACAGCCCAGGAAATGATGACAAGCCGGGTGCACCATAAGCACCTGGAAAGCCGATTCCACGTCCGCCTTCACCAGCAAGGCTCCTGGGCCTGTAGCCCGCACCATGTGAACCAGCGTTTCCAAGGACGTGGAGGAAACTCGACAGAGTTAGTCAGAAATGTCATACCCCAGGAGGGTATGACAAATGATGAATCAGGTAATATTTACCGCGTTCCTTCTTAGGCACCACGCTTAAAGGGGAATTCTGCAAATTAAACATAGGGGGAATAGAAAAGGGGTCGACCATCCGGCCCAATGAGACTTCTTTATCTAGCTTCTCCTGAACCACCTGAGAGAATTCCCGCACGGAACGCAGGTTCCAAACCAAGAGTGAGGGAGGTCGCTCCGAGAAGGGGATACAAAAACCCTGCTCAAACCCTCCAATAAGCTCCGTGCCGACTTACGATTCCTATAAAGGTTGAGCCAGGGGAGCATCGCGTTTATGACTACTGGAGTCATCGCCCTTAGCCCTCATGTCCCCTGTTTCGCCAGTTTTTCCCCACTTGAAACAGCGGGAGATGGGATGGGCGCCACTGCAACTGGAGCACTCGTGCTTAAACCAGCACTAGGACCCCCACTTACTGTGGCGAAACCGACCTCGCCACGTGTCCTTGGAGGGGGCTGATTGCCCGCCTCTTGCCTTTGGACTATGGACCAGACTTTATGGGAATGTGATACCCCAGATAGCCATACCATGGAGCCTATTCATATAATGAAAGACTATGGGAAAGACTTTAGCTCCATGGCAATTGTACTGTGTGAGTAGGATCTGCACGCTATTCGGTAGTTTTGTGCGTGCAGATCCCAGCTATCTGGGGATAGGTGAAATGTCTGTGTGTTATGTGTAAATGTGACTTTATGTATTTTAAAGTGTTTTATGTTGTTTTGCAACCATGTGGTTAATGGAGTCTGCCTTTAGTCCTGGGTAATTGGATTACTTCTCCAATTAACTCCAGGGCAGAAGGGAGGAAACCAGGGTGCATTGTGGGGATGTTTTTCTGCCAGCCAGAAAGGAACAAAAGATACTTTTAGTAACTTTTGAACCCCTGGTCGGATTCATGCCATTTTTTAATATGTTGTTCCCCTGAATGGATTGATTGTGGATATGTATTTTTATGTCAGTGTGATGTATGGTTTTAAAGTTATGAAAGTTGTGTAAAAGTATATTTTACACTGTATGCATAATGGGATTATGTGTCACACTAAGGGGAGGGGATGTGTGGGAGGTAACATCTATGTCATTGGTTCTTTTATGCCTCCCCCTGGGTGTGGCCTGTATGTGTGAGTTGGAAATAAAAGCCAGGCTGGATGAGCCAGTCCAGAGTTCCTGTTTTACCCTCAAAGTGATGTGTCGTCTCATTATTGGGGGAAGGATTTATTGCATGCTGTTCCAGTTGACTGCTAGGAGTACAAGCCTATTCGTATGGTTCCTATTCAATGGTCTACAGCATTCATATGCTTGGGAGAATTTAAAGGCTTCTCGGATTCGGTGATTGTGGTGTCCTCAGGAAGCACTAGGAGCATCCATTAACGGAGGTACCAAGTCGGGGTGCCAGGTGATCTGTTACATTGGTGGCAAGCGGTGGGATGGCGTCCTAGTGCGAGGTAAAGCAGCTCAGAGACACTGTTTGGATTTACAAATTGAGGGCAACGCTAGCAGTCGTGCAGCGCCCCTGGGAGCAGACAAGTATGGAAGGTTCTGGCTCTGGAGATGATTGGCTGGCCGAGGTGAGGCAGCGAGTGGCCGAGTATGGGGATGATATACCCATGGAGACACGCCGGGTGATCTGGAACCAGGTCATGGCCGAGCGAAACACAAGGCTGGACCGAGAATTCCGGCTGGCGAAAGAGAGGAAGTATGCTCAGCAGCAGGAGCGTTACAGCAGCCGAGTAGAGGCTGCATCCGAGGAGGTTAGCCGTCTTTCCCTGAGGCGGCGGGAGGAACCCGAAGTGGGGGTCCTCATAGACTGGTCCTGTGAGGAACCACAACAGGCAGGTAGAGATGGGACCAAGGTCTCTCCACCGGGCCCACCGGGATGCTGGGCAGCCGGCCCAGATCCCCAGCAGCAGCCAGAGTTGTCAGGTGGGGAAGCAGGTGGCCCTTACTCACAAATGTTGAGGGGCCTCACGGATTGGTCCTGGGAAGACCCACAGATGGCAGGTGGAGATGGGACTGCGGTCTCTCTACCGGCCCTACAGGGATGCTGGGCAGTTGGCCCAGATCCCCAGCGGCAGTGTGCGTTACAGGGAGCTGAAGGTGCTGTTCTTGCTCCCCAGCGGCAATCTACGGTTCAGGGAGAGGAGCCGGTTATCTCCTCTCCCCAGCGGCTGAAGGTGTGTAAGGGAGAGGAGCCTGTTATCCCCTCTCCCCAGCGGCAGCTGAGCACACCAAGGGGAGACAGTAAGCCCCACACCAGCGCAGATGGGACCGTGGTCTCTGCGCCCAAGTTACAGGGAGCTGAAGGGGCCGTCCCCCCAGCCCAGCGGCAGTGTGATTTGTTGGGAATTGGGAGCCCAGTCTCCATTCCCCAGCGGCAGAGTATCCAGCAGGGAATAGAGAGCCCAGCCCCCTTTCCCCCACAGCAGGACTCTGTGCTGGGAGGAGAGACAGTCGGTCTCCCTCCGCAGAGACGGGAAGTATGCATGGGAGAGGAGATTGTTACCACCTCTCCCCAGCGGCGGATCATTAATGTACAGGGAATAGAGAGCCCAGTCTCCATTCCCCAGCGGCAGAGTGTTCTAATGGGAGAGGAGCTGGTTACCACCTCTCCCCAGCGGCAGCTTAATGTACCAGGGGGAGACCGTAAGCCCCACACCTGTGCAGATGGGACCGTGGTCTCTGCACTTCCAGCACAGGGGGTAGGGACGGTCGGTCCTGCCCCCCCACAACAGGGCTGTTTAGCCAAAGGGGAGACAGTCTGTCTCCAGCAGCAGAGCTGTGTAACTAAAGGGGAGACAGTCGGTCTCCAGCAGCAGAGTTGTGTAACTCAAGGGGAGACAGTCGGTCTCCAGCAGCAGAGCGGTGTATTTAAAGGGGAGACAGTCTGTCTCCAGCAGCAGAGCTGTGTAACTAAAGGGGAGACAGTTGGTCTCCAGCAGCAGAGCGGTGTAACTCAAGGGGAGACAGTCGGTCTCCAGCAGCAGAGCGGTGTATTTAAAGGGGAGACAGTCGGTCTCCAGCAACCAGGCTCCAACCAGACTACTCCCGTGGTAGTGCTGGCAACAGGACAGAGTACCGCTGGTCTCTGCCCCCTCAGCAACCTACCAAGGCAGCCTACCAGTCCCCCACACAGCCGTGGTGAGGCACCTGAACCTGGACAAGATTCTCCCTCACCCAGGTGTAGTAACTGTTTATTGTGGGTGGGCTGCTCTGCTGTTTCTGTCTTGTGGGTGGGCTGCTGGACTAACAAGGGCACTGACCAGCAGGAGGTCAAGTACCCTGTTAGTCTGGGGGGTAAAGGGGAGAAGTGTGGTGAAACCGACCTCGCCACGTGTCCTTGGAGGGGGCTGATTGCCCGCCTCTTGCCTTTGGACTATGGACCAGACTTTATGGGAATGTGATACCCCAGATAGCCATACCATGGAGCCTATTCATATAATGAAAGACTATGGGAAAGACTTTAGCTCCATGGCAATTGTACTGTGTGAGTGTAACGAGTATATACCCCTACACGCAGGATCCAGCCTAACAGAAGACAGTACAGAGGAGAGATACGTCTACCGGACCTTAGAGTGGCCGGACTCGACGTAATAGGATAAGACAGAGTCAGGAACGATCCGAGGTCAAGGGCACAAAGAGACAGCGTAAACGAAAACTAGCCGGGGACTGGTACACAGGAATCAGCAAGCCGGCAAACAGTACAGAAAAGGATAAAGCGAAAACGAAGTCAGAATACAAAGCCAAGGTCAAATACGGAGAAACACAACTGAACACAACAAGCACTAAAGGGAACTGTAGCAGAAACCACGATAGGGCAAGGAACTAAGGGAAAAGGGTAAGTATAAGTAGCCTTCAAACTAATGTGATTGGCTCCTGTCACTTCCACTCCCCCAACAGGTAAGTGTATGGGGTGATTGGCATGACAGGAGCCAATGGGAGCCTTTTTGCAATTTAGGCTCCCACTGTCTCTTTAAGAGCGCGCCCGAGATTCGCGGCGCGCTCTTAGCTGCAGGCGGGACACGTGACCGCTTCTCGCGGTCACTGCCCGCCTTCCTGTCAGAACAGTCGGACGAGCCGCGCGCGGCTCGTGCAGCCGCAGGACCGCGCGCGGCTTGAAGAGAGGACCGCGTCCGGCCCCCGGATAAGGTAAGTACCGCTACAGTGAGTAGGATCTGCACGCTATTCGGTAGTTTTGTGCGTGCAGATCCCAGCTATCTGGGGATAGGTGAAATGTCTGTGTGTTATGTGTAAATGTGACTTTATGTATTTTAAAGTGTTTTATGTTGTTTTGCAACCATGTGGTTAATGGAGTCTGCCTTTAGTCCTGGGTAATTGGATTACTTCTCCAATTAACTCCAGGGCAGAAGAGAGGAAACCAGGGTGCATTGTGGGGATGTTTTTCTGCCAGACAGAAAGGAACAAAAGATACTTTTAGTAACTTTTGAACCCCTGGTCGGATTCATGCCATTTTTTAATATGTTGTTCCCCTGAATGGATTGATTGTGGATATGTATTTTTATGTCAATGTGATGTATGGTTTTAAAGTTATGAAAGTTGTGTAAAAGTATATTTTACACTGTATGCATAATGGGATTATGTGTCACACTAAGGGGAGGGGATGTGTGGGAGGTAACATCTATGTCATTGGTTCTTTTATGCCTCCCCCTGGGTGTGGCCTGTATGTGTGAGTTGGAAATAAAAGCCAGGCTGGATGAGCCAGTCCAGAGTTCCTGTTTTACCCTCAAAGTGATGTGTCGTCTCATTATTGGGGGAAGGATTTATTGCATGCTGTTCCAGTTGACTGCTAGGAGTACAAGCCTATTCGTATGGTTCCTATTCAATGGTCTACAGCATTCATATGCTTGGGAGAATTTAAAGGCTTCTCGGATTCGGTGATTGTGGTGTCTGCCAGAATGCTTGGAGTCCTCAGGAAGCACTAGGAGCATCCATTAACGGAGGTACCAAGTCGGGGTGCCAGGTGATCCGTTACACTTACATTGACTGTCGTTGAACTTTCAACAACAGCCCCGGCCTCTGTTTGGGGGCGATGAGGAGGAGGATGTTCCCCCACCAGCTACCCCAAGAAAGGACGAAAAAGCGCCCTGCTGAGGAGCTGGACGGGTCATAATTGAGAGCCAGAGGCTTATGTCCATCTGGTCCCAGGAAGGCGAGGGTTGCACCGCCGGCCGCTGACAAAACTGTTCATCATACCTCCACTAACACAGCCTCTCATAGGTGCGACATGCGTTCCAGATAGTGTCCTGATAGCAGAGCAATGAGGCGCACTTCTGGGGAGACTTCTCCCTCACGACGCTAGCCAAGATAGAAAACACCTGAATCAAATTCCCAAATGTCTCGGGAATTTTTCGATAGCGGTATTTTTCCCTGTCCTTCTCAGACTCCTTACTGTCCTTTTCAACCACGGGAGGAGCTTCCTCCACTGGCAGGTGGGAAAATATTTTCTTGAACTCCCCTTTTCAATTTTTTTCCCCTCATTTCCTGCTTCGAGTGCAAGCCCAGCGGGCCAGACCAGCAGCGCCACGCACCACGTCCGAAATGCCTGCCTTAAGAGAAGCATTGCCCACGCTATCAACAGGTCAGGACTCCATGGGCAAAGGAGGCAATGGATCACTACCCACCAAGGACAAGAACTCAGGGGGCCCAGAGGACTGAGCAGAGGGAAGCTGCTGGGCTGGGGACCAAACTGACCGAAGCTGACTATCCATAGAGGAGTCTGCGCTAACAGCCGCCCCTTGCTCCCACTGATCTAAAAACCCACGAAGACCTGAGAGGAATCCCCCCAGCACGGGACCCGAGTGACTAGAAGAGGAGGGAACACCACACTTACCCGTTGCAGCCTGGCATTCTGACCTCGGCACAGTAAGCACAGAAGGTTGAGGCAAAGTGTCAGGAAATCCAGCATCCACTGAGTTCCTCAAAGGTGTTCCCACATCGGCAGATACCTGGGGTGAGACGAGCATAGTGCTTGCGGAGTTGCTGGCCACCATCCAACGCTGCAGCATCCCTGAGGGAAGCCAGAAAAGCCTCAGGCTTGTAAACCTACAGGCACTGAGGCAAGCCCACCCCCCCACCAAACTCACACACCACATAATCCCACCCCCAGTGGCGTACATACCAGGGTCGCAGGGGTCGCGGCTGCGACCGGGCCCGGCCCACCAGGGGGCCCGGCCGCCCTGCGACCCAGGTATGTACCCACAGGGCCAGCCTCTTCTGCTGGGGGGCCCAGGAGCCGGCCACCTCCGGGCCCCCCGAGGCTGGCCCTGCTGTCACCCGGCTGGCTGGCGCGCGCGCGAGGGAGCACTGTCCCCTGGGTGCTCCCTCTTCAGCTCCCTCGCGCACCGAGGCTCCGGTATCAGTACGCGTAGCGCGAGGGAGCTGAAGAGGGAGCACCCAGGGGACAGTGCTCCCTCGCGCGCCCGCCAGCCAGCCGGGTGACAGCAGGGCTAGCAACACCACTGGACCCCAGGGAATCCCCCCAGCTCTCCCACAGGTAAGGAAGCTGGGGGGATTAAATAAAAAAAAACGTTTGAGTGTGTTAGTGTTAGTGAGTGTGTTAGTGAGTGTGTGTGTTAGTGTTAGTGAGTGTGTGTGTGTTAGTGAGTGTGTATGTTAGTGAGTGTGTGTTAGTGAGTGTGTGTGTTAGTGAGTGTGTGTGTTAGTGAGTGTGTGTGTTAGTGAGTGTGTGTGTTAGTGAGTGTGTTAGTGTTAGTGAGTGTGTTAGTGTTAGTGAGTGTGTTAGTGTTAGTGAGTGTGTGTGTTAGTGTTAGTGAGTGTGTGTTAGTGTTAGTGAGTGTGTGTGTTAGTGAGTGTGTGTGTTAGTGATTGTTAGTGTTAGTGAGTGTGTGTGTTAGTGAGTGTGTGTGTTAGTGAGTGTGTGTGTTAGTGAGTGTGTTAGTGTTAGAGTGTGTGTGTTAGTGTTAGTGAGTGTGTGTGTTAGTGTTAGTGAGTGTGTGTGTTAGTGAGTGTGTTAGTGTTAGTGTTAGAGTGTGAGTGTTAGTGAGTGTGTTAGTGTTAGTGTTAGAGTGTGAGTGTTAGTGAGTGTGTGTGTTAGTGTTAGTGAGTGTGTTAGTGTTAGTGAGTGTGTTAGTGTTAGTGAGTGTGTGTGTTAGTGTTAGTGAGTGTGTGTGTTAGTGTTAGAGTGTGTGTGTTAGTGAGTGTGTTAGTGTTAGTGAGTGTGTGTGTTAGTGAGTGTGTCAGTGTTAGTGAGTGTGTGTGTTAGTGTTAGAGTGTGTGTGTTAGTGAGTGTGTGTTAGTGTTAGAGTGTGTTAGTGAGTGTGTTAGTGTTAGTGAGTGTGTGTGTTAGTGTTAGAGTGTATGTTAGTGTGTGTGTTAGTGTTAGAGTGTGTGTGTTAGTGTGTGTGTCTGTTACTGAGTATGTTTGTGTGCGTCTGTCACTGAGTGTGTGTCTGTCAGTAAATGTGTGTGTGCGCGTCTGTTCATGAGAGTGTGTGTGTGTGTCTTAAGCACTTACCTTTCTCCAGCGCCGGACTCCCTTAACGCTGGGGATCTCTTCGTCCCCATCCGCCTCTCAGCTCCGAATGCACATGCGTGGCAAGAGCCACGCGCGCATTCAAACCGCCCATAGGAAAGCATTACTCATTGCTTTCCTATGGACGTTCAGCGTCTTCTTACTGTGATTTTCACAGTGAGAATCGCAGAAAATCCTCTAGCGGCTGTCAATGAGACAGCCACTAGAGGCTGAATTAACCCTCAGTGAAACATAGCAGTTTCTCTGAAACTGCTATGTTTTCAGCTGCAGGGTTAAAACTAGAGATACCTGGCACCCAGACCACTTCATTGAGCTGAAGTGATCTGGGTGTCTGTAGTGGTCCTTTAAGTGTATGTGTTTATGCATGCACTGGCATACATACCGCGGTCGCACAGGTCGCACAGGTCGCAGCCCTGCGACCAGGTGCCCGCCGCCATGTGTTGCGGCCCCAGCCTGCGCAGAGTAAGCGCTCGCGCAGGGGGGGGGGGGGGTGGGGGGCCCGGATCAGTTTTCGCACCGGGGCCCCATGGGTTGTGTGTACGCCACTGCCCACCCCCACATTGATACACAAACAATCACACGTATCTATCCCCACACTCATATATGTGCCCTTGTCCGCTTAGCTATGCTATCTCCCCAGAGCCTCCAGAAGAGCACTTACTTCTCTCTCACCCTCCAATAATAAATACAATAAACTGAAGTTCTCACTTTCTGGGGCAGTGGAGACTTATCCTTAGTAAGATTTGAAGCAGTGACCAACCAGATTGTACTGAAATAAAAAAAAAAGTATATATTGGCAATGTTTACGACTACTGATATATTTTTTCCCTGTGAAAGGGTGCTTAATTTTTAATCTCATAAAAGTAAACTTACATGTTGATCCATGTGTGTTAGAAATAGTGTATTGCATCTATCTTTTTAGTGGTTATAGTTCTGGATATCAAGTGGCTGTCAAGAGAAACGGCAAACTGCAACTGATGTGCATACAATACAAAAATATACAATTTAGGAGTTGTAGTGCACATGTGTGTATAGGTGCAGCAATGTGTGTTTTTTGGTATTTAGTGTGCATATGTTTATGTGTATAGAGGGTACAGTGTGTATGTATAGGGGTATAGTGTGTGCATAGGTGGTGTAGAGTGTGTATTTATAGGGAATATGGTGTAGTGAGTAGTGTGTGTATAAAATGTGTGTTTTTGAAAGCATAGGGGTTGTAGTGTGTGTATTAGCGGCAAAGAGTTTGTGTAGTGTTTGTGAGTGTAGGGGGTGTAGTGTATGTTTCTAGATGGTATAGAGTGTGTGTAGCGTGTTTGTGTGTGAGTGCAAGGGGTGTAATGTTTGTATGTAAGTGAGCATAGAATGTGTTTGTATGTTTGCGTGTGAGTGCAGAGAATGTAATGTGTGTATGTAAGTGTGTGTGTGTGTGGGGTGTGTGTGTGTGGGGGTGGGGGGGGGGGGGGGAGAGTCGAGCTCCTCCTCTTCTACTGGGCTGCTCTGCCTTTTACTGCCCATGCTGAATTTTTGTCCCAGTCCGACCCTAGCTGCAGAATCCCTGGCTGCAGAATATGTTGGTGCTATATGTTACTGTAATAATTGTCCGCCTGTGTAAGGAGGCTGCATGCGGTTTTCCATGTGTGGGAATGCTGCTTGTGGGATTGTATACATACAGTGAGGTTTCTTGTGGGTTTGTGTGTGTGGATGGTGCTGTTTGCAGTGTAGTATGCAAGGAGCAAAGTGTGTGTGGATAGGAACTGTTGTTTTGTAGGATGAAATGATGGGTAAAGGGAGGGATAGAGGCTGAGGTGGGTGTAGCTAGTTATGGGGGCTGTAGTAGTTACAGGGTGGAAAAGGGGCTAAAATGGGATAAGTAGGTACAGAAAGGCCTAGGGGCTGGAAGTGATGTAACTTCCACTCCCCTGGGCCCCGCCACTTTTCCTCACACAGAGCTCTGCACAGAGATAGCATGGAGTAGACCTGGCAATAGCAGGATTGCTGCCAGGTCTCACTCAGAAGTTGAGGGGGACACTTACAGTGCTATCACTAGAACATGTGAAATTACAGCTTTCTGACTGGCGGGAATCTCTGATTACCCCAGCCAGAGCATGGTGTTCAGCCGGCCGGACCTCTGACTCCCTCGGGCCCTTGGTCCATGACCGATCAGCCACATTGTTCAGTCAGCCCCTCGTGGTGCAAACATATCTGGGAAAGCAGCTTTCTAAAAATACCAGCAAAATGTAAATATAATGTCTATTCATGGCAATGTCTGTCTTTTTTTGTAAATATAGTGTCTACCTGTAAGTTGGGCTTTACGAGTTAAATTGTTTTGCATCCTGCTGTACACATTGTTGAGAGGAAGTGGGTTAAGGAAGAGGACGAGGCAATTCTTATTAATTAAAAAAGTGCGTAAGAATATTTACCACAGTGATCTAATTATAAAATAAAACAAACTTGTTACTGGTGAGTTTATAAATAGATGCTAGTGATTTATATATAAAAAATGCCACTCTGTACAAACAGACATTGAAAAGTCTAGATGCCTAATAGAAAACAAATACTTGGAAATTGAAAAGACGAGTACAGGAATTTGCATCCTCAGGGTGGAGTATAATGAATATGTTATGTGCATACCTTTTTGTTTTGCTCATTATAACACATTATACAGTGTCTCTGTGTTGCAATATTCCCAAAAGGTTGAAAAAAAACTGCTTAGATGGAAAAATAGTAGTTTTATAACATACATTTTAGCAATGATAAGTACATATAACCATATTTTCTTGTATGTGCAAATTTAAGCATTTCTAACTCTTTTATATATTGGTTGCTGTTTAGCAGGCGAGAATACTTGCATGCTTTTGTACAGTGTTCAAGGAGGAATGATGTGACATTAATTTCAGTTTATCTGCTGAAGGCAGAAGGGCTAAACAGAACCTTGATGGAGAAAGCACCAGGTACAGAGGGAAAATTTAGTGAGTCCTTTATTAAAGATTAACCATGCAAAATAAAATCAAGCCCATGTATGCATGTGGTTGGTTTTAAAAGAGTTAAGGTAAAACAATGATATTCTGTTACAACCTTATTTGTATACTTACAATCCCATTTTTACAATTTCTCTGCTGCTCCTGCTGAAAGTGCCTTAAAGTTTGACTTAAATTAATTAATGATAAACTTTGACATCATTGTGGCTGCTGCTAACTTTTATTTCATGTTATGCTTAATCACAGCAAACCTCAGATACAGTATTTTTGCAAGTTACTACATATACAAGGTTATTCATTAAAGTCAGAATTCAACATGAATTCAAAGTGAATTTCCAATTTAAAGTCATAATAGCGAATAATGAATAACCCTGATAATGTGAGTTCAGGGAACCCCTACATTTTTATCCAGTTACTCAGTTCATTTAATGTCAAAGCTAACCTACCTTTCCATTTCCTATATACTAAGAATAAACAAATACAATTGTTAAAGCAACACTGCCCCCCCCCCCCACCACCACCACCACCTAAAAAATTTATATTTAATAAAATTCACTAAAATTCCAACCCAGGCAAGAGATAAACAGAGACAAATTAGGAAATACTTACCTGACACTTCTAGACACTGGGTGGAGCCAATGCCATCTAGAAGTGTCAGTTCCCCCAGCAGTCATCAGTGACGGCGGCAGGGAATTGGCTTTATATGCATTGAAGCATGGACTCCACAAAACCTCTGAATGTGCCCTGTTGTATCTGGCACCAAGACATTAGCAGCCGTTCCTTTAAGTCCTGCAAATTGTGAGGTGAGGCCTCCATGGATTGGATATTTTGTTCCAGCACATCCCACAGATGCTCAATTGGACTGAGATCTGGGGAATTTGGAGGTCAAGGGAACGCCTTGAACTCTGTCATGTACCCTGGATCATTCCTGAAAACATTTTGCAGTGTGGCTTATCCTGCTGAAAGGGGACACTGCCATAAGAAAACACCATTGCCACATAGAGGTGTATGTGGTTTGTAACAATCTCTATGTAGATGGTATGTATCAAAATAACATCTATGCCAGGACCCAAGGTTTCCTACTGAGGTAAGCGATGAGATGTTCTCCACCATCCTCGCTGACTTGGCTCAAAAGTGCCTCCTGTCCAAACATGCATCTGTGCTAGAATCTGCGGCATTGTTTAAGGCTTGCTTCAGAGACTGGAAGGCTGTTTTACATTCTGGGGACCACAGAATTTTCTTAGTCAAGTCCGTCAGGGGTTTTGCTAAGGCACTGTATTCAGGGACAAAGCATCAGTAGTAGCCAGTAGGGAGATTTTTCTTAGTCAAGTCCGTCAGGGGTTTTGCTAAGGCACTGTATTCAGGGACAAAGCGTCAGTAGGAGCCAGCTTTCCCCAAGAAGGCCATGACTTGTGTCTTGGTACGGGGGCTGGGCAAGTTAGCTATTGCCACTATCTTAGCAGGTTCTGGCTGCTGTTTCCCACACCCCACATAGTGTCCCAGATACTGAACTTCAGCCATACCAAGGTAACACCAGGGTCAAACCGCCTGCCCTAATTCAGTCCAAAACTGTCCCTACATGAGTTAGGTGGGCCTCCCAGGTGTCAGTATAAATCGCTATGCTATGTCCAGGTATGCACAAGCAAATTCCTGGAAGTCATCAAAGAGTCTATCCACCATGCGCTGGAATGTGGCTGGGGCATTTTTCATCCCAAACAGCATGACCTGAAATTGGTGCAGGCTGAACGGGGTGACGAAGGCCAACTTAGGGATAGCCTCCTCAGCCAGGGGAATCTGCTTGTAACCCTTGTAGAGGTTGATCGTGATCAGACACCATTCCCTGGCTATGCAGTCTAAAAGCTAATTCACCCGGGCATAATAATCATCGGTCACAGTTTTGTCATTAAGTTGCATAAAGTCTACGCAAAAGCGAGTCGCCTTGTCCCGTTTTGGTACGATGATTACTGGAAAAGCCCAAGGGCTATACCAAGCCTCAATAACTCCCATCTCTTGAATTTCTTTCCGCATACCTTCTTGGACGGCCTCAGGGATGCAGTAGAAGGGCTGTCTCAGGGCTGCTTGTCCTGGAGACTCTACTTTGTGTACGGCCAGGGTAGTGTAACCCGGTTCCTTGGAAAAAGCCAGCCTCCTGGCTTCTAGTAACTAGCATTAGTTGGGTTCTCAGTCTGTCCTCTAGCTGGACCTGATCTATAGGGTTGGCTTGGGGGGTCTCCCCCAACATATCAGGTAACGGGAGGCTGTCTAAGTCCTCTGACTCTGAGGCACATATGTCAGCTACTTCTTGCTGCCTTCATTGTTAATGCTTTGGCATATTAATATGGAATGTTCGTCTCAAACTCTCATCTACACAATTGGCTATCACATAGTTGGTGTCTCATATTTGCTCGACCACCTTGCAGGGGCCCTGCCAATCAGTTTGCAACTTTTCACTTCGCACTGGCTTTAAGTTAAAAGTTGAAGGAACAGTGGTTACACTACCTGGACCAGGCAGAAAAAGGAAGCTATCAGTTGACTGCAAAAGACCCGCAGCAAGACTTGGTGGCAACAGGCACTGAGGTTTCAGTGAGCATAGTAAGGTGCAAACTATACGCAGAAGGTCCAATACGCTCAAAATCACATACAAAAGCCTCAGACATATTATAATTCTGTTATGTGAAGTGATTAAACAAAACTGAAACTTTTCTTCCCAATGGGTCACTGGTATGTCTGGAGAAAGAAGAATGAAGCATACGTTGAAAAGTATATTAAGCATGGTGCTGGCTCAGTGATGCTCTCGGGCTTCTTTGCATCCTCTGGCAATGGAAACCTGCAGTGTGTGGAAGGTAGAAGTATCAGGAAATCCTAGGAGAAAATGTCATGCCGTTTATGAGGAAGCTGAAGCTTGGTTAGCATTAGACCTTCCAACAAGATAATGATACCAAACACACCTCAAATTCCACCAAGGCTTGGTTGCAGAAGAAGTACTGGAACATTCTACAGTATCCATTACAGTCACCTGACTTGAACCCTATAGGAAATCTCTGGCGGGATTTGAAAAAAGCATTTGCAGCACACAGACCCAAAAATATGCAAGGTCATTACTAATGGAGGCCATTGCTCATGAGCAATGGGCAAAGATTCATCAGGTACACTGCAGAAGCTGGTGTCTGGCTATGCATCTCATTTGCAGCAGGTCGTAACAGCAAAAAGGTGCTCTTCTAAGTGTGGCTCTGCCAATCGATGGTTCATAGTGCTCATCGAGTACTCCAAGCACTCCACCAGATACCATAACCACCGTAGTTCCCACAGCCAGCGTTACAGCTTGGTTGGGGTCTCACTGTCTTCCTACCACTCTGGACCCAAGACAGGATCCAGCTTCCAGTGGGTAGACCTCTACTACTCCAGAGAGTATAGCAGGATAGCTCTTACAAGAGCTAGTGATTATAATCCAAGGGAGTATAAGGAGTATAGAAATCCCCAGAGTGAATATAGCTGTGCCCTCCACACATGAGACAAGGATCTATGGTAAGGGTGAAGAGTAACTTGTTTAATGGCCGTCACAACTGGCCTTATATGCAGGTCCCCATGCAAGGGGTTTCCTAATACATATTCCAGGGGCATTCCCCACTGGACCTGAGAGGGGACTATGGCAAAGTACACACTGTAATGGCTCCCAGGTCCAAAGACACTCCCAAACAAAACAGGGTAATCCCTCCCCTGGTCCTGAGAGATAATTGAGTCAGGCACTGTACTAAACTCATTTATCTCCAGGCACAAAAAACATACATTTTACAATAACTTGAAAGTACCCCCAAAACACATGGAAACCCCACAAAAGCAATATCCCCTGATATCCCTGATCTGGGGGACCAACATATCCAAAAATCACCCAGATCGGTTCAAGGGTTCGGGATTTCCATGGAAGTCATAATTTTGACCGACCGTGCACATGGTCCTATGCCCAAAACAGTTCCATGAAATCAGTGCTAACGGCCGGTCAAGCTCGGTAGTCTTTTACAGGTTTCCTGCAGGGCCCATAGTCTGTGGGCAGGAGGCTGGCAAGCAGGCTCCACGAGAAGCTCATGGCAAACTCATGTGGGAAGGGGAGTTTGTCACACTAAGTACTACACCCTGTTCCAAATTATTATGCAAATTATATTTTTCTCATTCACCTAAATAATTGATGTAAATAACAGTCAGCATAATTCTCATGTTATCAACTATTAAGAGTACAATTCAAATTTTATTGAACCAACCTCCTAATGATAACAGTATTTTTTTTTAAACATAAAAAACTTACAATGCACTGTTCCAAATTATTACGCACAGTAAGTTTCAAAACACTTTATAGGTTGTAAAGAACTGAAAATTGTCATTTGTTGTGTTTGCAGCATATTTACTGAAATCAAAAGCTATTTCAATCAAACTTACAACAACATTTTAACTTTTTAAACATTTTAACAGGTCACGTTACATTTTAACATAGGACCCCTTATTTGATAGCAGCTTCACAAGTCTTGCATCCATGGAACTTGTGAGCTTTTGGACAGTTTCTGCTTGAATTTGTTTGCAAGATGTCAGAATAGCCTTCCAGAGCATTGGATAGCATTCCCTTCATAACCCATAAAACCATAACTTACCCCTTCAAATAACGACAGACAACTTCTTGGAGAAAACAGGCCACAGCATTTATTAACACAACCAAATACTGTATAACTCCTTTTAACATATAACGAAATAATAATGATCATAAATTAACATAAACTATTTGCATATAGTCATACAGTAACCAAAGAAACCGTCCTTGCCAATCTAACTTCCCCAAGGCTCTCACCAAACCCCCTCGGCATAATAAAAACATCTTCCTTTTCAGGGCTCTCCACCCACTTGGTGGGGCCCAACCATAATGCTCCCCACTGGACGATTTACAACCCAGTGGGGACACGTCCAACCTGGTACCTGCTCCAGGTTCACCATCAGAGACAGGGGGAGGATGAGACCCGGCCATTATCCCCCTTTTTCATCTAATCTACCAAACCATCCCTTATTTGGCAAAGACAAACCCCCGCCTCGCTGTGACAACCCCCCGGGCCCAAAGCAGCAAAGGGAGAGTGGGCGGGAAACTTGTTGCTGGCCCGGCTCGTAAGTGGCACTGAGGTCAGTCTAGCCTGGCCGCCCCTTTAAATGCTGCAGCCGCCTGAGCGCTCTCTTAAGAGCCTCAGGCGGCTGCAGCTTAGCACCTCCCCTCCCCTGTAGCGTGGCTGAGCTGCACTCTGGTCCACGGTGCCCGGCCGGAGTGATAGGAAGGTGCTCAGTGTGCACCTTCCTGTCAGTCCGGCCGGGTACAGGAAACAGAAACTCCTGTTCCGCGCGGAACAGGAGTTTCTGTTTCCTGTACCCGGCCGGACTGACAGGAAGGTGCACACTCAGTGTGCACCTTCCTATCACTCCGGCCGGGCAGCGCGGACCGGAGAGCAGCTCGGCAACGCTACAGGTGGGGAGGGGGGGGGGGAAAGAGAAGGGGAGGGGGGGCAAAAAGAGAAGGGGAGGGGAGTGGGGGGGGGCAAAAAGAGAAAGGGAGGCGAGGGGGGCAAAATGAGAAAGTGAGGGGAGGGGGGCAAAAAGAGAAAGGGGGGGCAAAAAGAGGAGGGGAGGGGGGGCAAAAAGAGAAAGGGAGGCGGGGCAAAAAGAGAAAGGGAGGGGAGGGGGGTAAAAAGAGAAAAGGAGGGGAGGCAAAAAGAGAAAAGGAGGGGAGGGGGGGCAAAAAGAGAAAAGGAGGGGGGGCAAAAAGAGAAAAGGAGGGGAGGGGAGGGGGGAAAGAGAAGGGGAGGGGAGGCAAAAAGAGAAGGGGAGGGGAGGGAGGGGGCAAAAAGAGAAAGGGAGGGGGGCAAAAAGAGAAAGGGAAAGGAGGGGGCAAAAAGAGAAAGGGGGCGCAAAAAGAGAAAGGGAGGGGGGCAAAAAGAGAAAAGGAGGGGGGGGGCAAAAAGAGAAAGGGAGGGAGGGGGGCAAAAAGAGAAAAGGAGGGGAGGGGAGGAGAAGGGGGGGGGCAAAAAGAGAAAGGGAGGGTAGGGTGGCAAAAAGAGAAAGGGAGGGGGGCAAAAAGAGATAGGGATGAAGGGGAGGGGGGGCAAAAAGAGAGAGGGAGGGGAGGGAGTAAAAAGAAAGGGGGGTAAAAAGAGAGAGGGGGTAAGGGGAGGGGGGTAAGAAGAGGGAGGGGAGGGGGGCAAAAAGAGAAAGGGAGGGGAGGGGGGGGCAAAAAGAGAAAGGGAGGGGAGGGGGGGGGCAAAAAGAGAAAGGGATGGGAGGGGGGTCAAAAAGAGAGAGGGAGGGGAGGGAGTAAAAAGAAAGGGGGCTAAAAAGAGAGAGGGGGTAAGAAGAGAGAGGGGGGTAAGAAGAGAGAGGGAGGGGGGTAAGAAGAGGTGGGGTAAGAAGAGATTCCTGGTGGTTGCAGTGGTGAGAGTGAACTCTAGCCCCATAAACACACTACCCCCACACACCATACACATTCACACACTGCCCCCCATACACACACACTGCCCCCACGCACACCATACACATTTACACACATTGCCTCACACACACACACACATACACTGCCCACCCATACACACACAGCCCCCCATACTAACATTGCCACACACATACACAGCCCCCTCATACACACATTGCCTAACCATCCCGACATCCGCAAACAGAATCCTCCCCTACCTGCTGACCAGTTCGGACCCACCAATACCCCAATCCTCATGGCCCCAAAGAAATGAAGAAACGACGAGGCATACCTCTGGGAGCACCTGGCACAATTGTGCCCATAGGGTCCCCAAAACCGGCCTCTTTGGATCCACAGAAACCAACCCCTGCACGTGCCCTACACCGCATGCCATACCATAAACTCCATGGCGACAGCCACCCAACCCTGGGACTTAACCAGAAAACTAAACTGGACACTGCAAGGACACCCGGAGGACGACATATCCGCCAAAACCCAAACGCTCCAGCAGTCACAACAGACCTTGTAATGAACAGGCGAACCCGCAAATACACCCACCTCTGACTCCCGCGCCTGCCATTTCACCCATACCCTGGAGTACTTTGGCCCAAGAGGAACTGGACCTACACGACACATGAAGACACGGGCACCGGAGCACCAGACGCTGGAGCAGGGGAAGTGCCAAAAGAGAAAAGGGGGGCCGAGAGCTGGCTAATCACCTGGACAACCCCGAGGTTGGCACAGTGAATAATGACTCGACGGTCCTGTAGCTCCCGACCCCACAAATCCAATGCCACCACAATGGAAAAGCTCCAGGAAGGCAAGATTCCTGATCAAGTCGGAGGCGGACCACGCCGCCAACCATGTCAGCACACCAGCGCGATCCCAGAATTGCCCCAACCAGACAGAGCCAGCCGCGTCCGTTTAGAGGGGCGAGTCCAAACTGGACACCTCCGGCGCCTGCCAAGGTGACCTTCCAATATACTCGGTCAGGAAGAAAACCCAGAACTCCAGAGCCGAATAAAATTCTGTGGTCCCTTTAGTAGCGGCCACCAGGTGCCTGTGGGACAATTGCCCCATGGGCCTGATCCGGCAGCGGAAGATCAACCTCCCTAACAGGGACTGCAGCTTGCACAGCTGCATCCTCCCCAGACCCCTGGCCATCGCCACACCCTCTCAAGAGTCAACAAGTCAGCGAAGGCCCACACACAAAAGCCATCAAGGTAACGCAGCAACGAGCCAATCCTTGCCTCCTGCCGCACCACCCACTCCAGGAAAGCGCCGACGCACTCATCGTAAAAGCAGGTAATGAACAACCCATCGGGAAGCACGTATCCACATAATACCGACCACAAACCCACCACCCAGGAGTTGATGACAATCCATATGAACTGGCAACAAGCGAAACGTGGCTCCAACGTCGGCCTTCGTTAGCAAAGCCCCAGGGCCCACTGCCCCGACCATGCGTACCGCAGCATCGAAGGATGCCTAGGACGCCCGACATCGTTCACCAATACCCCTTGAGGGCAGGGCAAACGATGAACAGACGAAAATCCCCTGCCTCCCACTTGGGCACCAGGCCCAAGGGGGACCTGCAACTTGGGGAGCGACAGGGCCTCAACTGACCCCGCGAACCACCCCAAAGCTACCTTCCGCAGGAGCTTATCCAGCACCATCTGCGGGAAGTCGAGCACAGACTTAGAAACATAACATAGAATGTGACGGCAGATAAGGACCATTCAGCCCATCCAGTCAGCCCAATTTCCTAACCACTGACATTAGTCCCTGGCCTTATCTTATAGGTAGGACAGCCTTACGCATATCCCACACCCACTTAGACTCCTCTACTACTTCAGCTGGAAGGCTAGTCCACGCATCCACTACCCTTCCGTCAACGTAATACATCCGGGTATGATTGTGAAACCTTCGCCTCTCTAATTTAAGACTATGTATTCTTATTGCGGAAGTTTTACTTCTTTTAAACATAGTCTCCTCCCTACTGTATTGATTCCCCTTAAGTATTTAAATTGTCTATCATATCCCCTGTCTCGACTTTCACCAATCTATACATACAAAGTTCTTTTAACCTTTCCTTCAAGGTCCACACCGCCCCGAAGCCGGGCGCTCCGAGAAAGGGATCATGAAGGGAGGTGACCCCCTCCAGCAGGAGCCCCATGGCCTGCCAATTCCAGTAGCGGTTGAGCCATGGGCACATCCCGCTTACGAGCACTGGCGTCACTGCCCTGCGCCCCCACGTCCCCGTTTTCCCCGTACTTACCCCTCTTGAAACAGCAGGAGGCAGAGTGAGCCCCCACCATGATGGGAGCATTTGAGCTTAAAACAGCATGACCCACCCCACTTACATCGGTTGACGTTCAACTCCCTGCAACAACCTGGCCGTTGCTGCAAGGCCGCTGGGGTGGAGCCGCCCCCCAGGAAAGGAGAACAAACCGGGCGGCTTACGATGGAGAGCCAGGGGCCTAAGTCCATCTGATCCAACGCTACAGAGGGCAAAACTGCAAGGCGCTGACGAAATGTTTTTCATAGCGCCACCAACCCAGGCCACCATAAGTACGACATGCAGCCCAAGTGGTGTCCTGGTAACAAAACATCGCCACGCCGCACAGCCCGCTCCCCAACCACGCTCTTCAAAATAGTGAACCCCAAACCCAATTCCCAATGTATTAGGAATTTCCCATAACGGAACTATAGATCATTGCCGCCCGAGTCCTACCCCCCTAGTGCCCCAAGGGAAGAACATCCCCCCCAAGGGCCAAAGGGGAATATCTTGCGCGATTGCGCAGGGGAGGGGGGGGGGAGTGCAGCCCCCAATGATGAAGAGGCCCAACTCCCCTCCAATTGCCGCGCTGAGGACCGAGCGCAGTGACCCCACTCACCGGTGGACGCACCGTTGCGCCAGTAGAGTACTACACTGCGCGCGGCTGACCGCTACTCTTTGATTTTTTTGTTTGATTTTTTTTTTGTTTAGGTTTTAGAAAATTATAATTTTTTTATTCATCTATTTTTTTAATAAACCCAACAGGAACCCGCCTAGCGCAGGTGCCCCAGCCAGCGCAGGAAAACATTACTCACCTGATGGCACCCCAGGAACTGCTGGCGGCACCATAGAAGAGACAGCAGCATGAAAAAAGGAGTCCATCACCTGCAGCGCAGTTCCCATGGCCACTGGTGCTTCAGATGCCACCTGCTGGACGGATCCGGCAACTGCACCCAAAGCCTGAAGCAGCAGTGGAGAGGAAGAGCCAATGCTCCAGGACAGGAGGCTGCCGAGACAGGTCAGGAGAGGGGGGGGGGGGTGGGGGGAAGGAGAGAGGGGTGGAGGACAAAGAAGGACAGCAAGGAGGGGGGGACAATAATAGAGGGGGGGGGAACAACAATGAAAAAAGGGGGGACACAGTAATAAGGGGGGGACAGTAATAAATGGGGGGACACAGTCATAAAGGGGGGACAGTAATAAAGGACACAGAATAAAGGGGGGGGCACAATAATAATAGAGGGGAGGGAGGGGGCAAGTATAGCCCCTGAGGGGGATCAAGGACCCCTCCCCAACCGGCGTGCCCCACTTACCACTGCCGGCCGAGAGGGGAGGACCCCGGGCGGAATCCCACACGCGATTGCCGTGCTTCCGCCCCCCCATTACCTCCAGGGGGGGGGCGTGGTCCCCATCAGATGCCGCCGCCCGTAAAGCAGGGGCGGCGGAAGGACCGGGCGCGGAGCAGGCCGCGCGCCACATGGTCCAGGCGCACAGAGCCAGGAAGGGAGCCACTGGGAGGGAGACCCATGGAGGGTGTCCAGGGAGGGAGCCACAGGCAGGGTGCCCATGAAGGGTGACCAGGGCGCCCATGGGGAGCCACTGGAAGGGAGACCCATGGAGGGGAGACACAGGCAGGGTGCCCATGGAGAGAGCCAGGGAGGGAGCCCATGGAGGTTGCCACAGGGGGAGCCAGACTGCTGGGGAGGGGAACCTCACCGCCAGGCTGCTGGGGAAGGAAGAGGCCACCGTCTGCAGCAGCAGTACCAGCCCTGAGGGCAGACAGGATGGCTGTAAAACTGGGATCCAGCATCCAGGGTCCCAGACAGAAAATCCAGCAAGCCCAGCAACAGGAGAGGCAGGAAACATGTTGCTGGCCCGGCTCCTAAGTGGCACTGAGGTCAGTCTAATCTGTCACCACCCACTTCCTCACATCTTACACGCCCACATGTAGCATATAGCCAATCATGCATCATCCATCCCACACTCATACATGTGCCCCTGTCCGCCAAGCTGTGCACTCTCCCTGGGGCCTTTTGCTTGAGTATGCTTGAGGTTCTCAATAGGATTGAGGTCAGGGGAGGATTTAGGCCACACTATGACTTTCCCTCCTTTTATCCCCATAGCAGGCATTGATGCAGAGGTATTCTTTGCAGCATGAGATGGTGTATTGTCATGCATGAAGATGATTTTATTAAGGAAAGCATAGTTCTTCCTTCTGTACCAGGGAAGAAAGTGGTCAGTCAGAAACTCCCCATACTTTGCAGAGGTCATCTTTACACCTTCAGGGACCTTAAAGGGGCCGACCAGTTCTCTTCCCATGATTCCAGCCCAAAACATGACTCCACCACTGCCTTGCTGATGTCGCAGCCTTGTTGGCACAGGGTGGCCATTCACCAACCATCCACTACTCCATCCATCTGGACCATCCAGGGTTGCACGGCACTCATCAGTGAACAGGACTGTTTGAAAATTAGTCTTCATGTATTATTCTGCCCAATGCAGCCGTTTCTGCTTGTGAGCATTGGTTAGTGGTGGCCGAATAGGTTTATGCACAGTTGCAAGACTCTGGAGGACTCTATACCTTGATGTCCGTGGGACTCCAGAGGCACCAGCAGCTTCATATATCTGTTTGCTGCTATTTAATGGTATTTTAACAGCTGCTCTCTTAATCCGATGCATGGATCTGGCAGAAATCTTCCTCAATGTGCCTTTATCTGCACAAACCAGTCTGTGCTCTGAATCAGCCACAAATCTCTTAATAGTGCGATGATCACGCTTAAGTTTTTGTGAAATATCTAATGTTTTCATACCTCGTCCAAGGCATTGAACTATTTCACTCTTTTCGGCAGCAGAGAGATCCTTTTTCTTCCCCATATTGCATGAAAATGGTGCTCTGCTTAATAATGTGGAACACCCTCCTTTAGTAGTTTTTCCTTAATCTAATTATCACAGGTGTCCGAGATTGTTTTCAGTGATCAAAAAAGCCCTGAGATACAATGCCATCCATGAGTTAAACTTAAAAACTAAATATTTAATCTTTGTGACACTTAAATAGAATTTGCATAATAATTTGGAACAGGGTGTAAAGATACTTGACAGGGTTAAATAATGTTGAGACTGGAGAAGTCATTATAAGTTGCATTTTTTATTGAATTTGGGGAAACCACTTGAAACATTTGTTGTGTTGAACTATTTCAATTGCTTTTGTTTGATTTGCTTTTTGCAAACAGCTGAAAGTCTGTAAATTTTGACAATCAACCTGATTTTCAATGGGGGTTGAATTACTTTTCAGATTCAGAATAGTCATTGTAACAAAAAAGTTAAACCCATTGCACACCAGTACAAGTTTAACGTTCATATTTCAAACTCATACATTTATGTACGAGTTTCATTCACTAAACACAGATTTGCAGTGAATTGAAAACCAAACTGCAAAATTTAGGTCAAGCTTTGACTATAGTTGAATAAGAGAATTCTCCAAGATCAGCTATAATTTGCAATTTGGTATTCGATATTCCAGTTTTGTTGCATGAGGACAAACAAGGTAAAGGAAAAAAAGCCTTTAGCAATAAAACTACTGAGAACTAAAACTACCATGCGCTGAAACAAAACCAGGATTATTCACTAAATTGTGAATTATTGGCAATAGACCAGGGGATATTAAATTTTAGTCTGAGCTAAATTTGGAGATATGTTTCCAGTTTAATTATTATGGTCTACAATTTGAACATCCATGGTCAATTCCATAAAATTCCTGGTTTAATGAGCTACCCTGTAGGTGGTTGTTGTGACCTTGGCCTCATTCTTACACTTAAGTGCTCAGTAGGGTGCTATAGTAATCACCTTTGAATCCGATCTATCGTAATCATGGAAACGTAATGCAGTAAACACTACTTTTTCCACATGGTCAGGTATATATTATGTGTGGCGTATAACTGAATATATAAACCAAATACACAAAGGCTGCTTAATAAGAAATATATTTTCTTAATCCTTCACAATTAAAGCTGTTATAAAATGCTAGTTTAACACAGTATTGAGCATAAAAAAAGTGCAATATGCTATATTACTATCAACCACAAAGTACCATATTGTATATAGATTAAAGCATATAGAAATATAATACTATATTTGTGTCCTGGTAACATCTGTGTCCTCTGTGGCTAATCCAACCTAGAGTAAAAGTCTGTATAGATCTGTGCTACAAAATCTTTCTTCTTTCCTAAGTGGTTGGAAGTACTGTTCCCATGCTTTCAAAATGATGCTTGTCATATGGTGTGCTGAAATGGATGAACGAGGTAGGCCTGAGAAAGAAGGTCCACCGATTGATAGAGTTTAAAAAAGGGAGAGGTGGGTGAATTCCAAACTTAGGCAGGATGTCAGGAGGGAGCTGGAAGAAGGGAGTATATATAGGCGGGTAACAAACCCCTCCCACATGACAGGCATCCTGCCTTAATATATATTGATTTGTAAATGAAAAGCAAAATGTTGGATATGTAGCTGTCAATAGTGAAAATGTAAGCATTCCGGGACAATCAAAACAGATGACATGACCATGGGAAGCTTAATGTTGCTTGCAGGTTTGCCAAAGGGCAGTTTATAGTAAAATTAAGGTAAGAATCTGCATCACCATCTTCCAAGACATTTTTGTTTGACAGTCCTTACCTCTCAATTAGTTTTTAAACTAATACTTTGAAGGTGCAAATATTTTTCTTTTTTTTTGTTATTCCTTATTTTTCTAGTGCAATTAGGCTCAGACATGCACATGGTATTATATCATGTTTAACAAGCAGTGATTGTATACATGGTAGATTGTAGTAGTAACAATGATAGAAATTGCACAATTTTTAGGAAACCAATAACAAGAAACAGGTTAGGTAATCATGTTTTCGTGTATAAGTAAGGCCAGCTGAGCACAGCTGAGCACAAAAGTTATGATGCGGAGTAAAAGCCTTTGGACTGGCTATATTAGAGTGTGACTGGTAAGAATGTGTAATTAAAAATAGGTACTTCTTGTTGACAGGCTGGTACCGATAAGAGGAAGAATGCTAAGTGGACAGGGTCAGTACGGGGTGCTTAAGTGCGCACCAACTGCAGTTATACAGGCTATAAGGTGCTGTTGCTTCACTCCTTCTTGAGCATGTCTAGCATTGTGTGTGTGCCTAAAAGTGTGTATATGCAGTTGCGAGTCTGGGAGATGCTTAAGATGTAAGTATTGTGTACTTATTAGGTTTGGAATTTCTGCGGGTAGAGCTTTGGTTAGTTAGAATGCCCTGTCAGGCCTGTGCATTGAGAGTGGGAACCCTAACCAAGGTGGCTGCTGGGACGGTTGAGTAAGCCGCTTTGTGGGAGGATCAATAGGCTGTGTGGGACCTTAGGGTCTTGTGGTAATTAGTTTATCTCACAGTGGTGGTTATATTGTTGGTCATATGCAATGAAGTTTAAACACAAAAGTAACTTGTTAATAGAAAAAGACGAAGAAAAAAAAAATTGAGCTTTGTGGGATCTGGTTTCACCCGTGGTCATGGCACTGGAGGTTGTGTTCCTTCAGCTCTCGGGGGGTGCAAATATTTTATATTTTTATTGTGACACAAAGTAGTCCAGCCACAAATAATCCCAAAGCAGACATTTGTTGGTTGCATAATTGTTCACCATCAATTTCAATATTTAGTAAAACCACCTTTGGCTCAAATTAGATCAGTGTGTTTTGTGAGGTAAGCCTCAGTTTTGCACATCTGTATCTGAAATATTTGACCATTGTTATCTGAAAATTGATCATATTCTTTCAAGCTGAGTGGAAACCACTGGTGAGTTAGCAAGTCTTTCTACAGACTCTCCAACCGATTAGGGTCTGGTCTTTGAATGGGTAATTCTAAGACATTCTGGTTCTTATATCTAAACTATTTCAATGTGACTTTTTAATTAAAGTAATTATCCTGCTGAAAAGTAAATATTTTGCCTTGTTTCAGATTTCAGCCTGAAACAAATTCTCCTCTAGAATTGTCTAATGTAATTGTGAGTAGTTTCTCAGTGTAATAATAGTACTATAATGCTTCTCTGTGATGATGATGTGCAGCGTTGGCATTGGGCTATAGACATTTGGGGCTCAAGCCCAGTTTTGTGAAGTGTCGGGTGCTACAGTTTCTCTCATTTTAGCACAAATGTGTCTGCCTCTGTCAGCATTGGCCTTTTGGTTGCTTATTTGATGCCTCCTAATCTTTACACTTTTATTAACAACTTTCTCTAGGTAGAGCTGAAGTTGTGCCATATTCTTTATTTATTATTTTACTAATGGACCTAATGTTTTTCGAGGGGATTTCATAGTTTTAAATACTTATTATTCATAACCCAACACAGATTTGTGCTACACCTGAACTTTATTGTAGTCTTGCTAACATCTTGTTATTTGTATGGTGTGTTTGTGTACTTTGTGTAGATATGCTAACACCTCTAGAAACAGGTGCATTTATTTTGAGATTACATGACACTGTAATTGCACCCAGGTGCAGTTCATGTAGCTTATTATTTGACTTGTGAAAGTTTTTGGTTCTAGTTGAACTGATTTAAAGGTTTTATGGCAATGAAAACTACTAATTATGCACAGTCAAAGTCTTAGTTATGTTGTGTAAAACAAATGGTAAAACTCTAAATAAAATCCATTTAAATTTTAAGATCTAACACCACAAAGTGTAGCAAAGGACGCTGTGAGTTTATCTTTGGGAGCACAGTTATATTGTATATTAAATGTTTGTGTCATGAAGTCCCGCTGTATAATGGTAAGAATGTAGACACTAAGGTACTCATTTTATTCATGTTGTTTTTATGTTATTCAGTTTAGGCAAAGTTTGTAGACTCTAACAGAGAAAGATGCCTGCTGTTCATGTTAGCATTATGACAGAAATTGTAACACATAAATAGTTAATAGTTGAATCCATGAACGAAGAACAGTGATAGGTCATTAGAATTTCAGTTGTTAGATTAGTGGAAAGTCAGGAATGCAGAAAAAAATAGAAACACATGTTAATTTAGAAGTCATAAGACAAGGAGCCTTCTCTGTTTGTCATAGCACAAGACATTGATTGCATTACTTAGAATGGAATTGTAGTACACATTCCTCCTGTGACACATTTCCCAAGTAAGAAAACAAGAACTTTAAAGACCAGCCAAGCTAAGACCGAAGGTTTTGGTAAAGTCATCAAAGTAGTCTTGTTTTGAAGTTGAAATTAAATGTGTTTCATTGAAATGTACCAATTTTAATGAAGAAACCAACAAAAATGGAAGTTGTAGCAGACCGCCTATAGGCTTACTTCTTTATATTATTATTATTATGTTATTATTTATATAACGCCAACAAATTCCACAGCGCTTTACAGTGGGTGGACGAACAAACATGTAGTTGTAACCAGACAAGTTGGACACAGAGTGGTTGATGGCCCTGCTCAATGCTAGAGGGAATGGGGTAAAGTGACACAAAAGATAAGAATAGTATTGGACTAATGACAGTTGTAAGAGAGGAATCAGTCGGGAGATATTAACAGTTTAATTGATACGCTTTTATGAAGAAGTGGGTTTTAAATAATTTTTTGAAGAAGTGGAGACTGGGTGAGCATCTAACGGAGGAGGGAACAAGTTGCACAGGAATGGTGCAGCCCTCGAGAAGTCTTGAAGGCGAGCATCAGAGGTGGGAGTATGGACAGAAGATAGACGTAAGTCTTAAGCAGAGCATAAGGGCCTAGACGGGACTGTCACGTCCTGCTCTGTTCTGTGGAGATGTCTGGTCTTGGCTTCTAGTATCCAGTACTCTTTTTGCTATTCTTGCTTAGTTTTCCTTGTTTTTTTGGTTTTATATTCTATGTCTGGTTTTCTTTATGCTGGGTTTTTCTTGGTTCATTCCTGTAATCCACCCTTGGATTACCCAGTCTCTTGGATTCATTTAAATGTTTGTTTTATTTGCCACACCCGTTTGTTTCCATCTTTCATTATGTTTCAGTGTTCCTGCAGGCAGCTTCTCACTGCTTCTGTCCTTTCTTGCAGGTAAGTGCTGTATATGTGTTCTGAATCTGTGGTTATTTTAGCATACATTAGGCAGTGTAGGACCTGCCAGATATGGGGTACATTGGCGTTGTTGGCAGGCTTATGCAATGTATGATCATATAGTGTGACTAAACCCCCATGATTTCCATATGTAGTACTTAGTTATTTCTCCTCTTGTTTTGCCTATGTTGTGGAGATACAATCTTGCTGCAGAGCCTCCCTATTCAGCTCCTGGGAGGTCTGCTTAATTTCCTTGCTCCTAGTTCCTGGTATCCGCTGAAGCTGATTCAGGGTCTTGGTATGTGGCTGCACAAACGCTGGTGCTCAACATCAGGGGGCGTGCGGTTACCCTGCTAATCCACCTCCACGCTGTGACTCCTACTCTGAACATCAGGCATACTGGGTCCTGGTCCTGCTCCGCCGCCTGGATAATGTCTGGGTCCCGGGCACCGGACCGCCACCCTGACAGGGACATAATTGTGTATTAGGGAGGATAGATAGGTGGGAGCAGCATTATGTAGAGATTTGAAAGCAAGAACCAGAATTTTAAATTGAGCCCTATATCTTACAGGGAGCCGTGAGATACAGACCATGGTCCAACCTTCTTGAATAACCTAACTCGCAGAATCTTATAATACTTTTGTTATTTATTAAGATGTAGAAGGAAATAAGGATGTTGCTTTTGGTAATGCTTTTGTTTTTGTAGTTTACATAAATAATGGATTATGCAACAACCTAAAGAACAGCTGTGGTCCTGTAATCACTAGATTTAAGGCAACAAGCCCAGATCAATTTCATTGGACAAATCTGGCAACAAATCCGACCAATAACTTGAAGTCTTTAGGGGCACAGCAGGCAGCATGCTTATTTTTTGTTGGATCTTTCTTAAAGCTGCACTGTAATGCCGAACTTACCTTTCTTTAATCGATTCCTCTTCTCTCCCTCTGTCATGATCTGTTCTTCATTTCTTCCTGTCTGCTCTAGTTTTCTTTAAAACATAAGACAAAGTAGGGACTATTTGTCTTATGGAGGTTTCCTACGCCTGACCAGCTATGACCAGCGGAGAAGCAAAGTGTACTTTATTTCCGGTGGTCAGAGCAATTTTCCCACAATTCTCACCTTTACTCTGTGTTCTGGCAATGCCTCCTTTCACTTTTCCTGTACGTCCTGTCATTTAGACAGAATGCCGGCAAAACTACCTAATTGTGTCCTAACAGAATGAGAACAGTTTCTCCATTTGTGTTAGGATGCAATTCGGGACTTTGTTTGGATCGGAATTTCATTTGAATGAATGAAACTCTGATCCTATTCGTGGCGCAGCTGCATCTTGCAGCTACTTAGGGAGTTATCTACCAAAAGGCTGAAAGACCAATTTAGGTCTTTCAGCCTTTTGGTAGATAACTCCCTAATACCCTGGGAAATTACTGAGTATTAGTAAATTCAGCCCCTACTCGCTATACCGTGAATGTCTAGTAAACAGTGAGCAGCCAGTGGCCCTAAATGAGAATGTGGGGGGGAGACCTATTGTCTTCTCCCCCAGCCCTCACACCTGAGCGGTGGGTGTGGCCCCTAAATAACAACAAGGGGGGTGGCATTGTCTTCCCCCTGGCCACCATCCCTGAACAGCGGGTGGGGGCCCTAAATAACAACATGGGGGGGGCCTATTGTCCTCCCCCCCGGCCCCCACCCCTGAGCGGTGGATGGGTGTCAGGGTTTCTTTGCTATTTTAAACAGCAACCCTTTTCTGTTTCAGTGATTGAGTTTCAGCTGCAATCACTATGAGCTCCTTCTGCTTGTTGCCACGGTTACTCACCTGTTAGTAGTAATCAACCCTGCTGCTAATCAGTTCTGCCTATTTAAGCAGCTAAGCCCAGAACCTCCTTGCCCTTGCGTGGTTTCCTGTTCCCCAGAAGTCTCCTTGTTCCAGTGTTTCCTGTTTGCTCCTGGTTCCTGACTCCGGCCTTGTTCCTGACTCCGCTGCTCTCCGTGCTCCTGATCCTGGCTTGTCTGACTACCCGCTCTGGTGACTGACCCCTGCTTGATTCCTGGACTTTGCTTTTGATATTTATTTGTTATTTATTAATAAAGGTGTGTTTGCATCTACTTCTGCCTCTGTCTGGTTCCTGGTCCCTGACATTACGCAAGGGCCATGAATACAGATGGTACAGGCAAGACACCTATACCTAACCTATTTACCCGGTGGGACCAGCAGAACCACCATTTGGACCAGTATGCCCATCTGGATCCAGTACCCGGCCAGCCTGCGATTGCGGCCGCCTCTGCCTCACTTCCTGTTCTAGCACCGGTTGTAGCCTCCAAACCTGTAGCGGCTAGAGAAATGACTGGGTCTGTCCCGCTCCCTCAGTATTTTGGGGGCAACCCAGCACAGTGCAGAGAATTTATAAATCAGGTTAAAGGATACTTTGAAACCCTGCCCCAGGCATTTCCTACAGACAGTGACAAAGTTCACTTCATGATTTCTTTGCTGTCTGAAACGGCCCTAGCTTGGGCAAAACCTCTCTGGGAGGCAGAGAAGCCTATTATTTACAATTACCCTGAATTTGTTGCATCCTTCAAAAGGGTTTTCGATATTCCAGCTCGCTCCACCCCTACTGCCGAACTACTCATGTCTAATGCTCAGGGCACAAAAACTATTGTCGAGTATGCCAGTGAATTCCGTACCATGGCAGCAGAAGGTGGCTGGAACAACGAGACTCTCGTGGCTGCCTTTGCACAGGGTCTCTCCGATGTGTTTAAAAATGAGATTGCAGCCAGAGAATTACCTAAAGATCTCGAGGAACTGATATCATTTGTCACCCTCATTGACATCAGACTCCGAGAGAGATCCTCATCCAAGGAGCGCCTGCGAAGGCCTCTTGTAAATTTGGCACCGAGCTTTTCTTGCCCATCCGAACCTCCCATGCCTCCTGGTCCTGAGTCCTTTGTCTGTGTGGAGCCAAGGCGGTTAGGCTTCTCACGCCTCTCGGTCGAGGAGAGAGCCTTTAGGAGGAGGGAGGGCCTGTGCCTATACTGCGGACACCACGGTCACATGTTAAAGTTTTGCCCGATCCGTCCGGCAAAGGGTCCGCACCCAAGATACTGTCAGGGGCAGATCTTGGGTGGTCTTTCTGCAGACCCAAAGATATGTGTGGGCAAACCCTTGGTGCCTATTATCCTCTCCTGGCCTGATTCATCCATTGAAACCCGGGCATTTCTTGATTCTGGGGCCGCAGGCTTGTTTATAGATTGTGCATTTGCAGCAAAGCACTCTATACCCTTACAGTCTCGCAACTTCCCACTAGCCTTCAAAGCCATCGATGGCAGACCAATACAGCCAACCCACGTGACCCAAGAAACCGTGCCCATATCTCTGGCTGTAGGGGCTCTACATCATGAGACGATCCAATTCCAGGTCATTTCCTCTCCATATTACCAGGTTGTTTTGGGATACCCTTGGTTACAGAAGCATAACCCCACAATTGATTGGCGCAAAGCTGAGATATTATCATGGTCCCAGCAATGCACAGTGTCCTGTCTCCAGAAACCGGTCAAAGTTTTGGGCGCATGTTCTGCCTCTTCCTTACCCGCTGAGTACCAAGAATTCCAAGATGTATTTGACAAAGGTCAAGCCAGCGTTCTGCCACCACACCGTCCGTATGACTGTGGTATCGAACTCCAACCGGGTACCAATCCTCCCCGGGGCCGGATTTACCCACTGTCTGTAGCAGAGAATCGAGCCATGGAGGAGTATGTTACCGATGCACTGTCTAAGGGTTTTATTCGGAAGCCATCTTCTCCTGCCGGGGCCGGCTTTTTCTTTGTAAAGAAAAAAGATGGCGAGTTGAGACCCTGTATCGACTATAGGGGTCTCAATCGCATTACTATTAAGAATGCCTACCCCATTCCATTAATCACGGAGTTATTTGATCGCCTCAAGGGAGCAACGGTCTTCACCAAACTTGATCTGAGAGGGGCATATAATCTCGTCCGGATAAAAGAGGACCACGAATGGAAAACCGCATTTAACACCAGGAGCGGCCATTACGAATACCTAGTAATGCCCTTTGGTCTTTGCAATGCTCCGGCGGTTTTCCAAGAATTTATAAATGACGTCCTGCGAGATATGCTGCAGCAATGTGTGGTGGTTTATCTTGATGATATTCTGATCCATTCCACATCTCTCGAGAACCATCACGCAGACGTTTCTCGTGTTCTACAGAGACTTAGAGAAAATAATCTGTTCTGCAAATTGGAGAAATGTGAGTTTCACTGCAAACAGGTCACATTCTTGGGATATGTTATCTCAGATGCTGGATTCTCTATGGATCCGGAGAAACTTTCGGCTGTACTAAAATGACCTCGACCTAAGGGTCTTCGCTCTATACAACGTTTTCTGGGCTTCGCCAATTATTATCGGAAGTTCATACGCAACTTTTCTTCCTTGGTTAAACCTCTCACGGACATGACCAGGAGAGATGCTGATCCACAGCATTGGTCACAGGAAGCCATTACTGCCTTTGAGTCTCTCAAAGTCGCCTTTGCTGCTGCTCCTATACTGGCACACCCTAACCCTGCCTTACCATTCATTCTTGAGGTAGATGCGTCTGAGACAGGAGTGGGCGCCCTCCTGTCTCAACGTCCTAACCCAGAGAGCTCCAGGCATCCGTGCGGGTATTTCTCGAGGAAATTGAACCCGGCGGAATGCAATTACCAGATTGGTGATAGAGAACTTCTAGCCATAATTTTAGCTCTCAAAGAATGGAGGCACCTTCTTGAGGGTACTTCAGTGCCAATCCTCATACTCACAGACCACAAGAATCTAACATATCTTTCTGAAGCTAAGCGACTTTCCCCCCGGCAAGCTAGATGGGCTCTCTTCCTATCAAGATTCAATTATGTGGTTTCTTACTTGCCCGGTACTAAAAACATTCGGGCTGATGCCTTGTCTCGACAGTTCTCCCCTCCATCTAGAGAGGAGATAACCCCTACTCCTGTGATTCCTCCGGACCATATACTGGCAACCATCCGTACTAACCTCACCTCACCCCTAGGCGAGGAGATTCTGGCTGCACAAAGTAATGCTCCTCCAGAGAAACCTAATGGCCGTTGTTTTGTACCTATTAACCTCCGTACGAAACTATTGAGTACATACCACGACCCCAAAGCAGCTGGACATCCAGGCAAAAACCAGTTAATCTGGTCCGTCTCCCGGCAATTTTGGTGGCCTAGTCTCCGTTCGGATGTCACCGCTTTTGTAGCTGCCTGTCCTGTGTGCGCTCAAAATAAAACCCCACGACGCCCTCCAGTGGGTCTCCTGCAAACCGTACCTAATGGTGAACGACCCTGGACCCACTTGTCCATGGATTTTATCGTAGATCTTCCGGTCTCCCGTGGCAATACAGTCGTTCTTATGGTTGTTGACCGATTCTCGAAGATGTCGCATTGCATTCCCTTGAAAAAACTACCAACTTCCCAGGAACTTGCAACAATTTTTGCTCGGGAGATCTTTCGTTTGCATGGGTTACCCAAAGTGATAGTCTCAGATAGGGGTAGCCAGTTCGTGTCCAGATTTTGGAGAGCTTTTTGTACGCAAATGGGAATTCAGCTTTCCTTCTCCTCGGCCTACCACCCGCAATCCAATGGTGCAGCGGAACGAGCTAACCAAACACTGGAACAGTTTCTGCGTTGCTACATTTCTGACCACCAGAACAACTGGTCTGATCTGCTACCCTGGGCGGAGTTTGCCCACAATAGTGCGATTAATGCCTCCTCCCGGCTATCCCCATTCCTGGCAAACTATGGGTTTCAACCGTCCATGTTACCTGATACGTTCTTGCCACAGGGGATACCGGCATTGGAGGAACATCTCAGGGAACTCCGTTCCACTTGGGTGCAGGTTCAGAATTCTTTGCAACGCACAATGCAGAACTACAAACTCCAGGCCGACCGCAGACGCCTTCCTGCACCTACCTATCAGGTCGGAGAGAGGGTCTGGCTGTCTTCCCGCAACCTACGCCTCCGTGTTCCCTCACAAAAACTGGCACCCCGATACGTTGGGCCATTTCGTATACTTCGAAGGGTCAACCCTGTAACTTACGCACTTGACCTTCCTGCTAACATGCGCATCTCAAATGTTTTCCATGTTTCCCTCTTGAAACCGTTGGTTTGTAATCGCTACACCACCTCAGTGCCACGTCCACGTCCTGTTCTGATTGACAATCATGAGGAATATGAAATACACAGCATCATTGACTCACGGGTCTTCAGAGGACAGATCCAATACTTGGTGCACTGGAAAGTATACGGTCCAGAGGAACGCTCCTGGGTTCCAGCCTCTGATGTCCATGCACCATCCCTCCTTCGTTCCTATCACGCCCGCTTCCCCATGAAGCCCGGACCCACCAACAGAGATAGGGGGAGTCGTTGAGGGGGAGGTACTGTCAGGGTTTCTTTGCTATTTTAAACAGCAACCCTTTTCTGTTTCAGTGATTGAGTTTCAGCTGCAATCACTATGAGCTCCTTCTGCTTGTTGCCACGGTTACTCACCTGTGAGTAGTAATCAACCCTGCTGCTAATCAGTTCTGCCTATTTAAGCAGCTAAGCCCAGAACCTCCTTGCCCTTGCGTGGTTTCCTGTTCCCCAGAAGTCTCCTTGTTCCTGTGTTTCCTGTTTGCTCCTGGTTCCTGACTCCGGCCTTGTTCCTGACTCCGCTGCTCTCCGTGCTCCTGATCCTGGCTTGTCTGACTACCCGCTCTGGTGACTGACCCCTGCTTGATTCCTGGACTTTGCTTTTGATATTTATTTGTTATTTATTAATAAAGGTGTGTTTGCATCTACTTCTGTCTCTGTCTGGTTCCTGGTCCCTGACAATGGGGTCCCTAAATTAAAATGTTATCCTCCCCAAGGTGACTAGGGGTCACCCCCCACCCCGCCAAAAAATTAAGAAAACTCCTACCTGCACCCCTTACCCTAAAAATAGTGAGGGGGGAACAAAAGAACTAAGTACCTATAACAAAAATAAAACTTACCATTTGATGTCTTCTTTTTTCTAAAATCTTAATTTTTCAACCCCTAAAAAGGACAAATAAAAATCCATAATACCCGTCACCAATAAATGCTGGTTTTATTCCCAGATCAAGTGACAACTAACCAATAGAGGGAAAACCATCTATAGTTTTTCAGATGCTTTGCAACTACTGAGGGGTTTACTGTAGACCAGCAGTGTTACAGTGTGTTTCACCCTTGCTCTGCCTGTGTAGCGAGAGCCTTGGTCATTGATTCTAGTGCAAGACTAGGTTTCGCTTTCTGCTGTATTTAGCAAGCAGTCACTGCCTGGGACCCTTGAAATTTTGAGTGGGAGATAGTACATTGACATTGTTCCTAGTATGAGACTAGGCTACCAACATATAGTTGTTCAAAGTTTACTTTCTGTTAACTGTTTGGAAAATGAAAATCCTATTTAAAAAACAAAAAACAAAATTGTTTATGTGAGTGTGTTCAGTCAAATGTCTGCTATGCAAACAGGAAAAACATTTCATGGCAATCCAGGCACTCTAAACTGATTCCAGGAGCGCTTAAAAACCAAATAAAAAGAATGCCCTTTCTATCAGCAATGAATACATCCAATCAATCACAGTGCATCCCACGGTAAGTCTGAAGCAAGCAAGTCCTTGTTAAAGATCTTTAATCTAGCAATGCCAATGCTGACTTAAAAGCTTTTCACTACTGAACTTTAGGTTTCACTACTGAACAGAAGGCAAGCAATATTTATTTTTTCCATGAAGATTTTTTTTTTCATTTCATTTTTATTTATTATTTAATTATAATTTTCTGGGTTTTTTTTGTCAGTTCACATACACCAGCTTGTACATGGAAACCATTTCCAGTAAATTGACTCTATATATTGGGAGCTACTTATTACTAAGTGTACTTTATATTTAAACTAATGTAGATGGAAAAAAAAACATTTCAGTAGGGCACTTTTTTTTTCAGAAAGTCATAAAAATATGCAAATTGTGATTTATTTTAGAGTGTAACACTGGGGATGACTGCATTTGGAGTGTTACATAATTTTTTTTTGCAAATATTGCATTAGGCATCAAATAACATCTTAACAAAAGAATGCTAGCAGCTGAAAATAAATCTATTTTAACATTTTCCATGGGCTAATCTAAGCTAAAAGCAAAATGAGTCACGTAAGATCCACATTCATTGGAAACTGTTACTTAAAAATAAACAAAGGATGCCTTGGGAAAAGCATATGTTTTAGGAAAGCATTGTAATAACTTGCATATCGATATTCCTTAGAATAAACAGCTGTGCGACCTGGTTGAGGATATAACTGCATTTGGTATGGAGATATATAGAGGTTCACAGATGTAGTCCAATTCCCACAGTAACCTTATTTAAGTCATTACTGTAGAACACCAGGTGTCACTTTTCTGAAGCTTTGTTTATGGAGATTTGTCCTAATAAAATGTTTGATTGTTTAAGAGAAATATCAAAAGTACAGTGAAACATGAGAGAACATTATCATAACATATCTGTAATCAACAACACAACAACTGAAGTTAATTATGAAAGAGGTAGCATGTTGGTTTTAGAAACCGGTACATTGGGGGAAACAATTTAGAGAAAATAAAAGCAGCAAGTAAAGAGAGAGAATAGAAAGAGCAAAGACGTGATTACAGGGAGACAAAGAAAAGGAATAGGGAGGTGCAATGAATAAAATAAACCAGTATTATACTTATATGAGGTGAATCTCTGAATCAACCTAAAAGTAGAAAAATGTACATAGCATAATACTGTAACACATTATAGGCAGAATTAATCGGAGGTAATGGGTCACTCACGATCTGCAGAGCCTTAGGAAGCAGGCTCTTGCTGAAAAAGCTTGTGAATAATCAGCTTATTCTGGCTATCTCCAATGATGTTTGGTAATCAGGTATTTTTCTCCCACACCACGGATACAAAACCAGATGGATTTAACCCCTTAAGGACACATGACGTGTGTGACACGTCATGATTCCCTTTTATTCCAGAAGTTTGGTCCTTAAGGGGTTAAATAAAAAGTTTTTTACTTTCAAAACAACAGTAAAACAAGGCACAATGCGTTTCAACCATAACTGGCACTCCTAGCAATGTCAAAGCGTTCTAACCCTGGCATTCAGGGACATTCCATTACCACTGAACAACTTTGCATATTGGGCATGTAAGCTATGGTGTCACAAATCTGCAAACTCAAATCTGAATTTCAGAAAAGTCTTCTATCGTAAAGTTAAGGCAGTGAAATCTCACATAACACTGATAGGCATCCCCCAAGATGAAACCGTAAAACTACAAAACCTTTTCCATATAAAATGAAGACATATCAGAATAGACAACCTACCAAACAGGTAGGATATAAAAAACTGATATTATGGTATTTGTGTGTCGAAAAAGCCTATGTTTTGCATGGGCTATAGGGATAGGATAGGCTATTCCACTCTCATGCACTGCTATCACTTATTTTCTCTCTTTCTCCCTGTAATCACTAGAAAAAACTGAATAGATTTCCTGGAAAACCAGGAAAAATATATAGGTGGATTGGCGCTTTTTTTAAAGGTCAAACGGTGCAACAACTCCCAAGTGCCAAAGAATCACCAAAAAGCACTTTCAACATACATCATTGATAATAACAAAGAAAAGGAATAGGGAGGTGCAATGAATAAAATAAACCAGTATTATACTTATATGAGGTGAATCTCTGAATCAACCTAAAAGTAGAAAAATGTACATAGCATAATACTGTAACACATTATAGAATTAATCGGAGGTAATGGGTCACTCACGATCTGCAGAGCCTTAGGAGGCAGGCTCTTGCTGAAAAAGCTTGTGAATAATCAGCTTATTCTGGCTATCTCCAATGATGTTTGGTAATCAGGTATTTTTCTCCCACACCACGGATACAAAACCAGATGGATTTAAATAAAACGTTTTTTACTTTCAAAACAACAGTACAACAAGGCACAACGCGTTTCAACCATAACAGGTCTTCCTCGGGTGCATAATCTAGTGAGTACACTACATTCTGATTTATATATGTAGGTAATTAAACAATCTAAAACACATGTTAATTGAAATCCATATATGGTCTTTCCGTTTGGATGCCGCCATATTGGGAAGGTCAAAAACCTTCTTTCTATACAATCAACATAAATACATACAAAACACATCCACTAATAACAAATTAAATTTTTCTACTTTTAGGTTGATTCAGCGATTCACCTCATATAAGTATAATACTGGTTTATTTTATTCATTGCACCTCCCTATTCCTTTTCTTTGTTATTATCAATGATGTATGTTGAAAGTGCTTTTTGGTGATTCTTTGGCACTTGGGAGTTGTTGCACCGTTTGACCTTTAAAAAAAGCGCCAATCCACCTATATATTTTTCCTGGTTTTCCAGGAAATCTATTCTGTTTTTTTCTAGTGATTACAGGGAGAAAGAGAGAAAATAAGCGACAGCAGTGCATGAGAGTGGAATAGCCTATCCTATCCCTATAGCCCATGCAAAACATAGGCTTTTTCGACACACAAATACCATAATATCAGTTTTTTATATCCTACCTGTTTGGTAGGTTGTCTATTCTGATATGTCTTCATTTTATATGGAAAAGGTTTTGTAGTTTTACAGTTTCATCTTGGGGGATGCCTATCAGTGTTATGTGAGATTTCACTGCATTAACTTTACGATAGAAGACTTTTCTGAAATTCAGATTTGAGTTTGCAGATTTGTGACACCATAGCTTGTGACACCATAGCCCAATATGCAAAGTTGTTCAGTGGTAATGGAATGTCCCTGAATGCCAGGGTTAGAACGCTTTGACATTGCTAGGAGTGCCAGTTCAAAGTCATGTAACACTGCCCCATCAACTGTAGTGCAGTTTGCCTTTTAAGCATTGAGAGATAGTTGCAGGCAAAGTTGGTTTCCAGTCTTCGTATATTGAATGCAGCTAATTAAGTTTCACCTCTTGTTAAAAGGCTGCACCTTAGTGTAAATATATATCGCAATATACAGCATGAAAAAATTGGCAAAAGTTCCAGCAAACAGGTGGTCTCTTCTGTGGCTTTGAGAATATTACATATGCGCAAGTAAAATATTTTTTGGATCTGTTAAACCATTTGATTGGTTTGAGATTTTGTATAAATTAATAGGGATGTGCATGGGGAAAATTTTCGGTTCAGCTCGGCATTCCGAAATGCGGGACTTTGGCAATTCGGAACTTCGGTCTTCGGAACTTCGGTTCGGAACTTCGGCACTTCGGAACTTTGGCACTTCCACACTTCAGAACTTCGGCATTTCGGGACTTCGGCACTTTGGGACTTCTCTTGCAGCCGCTTAGTAGATAACTCCCTAATTCCCATCGTATTAGGGAGTTATCTACCAAAAGGCTGAAAGACCTGAATTGGTCTTTCAGCCAAATTTACTAATACTAAGTTTTTAATACTAAGTAAAAAACTGGGGCCCACCTCCCGAGCCCCCACCCATGCCACGCGAATGGGGGCTTTTAAACTAAAGGGGGTCCTGTGTCCCCCCCGGTCCCCACCTCTGAGTGGCGGGTGGGAGCCCTAAATCAGAAAAATGGGGGTGGACCTATTGTCCTCCCCCCGGCATCCACCCCTGAGCGGCAGGGGCACCTATTGTCCTACGTCAAGGGGGGGGCAACCTATTTTCCTCCCCCCGAGCGGTGGGTGGGGGCCCTATTGTCCTAGAATAAGGGGGGGACCTATTGTCCTCCCCCCAGGCCCCACCCCTGAGTGGCGGGTGGGGGCCCCAAATTAGAATAAGGGGGGACCTATTGTCCTCCCACCCAGCCCCCACCCCTGAGCAGCCCTGAAATTAGGCTCAGAGCACTCTGGTTGGTTGGTTTAAGTCTCTACATTTTACACAGCGTGGGGAGGTTCTTTGGAATTTTCCCACACTGTGTAATTTGACCAATCAGAGAGTTATGAGTCAAATTACACAGAGTGGAAAAAATTCCAAAGAACTTTCCCACTTTGTGTAAAATGACACAAAGCACTCTAATTGGCTGGATTTCAAGCTAACCAATCAGAGTGCTGTGACAGGTAAATGTAGAGACTTACCTGTCAGTCTCTTCATTTACCTGTCAGAGCTCTCTGATTGGATAGCTTAAACCAACCAACCAGTGTGCTCTGAGCCTAATTGCAGTCACCTAATTGCAGTCACCTATATTTTTTTTTAGGGCCCCCACCCGCCGCTCAGGAGTGGGGGCCGGGGGAGAGTACAATAGGTCCCCCCTTATTCTAATTTAGAACCCCCCACCACTCAGGGGTGGGGGCCAGGGGGAAGGACAATAGGTCCCCCCCTTATTGGTATTTAGGGCCCCCACCCACTGCTCAGGGGTGGGGCTGGGGGAGGACAATAGGTACCCCCTTATTCTAATTTAGGGCCCCCACCTGCCGCTCATGGGTGGGGGCTGTCGGGGGAGGACAATAGCCTCCTCCCCATTATTTTGCATTAGGGCCCCCACCCGCTGCTCTGGCAATACTGTGCTTCGGAACTTCGGCACTTCAGCAACTTCGGCACTTCGGAAATTTTGGAACTTCGGCAATTCAGCTATTCGGACATTCGGTAGTATCCGAATGTGTGAATTGTCCGAAATTCGTCAGAATTAACATTCGGAATGAAACGAATTGCACATGTCTATAAATTAAGATGAACCTTTCGATTTATTCTGTGAAGAGTAATAGGTGGTGGAATTAGATTTGAGTTAGCTCTATGCATTGTTTAATGCCAGCTTTATTATAAAGTAATTTATAGTAAGATTATGGATTCAGTTTTCTATAATTGTAAGGTGTGTAATTCTTGTTTGAGGCCTTCTAGGTTGATTTGTGTCTGTCTTTGCCTTTAATTGAGCATTATGTTGCATCCCAAAGGGGGATTATTTTGTATGCCCAACCCTTCACCACAGGTGCAACATGATGTGGTAGTGGATCAGCTGTTCTCAGAAACAGAAAAAGGAGGATACATATGTAAGAGGATGGAGCTTCCGTCACAAAGTATATGCCTGATCAGTCATTACCCATGTCTGCAAACAATGCTGAATGTGCATTGCAGCCTAGAACATGACGATCTTTATATTTGATAAGAAATTGGGGAAATTGTTCCCGGTGCTCCTTATGTGACCTCCAACAGTCAATATCCTTTAACTAGAAAAGAGTTATCTTTCATATGTTAACTATTACATTTTTCTTTTATGTATTTAACAAAGGAGTTGAACTTCTCTTCATGGAGTTGCAAGATGAAAAATAGAAGGGCTTCTAGCACTGACCCCTAACACTTTAGCTAAAAGTGCTCATAAAATACTTTATTTATTGCCACTCTTGTCTTTAGTTCTTAAAATCCAGACTTTTTCCTCCTGCTTGTTTAACGCTGCAAATCTACTGTACACAAACAGCTATGGCTCTCTGTGTGGATGGATTTCTTCCAGAGGTTATGAACATTGAACAATAACACAGGAGGTGGGGAGGGCAAGGTTTGCAATCCAAAAGCAATATCATATCCAAGGTAGCTGTGGGGAGAGCAGGCAAAGCTGACTTTTTTAGGTAAAAACACCATCATCAAAGGGAAGACCTTAGATGAATGTGGTGGATTTTATTTCAATGAAAGCAAATGCACAGAGGTTTAGTCAGTCATTATATGTTTTATTTAATAATTCTCCTGCCAGAAAATTATGCCGAACATCTATTACATTGGTTAACCACGTTCATTTGAGTGGTTCTTGGAAAAGATTGATCTAGCTCTTGAAGTTTTAAGGAAGTAAAGCTTCTTTACAGGGGTCACGCATTCCTTGATATCCTTCATTGAATTTAGAGGGTTTTATAGCGAAAGTTGGCAAAGCCGTTTAGACATCAAAAATGTGGCCAAAGGGGAATAATGTTTTCTGTCATGTTTTAAAAATATTTGTTTTTCTATCCAATAATGTAATAATAATAATGTAAATACGGTAAATCAATTACTTTAGAGCTGGTGCTAACAAGAGTTTTTTGAGGCCTCACTCTACCAAGAGTCTTAAGAAAATAAATATGCCTACACTGTGCTTAAACATCAAAGCCTCTTTTATTCAAAGATCTATTTTAGGTGTCATGTTGCAGGTCTTTTCAATACTAGTCAAGATTACTGAGGCCCATTCATTAGTATTGAATCTAATAACTTAAAAGCAACCTCACGTTATAAGAGCCAGATCAACTATTTTGAAATATGTTTTTTTTTATGTTGGCCAGTTTAACTTTTTTATTGGCTAACGTAAGTTCAATAAATTGCAGGAAACACTCATTTGTATTCAGTATGTATTATACAAAATGTAATTTTATTGATACATTCAAAAATAAAGAAGGCAACTTAGCTGTATATTTATAGTTTAACGTAGAAGCTTGCAAGCAACTATGAGACGGGATGATTAATTCAGATTCCATTCTATTGATGGTATCTGTACAGTCCCAATAGCTTCCTTAATGTTTTGTCCCAGGAGATAGTGAAGCCGTTATCATTCTTCTTCACAGCTTGTCACATGTTAAGATACCAGAAAACCCACATATCTGTCAAACAATGGGGGGCTTTTGTCTGATATTAGCGAACTTGAAAATGCACACTTGCAAAACATACTGTGACATTCTAGCTCGATGCAGAGACTTGTGCTATATGACAAACAACACCATTGGGAATACACTTTAAAACATATTTTTCCTGGTTTTGTATGATTTCATGCTACTTTTTCCTCATCTTTGCTGATTTATTACTCCTGCTACCCTGGAATATCCTTATGGCTTTGTTAAGATTGAGTAGGCAATGAAAATAATTGTATTTACTATCAACATTTTCCAGGTTCTGATGTTGCCACTATCACTTTCAGTTTAATTCGGTATGCAATCTAAATTAAAAAAATAGGCAACTTCATGACACCCTAAACAACATTAATAGTCCGGTTTTGATAAAAGTTAAACATTTGAAGATAGTGTAGTAATTTTGCAGGGGGCACCAAAAACTAAATTGTCCCATATTATCTAAATATGCTTGAGATGTGTAACTAATTGCAGAAGTATAGCTTCATACCTTGCAACATTAGGATGCATGCAAAGTAGGTTGGGAGGGTGGGACAAAAATCGATAGGCCAGTGGCACAAATTAAAGAGGGCAGGAATGGGCCTGTCTATTGAAGGGGCATGTCAGGCAGACTGATGGGGCATGGAGCCTGGGCTTCCTTGTGGATGGTAGTATAGAAAGTGACACAAAAAACTGAGTAGATTTCACACAGCCTTACTGGAAGACACAAAATCCTCCATCCAGATAGAGGCCGTCTCTCTGAGAACAGAAATGCTGCCCTGGATCAAAATGTACAAACACTGGAGGCTTCCGCCTTACAATCAACCCATAGAACTCAGGCTACAGATTTAGCTGTGAGTTAGGATATGCTCCTCTTCATGATATAGACAATTGGAGCTGTTGCCACAGCATTAGGATTCAAGGTCTACTGGAACCACCGGCTGGTGGAGAAACTGCAGGATACCTTAGCCCAACTTTTCTGAGACATCCTGGCAGGAGAACAACCACTGCCAATAATGTTCGGAAGAGAGCACATTGGCCCTTATACTCACAAAGGCCAAAGGTAGCCCAAGGGAGGTGATATGCTGTCTTCAGTTCTTAAAAGGAGCACAGCGAACTTTACAAACAGGTACTTCCCTTCCGTCTCCAGGTCTAACATAGAAACTCATGGGTGTCACTAAGGTGACCTGGAATCACTGGAACTGCCAAATTGGAACCTACAAGCGATGGAGCCATGATCTTCATTCTGAAGGGAGGAGAGAAGGCAGGATGCATTTGCATAGAACCACACTCCATTAAGGATTAATGGAAGTACCTCCAGTCCAGAAAAATAGCAACAAATATCTACCAGGGAGGCTTTGCCCTATATTTCACTCACCAACATATGCACATTCAGCTGCCAGGCCAGCACTAGTAGCCCACTATAGCCCAAGCCTTGAAATGGACATTAGGGAAGCTTGAATCTACTTTACAGATACATGAGGTCCTGTTCCTCACCCTTCTGGTGAGTTTCAATAGACATTACTATATGGTGGATCATGAGCTATTGATTACCACTGAGCCAGATGCTTCATGAGAATGGACAATGCTCCAAAAACCCATTGCATAAGGCTCTTTCCAATCACAGGCACATCAATAGGGATTATAAATTTGCTGGTCCCAGTATGGACTCTCTATTGCAATTGGTCACACAGAAATAAATATTGGGGTTCAAGCACCAATTTGGGGGAGTGTACAGAAATACAGGATACTCAGGTCTCTTTTTTGTTGTTGAATTATACCTTGTATTTTTCTGTTTGCTGCTATGAGAGGTGGTTGTAGCGGAGCTCCAATGCCCCAACTAGGTATCTCTACTGAGTCCTCCTCGAAGCTGTAAGAAGCACTGTTGTGATCATAACCCTTTCCCCCCAGTAACTAGCTGACATAGTTCTGGGAGTCAACTGAGGTTTATTATGCCACACTCAGCCTTTTATGCACAGACCCCCAGCATGAGGTTTCCATAGAAAAAAAGTACAAACCCCTCCCAAGCGTCTCTGTGTCTGAGAAATAATTGAGTCAAAAGAAGGATAACTCAATTATCTCTCAGTTACAGGAAACAATACAAAAATATACAAAATACCCCAAAAACATATCCATAATATACAGGAATCCCACAAATGTTATATCGCCGAATAGCCCAGATCTGAGCCCCCAAGTTGGTCAAATAGCACTCAGATTCATTTGGTAGAATGGAATTACCATCCAAGTAAAGTTTTGAGAAGCCGGTCACGAGGTAGCCCAAAATAGTTCCACAGGAAAAGAAGGAACGGCTGGCCTATTTTTTCGGAGGTCCTGTGTGAACACAGACAAATGCTTCCCATGACTTTTAGGGAGTGAATACTCCCCTGAGTCGATAGTTCCTTCCTCCCGAACAGCTTTTTTCCTAACTTGTCTAGAAGCTGAACAGGTCGCGGTACAGTTTTCCCCAGCATTCGCGGATTGCGTAGCAAACAAAGAGTTCCATGCATCCGACGACCATGTATCGCTACATGTGTTCGGGAGACAAAATGGCCACCATTCACTAGAGTATGTTCATATATACAAATGCCAGCCACCCAGGGAAAGCACTTGAGCTAACTGCTAGTTTGCGGTTAACAAGCCAGGGGTGGTCGGTGTTCTGGGGGTATAAAAGGGGGAAAACACGAACAATGAACAGGGGATGTTACGGCAGCTGAACAAAGGAGAATAAATCCTAAATAGAGAACCCATTCTGCTACAATGATGTTTGTGGAGGGAGTAGTTGAACAGGTAGATGTGACTGTTTATCTAGGTGTCTTAGCTGGTGAAAAGCAGCATTATGTCCTAGAGAAGCAAAAAATTTTTTTATGTATATAAACAAAAAAATGGAAACTACAAGTGCTTTTAGATTAGATTTCAAATCAGATCAGAGGGGGCATAACGTGATGGTTGGCACAATGCATGATTGAGGACCTCTGTAGACTTTTTTTATGCAGTCCCTTTTCATAAGTGCTGCTCTGGTTAGGAAAAGAGTGTGAAGGATTAACTGCAGAAAATATATGTTTGGGATTCTCCATGCTAGATAGCATTACTTTCTTAGTGGACTGAAAACTGCCATCTTTGCTTGACTCTTGTAAATTATTTGGCCTTTTCTGGTGTTATTTAACCTTCTCTTCTCTGTACGTTTTCTCTCTGTATCCAGTGATCTGCATTTTTTGTGTTTGTAATATGTTCCTTCTACCATGACAGACATGCCCTGTGCTCATGACTAAAGCCACAAACATCTGAGAGAATTCCGACAGTGTATTTAGGGAGCAGAAAGCAATTTACATTCAATAGTGCCCATAATCTACATATTAAACAGGTCTACAGAATAAAATAACTTTTCTGGTGAGTGGTTTGCTATGGTGATAAGCATGCTGGGAATATAATTCATCACTCTTCTGCATAAACAAGCCTGTAGGGATCTTTTAGTTACATTTGTCTGTCAACTTTAATATACCCTGCATACTATAGTTTACTTTCAAAATGAACAGCTGTATGTTTTAAAAGCACTTTTCCATATCTTTGTGTTATTTTCCAGTAATGCATCTTGGTTGCAAGGAGCCAGTACATGTATGGCAAAGCAGCATTTATCATCTCAATGAAGCCATCATAACAAATATGAGGGGGGAAAAAAGTGGTGTATCTTCGCTAAACAGTATTTTCTAATGAGTGTGTTATTCCTTAGGTAATTTTTTTTTCAGTTCAGCTGATTTGATCTTGGAAGGATACTATAGTCACCACAACCACTACAGCCTAATGTGTCTATGGCCTGTCCACACAGGGTGAGCACTGTTAAGACTGCCAGGGAATAGGCAGTCTTTACATTGTTGCATAGAAACACCTAGAGTACTTCCTAGTCCACGGCTGCAGAGTGCAGCACTGGTGTTCAGCATCACCACACTCTGCATGGAGGCAATGAATGTTCACCATAGAGATGTTGATAGGCACAGTTCTGCATTTTGCTGTGTGTGCACAATATCCTCCAATGCTTTCCTATGGGAAATAATTGGATTGGCTGAGATCATCAAATCTGATGATCTCTGGCATTGAGGCGGAGCCAGGCGGGTGAACAGAGACTAGCGTGGTGTGGGAAAAAATGTGAATGTAAACACCTTTTTACTGAGATTGGATGGGGTTGGGGACCTTAATAGTTTAACACTATAGTGTCAAGAATATATGTATGTTTTCCTGACACTATAGTGTTCCTTTAAATTTTAATATCCCTTTGAAGTCACTTAGGATTGTTACTTTAGTAAATAGACGTGAATGTGTTTATGGCATACTTTAGGGTGGCTTAAGGTACACCTGTGTGCCATAGCATACTCTTTGGAACAGTTATATGCCAGTTCAGTGATTTTCTAACAGGAGGGACCCATTGAAGGTTTAGAACCAGTTTGTTGGTTCAAATACAAGGCTAAAAAGTGACACTATAGGCACCCAGATCACTTCATCTCATTAAAGTGGTCTGGGTAGAGTATACATGTTTTCTTAACCCTGCAATGTAAAACATTACAGTTTTTGAGAAACTGCAATGTTTACAATAAAGAGTTAAGATTGCCTCTAGTGTCTTTCTACCAGACAACAACTAGAGGATCTTTCTAGAGTTCATGGAGTTTGACCTAGGCAATGCTTTCTTATAGAGAAGACCTATTTTGCAAATACCCCCAAGAGTAACATTTCTAGTTGTGATGTGGTGGTTCAAGGAGCAGGGTAAGGTACTTGTATTTACATGAAACCCCTCCTAAACACTGGAAACTTCACTCTGTGCATCCTCTTCACCTCCTGATTTCATCTGCTATGAGCCACGTCACTGCTGTACTCTCAGAAATGTTTAAAAGCACAATACTGAGGTCTATAGAGGATCCCGCAAGATCACGGAAGCCTCCATAGATCAATGTCTGAATCCCTCAGCTATATATTGTGACAGCTGCTGGTACTGGGCTGGTGGCGCAATGTTTTGTCAAACTTAAAATTAGCAAAGTAGCCCCTGGTTTTTTAGGATTTGTTTGGCATTTCAGTGAAATATCAACAAGTCAGGATCAGTATTTCATGAAGATTGTATCTTTACGAAATACTGAAAAGCTGTTTAAAATACATCTGTAGTAATGAAGTGGTCCCCGTGTCAGTCCTATACTCATGTTCATCAAACAAGTACACATACATTATTAAACATGTATGATAAATAAATAAACAGGCAACATGGTTAACATAGATTTTATATATATTGATACAAGGAAGATAAAGGAACACTATAGTGCCAGGAAGACAAACTTGTTTTCCTGGCACTATAGGTAGGGGTGGGCTGGGGCAGGGGGAGGGGGAGGGAGGCAAATGCCCCCCAGGCTCCCCTAAACCCAGGGCAGCCTGCTTCCAGCAAAAAAAAAAAAAAAATCTGAATGGGGACTCCGATTTTTCAACTTACCTCTCTCCCTGCAGCCAGTGGAGTCGGCCGGCCTCTTCCTGATGATGTCAGGAGGAGGGGGCGTAACTTCCACTGCTCTTCTCATAGACATAGAATACCTAGACGCCGCATTCTGTGCTGAGCGGCGAGAAATGCGGCAGCCATCTTGGACCGGTCGCCGCTCTACTGAAGCTATTGAAGAACATTTGGAAAGCCCATCTCACTAAAGTGAAGGACTTGGGGCACTTATAGCCCTTAATGCCCCTACCCCTTAATACCCCTACCCCTACTCCATGCCATTAATGCCCCTACCCCTAATCCTTAATACCCCTACACACACAGTGTTAATACCCCTATCCCAGCACACATAGTCCTTAATACCCCTACCCCAGTATTAACACTGTAGGGGTAGGGGTATTAAGGACTAGGGATAGGGGTATTAACACTGTGTGTGTAGGGGTATTAAGGATTAGGGGTAGGGGTAGGGGTATTAAGGGCTATGAGTGCCCCCAAGTCCTTCACTTACCTTTATTGAGATGGGCTTTCCAAGGGTTCTTCAATAGCTTCAGCAGAGCGGCGACCGGTCCAAGATAGCTGTCGCATTTCTTGCCGCTCAGCAGAGAATTCCATAGACGTGCGGCGTCTAGGTATTCTATGTCTCTGGCTCTTCTCACAGGACCGCTGGGGAGTCTGGGAGAAGAGCAGAGGAAGTCACACCCCCTGCTCCTGACATCATCAGGAAAGGCCTCCTTCACTGACTGCTGCTGCTGTAAGCTGGTTGCTGCTCCTGCTGGCTGCTGCCCACCCCTCCCTGAGCTAAGGTAAGACTCAGGGAGGTGGAGAATACAAGAAAAAACAGAAGTGTATAGGCGCTCACTATAATACAACAAAATAATAAGGGCTGCTGCATACAGTACAAGGATTCCCAAAACTTTGTGTATTGGTGAAACAGAAAATGAATATGGCGTATACTGTGCCCAGAATTATACGTACATACACCTGGAGAAGGGAGGGCTGGTAAATACCTCAAAATGATAAAACAGAAAAACAATAATAGTGCAATACAATTTTGTAAAGTGTGAGATATTAGCTAAATAGCTGTAGGAAAACCACTCACATTTGATAGAGCTATATAAGAGCTCTGCTGTGTTGCTTGTGGACGGTATAATCCCTGTCTAAGGATACAGGATGATAGAGATGGTACTGATCCTCCAGATGCGAGTGCAAATAGAATATAAAAGTGGAAGAGAAAAAACTCTGATAGTGTATTAAGTACTATAAACTGTAATGTTTAAAGAAAGTAATGTACTTACAATTTATAGAGCAAGACCTGCTCTAGTTTTCACAGCATGGGTGGTACTATCACAACCTAAGGATATGATGGCACCAGGTAGCAAACATGATGCAAGGTGAAATAAAAAATAGTTAAAGAGTATTAAAATTAACTATTTATTATAAAAAACATATATAACATAAAAAATATGTGTAGGTACAAATACATGTCCAAATAAGTCCCACTTGACGCGTTTTGCCTCTCCAGAGGCTTTATGAAAAGTGTGGTCCTCTAAGTGTCCTGTATAAATATGGAAAACTTGATTGTAGAACGCTACCTGGTGAATGTTCCTTCCGGTTTCGTGACGCATACCGGAAGTGATGCGGCAAGCTGGTGATCGCCAAGTTCCGGCCGAGGTCTGTGTTCCACTGTGAGCCGCACGCGTCATACCCGGAAGTGACGCGGCATAGCCTGGATCTTGCTGGTCATGTGTGCTATGCTTGGAACGCACGCATCGTCAATAATGGCGTGCATTGCGTTCCAGGCGCTGATAGCCTTTAAAAATCATAAAAAGGGCAAGAGGATCTTCATACATAATCAGTAAATACTGATTAAAAAAAAAAAACATGTATAAAGAATATATAAAAAACAGAAATAACTAAAATTAGCATTACAATGAACATGACTGAAGCACCACATGACTGAAGTAGGAACATTAAGGTTATAAATAAAACCATTAATAGGATGCTGGCATAAAGCATAACAGTCAATACAAGTATATATAGTGTACATAAATGCACTGCTAATAACCATATACTTGTATAAGATTAGCAATATTTATGAAGACATTCAACATAAGATTATGCAGTACTTAGATTGGGTGTCAAAAATACTTAGTATTTATTATATCTTACAGTGATACTTTTGGAAACATAATAGCATGCCTCAATAAAAGAAAAAAAAATATTTGTATAATAACAAGTAGATACAATTTGGTAGAAAGAGGGGAGATCTGTGAATACATATTATGCAGAAAGGGAAAGAAAGGGAAAGGGAAAGACAACCCATAAAAAAAAATTCCTACTAGTGGTGCTTCAGTCATGTTCATTGTAATGCTAATTTTAGTTATTTCAGATTTTTATATATTCTTTATACATTTTTTTTAATTTGTAATCAGATCCTCTTGCCCTTTTTATCATTTTTTTTTCCATGTTTAGTTTTTATTGTTTTTTCACAACGTAATGAATATGACAATGGGGTACAAAAGGGAAAACGCGGAGGGTATTAGTTACATTCTGTTCAATACCATTACATGTTCAATCGTTTTATACAGTCGTTTTATACACTTGTTTTATACAATGGTTAGACCAAACATTTCATGTTGTACAGTGGAATATGCATCTAGGTATTAACACTGGTTTGGATAGTTATGCATATGACATGGACGTTGTCCTCAGTCATTATCCTTGTTTACTGCCAGAGCTCAGATGGATAATATATGTAACTTGGTTGTTTGCGGTGGGGGGGGGGGGGTACAGGGAGTAAAGGGGGAAAAACCAGGAGAGGAGGTGGACTGGTATACTTAGACAGCGACCCTGAATATTCTTTGTGCAGTGGGGGGTAAGAGGAAGAGCACGTAAGAGCTCACTCGTACCTTGGCTTATAGGATAGCATTACTCGAGTGTGAGTTCTGAGATGCACATTGCAATGCACATTGCATTGTAGTGTGGCGTGTTTACCATGTTTTAGTGTGGCTTAATCGCTCTCTACTGTGTGTGTTTGAGGTTTTTCACTTTCGTGCAGTGCATCAGCCAACTCGCCCATCTTTTAGCGTGTGTCTCTGTTTGGCCATTCAACCTGTACGCCATACACTCATAATCAGAAATAGCGTCAATTCTGTTCCACACTTCTAGAGGGGAAGGGGCATGTTTGCTTTTCCAGTGACTGGCTATACTGGTCTTTGTTGCTGTCAGCAGGTGCATAATGACCCATCTGTTGTTGTCTAAAAGCAATTCTGGGGAGAGATGGAGTAAATAGCATTCCGGCGTAAACAGTATTTTGCGTGGTGTTAACAGTTCGATAGCTTGTTCTATCGCTCGCCAAAGTCCCCTCAGTAGTGGGCAGTCCCAGAATATGTGCCTCATGTTTCCCTTGTGGAGATCTCCAGCATGTGTCAGGTACCGATGGGTAAATGTTCGCTAACTTGGTAGGTATGAAGTACCACCTCATCAGTATCTTACAGTATGCCTCCCAATGGGTCAGGCTGTGGGACACCTTTCTCGTAGCCTGAATTGTTTGTAACCATATTGGAGTGGGGACACTGATGTTTAGTTCTGATTCCCATTGTTCTATGTATTTGTGTTTGTGGAATGGGTGAGCGTCGTTTAGTGCTGTGTAACATAGGGATAGTGGTTTTAGTTGCGGTCTTTTCCGTATGCAGTATAGCCCAAAATGTGTTAGTTGTGACTCATCGCATTGGCGTGTTTGTAGGGATTGGAGAATATGCTTGGTTCTGATGTATGTGAAGACGTCCCTAGGGGGGAGTTCAAATTCCCGTTGAAGGACTGGGAATGGTTTGAGACCTTCCCTTGAGTATAGTTGTGATACTGAGATTATTCCCTGTTGCCTCCATGGTCCTATATTGATATCTACTGATAGTTCTGAGATTGTGTGTATTGGGGCAAAGTACATGATTTTGTCTGTGCCTGTGAGCAAACGTGCCCATTTCCTCCACCTATCTATTAAGAATCTCGTACTGGCCAGGGGTTTATGTTCGTTTGGGTCCCATGTTTTGTATGATCTTAGCATAGAGTTTACTGTGTACGGTCGTATGCAGGCATTTTCTAGGGGGGGTCCAGATTTGGGGGGTAGTGCGTGATAGTGCGTCTAGCCCTTGTGCTAGGACTGTCGCTCTGTAGTAAGCTCTAACGTTTGGGGTGCCGAGACCGCCTTTGTTTGGAGAGAGCCATGTGAGGCGTCTGGCTATTCTTGTTTTTTTTTTTTCCATATATATGCATTGAACATGTTCTGGAATCTTTGAAGTAGTTTGTCGCTTAATGGTATGGGTATGGTGCGGAATAAGTATAGGATATGGGGTAGTGCCATCATTTTAACAGTATTAACTCTCCCTAGCCATGATATTTCTAGGTTTTGCCATGCGTCCAACTGTGCGTGGAGCTTGTAGGTTAAAGGGATATGGTTTTCTTGAGGCAACTGGCTGTGTGATTTGGTCAGATTGATTCCTAAGTATTTCAAGGAGGTTTTCCTCCAATCAAAGGGGTGGTGCGCCTTAAGAGACTGAAGCACATTTGAGGTGATGTTTATGGGTAGTGCTTGCGTTTTTTTAAGATTGTTTTTGTAATATGATGCTTGTCCGTATTGTAGAAGAAGTGTCATCCGGTTTGGGAATGGAGTAAGTAGGGTTTGTGAGGAAGAGAAGTACGTCATCCGCGAAGAGAGCTATTTTGTGGGTCCCTGCAGGGGTGGATAGACCCTCTATTCCCTGGTGTTTTTAATGTGTAGTATAAGAGGTTCCAGACAGAGTATAAACAAAAGTGGGGATAATGGACAGCCTTGGCGTGTGCCGTTGCTAATGTGGAATTTATCTGATATGAATCCGGAGTTGAAGATCCATGCCGGCGGGGACTGGTACAAGGCCATAATTCCCCTCAGGGTTTGTGTTGAGAGTCCCATTTTAAGCAGTGTAGCCTTCATGTATGCCCAGTTCAGGCGGTCAAAAGCCTTCTCGGCATCGAGCGCCAGAACTGTTCCTGCTTGTTGTCTGGTTTTTGCCCAGTTGATTAAATTTATAGTGTCTGGTGTTGTCACCTGCCTGCCTCCCCGGGACAAATCCCGCTTGTTCTATTGATACTAAGTCTTTGAGATGGATTTTCAGTCTTATCGCCCAGAGTTTTGCATATAGCTTGATGTCTGCATTTAGTAATGATATGGGGCATAAGTTTTCGCATTGTATGGGTGGCTTGCCGGGTTTGGGCAGAGTGACCACGTGTGCTTCCAACATTTCCATTGGGAGGGTGCCCGACAATTTTATGGTGTTAAACAGGTTGGTGAGATGTGGTGTTAGGAGCGGTTCTAGTTTATGATAATAGTAATTAGATAGTCCGTCTGGGCCTGGAGCTTTGTGTTTGGGTAGGGAAAGGATGGCCCTGCGAATTTCATCGTTTGTAAACGGGGCGTCTAATTGTGTGCTTGCTTGAGATGATAATTGTGGCAGAGATATATCTTTCAAGAAATCATCTATATCTTTGATGTTTGGTTGTGGCAGTGTGGAGTCGTTTTTAAGATTGTATAGTCGGTCATAGTACTCCGCTAGTTCATTAACAATCTCTAGCGGATTGTGTAGCTTGCCTTTTGTGGTAGATACAATGTAGGGAATTTTGGATTGCAGTTTAGTTTTTAGTTTGTTGGCTAACATTTTGCCTGCTTTTTTCCCCTGTGTGTAATATTTGAGTTTGAGTGATCGCATCCACCTTTTGGTAGTTATAAGGTCGAGTGCGTGTAATTCCTTCTGCACCTCATTGATGCGTGCAGTTAAGGATTTGCGTGGGTTGGATTTGTTTTGTGTTTCTACGTTTTTTAGTTCTCGTTGCAGGGATCTATGGGTGTCAATTATGTGTTTTTTGCGTTTTGAGCCTTCCCTAATGAATATGCTTCTTATGACCGCCTTGTGTGCGACCCAAATGGTTTGGATTGGGGTGGAATCTGTCATGTTGTGCGTGAAATAGTCGGACGCCTCCTTGGTTACATTATCTAGCACTTGTGGGTTGTCTAGGAGACTTTCATTTAGTCTCCACTTCTCTCTACCTCTAGCTTGGTGTAGGGAGCGAAATGTGATTGTCAGTGGAGCGTGGTCTGACCAGGTCTTCTGGCCTATTTGCACTTCCTCTATGTTCATCAATGTGGCTTTATCTACCAGACATAAGTCAATTCTGGAGTACGTTCAATGTACCTGCGAGAAATAAGTGTAGTCTCTCTCTCGCGGGTATGTAGATCTCCAAGCATCATATAGGTTGTTGGCGAAGAGTGTTTTGCTTAATTCGCTACAATTGGAGACTGCGTGTGAGGTTGGGGGTTTGTTTTGTTCCCTTTGTATGCCTAGTGTAGGGTCCAGGGTACTATCGAAGTCTCCACATATGATTGTGTGTCCTGTTCGGATTTTGTCTATTAGTTTCATGGATTTGCGTATAAATGTGATCTGGGCCTCATTTGGGGCGTAGAGGGAGACGATTGTGACTAGCATGCCATTTAGGCTACCTACTAGAATTAGCAGTCTACCCGTCGTGTCCGTATGTCTCTGTTTCCTGAAATACCCAGTCTTTGTGGAAGAGGATGGAAACCCCCTTGGATTTGTGAGGTGAGTATGCATGGAATACCTGGGGGTAATGAGTAGAGCGTATTTGGGGAGGGTTGCGGATACAGAAGTGTGCCTCCTGGAGATATATGATAGCGGGGACTGGCGTTGTGTATACCTTCAAAGAACAACATAAAACATATCAGTACAAATTGCAAAAACGGGGTTAAACTTAAGGGGAAAGAACTAAAGTCGACCTGCCTGGGCAGGGACATAATCTGCCTCTTGTAGGAGACTGCCATCTCTCTATGTTTAGGCAGTGGGGTGGTGGGAGTCTCCGCCGACATTTAGCCTCTATTGGTAAATTAGCCTTTTGAGCCTTCCTATTGTAAAGGAGCTCAAGTGCGCTATATGGGGTGTCCGAAAATAAGTTCTCAGTACCATTAGGCCTTCCAAGTTGCCTGGATGTCTGTCAACAGAGGCATACGTCCGTGATAGTGCTAGTAGTATGGTTTTAAGGAAAAACGGCTGTGTGAAAGATGATGCTCCCCTACACAGTGTAATATTACTTCTAGGTTGGTTAACATCATACAGTGTAATAACGTGCCCATATTAACAATTAAATACATAACATTTTACAGTGGTGGTTTAAAGTAACTACTTGTAGGCTTTGCTAGTATTGCTGATGCAGAGTAAGGTCTTATTTATGTAAACTCAATAGCTAAGTAAATTCAATATCTAATGGCAGCGCTGACATGGTTATTGCCATATGAGGCTTAACAAACCACCATTGCGCTGTATACAAAGCTCGACCAACCCTGCACAATATGGTAAGCGTTCAGTTGGTACCTCTATCAATGGAAACTGCGGGGTGAGGCTTAGTGCATCGTTGTTATGTTGTACATTAATATTACCGGTTTGGCTAGCATAGTATGGTAAAACATTGCGTTTACATCCCTATTGATACTTAAGTGATCGAAGCCACTCTGGTACTGCATGGTAGTTTCAGATTATTAGTCCTCATGATGTATTGGCGGTCTCGAAGGTGATCCCACCATAGTCCATTCTGCTCTCATTTTCTTTGGGTGTGGCTTCTGCGGGGAGTTTTGGCCCAGGTTGTGATGAAGGCCCCATTCTTTGATGTTCGCCATTCCAACTTCTGGTTCTAAGATTACTTCTGTTTTTCCTTTGTGCCATACCAGTAGTTTGGTCGGGTATCCCCATCTGTAGGATATTTGGTGGTTGCGCAGGGTCTTGGTTATGTTAATAAACTCCCTTCTTCTTGCCATGGTTGCTGCAGACAAGTAGGCATACACGCTGCTATTCTGGTACGGGTCTGGTAGCTGGTCCAGCTAATATTGCTTCCTTGGCTTTATAATAGTGGAAACGCATCATATCTCGTGGTGTGTCGGCTGTGGGTCTTGCTGGTCTGGGTAGCCTATGTACCCTGTCCAATATCCAATAGGTAGCCTCGAGGTGTGGAACCAGAATGGCGCATACGGCCTGTAGGTACTGTCGGAGGGTCTTTGCGGATACTGAGTCTAGTATGCCTCGGAATCGCAGAATGTTCCTGCGAGATCTATCTTCCATATTCGCCACTTTTAATTTTAGGGCGGGCTGTTCGTCTTCTAATCTCTGCAGTTGGTCTACCACATCGTTATGGGCTGAGCAGATTTCTTCCGTTTTGGATTCTAAACGGCTTGTGCGCTCACCCAGTTCCTGGATGTCTTTTCGGATTTCTTTGGTGATTTGTTTGAAGTCTGATCTCAGAGATTCTTTTAAAACTTGCAGCATGGCATGTAGGCTTTGATTAGTAACAAGAGCTTCTCTCTGGGGGATTTGCACTGTCTCCTCGTCTGTGAGGTTGCTCGGGTCTGGGGATTGCGTGGCTATATCGTCGCCATCTTGTTTTTGCCGCAAGCGATCTTTTTTGTTGGGACGGATCGATTCCGCCAGTTTGAGCTGCTTGGAGGGTGCCATGAGGGTTAGGATGGTTAGTGCTCCCGGTGGAGGTATATTTTGTGCTTGGTGGGCTCTTTATTTGTTGCTGTAGGCTCGGCGGTTCACGGAGCTCGCTCGTCTTGCGAACTCTTCATGCGGTCGTTGGCCACGCCCCCCCCTTTTTATGATACTCTGTAACTATTTTTTATTTCACCTTGCATCCTCTTTGCAACCTGGTGCCATCATATCCTAAGGTGGGGATAGTACCACCCATGCTTTGAAAACTAGAGCAGGTCTTAGAAACATAGAAACATAGAAACATAGAATGTGACGGCAGATAAGAACCATTCGGCCCATCTAGTCTGCCCAATTTTCTAAATACTTTCATTAGTCTCTGGCCTTATCTTATAGTTAGGATAGCCTTATGCCTATCCCACACATGCTTAAACTCCTTTACTGTGTTAACCTCTACCACTTCAGCTCGAAGGCTATTCCATGCATCCACTACCCTCTCAGTAAAGTAATACTTCCTGGTATTATTTTTAAACCTTTGTCCCTCTAATTTAAGACTATGTCCTCTTGTTGTAAGTACATTACTTTGTACGTACATTACTAAATTGTAAGTACATTACAGTTTATAGTACTTACTACACTATCAGAGTTTTTTCTCTTCCACTTTTATATTCTATTTGCACTCGCATCTGGAGGATCAGTACCATCTCTATCATCCTGTATCCTTAGACGGGGATTATACCGTCCACGCGCAATACAGCAGAGCTCTTATATAGCTCTATCCAATGTGAGTGTTTTTCCTACATCTATTTAGCTAATATCGCGCACTTTACAAAATTGTATTGCACTATTATTGTTTTTCTGTTTTATCATTTTGAGGTATTTACCAGCCCTCCCTTCTCCAGGTGTATGTACGTATAATTTTGGGCGCAGTATACGCCATATTCTATTTCAGGTAGGGAATACACTTTAGTTTTTTTTCTAATCCCCCTTCCTCAGCCTTGTCCCCTCCTCAGCCTTGTCCCCTCCTCAGCCTCTGTCCCTTCCCTCAGCCCCTGTCCCCCCCTTCCTCAGCACTGTCCCTTTCCTCAGATCCTATCCCCTTCATCAGCCCCTGTCCCCCTTCCTCAGCCCCTGTCCACCTTCCTCAGCCCCTGTCGCCTTCCTCAACCCCTGTCGCCTTCCTCAACCCCTGTCCCCTTTCTCAGCCCCTGTCCCCTTGCTCAACCCATGTCCCTTTCCTCACCCCCTGCCCCCTTTCCCTAGCCCCTGTCCCCTTGCTCAACCCCGGCCCCCCTTCCTCAGCCCCTGTCCTCTTGCTCAGCCCCTATCCCCTTGCTCAACCCCTGCCCCCCTTCCTCAGACCCTGTCCCCTTGCTCTAGCCCGTCCCTTTCCTCAGCACTGTCCCTTTTCTCACCCCCCTGTCCCCTTTCCTCAGCCCCTGTCCCCTTGCTCAACATCCCCCCCTTCCTCAGCCCCTGTCCCCTTCCTCAGCCCCTGTCCCCTTCCTCAGCCCCTGTCCCCTTGCTCAGCCCCTATCCCTTTCCTCAGCCCCTGTCCCTTTCCTCAGCCCCTGTCCCTTTCCTCAGCCCCTGTCCCCCTTCCTCTGCCCCTGTCCCCCTTCCTCTGCCCCTGTCCCCCTTCCTCAGCCCCTGTCACCTTCCTCAGCCCCTGTCCCCCTTCCTCAGCCCCTGCCCTTGTCCCTGTGCTCAGCCCCTGTCCCACTTTCTCAGCCCCTGTCCCTTTGCTCAGTCCGTGTCTCCCTCCTCAGCCGCTGTCCCCCTCCTCAGCCCCTGTCCCCCTCCTCAGCCCCTGTCCCCCTCCTCAGCCCCTATCCCCCTGCTCAGCCCCTGTCCCCCTGCTCAGCCTCTATCCCCCTTCCTCTGCCCCGTCCCCTTCCTCTGCCCTGTCCCCTTCCTCTGCCCTGTCCCTTCCTCTGCCCTGTCCCTTCCTCTGCCCCGTCCCTTCCTCTGCCCTGTCCCCTTCCTCTGCCCCTATCCCCCTCCTCAGCCCCTGTCCCTTTACTCAGCCCCTTTCCCTCACCCTTTCTCAGCTCCTGTCCCCCCTCTTAGCTCCTGTCCCCCTTCCCCAGCCCTTTGCCCCCCCCCCACAGCCCCCATAACATCCCCACTACAGCTCCTCTCCCCCAATTGCAACCCATATCACCCACACCATGGCGCATTTCCCAAATTGTGGCCATCATTCTACTTCAGCCCCTATCCCCCCCCCACTACATTTCCTAATCTCACAATTACAGCTCATACTCTCCACTACAGCCCCTGTCCCCCCACTACAGCTCCTTGCCCGCTACTACAGCCCTGTTCCCTTACTCAGTCGCTGTCTACTGGCTTTAAAAGTGTAAAGTTTGTATGTGTGTGTGTATGAGTATGTCTCTGTGTGTGTGTGTGTGTGTGTCAGTATGTCTGTCTGTGTGTGTCAGTATGTCTGTCTGTGTGTGTGTGTCAGTATGTCTGTCTGTGTGTCTGCCAGTATGTTTGTCTGTGTGTGTGTGTGTGTCAGTATGTCTGTCTATGAGTGTGCAAGTGTGTATCTGTGTGTGTGCCAGTTTGTCTGTGTATGTGTGTGTCATTATGTCTGTCTGTGTGAGTCATTATGCCTGTAACAGTGTGTCTTTGTGTGTGTGTGTATGTCTGTGTGTCTGTCAGTGAGTGTGTGTGTGTGCCTGTCAGTGAGTGCGTGTTTGTTAATAAGTGCCAAATCAACAAGTGTGGGTGTGCCTTTCAGTGAATGTGTCTGTTTAGGGGACTGCCCCCCTTTTCAATCACATGGTAAAGGTGTTTTTACTCCCCTCTTGGTGCAATGGGCCTCTTGACTGGATTTGCCCCCAGGCCTAAGGCTGCCAGCCCTCCCCTGACTATAGGGTTATTAGATCCCCTCAGAGCCGCCCTCCCGCTGGGCTGAAGGGGTTAAAACCACTTACCTTAACCCAGCGCCGGCCCCCTCAGCGCTGGTTACCTCTCCTCCCCCAGCCAATGTCAGCTCCGATTGCGCAAGCGCGGCCAGAGCCGCGACCGCATTCAAACCGCCCATAGAAAAGCATTACTCAATGCTTTCCTATAGACGTCCAGCATGAGTTCAATGCAATTTTTGCATTGAGGATCGCGGAAGCGGCCTCTAGTGGCTGTCAGGGAGACAGCCACTAGAGGCGGGATTAACCCTCAATGTAAACATAGCAGTTTCTGTGAAACTACCATGTTTTCAGCTGCAGGGTTAAAACTAGGGGGCACTGGCACTAAGACTACTTCATTGAGCTGAAGTGGTCTGGATGCCTATAGTGGTCATTTATTGGTAACTTTACCTCTATTGCAGTTTTGTCAGTCAGGTTGATATAGGGTCTGTATGATCATTGAAAGATCCAAACATTCTTCCTTCAAGAAGCTGGAACCTGGATGTCATTTATAAGAATTATGAGGTCACATGTACTCACAGTGAGTCTCCATTTTATGGCTCTAATGCTAAGGTCCAGGATCCATCCTACACCCCTTGAAAGGAAACAAAGGACTGGTTCATTCAAATGCCATCTGACTTAAAGGACCACTATAGGCACCCATACCACTTCAGCTTAATAAAGTGGTCTAGGTGCCAGGTCATCTAGGGATAACCCTGCAGCTGTAAACATAGCAGTTTCAAAGAAACTGCTATGTTTATATTAGTGTTAATCCAGCCTTTAGTGACTGTCTCATTGACAGCCGCTAGAGGCGCTTCTCACTGTGATTTTCACAGTGAGAAGGCGTCAGCGTCCATAGGAAAGCATTGTGAATGCTTTCCTATGGACTGGCTGAATGCGTGCGCGGCTCTTGCCACGCATGGGCATTCAGCCGAGGAGGAGAGGAGGCGGAGAGGAGGAGGAGAGTCCCCCGCCCGACGCGGAGAAAGAGGTAAGTTTAACCCCTTCAACCCCCTAGAGCCCAGCGGGAGGGGGGACGAGTATGTTTTCCTGGCACTATAGTGGTCATTTAAGTATTTGTTATGAGCCAGGTCATGCAAAAAGAGAAACAAATGAACCACACTCCAATCACGTGAAGATTCTGGTGCTAAACTGGACCAAGGGCCTGCACCAGCCCCAGGGAGTAGATATCATGGTAGAAAGAGGATCCAGGCACTCCAAGTATTTTCAATCGTATTCATTTGGATAAGTGAGACACTGCAACGTTTTGACCCCCCTCTGAGGAGTTGAAACGTTGCGGTGTCTCACTTATCCAAATAAATACAATTAAAGATACTAAGAGGGCCTCGATCCTCTTTCTACCATTAAAGGACCACTATAGTGCCAGGAAAACCAACTTGTTTTCCTGGCACTATAGGGTCTTTATGCCCCCCTCACCCCCAGGGTCCCACTCCCGCCGGGCTGAAGGGGGAGGAAGGGGTTAATCACTTACCTTTCTCCAGCGCCGGGCTACCTCTTCGCTGGGGAAATCTCCTCCCTCTTCCGACGTCAGTGCTATGTTCACAGCTGCAGGGTTAACCCTAGATGGACCTGGCACCTAAACCACTTCATTGAGCTGAAGTGGTCTGGGTTCCCTTTAGTGGTCCTTTAAGTATTTGTTCAGACTTGAACTAGATTTTCCATGAACTAAATTTAGACTTAAACAATTAAAACCTTTTAGATTCTGCTATACAGCCCTGTATATGAATGGTAAAATATGCTTACCTGCATGGTGACTAGTTCTGCAGCACAATAAGGAAATCACTGACTGCTTAGTATTGGGAAAAGTTGGCCCAGAGAAGGTGGTCCTCAACATAAAAATAAAGTAACAAATAAATGATTGAGGTCCCCAAGGTACTGTTTTAACTAGAGTTGATGACTAGTGACCATCTGTGGTGTGATAAAGACTAGAGTATCAATACACATATCTGGTGCCAGTGCTCTTCTGCTTCATCCTATCCACACCAATACGTTCGTGTGAGTTGGTGATGTATAAAAGAGGTGGCCAAAAGGACTTGTGGTCTCCCTGGTCTACCTGATATTTGCTACCCTCCCATATCACAGGACCAAGAGATGCCTAATCTGCTGATTCATCAGACATGAGTGCGAGGATGTCAGGATTACAAGTTGATCCAGAATGCAGTACTGTGTCACACCTAGGACTAAGGATAACGTATAACTGGACCTTAGAATGGCTGGACTTAACGTCTCCAAGAATAGTTAAAATGCTTGTCAAGGTCAGGGACACAGAATCAGACATAAAGATGAGGGAAAGCCAAAAGTTGAGGATACCAGATATCAGGGAAGTCAAAACAAAGTCAAATACCAGAAAATCAAGATCAAGAACGCACTCTCGGATAACCATAGGCATGAAACCACAACAGGGCAATGAGCAAGAGGAGAATTGGGTTTAAATACCTCTCCTGTGGATCCGATTGGCTGAAACCGGCCTTTGACCCCAAAGGCAATTACCAGGTTTCCATGTGCATGATTTCTGCTCAGCACAAACCCTCCTGTGGATTTGATTGGCCATGGCCGGCCTTTGACCCCAAAAGTAATTACCAGTTTTCCATGTGCATGATTGCTGCTCAGCACAACTTTTCCTGTCAGGACGGTAATGTTGCCCAGCACAGCTTTTCCCTTTCAGGACAGTAAATGCCATTACCACATTTTTATGTGTGGATGAATACGTGACAGAGGATTCCCCAAGGTCTAATAATATGAACCCCCAATGAATTGTTTTCAGGGAGCTCTAATCTGTGCTAACCTCCGAATCATTTATATGCCTTCCTGTCTGCCTAACACATTTTCAAAATAAGTAATACATTAAATAAGTAATACATGTATACGTCTTATCTACCATTAAGGTTTAACGTTGAAGGATATTTCATCACCATCAGATTTCGTTGAACCATATAAACCTGTTTATAGAGCTTTCTCAAATGTATTTCTTCATTTGGAATGTATATTGACAAGATAATCATTTATAGACACTGTCCAGATTCTCAGACTTTTTCGGAATTGTAATTATGATGGAAATTAACCTCCAAGTCTAGTTATAACACACTATTAACTTCTTCTCTGTAGGTACCTAGATGTACGTCGGTTTGTGTGTTTGTGTGTTGCATTAACTGACTTGCCATTCAGTATGTATAGTCTAATGTTCTACTTTAAGATAAGTCTAAGAATGGATTCCTAATGGACAAAAAACTGATTAATTTATATATTGATGCATGGGTAGCCCATTTTGAAAATGAAAAGTAATGTATTGGGATTTTTTAATTTTCTTTTTTTTAATAAGACTTGTCTAGATGTTATCCAGCCAAACTAAACCATTTTGCACTCAGTAACAGATGCCAGTGCTGTGTATTTATACTGAATATGGCCAACTCAGGGGTTAAAAATTGTGGGGATCTTGTGAGTGGTTCATTGCACCCAGTGTCCAGAAGGTTCAGAACGTCTCTAAAAACAATGAAATAAAACAGCTCACTGGGTTTGGCAGCACGTTCAGCAGTCTAAGGGAAAAAAAAGCCCATTAGATATTGTCTGTGCTGAGATACACACAATGCAGAATCTTGGAAGCTATTTCCAAAAGCATTTCAGATTAGTTTGTTTTAATAAAAAAGTAGTATTAGTGGGATTTGATTGTCAAGAAATGAGAAATGAATCAGCTGCTGAGACACTCCTGGGCTAGGTTTAACTCTGACGTCAAGCACTCCCATACTCCCTGTAAGCTTACCAGGCAACGGATGCACAAATACACAATAAAAACTACTGTGCAACATCTGCGTTTTCTACTGATGATGGTTCCATGGGATGAAAAATAGTGACATGATGCTGGCAAAAACCAAAATAGAACAATTACAAACAACAGGATTACAACATCAATAATTAGATAAACATTTCAGTGTTGCAACTGAGAACAATGAAGCAAACAAAAGATATTTATAAATATAAAATAAATATAAAAAACATTCTCACTCAGAATATTAATGCAGGTCCACAATACCTCACCACTCTCAAAAAACAAAACAAAGAAGAAGAAAAGATAAACAAGGATGCCCAGAAATGGGAAGGGGCCAATAAACTTGCATGTAACAAATTAAGGAGTTGTCTTGGAGGGCAGTGCAATTAAATATTTACTTTCTGTGGCAGGCGGGATGGGCCTCTTCATACCTCATTGGTGGCACTTCCATGCTTGGTGTGCTGTTGTTCCTCTGAAGTGGTTGTAGATCTTCTCTTCTTTTCTTCCTTGTTGCCCTGCAATGGAAAAACAGATGAGTAATGATATCTGTCTCTCTACCCCTCCTCCTCCTCACCTGTCTGCTGTCCCTATCTTTACTACTCCTGCTCCTCTTATGTCTTGCCTGACTGTCTCCTCTCTCCCCTCAGTTTTTGTTCAAATGCACTCACTTCCCCTATGATCCTCCTCCACTATCACTGTCTCCATATCTCTCCCCAATCTTGTCCCTATCTCTTCTTTTCATTTTCCTCCTCCTGTTTCTACTCCCCCTAGCTCTGTGCTCACCCCTCCTTGCCCTTGCCCCTGCTTTCCCCCCTGCAGCTCATAATTTGATGGCTGCTATGTATACCCTCCCCCACTCTTATTGCTATGGTCACATTAGTGTAGGTGACCATGACTTCTTCTTGGTCTCCCTCTGCCGACTCCACATTTCCTCTGCCTCCCTTCGGTTTATTGGGTCACCTTCTAGTGCTGACTGAGTTAATTGTACCACACCTTTTAAACCTTCTGATAATATTATGGTTGTAAACAATGCTGCCCCCATTATTCCTTGTGTAGTTGGTCTATTTAAACCCTTCTCCATTTTGACTGGGCCAATCCCGCATCTGTTTTATTCTACTCATTCATGGGGCGAACGTTACTACATCCTGGTGTCAGGGCAGGGTCACGGTCTCATTCCACACTAGTTCCCAAAATGTCCAATGCTCTTGACTCTTTTGAGAGTTCTTCTATTTTGCAGGCACTCAGTGAGCAAATGTCTTCACAAGTGCTGCAGGTCAAAGCTGGGCATATGGCCAGTGACGCAGTCCTTCCTTAGTAGCCATGGTGAGCATTTGATGATGCGTTCCCTCCTCTGTAAACTTTGGATTTTTATTATTATAATTAATATAGCACTAACAAATTCTGCAGCACTGTACAATGGGTTACTCTGTTTCAGATCCTTCTCCTGCACTGACTGAGCCAGGTCAGAGTGCTCAGTTGCCTCCTCCCCATGAGCCTATGATTGGTGAGTGTGTGTACAACACCTCTTTGCATACTCTTTCTTCTTGTTCATCTGATAACTCAGGGTCACAGGATGAAATATCCTTGGTTCTCATGGGTAAGGAGCAGAAGTTGATGTGTAGGATGCTTAGAAAATAGTTTTCTGCTCAGTAGGGGACAAAACTTGGTCTCCTTCGTCCAGTGATGGATTGCCTGATTCAGTGGCTATACAGCGTAAGGCAGTGATGCAGCAGGACTCTTATCCCTGTTCAATATATATCTTGTGTGCACACTTAAAACCTCATATTAAGGTGACATTTTGGAGTTTTAGGGGTGGTCACAACATCGAACTCTCTGCTGAGGATCATCGTCTTCTGGAGAGGGCTGAGGATGGTATAGGTACTGAGTCATTTCACAAGTGGTAACGCAGTTTTAGGTTGTTGGCTTCCTGTATTTTGGAGAAATAGCCTGAGCAGGCAATACCTCTGCTCAAATATTTGGATCCTGTGGACTGTATCCACCGTCATTTCAGGGAGGGTGCTTCGAGGGAGTATGGCTCCAAATTTAGGTACCTTATGGCTGCCAATACATCGCTGTCTTTTAGGTTTCAGGATATGCACCTGTGGTTGCACTTGGGTCCTGAGAGGATTTACCCCTTTGATTTAGCTGCCTCCCAGCATTCTCATCCCTTTGCTTGTCTTAGAACTAGGGGTCTTGAATGTTCGAAATTTCAGAAGTAGTGGTTTGACAAGGGCACAGCATGATCTTTTCACTACATCTTTAAGTACAGCAGAGGTAAGGGATTGCACACCGAAGTTGAGTGCCGTAGAAAGGACCATCAGAAATGGTCATAGTTGCTCTGCCTTTGCTTCAAAGGATACAAACTCCACTGAGGGTGGACAAAATTGAGCATTGGTTTGAAAGCTATTCTGACAGAGCTGAGCCATTTTGGCTACTGTCAGGTTTTCTGGATTACACCCAATGGATCTCTGCCTTGAGAGCCAGGTAGTTTCCCCCTTTCAGGGGGTGTCCAAGAGGAAACCCTGCAAATTTATTTGAATTCAGCACTTGGTTTACCCGCGAGGTGGGTCAGTCAATTATGCTATTATTCCAGAGCACAGGCCAGGGCACACTCCTTGCCAAGATGGACATAGAGTCAGCGTTTCACCTGCTTCCTCTCCATCCTTCTTCTTTTAAATGGACAGACATCTGGTTTCAGGGTAGTTATTATGTTGATAGGTAGCCTTTGCGCTGTTCTGTGTTATGCTGCTACTTTAAAGCGTTCAGTTCTTTTCTTAACTGGGCTATGACAGTGACATTGGGCAAGGATTGGCTGGTACACTGTCTTGATGATTTTTACTTGTAGGACAGACAGATTCTGGCCTCTGTGAGCACCATGTGACAGAGCGTGAAGTGTGTGGATGTATGAGTCAGTGAATGTGTGTGAAGTGTTGCAGTATGTGTGTCAAAGACCGAGTGTGGAAAAGATGGAAAAAGTGCAATAGTTTTACTTCATTTAGTAGATTTCTGAGATTATGCTCCCTCCCATAATAGGTAGTCAAACTGTTTGGCAACTAATTTGTCCAACTAGTTTGCCATTGCCTCTTCTGCAACCATAAAGCTCTGCATTAAGCTAAGGCGGGTGGTGCAGGGGTGCACTCATTGGCAGATTTCACTCAGCTGATGATCTCAGCCAATGAACAGGCCCTCCACTGCATAGATTTGCTCAGTGGCATTATGGAAACTCTTTCAAGGAGCTTCCAGTCTGTGATCCTGTTTGGCCCTGGATGCATAGAGTGTTCTTTCAATGCATTATAGAGAGAGAGCCTTAAAAAAAGACAAACATATCAAATTTAAACACAAAAGATGGCCCCCAATTGTATCAAAAGTGGATAAACTAAACTTACCTTCAAAATATCCCTAAAATCAGACTTTTTTAGAAAAGCATATCAGCTGCCTTTTAACTCCTCATCCCCTTTAACATTTATCTGCTGTCTCCGAACTACTGTGCTCCCTCATCCCAAACACCCCTCCCATCCAAAATAGTCAGATTGTACACAGAGTTAACGTCACTTCAGAACGGCATAACGTGCAATGGACTATGTAATATGTGCAGAGACAACCATTATAGCATTAAAAAGTGTGGGAGAAATGTTACGTGATAGATTGCTGATTGAGATGATTCTGAAAGGTTTATAATACTCCAAACAAAAACAAAAAATCAATACTGCCCTAAGGGAAGCTGTAACGGAGCTTCCTGTACCCTTGTTGGGTACCTCTGCCGACGGATGTTCCTAGTGCTTACTCCAAGCACTTCTCCAAACACCATAAGCACTGTAGACCCCTGGTTGGGATCTCGCCGTCTCCAACCCACCCTGGACCTGCGACAAGGCTCCAGGTTCCAGTGGCTGAACCTCTCTTTCTCCAAAGAGTCAAGCAGGAACAGCTCTTAAAAGAGCTAGTGATTATCCAAGGGAGTATGAGTATAGCAATCCCTGGTAGTGATATAGCAGTTTCCCCCAACAAGAGACTATCAAAAGACTCTAGATTGAGGGTAAAGTAAGAACTCAAATGGAGACACACTGACTTTTATGCAGGTTTCCCAACAAGGGTAACGCCCAGGGGGAACAAATGAAAACAGTAATTAACTGTACGACACTCCCATAACAGAAATAGCAGATATGGCTAAACAAGCAATTTACGCTAAAAAGAGGGATAGCACATCAATCCCCTCTGCCTGTGATATAATTAAGACAGATAATGCTTTAACTTAATTATCCCCAGGCAGAAAAAACACACATTTTTATAAAGTACCTACCATAAGTACCCCACAACACAACATAACCCCATAAATGTTACATCCCCTGATAACTCTGATCTGGGTGAACAACATATCCAAAAATCACCCAGATCAGAGGTTCGGAAATTTTATGGAAGTCATATTTTTGCCCAGGTGAAGTCAGGATTTCATGCCCAAAACAGTTTCATAGATTCGCAGCTAAGTGCTGCTGGAGGACCGACAGGGAACCACAAGGTTTTCATGACAAAATAGTAATAATCTAAAAATGAAAAACCAGTCTGGACCTGATCAAATCCCAGCATTGCTGTTGAAGCTCAGTGCGCCGGCAATTGCTAAACATGTCGCAACCCTAATTAACGAAACCTTGGTGTCTGGATACATACCCAAACTTTGAAAGACTGCGAGGGTAGTACCTATCCATAAAAGTGGTGACACTACTTTGGTTTCTAACTATCGCCCAATATCATTGCTCCCAGTATTACCAAAAATCTTAGAAAAATTTGTCCATACCCAACTATGTGAGTATTACCAACAATCAAACTATCTGACCCCTGATCAATCGAGTTTTTGCCCAAATCACTCCACTACAACTGCCCTCTTAAAAGTTTGCAATGACATCCAAACTGGCATGGAACAAGGAGACCTAACTGGAGCTGTTTTCCTTGATTTTGCAAAGGCCTTTGACACAGTAGACTATGACATTCTAATGCACAGACTCAAAAACTATTGGTGATAGTCCGCTAACTTGGTTTCAATCATATGTATCAGATCGCTCGCAATATGTGTCTATTTCTGACAGCGACTCCCTTCCTCTCCCAGTCACGTGTGGTGTTCCCCAAGGTTCCATTCTCGGCCCCCTACTATTTACATTATTAAATAAATGATCTGCCTAATGTCTGCAAATCCTCTAATGTACACATGTACGCAGACGACACAATAATCTATGCAAGCAAATCCGATCTACTGCAGCTTGAGGTTGTGCTTCAAGGCCAGTTTACAGAGGTAGAAAAGTGGATCGCAAAAAACAAACTCTTCCTAAACACTGACAAAACTGTCACAATGATCTTTGGAACATTACCTAAATTACACAAATTACACAATTCCCAACTATCCATCAAAACAAATTCAAATAGCACACTGACCGCAGTCCACTCTTTCAAATACTTGGGTATGTTGTTAGACCCCAATCTATCTTTTGGCCTCCACATAGAAAAACTTGCATCTAAACTTTATCCAAAACTAGGTGCCCTGTACAGAAACAAATCCTGCCTACAGTAAAGGAAAAGATTGTACAGGAAATGCTGATGCCAATCATTGATTATGGGGATGTAGTATATACACCTGCACCGCAATCCCACATTAATAAACTCAATACATTGAATAAATCTGCTGATTTGCGCTACAATGCAATTACAGGACCCACCTTTGTGACATGCTAAAATAACTAAATTGGCTGTCGCTGGAATTCAGACGCACCCTTCATCTTTCCAGCCTTGTGTTTAAGACCTTTTCTAGGAAGTTTCCACCCTACCTGAGCAGAATGCTCTCCTCGACTGTTCCCACCTCCTATAACCTCCGATCCAGTACCAGCACTTTATTTAGTCTACCTCAATACAAAAATAAAGCTGCCGATCCTCCTTTTCCTACAGATGACCACAATTATAGAACGACCTCCTGCACACTTTAAAATCTTCCCCAAACCTAAAGTCCTTTAAGAGAGGGGGACAGGGACGTAAGACAAAAGGCCAGTGCTACCATCTTAATGGAGCACCGGGCAAGAGGCACATTGATGTCCGTGTGACCGGCGGGAGCACATAAAACCACTCTCCCACCCGTCACTCTCTCTTACCCCTCCAGATGCGCCAGCCAAATGAGGCGTTAAAGTTAAAGCCTCAGAGGGGATGTGAGCTGCGAGGAGCGGCAGTGACTCGCGGCTAATGAGCTCACATTGTGTTAAGGGCTGCTGGGATACATGACGTCATATCCCAGCGGCCAAGTGTTGGAAAGAGAGAAGGCTGGCCACTGGTAGAAACTTGTATAATTTATTTAAAAAAAAGTGTTTCTAATCTAGAAAGTGTCAGTGTGTGTGTTTGTGTCAGTGTGTTTGTGTCAGTGTGTGTGTATGTTTGTTTCAGTAAGGGTGTGTTTGTTTGTCAGTTAGTGTTTCTGGCAGTGAGTGTTTCTGTCAGTGAGTGTGTGTGTTTCTGTCAGTGAATGTGTGTGTTTCTGTCAGTGAGTGTTTTGTTACAGTTAATAAATTAAATGTTCATGTTCATGATTGCTCATTTTTTTAATCCAGTTTTTAGCTGACATGTTTGATTGTTCCAGGATCTTAGCTAGGTAAAATCTGACAAAATTATAAAAATCACAGAATTTCATAGCCCCAAGTTTTACCCTCGACTTATCCACGAGTCATAGCATATTTCACAATTGTTGGTCACAAAACTGCACTCGACTTATAAACAAGATCGACTTATACACGAGTATATACGGTATATGCCTAACATAGGGGTACCTCCTTACCACCCTCATTACACAACCCTATCGGAACTCTTATAAGGATATAGGGGTTCTGGTTTAAAAACTATTTCAAATGATTCTGAAAGGTTTGCCTGAATCATTTTAACCATTTTCCATCCATATTATGCAAGGTAAGTGATGGAAAAGTACCTTTTATGGACTTCAAAACACAACTGAAAAGTTTTGAAGATACTGAGAAATACTGTGCTAGCTGAAATGACAATAGAGGGTTAAAAGTGACTAAAGTGATGCCTAGATTTAAATCAAGGATAACTTTAATATTGTTTGTTACAAATGTGGCCTAAGAGGGCACGAGGCTAGATCGTACTCAAGCAGTCAAAATGATGGCCAGGCATTGTGGTATAATTACTATAATAGCTTTAACTTCATGCAGCTTGCAGATGGGAAAAAGGCAGTGAAAAGAGTTGATGCATGTTTCATATCCTTAAGAAATGTTTTCTGTAGAGGCAGCAATAAACAATTGCATGCCATTTAACTTTAAAGAAGGCAGAGGTGAATTCATTTGTAAAATTGACATCAAATTCATAATCCAAAATTACAATACTTTACTATCAAAATAGTTTTGCAGAAAATGAAGATGGCCGTCATACATGTTACAATGACATGACAAAGTTACAAATGTAGGTTACAGGTAAAATTGATAGTAAAAATTGATAGGCCTGACCTAAACTGTAAAATAGGCACTCAAGGAAAATTTGTTCAGAGTATAAACAAAAACCCAATGCCAGAGCCACAGCAGCAGTAAAACGGCTGCATACTGACTTTGCAGGACCTATATACCCAGTGTGTATCTTGGTTTTGTGCTGCCCTAGGCAGGACAAAACTCAGACACCCCCCCTGTGTGTGCCACCCCCACCCAACCCTTCCCCCAGCCCTGCCTTCTAAATACACACACATTCACTGACAGATACGCATACACTAGCTAACAGAAACACACACACTAACAGAGACACACACACACACTAACAGACACACACACACTAACAGACACACACACACAGTCGGACACACAGTCAGACACACACACACTAACAGACACACACAGTCGGACACACAGTCAGACACACACACTAACAGACACACACAGTCGGACACACAGTCAGACACACACACACTAACAGACACACACAGTCAGACACACACACTGTCAGACACACACACTGTCAGACACACACACTGTCAGACACACACACACACACACAGTCAGACACACACTAACAGACACACACACACACACACACACTAACAGACACACACACACAGTCAGACACACACACTAACAGACACACACAGTCAGACACACACACACTAACAGACACACACACACAGTCAGACACACACAGTCAGACACACACACACACTAACAGACACACACAGTCAGACACACAGTCAGACACAGTCAGACACACACTAACAGACACACACAGTCAGACACATAGTCAGACACAGTCAGACACACACTAACAGACACACACAGTCACACACATTCACTCACATTAATACTCACTTCTCTTTTTTTATATATTTAACCCCCCCCCCCAGCCTTACCTTTGGGAATGCTGGGGGGGGGGGGGGGTTCTCTCATTCCCTGGTGGTCCAGTGGCTGCTGGGCGGCACTGGCAGGCGGGCGGCTGGCGAGGGAGCACTTCCCCTGAGCTCTCTGCTCAGCTCCCTCACGCGCCGCCCGCAGAGTGAGGCTGGGAGGTGGAGCCGGAATATGACGTCACTCTGAGGGAGCTGAGCAGAGAGCTCAGGGGAAGTGCTCCCTCGCCAGCCGCCCGCCCGCCAGTGCCGCCCGCCCTGCAACCAGCCCATCAGCCCGACTGGCATGTCGGTTAGCTGCAAGGCTAACAAGGCATTTGTAACCATATATAAAAAAGTGGAACCCACCCAGAATACGTAGAGTATATATTAATATACAAACAGAATAACCTGTATTAGGCAGATTCTCCAGGCATGTGCTCTGTATAAACAAATCAAATAGCTAACATAGCGTAAAAAATATAATAATTTAGGGTCTAAATATATGTGATATAGATACACTCACAAACAAATGAGAGAATCGAGCCTTTCACCCACTCAGGGGTACTTTGACGAAAATGAGGAGCAGTGTCTTCCAACCAGATATGCAAAATAAAGAATCAAAATATGGTGAAGCACGTTATAAAATAGTATAACACATTTTATTGGTCGCACTTACACTTTAGTAGTAAAAAAAGGGCATGTCTCCAAATAATTATGGACCTCCTGGTGTTTGAAAATCCAAAGTTCCACAGTGGGGGTCTCGGAGCAGTAGTAGAATTGCAACAATACATAAAATAAACAATATAAAAAAAAAGTCCACAGGGAATGGACTCTGTTTATACAGTTTATACAGAGCACATGCCTGGAGAATCTGCCTAAAACAGGTTATTCTGTTTGTATATTAATATATACTCTACGTATTCTGGGTGGGTTCCACTTTTTTATATATGGTTATATTTTCTTAGGTGGCTGTGGAGTACACCTGGGATCACTTCCAGTAATACGTTTTCTCACCTTTAGTGTATATACTTTCTTTCTGTTTTTATAACAAGGCATTTGCCCTGGGCATTTGGAGGCGGCGTTTTTTGCCGCCCCCTGGCTGAGGTATTACAGAAATGTGATGAATCGCCCAGTGTCTTTTATGACCGATTATTGGAGGCATACCGTTTGTATACCCCCTTTAATCCGGAGGCTCCTGAGAATTCCCGGATGGTTAACTCTGCCTTTGTCCGCCAAGCCTATGGAGATATAAAGCGCAAGCTACAAAAGTTAGAAGGGTTTGTAGGGATGTCCATAACCCATCTAATGAAGATAGCAAACAAGGTATATATGAATAGGGAAACCGAGACAAAGAAGGAGGAAGAGCGCAAGATGCGTAGAAAGGCAGATATGCTAGCGGTAGCGATCACAGTCGTAGGTAGAAGGGAAAAGGAAGTGTATAGGGGAACGGTTGAAGGCGAGAGTAAATAGAATAGGGAACCCCTGATTAGGAATCAATGCGCGTACTGTAGGGAAGAAGGGCATTGGAGAAGTGAGTGTCCACAAAGGGAACAGTATGAGAGAGACAGGCCTAGGGCAGGATATGGTAATTATAGAGGCAGAGCGAGAGGTAGAGGAGGTCCTGGAGGGAATAGTGGTAGCAATAGAGGAAGTGTTAGTGGAGATAGGTACTATCCAGCAGCGCAGAGACCCCGCGATAGAGAAGATAGGGACTTTGTAGGGTTGGCTGACACAGTCATGGAGGACTATTGATACCGACCGGGCTCCATCCCCCTTGGCCGAGCGGAGCCTATGGTCGATGTAGCAATAGGGGGAAAAAGGAGTGCGTTCATGATCGATACTGGTGCTGAACATTCGGTGGTGACTGACCTAGTTGCTCCTCCATCTGGAAGAACTATCACCGTAATAGGAGCAACTGGAAGGTGTGCTGCTCAACCGGTTCTTAAAAGTCGACTCTGTACATTGGGAGGCCACGTAGTGAAACATCAATTCCTTTATATGCCTGAATGTCCAGTCCAACTGCTAGGACGTGATTTGTTGTCAAAATTACAAGCACAGATAACGTTTCTACCTAAGGGAACAACATCTTTAAAGTTCAATGGACCTTCAGGTATAATGACAATATCTGTGCCAAAGGAAGAAGAGTGGCGACTTTATACAGTGTTGACTAGCCAAAACCCTAAGAGTGACGAATCCTTGTTCAATATACCAGGAGTGTTGGCAGAGAACAACCCACCAGGACTTGCTCTCAATATTCCACCAATTCGAATTGAATTGAAACTTGGGGTTTATCCAGTGAGCTTAAGACAATACCACATCCCACAAAAGGCCAAGAAGAACATACAATCATATTTGGATAAGTTCATACGGTATGGTATCCTAAAATTCTGTACTTCCCCCTGGAACACCCCATTGTTGCCTGTTCAAAAGCCCGGTACAGATGAGTATCGCCCTGTGCAGGACTTGAGAGCAGTCAATGATGCGATCGTAAGTATACACCCAGTTGTGCCCAATCCATATAACCTGCTTGCTTTAATTCCGGGCGGGGCTACCTATTTTACTGTCTTAGATCTCAAAGATGCCTTCTTTTGCCTTCGAATTGCTGCGGAAAGCCAGTGTATCTTCGCATTCCAATGGGAAAATGCTGTAACAGGCTCGAAACGCCAGATGATTTGGACAAGACTGCCCCAAGGGTTTAAAAATTCACCTACCCTATTTGGATCAGCTTTAAGTCAAGACTTACTGGATTTCAAGTCCATCCCAGGAGAGTGTGTACTATTGCAATACGTTGATTTGTTGATAGCGGAAGTTACTAGAGAAATTTGTCAGCAAGCAACACATGATTTACTACACATTCTCTGGAAGGCAGGATACAAGGTGTCCAGGAAGAAAGCTCAGTTGTGTCAGCCAACTGTCAAGTATCTGGGATTCCATATCTCTGAAGGTCAAAGAATAATGGGGCCAGAGAGAAAAGAAGCTGTATGCCAAATACCAATACCCAAGAATAGAAGACAAGTGCGGGAATTCTTGGGGGCAGCAGGCTTCTGTAGGATATGGATTCCCAGTTATGCGATATTGGCGAAACCTCTTTATGCAGCTATAAAAGGCACAGAACATGATTCCTTCCTGTGGACCCCCGAACAGCAAAAGGCATTTGAAGATGTGAAGAAGGCTTTGATGAGTGCCCCAGCATTAGGTCTACCTGATCATACACGCCCATTCTACTTATATGTACACGAGCAAAGAAGAATGGCTGTGGGAGTATTGACACAGTACTTGGGATCATGGCAACGACCTGTTGCATATATGTCTAAACAACTGGATGCAGTGGCCAGTGGTCTCCCACCTTGTCTAAGAGCCGTAGCTGCCGCTGCCCTGCTGGTAGCCGAAGCTGATAAACTCACTCTGGGTCAAGAACTCTATGTGCGAGTCCCGCACGCAGTACAAACGTTGCTAGACTATAAAGGCAATCATTGGTTTAGTAACAGCCGCATGACTAAGTATCAAGCTATGTTGTGTGAAAACCCAAAAGTGCATTTAGAGACTGTTAACACCTTAAATCCAGCTACCTTTTTGCCACAACCTATTGAGAGTCAACATGATTGCCTGGAGGTAATGGATGAAGTATTTTCAAGTAGACCAGATCTTCATGACTTTCCCATCCAGAACCCTGATGTCCAGTACTATACGGACGGCAGTAGTTAAGTGAAAGAAGGGATTCGCTATGCAGGATATGCAGTAACAACCATAGACAAGGTGATAGAAGCTCGGCCATTGTCAAAAGGAACATCGGCACAGAAGGCAGAACTAATTGCACTAACACGAGCGTTACAATTGGCAGAAGGTTTAAGAGTGAACATCTACACTGACTCCAAGTATGCGTTTTTAACCACTCGTGCTCACGGAGCTTTGTATAAAGAAAGAGGATTATTGAATTCAGAGGGTAAAGAAATCAAGTACACAGCTGAGATATTACAACTACTGGAAGCCGTGTGGGAACCGAAAGAAGTTGGTATCATACATTGTCGGGCACATCTGAAAGGAGATGGTGATGTAACCAAAGGAAATCGGATGGCAGATAATGCAGCTAAGCGTGCCGCTGAATCAGGAAGACAGGAGTATGTGGAACATATAGCTGCTCTTATACCGACTCCACTGTCTCAATGGACTCAATGGACTCTGCTATACAGCTCAAGAAGAAGAGTGGTTAAAGACTGAAACTGGGAAGTACCTGTAGAACAAATGGTATCAGTTAGAAGATGGGAGAATAGTTATTCCAGCATCACTAGCTGTAGAAATTGTCCAGAACTATCACAACGGGACACATTCTGGAAGAGATAGTATGGAAGAATCTCTCAGGAAACATTTCTACATACCAAGATTGTCCAACTTGACTGAAGCCATTGTACGAAGATGTGTGATATGTGCCAAGAATAATGCAAGGCAAGGACCAGTGAAACCACCGGGAGTCCAGTATATGGAGGGACTCCCTATGTCCGATCTTCAAATAGACTATACTGTAATGCCTAAATCCGGTGGACATCGCTACCTACTAGTAGCTGTGTGTACCTATTCAGGGTGGGTAGAAGCATGTCCTACTCGTACAGAGAAAGCAGGAGAAGTTGTACAATTCCTGTTGCGAGAAATAATACCCCGATATGGACTACCATGCTCTATAGGATCGGATAATGGTCCAGCCTTTGTTCACCAGTGCCTACAACAACTGACTCATATGCTTGGTATTAAGTGGAAGCTTCATACGACATATAGACCTCAGAGCTCTGCTATAAAGGTGGCTGAAGTGACTCCGTGGATTCATCACTCCAGGGTTAAACCAGCAGCAGTAGATTCTTGGCAAGCTACAACAGATCCAGAGAATCCCTGCAAGATCCGGTTAAAGCGCACGACTCGGAGTGACGAGGAGATATCGGGATTTCAAGTGTGTTTAAAGAGATCAGCAAGTGAGTGTTTTGACGGCCATAATAAAGCCTGACCACTTACCCACGTGTCATAGCCAGGGTGTTTTGAAGGGACCTCTGTGAAGGGAAGAGAGGACCTGCAGAACTCCATTCCTTGCAGCCCTTACATCCTGGAAGCTGAGGTGCCATCGCACGGACGAAGACTGAGGATGAAAATGTCGAAAGAAGTGCTTTTGATAACGTATATTTTTGTGATTTTAATTATTCAGGAAGGTAGAGGTACCGACACACCTAGCTGTGAGGTTTGCATTAAGACTACTATAACAGGTAATCATATTTCCCAGACCCTAATTTGGCATTCACAATATGAGTATAAAGGATATGTATCTAGGAATAGAGTATAGTGTATGCCATTTAGGAGTAGGAGAACCTAAGTGCTTCAATCCAGAGTATCAACCCCGTACAATTTGGTTGACCCTCCGGAATGGAGACCCACAGGGGACCCTAATAAATAAAACAGTATTAGAAACCGTACATTCTTCGGGTGTTCTGCTATTTGATGCATGTAAGGCGATATCAAGTGGTAGAAAACCGTGGAATGTATGCGGGGATCTTAAGTGGGAGAGAACGTATGGGTCTAATGATAAGTATATTTGTCCCAGTAGTAAAAACAAGTACGTAAATCCAAAATGCCCAGATAGGGATTATAATTATTGTCCATATTGGTCTTGTGTGGGGTGGGCAACTTGGGGACAGACAGTAGATAGGGATATGATTGTTACTAAGTTGCCTACCAAACCATATTGTAAGTCTATGTAGTGTAACCCAGTCCATATACTTATTAATAATCCTGAACAATTTATAGATAGGTTCAGAAACTTATTTGGGTTTCAGATATATGGGACGGGTTTGGATCCTGGGACAATATTATTTATAGGGATAGAGACCGATACCGTAGCATCCCAAACTCATCAGGTTTTCCATTCTTTTTATGAAGAGATGAGTGTAGAAAATAAGATCCCCCATAATGCTAAAAACCTGTTTATTGATCTAGCTGAAAGTATTGCTGGTAGTCTTAATGTGACCAACTGCTATGTGTGTGGAGGTACTAACATGGGAGACCAATGGCCCTGGGAAGCAAAGGAGGTAATGTATTCTGGTTCTGAGACAATTGAACAAATAATATCTTCTCAAGCCGATTATCAAATGAGTGTTAGAGGTAAATCTGAGTGGCGATTAAAGACCTCCATTATAGGTTATGTTTGCATAGCAAGGAAAGGAATAATGTTTAATACATCTGTAGGAGAATTAACTTGTCTAGGGAAAAAAGCTTATGATGATAATACAAAGAATACAACCTGGTGGTCGGCTTCAAATGTCTCAGAACCACCTAACCCGTTTGCAAGTTATGCCAATTTAAAGGACGTGTGGTTTGATCTATCTATCACATCTAGTTGGAAAGCCCTGGCAAATTTGTACTGGATCTGTGGTAAGAAAGCCTATTCGGAGTTACCACAGGACTGGGAAGGGGCATGTGTGTTAGGTATGCTCAAGCCATCCTTCTTCTTGTTGCCTATTGAAACAGGAGAGACTTTGGGAGTTAAAGTATATGATGTGAATCATAGGAAGAAAAGGGGACCCCTAGAGATAGGTACCTGGGAAGATAATGAATGGCCTCCCCAGCGTATTATAGATTAGTATGGGCCAGCTACATGGGCAGAGGATGGTACTTTTGGTTATAGAACCCCAATATATATGATCAACTGTATTATAAGGTTACAGGCAGTGGTTGAGATAATTACCAATGAGACATCACAAGCGCTCAATCTCCTAGCGAAGCATAATACTAGGATGAGGACAGCCGTTTACCAAAATAGATTAGCTTTGGATTACCTATTGGCAGTAGAGGGAGGTGTATGTGGGAAGTTTAACCTGAGCAATTGCTGTCTTCAAATAGATGACGAAGGGCAAGCAATAGCTGAGCTTACTAGCCATATGGTTAAACTAGCGCATGTGCCTACTCAGGTATGGAAAGGGTATAATCCAAGTAGTTGGTTTGGTAATTGGTATGAGCAGTTTGGAGGACTTAAGGCATTGGTAGGTGGAGTCATGCTAATCTTAATGCTGTGTCTTCTCCTACCATGTCTTGTTCCTTTGGTAGTTAGGTCTGTGCAGGGCATTATAGAAAATATAGCAGAAAGAAAGGCTGCTGCACAGATAATGGCCATATATAGATATGAGGCTCTAGACCAGGGAGAACCAGTGCAGAAAGAGGAATGTTGAGAGACCTGAGGTATATGCAAACTATGGTTAAGTGATGCCTCCGGAATTGTGAAAATATCAGAGGCATCAAAGGGGGGAATGTGGTGGAATCTCGGTAAAAATACATTTAGTAGGCCGAGATTACTACGTGGCATGTGTACGTGCATATACTGGTGTATCGGTCGGTTGGTTGCACGTGGCAAAGATACAATCAGTAGTGTACGGAGCATGTGCGAGAATACCGGATGTAGTATTCCCCTCCTCCATTGTGCTGGGCAAGCCATGCAGTCAAACAGGAAGTTAGTTCTTGTTCGATTGATTGGGTAAGAGTATGTGTGGGTGGAGCTTATTATGGGAGGAGTTACATGCCTATATAAGGAGCCTACACTATTGTCCGGGGCTCAGATCTTGTTGTATTTTGGTGACATTAGTCCCTCTGAGTCCCGTTCGGTGAATCGAATAAAGAATCTCTTCCTTCCTGAAGAAATCTGTATCCATCTCTCTGTGCTTGGCTTCCGTCAGTTTCTCCGGTATCAATACCAGGCCTCAGGCAGAGCTGGCTTTTACAGCCTGCTGATTAGGAGCAGCTGACCCTAATTGGTAATTGGTGCGAGCAGCAGACAGGAGAAGGTTACCGGCAAAGCAGAGAGACCAAGAAGGGGCATTCCTACAAATCAGTGAAGAAATGTAACAGGGGCTAGAGTTGTTCACAGCTTTATAGGTAAGGGTTAGTATTTTGAATTGACACCTATAGAAAACAGGAAGCCAGTGTAAGGATCGCCAGAGGACAAGGTACGAGAGGAGCGACAGGAGAGCAGCATTGATTACACATTGTAGCAGGCAGTACAGCTTCTGGAGAGACCAATTAGGAGAGAGTTAAAGTAATCCATGTGAGAGATTACCAGAGCATGAACAAGTTCTTAGGCAGTATCTTAAGTAAGAAAGGGGTGGATGTGAGCGAAAGGTGGAATTGCCAAGTTTTAGCAACAGAGTGGACATGAGGTGTAAAGGTGAGTCCAGGATCCAAGATAACACCTAGACAGCGAGCTTACAAGGATGGGCTGATGCAGGTACCTTTAGTTTGCAGGGGAAGTGAAAGAGGAGGATCAGTATTATGAGGAGGAAAAATAATAAGCTCTGTTTTAGAGAGATTGAGTTACAGAAAGCGGGAGGATATCCAGTTGGAAATTGAAGAAAGGCAGGTGGTAACACGTTGTAGTACAGTGGGGGAGAGACCAGGGGAGTTGAGATATAATTGTGTGTCATCAACATATAGATGGTAGCAGAATCCAAAGGAATTAATTAGTTTGCCAAGAAAGGATGAATAAAGAAAGGACCAAGAACAAAGCCTTGGGGACTCCAACTGAGAAAGTACGAGGGGAGGAGGTGTCATTGGAAAATGAGTCACTGAATAAACATTGGGAGAGATAGGAGGAGAACCATGAGAAGACAGTGTCACAAAGAACGAAGGATTAAAGAGTTTGGAGAAGGGTGACATGATCAACAGTGTAAAAGCCGGCAGACAGGTCAAGAAGAATTAGTATGGAGTAGTGGCCTTTGAATTTAGCTGGGATTACCGTATATACTCGAGTATAAGACGAGTTTTTCAGCACATTTTTTGTGCTGAAAAACCCCCACTCGTCTTATACTCGAGTCAGTTGTCTGTATTATGGCAATTTTCATTGCCATAATACAGACAAGGACCGGGGGCTGTCAGGAAGCTGTAACTTACCTTCACAGCAGCTCCTGTGAGCTCCCTTCTCTCTTCTCCGGTGCGTGCAGCTCCCAGGTCAGCTCCCTCTGCAACTCTCGCGAGAGCCGCGGGGTCAGAGCGTTGCCACGGGTTACGAGAGTTGCAGAGGAAGCTGACCTGGGAGCTGCACGCACCGGAGAAGAGAGAAGGGAGCTGACAGGAGCTGCTGTGAAGGTAAGTTACAGCTTCCTGACAGCCCCCCTCCTACAGCCCATCCACTGGACCACCAGGGAGTGAGAGCCCCCCTCCCTGGCCAGCTAACAAGCAGGGAGGGGGGACGAAAAAATAAAAATATTAATAAGAAAACAAATAATAATAAGAAAAAAAAATTAAAATAATAACAAAAATAATAATAGAAATAATAATAAAAAATAAAAAAATAGTTACCTAAAAAAATAACATTAAAATAATAATTAAATAATAATTAATAAAATGCCCACCCCCACCAATGCTCTGCACTCACACACACACACACTGCACATACACACACTGCACTGCATTCATTATAAACACACTGCATTCATACACACTGCACTCACACACACTGCACTCATACATACACACTGCACTCATATACACACACTGCACTGCATTCATTATACACACACTGCACTCATGCATACACACTGCACTCATACACACACTGCACTCATACACACACTGCATACACACTGCACTCATACACACACTGCACTGCATTCATACACACACTGCATTCATACACACACACACACTGCACTCACACACACTGCACTCACACACACACACACACTGCACTCACACACACACACACACACTGCACTCATATACACACTGCACTCATATACACACACTGCACTCATTATACACACACTGCATACACACTGCACTCATACACACACACACTGCACTCATACACACACTGCATACACACTGCACTCATACACACACTGCACTGCATTCATTATATACACACTGCATTCATACACACACTGCATTCATACACTCACACACACTGCACTCACACACACTGCACTCATACACACACACTGCACTCATACATACACACTGCACTCATACATACACACTGCACTCATACATACACACTGCACTGCATTCATTATACACACACTGCACTCATACACACACACTGCACTCCATTCATTATATACACACTGCACTCATACACACACTGCATACACACACACTGCATTCATATACACACTGCATTAATTATATACACACACTGTAAATAAATATTCAGTTAATATAATTTTTTTAGGATCTAATTTTATTTAGAAATGTACCAGTAGCTGCTGCATTTCCCACCCTAGTCTTATACTCGAGTCAATAAGTTTTCCCAGTTTTTTGGGGTAAAATTAGGGGCCTCGGCTTATATTCGGGTCTGCTTATACTCGAGTATATACGGTAGGTCATTTATAACTTTAGTCAGAGCAGTCTAAGTACAGTAGGGGCATTTGGTGGCAGTGATTCTTAGAAAATAAAGAGAACAATGGGAGAAAGGAACATCCTGTGCAAGGAATATATATGGTTATGGTGTTTGAGTGACCCTTTAATACAAACTGACTTAAAGAGCATCTGTCACTTTTGCAGAGGTAATTCGAGAATACACTTATCTCTGTAGCCCTCTTGTGTCCAGTGCATTGCACGTCATTCCACTTAGGAATTCTTGGTCATCTGCAGAAAAATGTTGTTAAATTGCATGCAAGGTAGACATCCTTTCTGTACTGACATTTTGCAGGAATGTACCTGAGTGGATAGCAACGTGTGGTTATATAATTTTTAGGTTGTTATTGAGTTTTGCAAATATTTTAAATGTAACAGTTATGCTTTAAATCTTTTTTCATTAATGGTTTTAAAATTCAAGGAATATTTTGTTTGTATGTCATGAGGCTGGTTATTTTTCATTACATAAAAGACCACAAAAAAAACAACCAACCTTAGAAATACAAACAGGAAACACAAAAAAGGAGCAAACTAACGAACTAACGGAACACATATAAAATGCATTGTAATCATGGGAATGTCAAAACGTATTTAGGAAATCTAGATATCTATGAATTATGATTCAATATGCTTTTTTGTTGCATTTTTCAAAGAGCAAAGGGGGTAACATTTCAGTACACCAGCTGGAGAGGGTCATGTTCACTTTAAGCCTTAAGATTTATATATTTATGGCTTGTGTTTAAGCAATACTGAGGACTGCAGTTTAGTAGTAAGAAGGGAGTACTTGTAAGATTGGGGGAGAAGAGGAGAATATAAATTATAACCCAGCTACACACTGACTGTATTGTTGTATCTGCAGAGTTTTGCTCAGCCAAATCTCTGTAGTTATAATGAACCATTGATAGCAAAGGAGAAAATAATTATGGAACATGGGAAAGGTTAAATACTGCAAATGCTGCTATATATGTAACACATATGGCAAACTTGGCAACTGAAGCACTGCGTATGTACTTGCACTGATCAACCCTTTTGTTGCTGTTGGAGTTGTGTAATACAATATGAATCTGTCTGTTCTTCATTAACTTAGTATATTTTCTAACTTTATTCAATGCTGTCTGTGCCAGGGCTCTTTTTGTCCACTGTATTTTATAGTGATTTTAAGGGGAAAACTAAAAAGAGACGTCTCTGTCCTATTTTGTCTGTCTGTCCATCCATATGTTTGTTTATTTTACTATCTATAATTATCTACTGTTAAAAGATTCCAATCTCATTATGCATAAGGATATTCATAAGAGTTTAAATGGAATTAAAAAGCTGTTTTACATAAAATTGGTATCATATAGGTGGCACTCTAGAAGTTTTGCCCATGTCATATGAAGAAGAGAAGAGTCTTTCTTTTTTTCACATTAAATTTTTATTGTGAATTTTTTTTTTATCTCATGAAAAATACATTGCTGTTACATAACAGGTATTTTGTTTGATATTCATAGACGCGGTAAAACATGTAGCATATATTGTACATTCACATATTTTCTTATTTTGACAACTTAAAATTAAACAAATTAAAAATAAAAATAACAACAAAATTAGTAACAAAGTGTGAGGTTTTTAAGTGGTTGGACATTGTGATTAGGATTCTGGTGGAGGGCTTTCTTTTTTTTCTGAGTGTTTTTTCGCACATTTACGTTAGTTGTGTCACTGGGTCATAAATCAAAATCGATGCTATCATTATTACAAATTTAAAAGGTAACAGTTTAAAACAAACAGTATAACATAAACAGTGGACATGTCTCAATCTCTCAAGTGCATCATGCATAACATAGTATAGATTGGGATATGGGGGATGGAAGATTATCTCCACCTGTCAGATGATTAAATGGTCAAATGGGCACGGGGTAATGACCAGCTACTAGTTCAGCAGCATGCCAGCCAATGAACTCCAATGTGCTTTTTATTGTGCTTTTCAAAGAAGAATCCAGGATGAGAATGCATTGCTTTCATATCCCCCTGAGACCCAGCCCATTTACTTATTTCCTCTATTGGACATTTCGTTCACATCCTTTTATTCTTTTGAGGTACTCCATCAAACCCTGCTGTATTGTAAAGAGGACATCCTGGGCTATGTCATGTGATAGGCTGGGGTGCTGGAAACTTCCTTTACATCAATAATGGATGGCATATTTCCTTGGGTCACTGGAGGCTATAGAGAGTAGCTTTTTAACCATTGACTCTTTATTATTCATTGGGTTGATCTTTACCATCTTGAACGATGGTGGAATTTAGTTTAGAAAAGGGAACGGGGTGGGGGGGGAGTGTTTGGCTGGTTCTACTATTGTAAAAATGTGTTACGTCTTACTGCCATTATTACGCGTGTACATTTCTTGTGAAAGTTCTTAATAGAGGGAAGTGACCAAAAAGAGCCACAATTTGGGTTAATTAAGACAGAGGGTAGATTATTTGTTTTTAGATACCATCTCATCGCATTCCAGAATGCTTGAATACATGGACAGTCCCAGAAACAGTGATACATATCGACGGCCTTTGAAGGACATTTAAAACAAGTCACTGACATTTGACTTCCCTTTTTAAATAATTTGAGGGATGTATAATAAGCCTGCTGTATTATTTTTAGGTTTATTTCGTGGTATGTGACAAATGGTAGCAATTTAACTAGGTATGCATATTGTATGAGTAGGTCCGCGATTGTCAAAAAGTCAGGTTCATGTGGCAACTCCTCTGGCTTTAGAACTGTGGTTAGCTGGAATGGGCATTCATGTGCATTAAAATCTGCCATTAATCTGTCTAGAGGTGGGGAGAGAGAGGAAATTTAAATTCCATAGATGGATGGGATAGCAAAAAGATGGGTGAGAGCTTATATTTGGGACATTTTTGTCTAGCATGTCTGGTTTTAGGTAGTAAGCTTGTGTAAGAATATTAGGCTTTAATACAATGCAAGGTAAAAAAAAATACTTTAATATTACTTTGTTGTCGTTCTGCTGAACAGACATTGCAGAGTAACAGGCAGTTTCAGGAGTATAGATCGCTATATTGCCATCTAAATAAAACAGTTTATTGAGTTGGTATTTATGGATGTCTTAGAGCAGTTTTCCCCAAACTCCGGCCCTCCGGATGTTGCTGAACTACAACTCCCATGATTCTATGAATGAAATAGATAGGCCTTCAGATGTTGTAGTTCAGCAACATCTGGAAGGCCAGAGCTTGGGGAAGCCTGCCTTAGAGTATAGCAGGTCTGAAAATGTTTAACTGTTACAGCCACAAGTTAATACAGTATATTCTAATATGCAGTAATCATTGTGTTAAACCCTTAATGCTGTTATGGCGTTTTCTACTGTCCCCATTATAATGGGCTTTAAAGCCGTTGCAGCGGCATAGAACACAGTTACGGTATTCTACCCCAGGAGCTCCGCAGTACTTACCTTCACTGCGATCCTCTTCGGGAGGACTGCCTGACAGCCCAGGCAGCCCTCCCCCGGCAAATCATGCCCCCTATAGCTAGCTGTGGATCTGCCTGCAGGGGGACTGTCTGTGGGAAAGTAAAATATAATATTATTACACATGTTAAAGTAAATTAAATGTATTTATATATATATATATATAAATATATATATTATATATATACATCTTATATATATGTAATGTCATACGTAGTGTATTTTAATATAAGTACATGTATTAGTATTAAAATACACTTAGAATGAAGTTATATATATATATATATATATATATATATATCATATATATAATATATATATATATATATATATATTATATTTGTATATATACGTATAATTACCATAATAAATAAATAAAATAATAAAATAAATAAATAAAATATTTTTTAAAAAATGTAAATAAATTATTTATACATAAGTAATTTTATTCTAACTGTATTTTGTTATCAATATATATATATAAAGGTAACAAAATACACTTAGAATGACATTCTATATATATCTATCTATATATAAAATATGAATAACCGCAAATATATATATATAAATATATAAAATTACAAAAATGATTACATAAGTATACATGTAGAATTGAAATACATATATATGTATATATATTAAAATTCTATGTGTATATTTAAATAATCTTTTAACATAATTATGTGATTTAATTAATTAAAATTTGATTGACATGCCTGACAACCCAGGCAGAAAGTGCAGAGAATTTAATCCGCAAGCACTATATTTAACCCTGTAACTTTCCAAGACACCATTAAACCTGCACATGGGGGGTACTGTTTTACTTGGGAGACTTCGCTAACCACAAATATTAGTGTTTCAAAATTAGAAATTGTATTACAACAATTATATTTTCAGTAAAAGTAAAGTTTTTTGCATTTTTCACACACGAATGGCCCTTTTACTGACAATATTATTGTTGTAATATGTTTTACTGTTTTGAAACACTTATGTTTGTGTTCAGTGAAGTCTCCCAAGTATAACAGTACCCCCATGTACAGGTTATATGGTGTTTTGGAAAGTTAGAGAGTCAAATGTAAGGATTGCATTTAATTTTTTTCACATTGAAATTTGCCAGTTTGGTAATGTTGCCTTTGAGACCGTATGGTAGCCCAGTAATGAGAATTACCCCCATGATTGCATACCATTTGCAAAAGTAGACAGCCCAAGGTATTGTAAACTGGGTATGTCCAGTCATTTTTAGTAGCCACTTAGTCACAAACACTGGCCAAATATTTGTTTTTTGCTTTTTTCACACAAAAACAAATATGAACGCTAACTTTGGCCAGTGTTTGTGACTAAGTGGCTACTAAAAAAGACTGGACATATCACAATGTGCTATATTTGACCCTGTAACTTTCTAAAACACCGTACAATCTGCTGTACTCGTGAGACTTTGCTGAATACAAATCTGTGCATTTTATTGCAGTAAAAGCAAACAGTATTATGACATTTACAGCTAAAATGTCAGACGGAACTACAATTTTTTTTTAAATCTTAATTTCTTACAGTTTTTTAACATTTTTATTCATAATAAGTTATGTTTCATATATGAATAGTTCATGAAAAATTAAAGCCCTGTTTCTCCTGAACAAAATTATACATACAAAGTGTTGGTGCACTTTATATGAAAGAGGTGAATTACGGTTGAACAGACATATAGCGCAAATTCTAGTTTTTGTTTACATTTTGTTTTGATCAGAATGTGTACTATTGACTCCATCCTGAAGGGGTTAATAGCACAGAGATAAAAAACAAAACAAAACAAAAAAACAAACAGAGGGGCAGGGCTTGGCTGTAATGGCAACAGAACACTTTCTCAGTGAGCTCTTCCAGAATCACTGAATTCAAGCTTAGTACTTGCACCTTTAGCACTCATCCTGGAGCCAGCAGAACTGCTTTGGTACCCCAGTATAGACTGACTGACTTGGGACACTCCCAATGGTCATTTGAAGCCATCCAGATGAGATATTCGTAGCTGAGAGTTTGGCCTGGCGAGCACTGGGAATGGGAGAGGATGCCGATCTTCTGGCCCGGTGCGAGCTGATTGTCAGACACATCTCACCAGCATCCCGTTACCCTACCCCCTTTGGACCCTTTGGATATCCCAGTCCACACCCTAGGTGCCCCGCCACTACTCCAGGGACATGCATTACCGCCATCATCAGCAACGATACCACAAGCGGCACACTTAAAATGGCGGATGTCGCGTGCCCCATTGATCATCAGGGACAGATGTCCACAGTCCTGTCTAAACTAGACCGCCTCTTTCAGGCATTCTGGAAAAAGCTGCAACTCAAACATCTACTATTAACCCCACAAGTCCATACAGCATACTCACCAGATAAGTTATCCTGACGTCTTCGGGCCAGATAAATGATCTTGGGCTCACAGGAGGCATGCTACCGGTGGCGACAGCGACGGCGAAACACAAGTCAGGCTGCAGTTAGGCCTACTCAGAAGATGACCCTTGGGATCTCCAAGCGAGCTGACGTGGGGCGACATCCACAGAAGGGATCTGAATGGCTGCCCAGTCTTTATGTAACCACATTGACTTTACTCCTGTTCCAGAACTGCACCATCTTGGGGGACTGTGTCCGCTACCTATTGCAGACATATGCTAAACAGGTCTCTGGATACCTTGCCTAGTTTCCCATGTTTTGCCTAGCTGCACAGCAATAAAGCTCTGGTTTCAGGATTCTCTATTCTGTTTATCACTGGTTTCTTTCCCTTGTTTTATTTATTTATTGACATGGTGGGCTTGTCTTGGTGCCCTATGTGGTGGAACACACATCTTGATAATAATCCATCAGCTTGTTTTATTCTATCATATACTTTAAAATTACCTAAGTGCATGCAACCTGCCAATGTTAAAAATATCTATTAATGCTGCCTTTAAGCTTACTGGCAAGTTTTTATGCTATGCACATCAAAAATAAAGAAATAAAACAAATAACAACAAAAAAAAAACCCTACTGCTGTGATTCTGACATATTCTAAGATTTAATGGTGACAGCAATGCTGATGGTTTTTGTGCGTAAAACAGGTGCAGCAAGACAAATGTGATTGGATTAGGCAAGCATGTTAAAATATACTGCCATGTGCTTATCTTGGAGAAAGAAAATACAAGGGAATAATAAAAATACCAAAATATGTACAGTCACTAGCACCTTCTATGAGGTGGTGAGGTATCTGGTGAGAGAGTGGTAAGAAGGTTTTCTGGCATAGCCACCTCAATTTTCTGTCGGGTTGATTTTAGCAACACTCTCCTGATGGAGATGTAACAGCCCAAGATGTGGAAGTTGGTGCTGCAGATCTGGTGTTGGGTTCAGCAGATGATGAGGAGCTACCAGGTTTTTTGACCCAGCCAGCTAGACCCGCGGTGTGAAGAGGTTCTTAGAGAGCGTGGTGCAGCCTAAGCAATAAACCTTCGCTTTCAAGGACAGAGACTGCAGGAATGCAGGATCTGGGGGAGAAATGGACAGTCCACCTAATGGTCTGAGGTGATGGTGAGGAAGCACCTGATCCTGTAAAAGGCCCCCATATTAGGTGTAGAAATTATGTTAATTGTGCATTCCACAACTGCGATGTTTGATGCGACCATCTAATATGGCAGCGAAACCGTATGCCAGAAGAGTCTTTCTTACATGCAGAAGTACAGGACAAAGAGTTAAATACATATCAGGAAAATTACACAAATTAAATAATGTACTTTGGAATTCTGATGCAGAAGAATTAACAAAAATGTACTGGAATCCTCACCGACAGCGAATGGGTTAATACACCCACATAATTTACATAACTCTCAAAGCCAAACCACATTTTTTTTTCCATCTTAAACTTATTTTTGGGAGGAGGAGAACAGAAGGATTCAGAGTAGGGTGAAACAGGGCCAAACAGGGAAGATCTGTTTCAGCCAAGATCCACCAATGATCTCATTTAAGAGCAGTTCCGCCTCACTCAAGATTTATTTATTTTTTTAGTAAATATTTATTATGTCAGCTCCAGCTTTACTTTTTATATCAGCATCATAATGTAGCTTTTAACAGTTACGCAGCTAGACTTGCATAGGAGAAACTGAACTATGACAATAAATATTAAACTTGTGCATGGTTCAGCCGAGCCATTTCCCCCTAAAAATACAAAAAACATTTTCAGCCATATGCCGATTTTGCTTGGCAGAATTTTTGTACCGAATACTGATTCCGAAACCAATTCAGACAACCAAACGACAAAAAACTTGTGCAAATCTGTGTACTAGAAAATATGTGTGTTCATAATATAATATTATGTATACTTTTTGCAGTACACTTACAAGTGTTTTCCTGCTATTTGGTTACAGATTAAGTTAGAAGATGTAAACAATAGAAGGAATAAGAGAAGGAGCAGTAAAAAAAAAAAATCTATCTGTATATATTATATGTTTATTAAATATATAATATATATATATATATATATATATATATATATTTTTTTTTTTTTTTTTTTTAATGCTCTCCTTTGGTTCACTTCTCACTTGATCTGTGAATAAAATCATTTAGTGACTTTCCCCTAGTCATTAACCATCTTTTCAGGTCCCCCTCCCTTATTAGTATTTAGGGCCCCCACCCACGGGGGCCAGGGGGAGGACACTAGGCCCCCCCCCCTTATTCCAATTCAGGGCCCCCACCCGCCGCTTAGGGGTGGGGGCCAGGGGGGAGGACATTAGGTCCCCCCCCTTATTCCAATTTAGGGCCCCCACCCGCCGCTCAGGGGTGGGGGCCAGGGGGGAGGACATTAGGTCCTCCCCCTCATTAGTATTTAGGGCCCCCACCCACCGCTCAGGGGTGGGGGCCGGGGGGGAGGACATTAGGTCCCCCCCCTTATTATAATTTAGGGCCCCCACCCACCGCTCAGGGGTGGGGGCCAGGGGGGAGGACATTAGGTCCCCCCCTTATTCTGATTTAGGGCCCCCACCCACCGCTCAGGGGTGGGGGCCGAGGGGAGGACAATAGGTCCCCCCCATTATTTTAAATTAGGGCCCCCACCCACCGCTCAGGGGTGGGGGCCAGGGGGGAGGACATTAGGTCCCCCTCCTTATTCTGATTTAGGGACAATAGGTCCCCCCCCCATTATTTTACATTAGGGCCCCCACCCGCCGCTCAGTTTGACGCGTGAGTGGGGGCTCGGGAGAGGGGGACCTTATTTTTTTTTTTTTTAACAGTGAGCAGCCACAGGCTGCTCACTGTTTAATAGACATGCCCCTACTCGCGGTATATCGCGTAGGGGCATAATTTACTAATACTAAGTAATTTTTACTTAGTATCAGTAAATTTGTCTGAAAGACCAATTTAGGTCTTTCAGCCTTTTAGTAGATAGCTCCCTAATACCGTGGGAATTAGGGAGTTATCTACTTATTCATTCCTGTCGTTACATTGACTGGTCAAGTAACTTACATTTTATATGAATGTATGTTACTTGATTGTTGTAAGTGTTGCAAATGCTTACAGCTGAATCCTGGCTATATTTGTAAACTTTTTATTTAAAATTTTAAACAATGTAACATTCTTCTTCTTTCACTGGGTAAGTATATTAGTACTTAGGCAATACTGTGCTTCGGAACTTCGGCACTTCGGCACTTTGACACTTCGGAACTTCGGCACTTTGACACTTCGGCAACTTCGGAACTTCGGCACTTCAACACTTCGACACTTCGGAAATTCGGTAATTTCGGAACTTCGGGACCTCGGCAATTCGGCACTTCGGCAATTGGCTATAGGGACACATGTAGGGCAGGGAGGGGACCTATCTGGACACATGGAGGGCTGGGAGGGGTGCTTTAATGACACATGGAGGGCTGGGTAGGAGCTATAGCAACACACAAAGAGCTGGGAAGGGGCTATAGGGACACATGGAGAGTTGGGAGGGCTAATAGGACCTATGGAGTGGCTGGGGAGCTAATAAGACACATGGAGGTCTGAGGGGGTAATGAGACACATGGAGGACTGGGGGGATGGATTTAGACACAGGGATGGCTAGGGGATGGATTGAGAAACATGGGTGGAATAAGACACATAAAAGACTGGAGAGGGTGGAATGAGATAGATGGAGGGTTGGGTGGGGGTAATGAAACACATGGGAGGTTGGGAGGTGGATTATAGGGACACACAGGGGGCTATTGAGACATATGGAGGGCTGGGGGGTCTAAAAAGACATGTGGAGGGGCTGAGGGAGCTAATGAGACACATGGAAGGCTGGGGGGTAATGAAACACATTGAGGGCTGGGGGGATGGATCAAGAAGCATGGGGGGGCATAATGAGACACATGTAAGGTTGGAGGGGGTGGAATGAGACACATGGAGGGCTGGGGGATAATGAAACACATGGAAGACTGGAGTGGGTGGAAAGAGACATATGGAGGTCTGGGGGTAATGAGACACACGAGTGGAGTAAATAAAAAAGGAGAGGCAGGGGAGAAAAAAAGACACAGAGGGGTGTGGGGAGAAAGAGACAGTGTGGCTGGGAAAGGGGAACAGGAGACACACAGAGGAGCTGAGGAAGACAAAGAAGAGACACACAGAGGGACTGGGGAAGGGGAGAATGAGACACACAATGGAGCTGTGAGGAAAGAGGCACACATGTGCTGGGCCCTGGGAAAGAGACTCACAGAAGTGCTGGGTAAAGGGAGAAAGAGACAAAGGGGCTTGGGGGAGAAAGACACAAACAAAATGCATCTTCACTTGTGTCTCCTGAAAGACGTTGTATTAAAGGGACACTATAGTCACCAGAACTACTACAGTTTAATATAGTTGTTCTGGTATCTATAACCTGTCCCTGTAGGGTAAGCACTGTAAATCCTATCTTTTAAGAGAAAAGGTAGTGTTTACATTGATGCCTAGGAACATCTCTAGTGACAGTTACTCAGACGGCCACTAGAGCTGCTTCCTGTTCAGTGCTGCAGAGTGTGCAGCACCTATGTTGAGCGTCTCCATGCTCTGCATGGAGGCGCTGAATGTAGAGATGCATTGATGAGTAGATAGCTTCACAATGCTTTCCTATGGAAATTGAATTGGTGGTGACTGAGATCATCCAGTTGTCAGACAAAGTTAAGTGTAGAGTCTTATTACTTCAAAATAAACAAGATAACGTCATTTTTTTTAACTGCTGTGCAATAGCATACATTCACAATTCCAGTCCAATTACCAAACTTTTCTTAATGTCAAGGTAGTTGGACTGAAACATTGATTATATGCAAACGCACGTCTGCTTACAATAAATCCGCTCTTTTGTTTATTTTGAAGCCCTGTGAGTGCTTACTTTCATGTTTGAGTGATAGTTTTCAGTTTTCAGTTTTTTTTCCCCACTTCCATATCTGCACACTATGCTGGCGCAATGCATTATGGGGCTGGTATAGAATTTTTTTCCAGGGCTGCTTTTCATTCCCAGTCTGGCCCTGGTGGGTGCCGGTAGCATATAGCTATGCCCCGCACTTCTCTCCAGCCTGTTAACTAACCCTTTTATTCAACCATTAATCTATATTTATTATTAGGGATGTGCATGGGCAAAAAATTTGGTTCAGTTTGGCACTTTCGAAATTCAGAACTTCGGCTATCTGGGACTTCGGCAATTCAGCTCTTCGGTTCGGCAATTCTAGAATTTGGCAATTCGGTTCGGTTTGGCACTTCTGAAATTTGTGACTTCGGCTATTCGGGGATTCGGCACTTCGGGAATTCCCTAAGCCTAACCCTAACCCTACCCCTAGGCCTACCCCTAACCTAATCCTACCCCTAACCCCTTACCCTAATCCTAACCCTAACCCTAACCTAACCCCAACCCTACTCCTAGCCCTACACCAACCCTACCCTTAACCCCTAACCCTACCCCTAACCTATCCCCTAAACCTACCCCTAGGTGGGGTTAGGTTAGGGGTAGGGTTAGGGTTAGATACCTGTCATCATTCTCCCTCCCTCTCCAGTTTTGCCACTTTACAGAAATCCGAAGCACTTCAGCACTTCCGAAATTCGGCACTTTGGCAATTCGGACATTCGGAAGCATCCAAATGTCCTAATTGCTGACGCTTGGACGAATTTAAATTTGGACCGAAACAAATTGCACATGTCTATTTATTAGGTAATTCAGTTAAGTTTCACAAATAGTTTATGAAACAGTTATTGTTTGAGTGGAACTGCTGGGACGAAACTAGAAAAAGTAATGAGCCAAATGTTTTGGGGAACACTTTTAGATAGGGGTAACCCGTAAGAAACAGAGCCAGCAGCACAATCACAAAACCTTAATAGCCCTACTGGGTCAAAATAAATGGCAGGCCCTGACTTTTTGCTACAAGGTAAAAAATGCCTGAGATAATATTGTGATGTCAGGCATAATATAGTTAATTTGTAGCTAAAATAGATTATAATCCATAGAATCTGCAGTATTGCGAGTACTGGGGAGAAACTACATATCCTATAAACCCTTGTTTGACAGAGGGTATGAGATAAGATTGCCCGCGTAGACTGGCAGAGCCTCTTGTTGACAAGGGAGAAATCGATCCACCTGAAGCTACAGTGATTTGATTTAAGATGCAGAGTTTCAGGATACTGGGAGGTAAGTATAAGTATTTTTATTTTAGTTGTTTATGCATTCTTTTTTTAATGGGTTAGCTATCTAATATTTTAATATAATAGTCATTTTACCCTATTGTTTCTCTTGAACTGAAGATGGAACTCATTGCCCCATAAAGTTAACAATTGTATAAAAAAGGATCAATGGAGATGTTGAACTTGGAGGACAACAAACACATCGCAGGATTTTTAATACCATGTTCATATATCCATATATTTAACACATATATATTTGTAAGGTGTGAAAAATAATATTAAATGCAGTTCTCAACACCTCTGCATGTGTAAGTCAGTCTGTGTTTGGAAAAGTTGTCTAAGTTGGGTGGTAGCCGTGTTAACACCATATGTGTGAACAGCTTTCCCTCTCCGCACTCTGATTCCTCTCCTGCAACTGTCATCAAAACAAAACACTAATCCCTCAATGAATACTATCCTAACAACCTACTTTGATACCCCTACTTTTACCCTTTGTGTTACTATACCCTGATCCATCTAGCATGTAAGCTCATTGAGCAGGGTCTTCAATCCCTCTGTTCCTGTGTGTCCAACCCGTCTGGGTACAAATACTTGTCTGTTAGTCCAACCATTGTACAGTGCTACAGAACTTGTTGGCGCTTTATAAATAATGTGTATTCCATTGGTGACTCCTCCCCTTTACAGCTTTGCACCACTTTTCAGAAGAGATGCTTTTTGTGCATTGTCTTAAATGTTTCCACTTCTCTTCCTCATTTGCAATATATGTACTTTCTGTGCTAGGACTACACTGGATTGCGATGACATTTTCTAATAGTTTTAATATACATTTAAAAAATACAGTGCATCAAATTGGAAGAAAAAAAAAGTTAATAGAATGGTACAGGTCAGCGGTGCCCAAAAGGTAGATCCTCAATTGTTGTAGAAATACAACTCCCATGATGCTTTACATTCCTTTAGAATGACAAAGCATCATGGAAGCTGTAGTTTTAAACCATCTGGGGAGCTACCTTTTGGGCAAACCTGGTGTAGGTGATTTTCAAAATTTTATTCAAGCTGTAATTTCCAGAAAAGTGATTAGTTCACTTATCTCAGTGTTTAACTGACCCTTGTGTAGCTGTTCACAAACATTCTTATTCCAAATAATTTGGCAATGGCCCAAAGAGTTGCAATTTTAAATGAGAAAGAGGTAGAACAACACCTTTGACTTTGGGGTAAAATAGTTTCTGTTCACGTCCATTTTGTTTAAATGCACTGTTACCAGTCATATATAATTAAAAATGAAGGTTGACATGTAAAAAATATGCATATAAATCACAATAAATTATGGATATTTCCAAACACAAATCGCTTACTTGTCCATAATTTATTTTAAATTAGTTATTAATATTAATATTAATAACATTGGTTAATAACCAACTCAGTGTTATGAGAGCAGCAATGTGTATTGAACATTCTATGTATCCTGCACAGTACTGATAATTTAACTTAGTTGCTTCTGTTTAAGGCTATAGGGATTGGGCAATATAAACCAATATGTATTGCTTAGAAAAGTATGCAAATAGAATGTGTCGGAAGCCTCATATGAATGCATAGCTCTGTGCATTCAACAGTTGACATGATACAGATTTCCTCTGTAAAAAATATGTGGGTTTTTTGTATGTATAATTGAGAGGTTGTTGAGGGGTATGCAAATGTGTCTTGTATTAGCTGACATATAAAAACAACAAGACATTTTGACTATGGGTGAATTCTATCAAGTGGTCACAAAATTGTACACAAGTCAATGTCAATTTGCCTTGAGACTGATTAATTGGTTCTTGAGCATTTCTGGTTTCCTTGCACGTATCCTTACAAAATCCCTGTGCAATCCTTGTCTCCTTCTGTTTTTTCCCTCTTAAACATATCCTTCCCAAATATCAACTTGTAAGGAGAGCCCAGATGGACCCCACGTGTCCCTGGAAGGTGTGGCATATGGTTAATAGTCAGTATGGTAGATTAGAAAATAAGTATGAATATAAGGAGGACTTGTTAAGACATATTTAAAAGGGTAACACAACTAGATAACCATTACCCACCCATCAGGCTGATCCACCTCTAGGAGGTAATAATTTATATGTGAAACTGCTCCCTTTGTAGTCGTTGGCATCTGCTTCATGACTTTTGGGGGGAGCTTAAAGATTCGTTTTTATAGCATATAGTCTTACACATGAAATGGGATCATTGATTGTGTGGAAGAGTCTGAAGGAGACTGTGGAAATACCTAAAATGACCTGCAAGGTACAAAGGTAACAGTCACTAATATTATACACATGACCTTTTATCTAAACCATTTGATTATATGAAGTTATAATACATCAATCAATACATAATATGTTTTAATATATAGTAATAATGACCATTTTGTGTCATCTTAGAGGACTTGCACATAAAAGGGATGAAGGCCTGGAGAGATAATAGTTGTTAAAGAGGACGGTGAGAATAAGACCAATTCTCCCAGCATTACTACCTTGCCACAGATGCCACCAATGGCCCCACTCACACAGATGAAGTGCTTCTGTCCTGCAATCCGCATCCCTACTTTCCCTGTTGTGGGTGCCACCTTTCTGTGCATGTTTTTTTATAAGTTCACGTGTAGCAGAGCACAGAGTAGGCACCCCAATACCTTCTGCAAGTACCATATTGTTGATCACGTACTTCAATTAGTGGTGTTAATGGCCTCTATCCCTTTATTGCACATGTTTAACACTGCCACCTGAATAGCAAATCTCTCATTGACATTTGCTCAATTTGCTATTGATACTATTCAATTGACCTAGATATGCTATTACTTGCCCTATAAGTCTGCAGCTATCTCCCTAACCTTAAAACTATGATTAGGGCCTGTCTGATATGCAATAACCAAATGTCTCTATCCCAAAGATATAAAGTGATAATTATATAACAGTGTGTTTCCCTGCACCAAGTCTTATGGAATAAGAGCTTTTAGTTACATCATATTTTAAGAAAAGTTACATAGTTACATAGCTAAAAGAAACTTGCGTCCATCAAGTTCAGCCTTCCTCACATATGTTTTTGCGGTTCATCCAAAAGAAGGCAGAAAACCTAGAATTCCTTTTTGACCCCAAAATAGCAGTCAGATGTCCCCTTGGATCAAGCAATTATTACCCCACTAATTAGAAATGATATCCCTGTATGTTATGTTTTTCTAAGTATTTATCCAATTGCAGTTTAACCCCTTCAGGACGGAGTCAATAGTACACGTTCTGATCAAAACAAAACGTAAACAAAAACTGGAATTTGCGCTATATGTCTGTTCACCCGTAGTTCCCCTCTTTCATATTAAATGCACCCACACTTATTATATATCATTTTGTTCAGGAGAAACAGGGCTTTCATTTCATATAAAATATTTGTATTTGAAACAATTTATTATGAATAAAATTAAAAAAAACTGTGAGAAATTTGATTTTTTTTTTTTTAATTTGTAGTTCCGCCTCACATTTTAGCTGTAAATGTCATAATACTGTTAGGTTTTACGGCAACAAAATGCACATATTTGTAATCAGCGATGTCTCACGAGTACAACAGTACCCCCCATTAACAGGTTTTATGGTGTTTTGGAAAGTTACAGGGTCAAATATAGAACGTTCCATTTTCAAATTGAAATTTGCCAGATTAGTAATGTTACCTTTGAGACGGTGTGGTAGCCCAGGAATGAGAATTACCCCCATAATGGCATACCATTTGAAAAAGTAGACAACCCAAGGTATTGAACGTGGGGTATGTTTAGTTTTTTTTAGTAGCCACTTAGTCACAAACACTGGCCAAAGTTAGCGTTCATATTTGTTTTTGTGTGAAAAAAGCAAAAAACTAATATTTGGCCAGTGTTTGTGACTAAGTGGCTACTAAAAATGACTGGACATACCCCATTTGCAATACCTTGGGTTGTCTACTTTTGCAAATGGTATGCCATCATGGGGGTAATTCTTATTCCTGGGCTACCATACGGTCTCAAAGGCAACATAACTAATCTGGCAAATTTCAATGTCAAAAAAATGAAATGCAAGCCTTATATGTGACTCTCTAACTTTCCAAAACACCATAAAACCTGTACATGTGGGGTACTGTTATTCTCGGGAGATTTCACTAAACACAAATATTAGTGTTTTAAAACAGTAAAACATATTACAACAATAATATAGTCCATAAAAGTGCCATTTGTTTGTAAAAAATGCAAAAAACTTCACTTTTACTTAAAATATCATCGTTGTAATACAATTTACCAGTTTTAAACACTAATATTTGAGTTCAGCGAAGTCTCCCGAGTAAAACAGTACCCCCTATGTACAGGTTTTATGGTGTCTTGGAGAGTTACAGGGTCTAATATAGTGCATGCGAATTAAATTCTCTGCACTTTCTCCCTGTGTTGTCAGGCATGTCAATCAAATTTTAATTAATCAAATGACATAATTATGTTAAAAAATTACTTAAATATACACGTAGAATTTTAATATATATGCATTTATAGGTATATAAATTCTACGTGTATACTAATGTAATCTTTTATGTAATTATATGTATTTATCTCTCTATATATATTTGCGGTTATTTGTATTTTATATATAGATAGATATATATAGAATGTCATTCTAAGTGTATTCTGTTTCCAATATATATATATTAATAACAAAATACAGTTAGAATGAAATTACATATGAATATATAATTTATTTTATATTTTGTTTCAATATTTTATTTATTTATTTAATTATTTTATTTATTTATTATTGTAATTATGCGTATATATATATAATATATATATGTAGATCTATTATATATATAATATATATACATATTATATATATGTAACGTCATTCTAAGTGTATTTTAATATTAATATATATACTAATATTAATATTAAAATACATTACGTATGACGTTACATATATATAATATGTATATATATTATATATATAATATATATACATATTATATATATATAAAAAGGCATTTAATTTATTTTATAACATTTTAATATTTATTTTTTTACACTACCTACCAGCAGGGGGACTGTCTAATATTTTAAACAGTCCCCCTGCTGGCAGATCCATAGCCAGCTATAGGGGGCCATGTGATCGCTCTTTGAGAGCGATCACATGGCCCCCGGGGGCCTCATTTGCCGGAGGGGGGCTGCCTGGGCTCTCAGACAGCCCCCCAGAAGAGGATCGCGGCGGAGGTGAGTACACCTCTGCTCCTGCGGCTGCAAGCCGTTATGGCGTTCTATGCCGCCGCAACGGCTTTAAAGCCCTTTAAAGCCGCGACGGCATAGAACGCCGTAACGGCGTTAAGGGGTTAAACATCTGTATAGACTCTGAAAAAAAACACCTCTTCAGGCAAATAATTCCATATCCTTATTACTCTTACTGCAAAAAAACCTTTTCTTTGCCTTAGACAAAATCTCCTTTCTTCCAGCCTAAATGTGTGACCTTGTGTCTTATGTATAGTCCTGTTTATGAATAGATTTCCAGATAATAGTTTGTATATGTTATCATATCCCCTCTCACTAAAATCCATTCCTTTTATCAATTTTGTAGCTCGTCTTTGCACTTTTTCTAGTGCCATGATATCATTCTTTAAAACAGGTGCCCAAAATTGCATAGCATATTCAAGGTGTGGTCTTAACAGCAATTTTACAAAGAGGCAAAATTATATTTTCATCCTGAGAATTGATGCCCCTATTTATACATGATAAAGCCTTACTGGCCTTAGCAACTGCAGATTGACATTGCATGTTGCTGCCTAATTTGTTGTCTATAACAATTCCCAAATCCTTCTCGTGTGTGGTTATCAGGCCCGAACTGGCCATCGGGCAAACCGAGCAAATGCCCGGTGGGCCGCGATGGCCATGTGCCGAGGCTGGCAGGAAAGATCAAAAGATCTCCCCTGCCGGCCCATGCAGGGCAGCACCGGCTCCAAGATGGAGATCTCTTCCGTCATGGGCCAGAGGGGATATCGGGCATTGAGCCGAGCAGCTTCCTTCTATCCCTCTCGCGAGCTCTGAGATTATCAGAGAGTTGCCGTGGTAACCCGCTGCAACGCTCTGAAAAAACGGTGCTCGCGAGAAGGAGAGAGACATGGTCTGTACCCTGCGGGGTTTACCTGTCAGCTGGACCACCCGGTATCGGTGTGCAGCATGGCCTCCCTCACTGGACCACCAGGTATCTGCATGTATCCTCCACCCCCCTCCACACAGTTATAAAAGGGAGTAAATGGGATTTTTATTTATTTATTTATTTTACTTTTTTTTGTTTTAATTATTACATTATTCATTTAAGCCCATATCTATATACACCCCCTCACATATACATACACTGCACTAACACACAAACACACACTAAACCCCCTGAACTAACACACAAACACACTACATACACTGCACCCCCTGCACTAACACACAAACACACTAAACACAAAGCACCCCCTGCACTAGCACACTGCACCCCCTGCACTAACACAAAAGCATACTGCTCCCCTGCACTAACATACTACAAACACTGCACCACCCTGCATTTACACACTACACACACTGCACCCCCTTCACTAACACAACATACTGCTCCCCTGCACTAACACACAAACACACTACACACACGTTATACCCCTATATACGTACTACACCTACTGCACTTACACACACACACTGCACAGATTATAAACCCCTCTATAAATACTACACACACTCTATATCCTTGTATGCACATTACACCCCCTACACTCACACAAACACACTCGATACCCCTTATATACACACTATACCCCTGGCACTCACATACGCACAGTAAACACACTCTATACCCCCTAAACATACACTACACTCCCTGCACTCACATACTTTATACCCCTATACACATACACATTACACCCCTTGCATGCACACACTAATTTATATCCCCTATAAATACACATTCTATACCCCCTGTACACACTACACCACTTATGCATACATTGCAGCACCTATATACATGTGCTCTACAGACCCGATATGCATACACACACTAAAGCCCATAGATACACTCACAAAAACACTGTACAGACCTTACATGCACACACTACATCCCCTAGGCCCACACACTCCACAGACCCTATAAACACACACACACACACACACTTTAAAACGCAGAAACACACACACTACAGCCCCTAGTCACATCTAGTACGCCACAAACAGACCCCTTTACACATACAATAAAACACAAATAGTCATTTGGTGGGGGGTGCGTGTTAATGGTGGTGACATTATATATCCACTTTCTGGCCCCGCCCCTACTAGTGGACTGCTCTGCCTTTAATTGCCCGGGCTGAATTTTTGTCCCAGTCCGGCCCTGGTGGTTATCCCTAATTCACTACCATTAAGGTTGTAAGTTGCTTGTGCATTCTTGACCCCAAAGTGCATAACTTTGCATTTCTCTACGTTAAATTTCATCTGCCATTTTAGTGCCCAGTCCCTCAATCTATCCAAATCACTCTGCAGCAAAGCAATATCCTGCTCACATTTTATTAATTTACAAAGTTTTGTATCATTTGCAAACACTGAAACATGGCTTTCAATGCCTATTTCAAGATCATTTATAAATAGGTTAAATAGAAGCAGTCCCAAAACAGAACCCTGAGGGACACCACTTACCACTTTTGTCCAGCCTGGAAACTCGTTGTACTCTATCCTTAAGCCAATGTTCTACCCAAGAATAGAGATGTCCCCAATAGTTCGCAGGCGAATAGTTCCCGGCGAACATTCGCGTTCGCCACGGCGGTCGAACATATGCAATTTGTCATCATTGAGTAAACTTTGACCCTGTACCTCACAGTCAGCAGACACATTCCAGCCAATCAGCAACAGACCCTCCCTCCCAGACTCTCCCACCTCCTGGATAGCATCCATTTTAGATTCATTTGGAAGCTGCATTCTTACTGAGAGGAGGGACAGTGTAGCTGCTGCTGATTTAATAGGGAAATCGATAGCTAGGCTAGTGTATTCAGTGTCCACTACAGTCCTGAAGTTCTGATCTCTGCTGTAAGGACAGCACCCCAAAAAGCCCTTTTTAGGGCTAGAACATCAGTCTGCTTTTTTTTTTCCCTGTGTAATCTAATTGCAGTTGCCTGCCTGCCAGCGTGTGTGTCAGGCTCACAGCGTATACTGTGCCCACTTGCCCAGTTCCACTGCTCATATCTGGTGTCACAATAGCTTGCATTTAAAAAAACTAAAAACTTTTTTGACTTCACATGTGTGCGTTTCAGGGCCTGCCAGGGCACAGTGATACACTAGTGCAACTCATATCTGGTGTAACAGTAGTGTACATTTAAAAAAAAAAGGAAATTTGACTGTGAAATAATAGCAGACAGTTTCCTTCACACGTGTGCGTTTCAGGGCCTGCCAGGGCACAGTGTCACACCAGTGCAACTCATATCTGGTGTAACAGTGGTGTACATTTAAAAAAACAAAAACAATTTTGACTGAAATAGATTGAATAGCAGTTAGTTGTCTGCAAGCGTGTGTGTCAGGCCTACAGCGTCTACTCTGCCAACTTCTGTCAGTGCACAGTGCCACTCATATCTGTTGTCACATTAGCTTGCACGCATAGTACCACTAATCGAAAAAAAAATGACAGGCAGAGGCAGGCCATCCCGCAGGGGCCGTCGTGGTCGTGGTGCTGTGATTCCCTTTGGCCCTAGAATAATGCCCAGTGTTCAGAGGCCACGTACCCTGAACTCGAATAGTTGACTGGCTAACACAGGACACCCAATCTTCTACAGCTTCCGCTCGGAACCTTGACGCACCATCCTCCTCCAGCTTAGCTTCGGGAACCTCTCAAGTTACCACTCGCCCGCCTGCCGCCACCACAAACACTAGCACCACAGCCGCTTCACTTGATCTGTCAGAGGAGTTATTTACACATCAGTTGGAAGAAATGAGTGATGCGCAACCATTATTGCCAGAGGATGTAGATAACAGGGATATGCCTCAGTCAGGCAGCATTACACACATGGATGTACGGTGTGAGGATGATGATGTTGTACCCGCTGCTGCTTCCTTTGCTGAGTTGTCAGATACAAGTGAAGCGGTTGATGATGACTGTAACGGATCGCCTGGCACCCCGACTTGGTACCTCCGTTAATGGATGCTCCTAGTGTTTCCTGAGGACTCCAAGCACTCTGGCAGACACCACAATCACCGAATCCGAGAAACCTTTTAAATTCTCCCAAGCATATGAATGCTGTAGACCATTGTATATGAACCATACGAATAGGCTTGTACTCCTAGCAGTCAACTGGAACAGCATGCAATAAATCCTTCCCCCCAATAATGAGACGACACATCACTTTGAGGGTAAAACAGGAACTCTGGACTGGCTCATCCAGCCTGGCTTTTATTACAATAATACACATACAGGCCTCCCCAGGGGGAGGCATAAAATAACCAATCACATACATGGTTCAGCCCACACATCCCCTCCCCTCAGATAACATTAAACCCAATTATCCGGTACACTTTTCCAGCCAAGTTCTGGATGTACCCCCAAAACAGGGGGTACACCTTTAAATCCAGCATCGCTGGATAGCCCTTATTCAGGGGGACAACATATTCAAAATTCAAGTCATTTGGATGAACGGTTCGGGAGATATGGGGTTCCAAAGATTTGACCGACCGCATGGGTAAAGTATCCGAAAACAGTTCCATGCATTTTGGCCCTGCGGTCGGTCACAGAAAAGGGAATGAAACAGACGAATTGCCTGGGTTATAGAGACTAAGGGGAATTCGCATGAATCCCCTAGTTCGTGAGTTTCTTTCTACCGAACGGCGGGCCGTTCGGTAGTTTCCCCACGAAATCCTGGAAGTCTGGAGGTCTCAGCGGTGTTTGCCTAGTCGAGTGTCCGATTTTAGTTCCAGACACTCGACGGCAAAACACCGCTGTTCGGTAGTTTAAGATGGCCGCCGCCACGTGTTCGTTTCCCGAATGGCGGCCACCCAGAGGACAAAGAATACATTACACTGATTGCCAATTACCCGTTTGAAACATTGTTGCAAACGGTAATTGGAGGCACACTTATTCCTGGGTGGTCTGGTTGTTCGGTAGTTTCACTCAATATACTGAATGGAGTGATTCTACCGAACAATCAGATGAATGCTGCATACTTATCCCAGGTTAACGCAACACATAAATACATACATAATATTAAAGGCAGTATACTGTAATATGCTCCACAGTCTTAAAGGTACAGTATCCCAAAAGTCCACGGATGGCCCTTAAAGTCCCAGTAGCAGCAATATAAACTATTACATGCCCAAATATAGTTTTTACAGTGCAATATGTCCAGGGGCCATAGTCGCAGGGCAGGAGGCTAGCAACCAGGCTTCTCCAGTTCTCAGTGGCGAGGTTGGTTCCGCCACAATGACGATGCGTCCGTGGATGTCACGTGGGTGTCCGCTAGAAGAGAAGAAGAACAGGGGGAAAGTTCAGATGGGGAGACAGAGAGGAGGAGGAGACGCATTGGAAGCAGGGGGAGGTCGTCGCAAGGAGCTAGTGGCACAGTCAGACAGCATGCATCGGCACCCGGGGTCAGCCAGACAGCACGCCAATCAACGCATGCTGTTGCCACCACCAGAATGCCGTCATTGCAGAGCTCAACAGTGTGGCATTTTTTTTGTGTGTCTGCCTCTGAAAACAGCGATGCCATTTGCAACCTGTGCCAAAAGAAACTGAGTCGTGGGAAGTCCAACACCCACCTGGTTACAACTGCTTTGCGTAGGCACATGATCGCACATCACAAACGCCTATGGGATCAACACATGAGTACAAGCAGCACACAAACTCAAAGCCGCCATCCTCCTCCTGGTCCAGCATCTTCAGCCACGTCAACCACTGCTGTCCTCCTTGCCCCCTCTTAACCATCCGCCACTCCGTCTCTCGCCTTGAGCAGTTCCTGCTCATCTGCCCACAGTCAGGTGTCTGTCAAGGACAAGTTTGAGCGTAAGAAGCCAATGTCACAAAGTCACCCCCTTGCCCGGCATCTGACAGCTGGCTTGTCTGAACTCTTAGCCCACCAGCCTTTACCATACAAGCTGGTGGAGTCTGAGGCGTTCCAAAAATTTGTACCCGGCCAAAATTTCTTTGCACAAAAGGCAATCCCCAACCTGTACTCGATTGTGCAAAAGGAAGTAATGGCATGTCTGGCACACAGTGTTGGGGAAAGGGTCCATCTGACCACTGATACCTGGTCTGCAAAGCATGGTCAGGGCAGGTATATCACCTACACTGCGCATTGGGTAAACCTGCTGACAGCTGCCAAGCATGGAATGCGTGGCTCTGCAGAGGAGTTGTGACACCGCCACGACTTGCAGGCAGGCCTGCTGCCACCTCCTCTACTCCTCCTACTCCATCCTCTTCCATAACCTCCTCGGCTGAGTCCTCTTCTGCTGCTGCGTCTTGCTCCACATCAACGGCCCCCCCTCCAGCTCCCCAGGTACTATTCCACATCCCGGATACGGCAGTGTCACGCCGTCTTGGGGTTGACTTGCCTGAAAGCAGAGAGTCACACCGGACCAGCACTCCTGTCCGCCCTGAACGCACAGGTGGATCAGTGGCTGACACCGCACCAACTGGAGATCGGAAAAGTGGTTTGTGACAACAGAAGAAATTTGTTGGCGGCATTGAATTTGGGCAAGTTGACACGTGCCGTGCATGGCACATGTGTGTAATCTGATCGTACAACGCTTTGTGCATAAGTACCCAGGCTTACAGGACGTCCTGAAGCAGGCCAGGAAGGTGTGTGGCCATTTCAGGCGTTCCTACACGGCCATGGCACACTTTTCAGATATCCAGCGGCGAAACAACATGCCAGTGAGGCGCTTGATTTGCGACAGCCAGACAATTGGAATTCAACACTCCTAATGTTCGACCACCTGCTCCAACAAGAAAAAGCCGTTAACGACTATTTGTATGACTGGGGTGCTAGGACAGCCTCTGCAGATCTGGGATTTTTTTTGCCACGTTACTGGACGCTCATGCGCAATGCCTGTTGGCTCATGCGTCCTTTTGAGGAGGTGACAAACCTAGTCAGTCACACCGAAGGCACCATCAGCGACATCATACCATTTGTTTTCTTCCTGGAGCATGCCCTGCGAAGAGTGCTGGATCAGGCCGTAGATGAGCGTGAAGAGGAAGAGGAAGAGTTGTGGTCACCATCACCACCAGAAACAGCCTTATCAGCATCGCTTGCTGGACCTGCGGCACCGCTGGAAGAGGATTGTGAGGAAGAGGAGTCAGATGAGGAATGTGGCTTTGAGGAGGAGGAGGAAGACCAACCACAACAGGCATCCCAGGGTGCTCGTTGTCACCTATCTGGTACCCGTGGTGTTGTACGTGGCTGAGGGGAAGAACATACCTTCAGTGAGATCACTGAGGATGAGGAATGGGACATGAGTAGCTCGGCATCCAACCTTGTGCAAATGGGGTCTTTCATGCTGTCGTGCCTGTTGAGGGACCCTCGTATAAAAAGGCTGAAGGAGAACGACCTGTACTGGGTGTCCACGCTACTAGACCCCCGGTATAAGCAGAAAGTGCCTGAAATGTTGCCGAATTACCGCAAGTCGGAAAGGATGCAGCAGTTCCAAAATAAATTAAAAAGTATGCTTTACACAGCGTATAAGGGTGATGTCACAGCATAACGGGACTCTTACAGGGGAAGAGGTGAAAGTAATCCTCCTCCTCCCACGACCACGCCGGCAAGGACAGGACGCTTTACAGATGTGTTGTTGATGGAGGACATGCAGAGCTTTTTAAGTCCTACGCATCGCCACAGCCCTTCGGGGTCCACCCTCAGAGAACGACTCGACCGACAGGTAGCAGACTACCTCGCCTTAACTGCAGATATCGACACTCTGAGGAGCGATGAACCCCTTGACTACTGGGTGTGCAGGCTTGACCTGTGGCCTGAGCTATCCCAATTTGCGATAGAACTTCTGGCCTGCCCCGCTTCAAGTGTCCTGTCAGAAAGGACCTTCAGTGCAGCAGGAGGTATTGTCACTGAGAAGAGAAGACGCCTAGGTCAAAAAAGTCTAGATTACCTCACCTTTATTAAGATGAATGAGGGATGGATCCCAAAGGGACTGACAGTGGGCGATACATTCGACTAAAAAAGGCCTGATGAGGGGGACGTAACAGGGATTAAACTGATAAGAATAGTACTACTTAACACACCACTCCTATCTGGTGGCACATTAGATTACACGCGCAGTGCACCAAATTTGAAGTAGGAGGACCAACCAAGCATCTTTTTCCATCTCCCGGTTCCTAAAATCGATGCCATATACCCGTCCCCTGATAGGGGACGTAACAGGGATTAAACTGATAAGACTAGTACTACTTAACACACCACTCCTATCTGGTGGCACATTAGATTGCACGCGCAGTGCCCCAAATTTAAAGTAGGAGGACCGACCAAGCATCTTTTTCCATCTCCTGGTTCCTAAAATCGATGCCATATACACGTCCCCTGATAGGGGACGTACCAGGGATTAAACTGATAGGAATAGTACTACTTATCACACCTTATAATAATGCAGAGAGTGGAGTCTGAAGAAGAGGAGTCAGAGACGGAAGGTGGCTTTGAGGAGGTGGAAGACCAAACACAGCAGGCGTCCCAGGGGGCTTGTTGTCACCTTTCGGGGACCCTTGATGTTGTACGTGGCTGGGTGGAGGAAGAGACATTCAATGACATCAGTGAGGACAAGGAACGGGACATGGCTAGCTTGGTATCCAACCTTGTGCAAATGGGGAGTTTGCGGTTGTGCAAATGGACTGTTTGCGGTTGTTTGCGGTGCGTTAAACGGGGAGTTTGGTCTGTCACTGTGAAGTGGGCATAACCCTTACACTACCTGATCGATACAACATCATACCTGATGTTTTAAAGCACGTTATTCCAAACAATTTAGGAATGTTAGGTGATTTATGCTCTTTATGGATTAAAACCAGACTCTGCATCAACTATGTAATTTTCCATGGAAGTTTTGCCATGGAACCCCCTCCGGCATGCCACAGTCTAGGTGTTAGTCCCCTTGAAACAACTTTTCCATCACTATTGTGGCCAGAAAGAGTCCCTGTGGGTTTTAAAATTCGCCTGCCTATTGAAGTCTATGGCGGTTCACCCGGTTCGCCCGTTCGCGAACATTTGCGGAAATTCGCGTTCGCCGTTTGCGAACGGAAAATGTTATGTTCTCGACATCTCTACCCAAGAACAAGAATATTCATCTAGACCAATTTCTTTTAGTTTGAAGACTAACCTATTGTGAGGAACCGTATCAAATGCCTAGGCAAAATCCAAAAAAAATCACACCCACTGCAACACTCTGATCTATATTTCTACTTACTTATTCGTAGAATGCAATTAGGTTAATTTGACATGACCTATGTTTCATTGGGGGTAGCATCCCTTTAAGCTATGTTATTCCTCTGGTTTAATATGGTGGTCCAGGAATTTGCATGTGTCAGATTGAATGTGATTACACTCTTTGCTGTTTTAGAAAAAAGGTTTGATCTGATGTGATAGGAAGATAACTGAGAGAGAGTACCAGAAACAAGAATATCTGCACACAATTTCTGCCTTAATTACTGTTTATCTCTGGGAGGTGCTCCCTGATAGCGGACTTTGAGAATCTACCAGCAGCAAATAGAGTGAAAATATCATAGACAATATTTCCAGAATCCGGATGGTGTATGTTTATTAGGGGAATACCACCCCAAATATTGTGCATATATTTCTGGGTAGTATTACCCTAAATAAACTCACACCATCAGATTCCTGAGAGTGTTGCCTGTGATCTTTTCATTCAGATATAGAGTCATCCTTTATGCTTATAAAAATGTGATAAATTATATTAGGACGTCTTGTATATTGTATATTATACAATGATGTTATTTGAATGTCATATTTTGAAAGACACTAGGTTGGTATATAAATGCCAATATCTCAGATCGTTCTTCCCCTATATATACTCAATTCAGTGCTAATGGTCCCTAATTATAGATTTATGAAAGTCTTTAGGGCCTTAATATAACATTCTAATAATAATAATAATAATAATAATAATAAAAACAGTGTTGAAGGTGTTGTGCAGCTGAGAAAAAGTAAGATGCAAAAGCCTGCCACAATGCCAATGTAGCTCATTTTTGGCAGGTCCTATCCTGCCTAACGCCAGTGAGTTTTAAAGGATCACTATGGGGTCAGGAACACAAACATATATTCCTGACCCTATAGTGCTAAGCCCACTATTTAGGTGGCTTGTCCCCCTCCCGCCTTTAGCCCCCTTCTAAAAGTTTAAAACTCACCTTATTCCCAGCGATGCGCGGGTCTGCCAGTACTGGCCCTGCCCCCTTTGTGACATCAGCAAAACTCAGATTTTTAGCCAATCCAATGCTTTCCCATAGGGAAACATTGGATTGGCTAAAATTGGCACGGGGGTGGGACCAACTGCCGTTTTGGCCAATCAGGACTTCTTCATAGAGATGCATTGAATCAATCTGTAACTGTATGTGCCTGACTGTATGTCTGTAACTCTGTGTGTGTGTGTGTGACTGACTTTTACTGTGTGTGACTGTCTGCCTTTCACTGTGTATGTAACTGTCTGCCTTTAACTGTGTGTGTGTGTGTGAGACTATAACTGTATGTGACTGTCTGTAACTGTGTGTGTGACTGTCTGAAACTGTGTGTATGTGTCTGTGACTGTCTGTAACTGTGTGTGTGACTGCCTGTAACTGTGTGTGTGTAAATGACTGCCTGTGTGGGTGTGTGGCTGTCTGCCTTGACTGTGTGTGTGTGGCTCTCTGTAACTTTATCTGTGTGGTGTGACGGTTTGTAACTGTATGCATGTGACGGTCTGTGACAGTGTCTGTAACTGTGTGTGACTGTCTGCCTATACTGTGTGAGTGGCTGCCTGTAACTTTGTGTGTGTGTGTGTGTGTGTGTGTGTGTGTGTGTAAGACTGTCTTCCTTTGACTGTGTGTGTAACTGCCTGTAACTGTGTGTATGACTGACTGTGCATGTGACTGTCTGCCTGTAACTGTGTCACTGCCTCTTACTGTTAGACTCTGTTTGTCTGTATGCATGCAACTTAAAGACTGTAACAAGTGGATATGCGCCTGGGGTTATGCACATGTGGCTATATTTGACAGTACATGTGTATAACTATGTGCATCTGACTGTATGTCTGACTGTGGAAATGTGTTAATGAGACACTGCAAAAAGACACACTAGCATTCACACATGGGTCTTCATGCCTTTTTTAAAATCTGAATTAAATACCCCTATACAAACAAGACATCCTTATACATACACAATACATGGATGAGTGGGTGTGACCAGAAAGGGTCGCTGTGAAAATGTTTGCATAGGGCGCCTAAAGACCTAAGGTCGGCCCTGACTGCACAGACTTCCTATTGTCATGCACTTTAAAAAATGTAATAATTATGTTCTTGATCTTTAGTAAATGGGCTTTTTAAGACACTTAGCGGTACTATTATGGTTTATTAAATTAAACTGTTAATGTGCTGCTGCTGGAGTACATACCAGAGGTCATTTCTCAAAGGTCCAAGATTTTGTAGTTTATAGGAGAGTACATAGTAACACTGTTGGTTCGATGTTTTGAAAGGCAACCGGAGATTGAATTGGTCAACCATTATAACCAGTTCTTATTTTCTTAAAACACCTAAATATTTAAAGCAATATGAACACAAAACACAATGGAGTTTACCTATGAATTTTTTGACATTTCAGAATATAGGAAATAATATGATGTATGGTAAAATCGCTAAGCAAATAACATAACATGTGACATTGGTAACGCTTTGAACCATTGAACTTTATAAAAGCTTTGTGCAAAACTTATGTTTAATACTTTTGTTATCCCTGTAAAATAATTCAGATTATTATAATAATTATTGACATTAATACAGCAACAAAGTATGAAATGTGGAGATATAGCAACAAATAAGGCACAAATTATATACATTTTAAAAGGAAATTAGAGGATATTGAGCACCCTTGAATGAGTTTACCATCTAGGCTAGGGGATGTCATCATTTGCAACCAGGAGGAAAATGCAAGCATGCAAACCTTTTTTTTTATTGGTTTATTTTAATGCTTTTCTTAAACAATTATATAATGGTAGAATATGCTGAGCACATAAATGCTATTGGGTTATTTTGATTCTAGATCCTTCGTGGAGCCATATTATAATGCATTTTATTATAGAGGGAATGGTAATATGGCAGGTGGCACCTCTGCCTGTGAGATGTTAATGAACATTTATCACCATTTGTTGCAGACAAAAAAAATGCATCTGAACATACTTGACAAGTCCTTTCCGCCTCCGGCTCTACATTGTTCTGTTCAGTTTCTCTGCTGGCGTTCTAACACTTTTTAACACCACTTAATCCCTACCTTGATCAGTGAGCATTTCAAATGATAAGTCACATGCGCGGTTCTTTTATTTTATTGCAAGCAGACTTGGAAATCTGATTCCCACTACAGAATCTTGGTGGGCAAGATGTTATATGTCAGAGACTGTTTGTAAGAGCAAAGTAGGTTTAACACATAAATAGCCAAAGCAATTTTTTTTAGCCAAAGCAATATAAAATAACCAACAGTGATTTTTTTTTTTTTTACAGTAGAAACATTAAATAATTTTCTTATGTTGGTAACTCAACAATTTATACCCCTTGACATGCCAGCTTAAAAGATTTGCCATTTCATGGAGAGTATAAAGTACAGCTATAAATTAAAACAAAAAGTATGCCCAGATTTCTCTGCAGGGGCTCATGTAAAATACATATTGGTTTTACAACTGTTAACATGAACAAGAGCACTTCATTTGAACTGATATGTGTTTCTTCAGTCCGAAATATTTCACAAACTATTTTTCTGCTGGTAATGCCACCAAAGTCAGAAAACACTACTGACTTAAAACAGGGCCAACAATCTTAACGACAAAGAAATACACCTTTGCAAGGTTTTTTGAGTATGGAGAGCTATAACAATTGTCATATCTGATCTTTGAATCCTCCAAAGTGACAAACAAGTCCAAATATCATCGTATTTTGAAGAGTTATATTTTAAAAAGATGCCATCCCTCTTTGGTCACCTCAGCAAAATATTTGTAAGAGACTTTGGTCAATCACCGACTCACCAACAGTGTAACTGCTGCCTGTTCCTCTATTTACCACTATAATGTCTTAAAGCATAGAATTTAGCAGGGCTAACCATACAGATATCTTAGCCATAATATTATATAGTTCGTAAGAGTTCCTCTATGTAAAATATATAAACAATTGAGAATACAATATAAAATAGGGATTGTCTTGGAAGCAATAAAGTTCTGTCTTTTTTAAATATTTTATTAAATAAAAATATAAATATAGACATATAAAATCCATTAAATAATTTATAGCAGAGTTTATAAGATTAAAGTATATGCTTGCAATATCAATAAAATATTAATAAGTACACATATTTATACCTTAGATGTTCAGTTAGGTCATTTTAGGACCTAACTTGGTCATTTCACATAGGAACATCTTATCTATGTTTAGACTAAAACGTAAGGGTACACATGACATAGGAAATTCCCTGACTTGGGGAATTACACTAACATAGGACAAGACGGCGTCCTAAAGTCTGAACACCATTGAATGAAAAACAATATGTTCCATTTCTAACAACTTGTCTGTTTGCAAAATCTCTTAAAGACAAAGGACACAGTTTAAGAAATACAACTTTTAATTCTAAAACTTGTAATACTTGCATATGCCCATAACAAGTCACCAAATACCAAATCCAACTCAATACATCAACCGTATGTGTTTAAGAAACAGCAACCTAAGCAATGTCATGTTAACCTTCTCAATGGCAAAGATGCGGATAACAATAGAGATAGAGGTTGTGCATCCTTCACAGCTGAAGTTGAGAATGGAAGTGTAGTTGAAATAGATATCTTATTTTAGTAGGAATACGCCTCATAATCCAGGAGTTTGTGCATCCATGGAGCTGCCTCATCCTGCATTTATGAAAGATAAAAAAAAGTAATAAAAACAAAAACAAGTAATTGTGGCATGAAATATGCCTAAATATGCCTAAATATGCCTAAAATTAAATAAAAAATATAAAATAAATAAATGTAGAAGCACCTTATAAAGTGAATATTTTGAAAATTATTTCACTACAAAAAAAAAAAAAAGCGCACTGGGCTTTTAAGAGCATTACACTAAGTGCATATCAAATTAATAAAGTGCTATACAAATATACAGAACACTATTTCCAATAAGGTGCATCAAACAAAATGTGCAAGATACCTTGCAGTGTACACACCCTTGTATAATATGTATAATATGTGCAATATAAATATGAACACTTACAGTAAATATGCCTTCTGTGAATTCATTCAGTACAGTGGTGGAACTACCGAGGTTGCGGGCCCTATCAGCTGAGTAATCCGCATTGAAGGGGCCCATGCTGTTAGGGCCACCCGATGCTATGTAATTCCAGGGGGCCCGGTAAGCGCTTTAACAGCGCGACTGGCCCCTCTCTGATGATGTCAGAGGCTGGTTGGTAGTGACTGCCCCGGTCACTTCCTCCCAGCAACCACTGGGAGCCACGTGGGAGGAAGTAGAGGGAGTCAGAGTGGGAACTCTGACTCCCATCAGCCTGAGCCACCACTGGACCCCAGGGAAAGGTATGTGTGCCTGTTTGTGAGTGTATGTCTGTCTGTATGTGTGTGTCTCTGTATGTGTGTGTCCGTATGTGTGTGTGTGTCTGTATGTGTCTCTGTGTATGTATGTATGTATGTATGTGTGTGTGTTTGTATGTATGTGTGCCTGTATGTGTGTGTGTCTACATGTGTATCTGTTCGCATATGTGGGTGAGGGGGTAACGTATGGGAGGGAGACAATAGACATATGGGAGTAGGGTGGAGGGTGGGGGTGATGTACAGGGGGGGCCCAGGGCAATTTTCGCATGTGGTTTCTAGTTACGCCTCTGATTCAGTACCATATACCAATGCATATACCTCTTTTGAGTTCACTTAATAACATATGCCTTAAAAAGAAAAAAATCTAGTGTAAAACTGTAATTATTATATACACACAATATAGTTATATGGGAACTCACTTACAAGAGTAGAGTGGTTCAAGTGTGCTCAAAACTTTAAAGTTCTAACCCACTACCAGATCCATGTGGTGCAATTATGCAACACTCCAGGCAGAGACATGAGAGACAAATTCTGAACGTTATTAATGAGTTACAAACATGCTTCACACTCTTACTGAAGCAAACTCCTCCCTGTTAAGGCACACAGGAACCTTGTCTGGATGCTGGCACTCTCGATCCTTCCGTTTCCTGGAACACCTTCAAATTGTCATGATCCATGGTGCTCGTATCCACGCTGATAGTTACTGCACCCAAGTCCTCAGTGGGTGAGGCCAGACCTGAGCAGAGCTGTCACGCAGAAAAGGACAATTATTACTTACCTGGATCGCAGCGGATTGCCATCCGATCCCCTTTCCCCAATGGTTCCCAACTGGTACAGCGTTCTAAGGGCCGCCGGCCGCTGCGGTCCCAAGTTATATGATGGTTGTGATGAACTGAACCTCGTAACGGGCTCTTGGAGGGGCCTACTTGCCAGCCTCCTGCCTCAGGACTATGGGCCTTGCAATATACCTTGCCCAATGCATTTTAAAAGGCTCCGTTCATATGATTTATTTACTTTTGTACTCCAGAAAGTGAGACCGACCGTTAGCCCTAATTCCCTGGAACTGTTTTGGGCATAGGACCATGTGCACGGTCAGTCAAAATTATGACTTTCATGGAAATCTCGAACCCCTGAACAGGTTTGGGTGATTTTTTTGGATATGTTGGTTCCCCAGATCGGGGCTATCAGGGGATATGACTTTTGTGGGGTTTCCATGTGTTTTGGGGTACTTCCGGGTTATTGTAAATATATGTTTTCTGTGCCTGGAGATAATGGAGTTTAGTACAGTTCTTGAGTCATTAGTACAGTTCCTTATTATCTTGTTTTGTGTGGGAGTCTCCTGGATCTGTGAGCCAATCTAATAACAGTGTGTACTTTGTCACAGTCCACTCCTTGCATGGGGACTTGCATATAAGGTCAGTAGTGACTTTAAACAGTTCCTTTTCTCCCTCAACATAGAGTCTTATCTCATGTGTGGAGGGACAGCTTTATTCACTCTGGGGATTGCTATAATCACTATACTCCCTTGGATTACAACACTTGCTCTTGTAAGAGCAGCCCGCTTTACTCTCTGGGCTAGGAGTGGTCTACCCACTGGAAGCTGGATCCTGTTTTTGGGTCTAGAGTGGGTGGAGGACAGCGAGACCCCAACTAAGCTGTAACACTGGCTGTGGAGTTTATGATAGTTATGGTGTCTGGTGCGGTGCTTATGGTACTCAGGGATTACTAGGAAGCAGCAATTGGCAGAGGCACCTGGTCTGGGTGTCAGGCGGTCCATCACAAAGGTATTCCTATTGCCTATAACAAATATGGCGCCAACATGAGTGTGATGTCATGTCCTTGACACACGCACGTTTTGGGGCAAAATGTCATGTACTAGCCAATTACGACACAGAGAGGCATATTTAAACCCTGACTAGCCTTTTCTCAGTGCTCTGTCGTGGTTTCCACTTGGTTGTCATACAGTGCATTCCTGTTCATTGATACTTATGGTATTTGACTTTGGCTCGTGTTGGACTTTCCTTACTTCTGGTATTCCTGACTTTTGCCTAGTATTTAGTTTTTGTCTCCTTCTGTATCCCCAACCTCGGCTTGTTTATTGACCTTTCTCTTTAACGTTAAGTCCGGGCATTCTAAGGCTTGGTATACATAGTTCTCTGAAAAGAGAATTGTGTCCATCAAGTTCAGCCTTACTCACATATGTTTTTGCTGTTGATCCAAAAGAAGGCACAAAACCTAGTCTGAAGCGCTTCCAATTTTGCAACAAACTAGGAAAAAATTCCTTCTTGACCCCAAAATAGCAGTCAGATGTCTCCTTGGATCAAGTAGCTATTACCCCACTAATTAGAAATTATACCCCTGTATGTTATGTTTTTGCAAGTATTTATCCAATTGCAGTTTTAACATCTGTATGGACTCTGACAAAACCACCTCTTCAGGCAGAGAATTATCCTTATTGCTCTTACTGTAAAACAAAACTTTTCTTTGCCTTAGATGAAATCTCCTGTTGTACCCACTTATTGACAATCTGTTGTTGCCTGTGGGATTGTTTGCACATCCCTGGAAGAAATTCTCTATTTCAAACTCATTCCTCCATAATGGATCTTAAAAGCCTTGGAACACAACACACATGATAACAAACAGAACCTTGACACTTTTAGAGTCCTTTAGTTGGGCACAGCTCATGCATTTCCTGAACTCCTTTCCCTTCCTCAACTAGCATACACAGACAAGAGCCTATATTAAAGGTGGCATAATGATGGTATAGAACACTTTCATTCCTCCACTCAGTCTACCCACAAGTTAGTGAGTTGTGCAGGAAACTGTGATAATTATACATATTTCAATGGCCCCCCAAAAAATGCTATGGAAAACAACACACATGCCTTACATTGACAGGGGCATTGGTAGCGGTAGAGCACCAACATAGGTGTTTAGTCAGGTTGTTACAAGCAAACGAGACTGTAAAATTCTGGGAGCATTGATTATCAATGTAACCGTTTCTTTTTCTCCCCTTTTGTGTGTGTAAATTGTAGATTATGCTAGTTTAGTGTACCTATAATCTTAATTTTATTAATGACAGGAGGCGAATATTTGCTTAAGTCTCTCTTTACTAGAACTCCACAGCAGCACATTAACATAGAGAAAATCAACCAATCAGAAAAAAGTTAGATACAATAAAGTTCCCCTCCCCCCACAACTTCCTCTTTCAAGCTGCGACAAAACAGAATAAGAAACAGAATAAAAAACAAGTTAGGCAGACAGAAAATGATAATTAAATATACACAAATATAGATGAAGAAAGCAAAAAGAAATAGAATATGCATATAAATGACAGGAGTAAAAAGTCACTGTGTATATAGTGTAAAATATTTATTTAGTACAGTGTACCCCTGCAGGGGTAGTGATGAGAGAGTTAAACCAAGGAATAACTGAGGCACCATAGACAGCTGCCTAATGAACAGCACAGCACTGCTCTACAGTGAGTCCCCTGCAGCACCAGGGAGACCCGGGGGGAATCCACAGACAGCTGCCTAATTGTCAGGATTACAGTATGATCCATCACGTAGAATTGTGCAACACAGAGGATTGATAGGTAACGTATACCGGACCTTAGAATGGCAGGACTAACGTACCAAAGAGTAGTCAGAAATAGCCGAGATCAAGGGAATACAGAAAGAGACACAACGATAAGGAAAAGCCAGGGGTCAGGGATGCCAGAAAAGGGAAGTCAATATCAATGCCAAAGTCAAATAACCAGAATAACCAGAATCAATAACGCGCTCTCGGACAACCACAAGGGAAACCCCGACAGGGCACAGAGTAAGAGGAGAACACCGATGTGGATCTGATTGGTTGTAACCCGCCTTTGACCCCAAAGGCAGTTACCAGGTTCCTATTTGCATGATTGCTGCTCAGCACAAACCCTCCTGTGGATTGATTGCTGCTCAGCACAAACCCTCCTGTGGATTGATTGCTGATCAGCACAAACCCTCCTGTGGATTGATTGCTGTTGGGCACAACTTTTCTTGTCAGGACAGTAAATGCCATTAATCACATTTTTATGTGCAGATAAATACGTGACATTACCCCCACCTGAAGAACGCCCACCGGGCGGGCAGGACCAGGCTTGAGAGGAAACTTGGCGTGAAAATAGCAAATCTTGCGGCCAGCATGTATATCAGAGGCTGGAACAGAAGAACAATCTGCTGGTCCATAACCTTTCCAATCCACCAAGTACTGTAAAGTGCCCCGACAAAACCTGGAATCAATCATGGAGGAGACCTCATACTCTTCCTGTCCAGAAACAACTAAGGGGGGAGGAGGAACACTTGAGACAGTATATTTATTGCAAACAAGTGGTTTGAGTAAAGACACATGAAAGGTATTAGGAATTTTCAAGGAGACCGGAAGGGCCAGAGAGTATGCAACAGGATTGAGCCTACGAAGGACACGAAAATGTCCAAGGAACCTAGGAGCAAATTTCATGCTAGGGACTTTGAGTCTGATGTTACGAGAAGATAACCAAACCCTCTCACCCACTTGGTAAACAGGGTTGGCACCTCGACGTGTATCAGGATAATGTATGAAACGGTCAGCAGCATTTCGCAGAGCAGATTGAACTTTAACCCAGGTATCACGGATGGAAGCCAGATGGTCATCCAAAGCAGGAATAGGCGTATCAGAAAAAACAGCTGGTAGGACAGTAGGATGCCGGCTATTATTAACAAAAAATTGACTATGCCCAGAGGAGTCATGGTCAGCATTGTTCCTAGCAAACTCGGCCCATGGTAGGAATTCGGACCAGTTGTCTTGAGTGCTATTAATGAAACAACGCAAATATAATTCCAAGGACTGGTTAGCCCTCTCAGCTGTACCATTGGTGTGGGGTTGATAAGAGGATAAAAAAGACAATTCAATCACTAATTGTTTATTGAAGGCCCTCCAAAACCGGGACACCAACTGAGAACCTCTATCAGATACTATATTGTGAGGAATGCCATGCTGATGGACAATTTCTTGTTTAAAGATTAGTACCAGGTCCTGAGGCAATTTCTTGAGAGGAATACAATGAGCCATTTTAGAAAAACGGTCCACAACCATGAGAATAGTGGTATAACCATTAGAAATAGGAAGTTCAACAATGAAGTCCATGGACAAGTGGGACCATGGGACCTCAGGAATAGGAAGAGGTTGCAACAAGCCACAAGGGAGTTTATGAGGCACTTTGGAAACCGCACAAACAGAACAAGCCTGCACATATTCCTTAACATCCTTCCTGAGGGAATCCAACCAGAATAACCTCATGAAAGCAGAAGTGGATTTATTAATACCTGGGTGACCAGCAGACACATTGTCGTGAAACACCTTTATGATATTAACCCTTTCCCCCAATGGAACGAACAGTTTGTCCTGAGGTTTACCGCAGGGTGCCTGAGACTGAGCCTCCATGATGGAGTCAAGCAGTGGAGAGGAAAATGAAAGGACAGTGGACGCAATGATACATTCCGGGGGAATGATATGGGGCGTTTCTCGCTCTAGTATAGCCTCAGTATCAAACTGCCTGGACAAGGCATCGGCCTTGACATTTTTAGAACCAGGTCTATAAGTGATGAGAAAATTAAAGCGAGAAAATAGAGACCACTTAGCTTGTCTAGAAGATAATCGCTTGCCATCTCCTATGCAAGCCAGGTTTTTGTGATCAGTAATGATCAAAAGGGGGTCCTTGGAACCCTCTAAAAGATGTTGCCACTCCTTGAGAGCTAGAATAATGGGCAAGAATTCTCTATTGCCAATACCGTAATTGCGCTCAGCAGGAGAAAACTTTCTAGAAAAGTAACCACAAGTATGTAACGGAGTTTCCTGGCTCTCAGTTTGGGAGAGAACTGTCCTTACCCCTGTCTCTGAAGCTTCAACCTCCAGTATGAAGGCCTTATTGGTGTCAGGATGTATCAATATGTCGGCGGAGGCAAACCGCTGTTTGAGAGTTTCAAAGGCTTCAATAGCCTCCTTAGACCATATCGTACTACTAGCCCCCTTGCGTGTCATATTGGTGGTGGGGGCTATTACTGAAGAAAATCCCTTTATAAATCTTCTGTAATAATTGGTGAAACCAATGAACCTTTGAATGGCTTTCAACCCAGTGGGTAAAGGCCACTGTAGAACAGAATCTAGTTTTTTAGGATCCATCCGAAACCTAGAGGCAGAAATATTATATCTTAAAAACTATACTTCAGACTGGTCAGAGATACATTTGTCCAATTTATAATAAAGTTGCTTTTTTAACAAGGTTTGCAGAACTTGTTTAATGTGATCATGGTGAGCCTGGAGGTCAGGAGAATAAATAAGGATATCATCCAGATAGACCAAGACAAACAAATAAATGTAATGAGTACATCATTAAAGGGACACTATAGTCACCTGAACAACTTTAGCTTAATGAAGCAGTTTTGGTGTATAGCACATGCCCCTGAAGCCTCACTGCTCAATCCTCTGCCATTTAGGAGTTAAATCCCTTGGTTTATGAACCCTAGTCACACCTCCTTGCATGTGACTTGCACAGCCTTCCATAAACACTTCCTGTAAATAGAGCCCTATTTAGGCTTTCTTTATTGCAAGTTCTGTTTAATTAAGATTTTCTTATCCCCTGCTATGTTAATAGCTTGCTAGACCCTGCAAGAGCCTCCTGTATGTGATTAAAGTTCAATTTAGAGATTGAGATACAATTATTTAAGGTAAGTGACATCTGTTTGAAAGGGAAACCAGTCTTTTTTTTCATGCAGTCTCTGTCAATCATAGCCAGGGGAGGTGTGGCTAGGGCTGCATAAACAGAAACAAAGTGATTTAACTCCTGAATGACAGTGAATTGAGCAGTGAAATTGCAGGGGAATGACCTATACACTAAAACTGCTTTATTTAGCTAAAGTAATTTAGGTGACTATAGTGTTCCTTTAATGAAATCTTGGAAAACCGCTGGAGCGTTGCACAACCCGAATGGCATCACTAGATATTCATAGTGTCCACTTCTGGTATTAAATGCAGTCTTCCACTCGTGGTTTTCCTTGATTCTCACTAAATTGTACACGCTTCTCAGGTCAAGCTTAGTAAGCACTTTAGCGCCCTGGAGTCTGTCAAATAATTCAACAATAAGAGGAATGGGGTAGGCTTCTTAATGGTGATTTTGTTCAATGCCCTGTATTCGATACATGGGCGCAACTCAACATCCTTTTTAGATACAAAAAAGAATCCAGCACCAGCAGGCGAGGATGATTTTCATATATGGCTTTATTCAATGAATCCTTAATATATTCCTCGATTTCACTACTCTCCTGAGGAGATAGAGCATAGACTACTCCCTTAGGTGGCATAGCGCCGGGTAGTAAGTTAATGGAACAGTCATATGGTCTGTGAGGAGGTAGAGTATTAGACTGAGTCTTGCTGAATACTTCTTTAATGTCTCGGTATTGTATAGGGATCTCGGGATTTTGAGGTGTACTAGTGGGTAATTCAATAGTGCCAACTCTTTTGGTGACATGAAATATACACCTTTCATTACACTCTTTACCCCATTTTAATATTTCCCCATTAGCCCAGTCAATGTGAGGGTTATGCTTGCTAAGCCATGGAAATCCTAATATGATAGGATAAGAAGGAGATGCAATTACCTGAAATGTAATCTCTTCCTTATGTAAGGTACCAATGGAAATATTAATGGGTAAGGTTTCATGCGTTATCAATGGTTGTGAGAGTGGTCTCCCATCAATAGCTTCAACAGCTAGGGATGATAGTCTCTCCTTGATAGGTATAGTATTACCCTTGACAAATTGAACGTCGATGAAGTTTCCAGCAGCACCTGAATCCATCAGGGCTTTGCATGAAAAGTTCTTTTGTTCAAAGGCAACAAAAATATCAAGGAGAAATCGTGATATTTCTCCTCGTGTCATGCTGCGAGTAGGGGCATGCTGGAGGATTTAACCTCCCTTTTATCAATCCTGATTTCTATTTAGTTTGAAATGACAGGGAGCAGCCACTGGCTGCTCGCTGTTTAGGCAACATGCCCCTACTGTTATTTCTCCGTGCTGTGGGGGTTTCATTCCCCTGCAGCACTGAGTCTTTTAAATGAACGAAACTAAACGAGAAGGTAATGCATTCGGCATTTGCCCTTTCATTTTGTTTATATTTGTAGGGCTTTCATTTATGTTTTAGCAAACGAATACGAAAAAATCGTATTCGTAAAAAAGAAATGCACATGTCTAGTCATCAGCACCCAGCCTGCATGCACAAGGTAAAGGACAGAGGGACATGGGGAGGAAGACATAAATGGAAAGTTAATTACTAAAGAGAAAAGACAAGTCAGAGCTAAGAAAGATAGAGAGAAGTGGGTCTGGTAATCAAAGATAAAATTAGGTAGGTGAATTATTGCAATAGGAAGATTTGAAGTGACATATAAAAGAAAAAAAACTCATACAGTGATGTCCATTAAGGCCTACTCTAAGCACAGCACTTTGTAGTTGATGTGGATCTTAGATTAGCTCCCTCTGAATTCACACACAGTGTTTTACCTTAAAACTACACCACTGCATTAAAGGGAAAATATAGTGTCAGGAGAACAAACTGGTTTTCCTGGCACTATAGCTTCCCCCTCTGTCGAGGCTCCCCCTGTGGTGCAGAATGGGTTAATAACTCCTTCTGTCACTTACCTGGGTCCCTCGGCGCTGGCTCAGCTCAGCCCACACTCCTTTGTGTGTATATATATATATATATATATATATATATATATGTATGTATATGTATGTATATTTGTGGTCTAGCGATTTGCATGTGACTACTTCCGGGTCACATGCAGGTCGCCATTTTGCAACCTACCTGTTTCTTGCCGATCCACGGCTTCCCCCTTACAGGGTTATCCACCCTTCAGCCTACCAGGTCTGCAGTTCCAGGAAAAGTGAATTCGACACTCACCAAAACTGTAAGATACTGACCAAACCAGCATGCCATAGTCATAGTGTATGTCTATCTCAAGTGCTTAACAGTCTTGGTTTAGGTCTATCTCAAGTGCTCGAATAATGCTTTCGTTTAACATTTCATGTTTCTAACTGTTCGGTTAAACTCCCGAACGATGTTGGTTAAAACTATTTCGGACGTTTTTAGTACTGCATGTCCCTGTTGGTTCGGTTCAACAACCGAACAATTCCGTTTTCTCATCTGTTCGCATAAACTTTGCAATTCTATTTGTTGCAGCCATTCCTACAAATGTCTGTTCGCGTGTGTTCTTCTAAATTATATGGTTCGGCAAAACGTTTGTTTAACACCTTTTGTATAACAATCAGCACGAATAGCCCTATGGCCGAATAGAGCCTTTCATGCGATAATTCGTATAATTCAACCGTACAGGTATTAAATTCATCTGAATATTTAGATCTGAACCATGCATTATACTAACCCCTGTACTCTAGCGGTCATTAAAATTTAAGTTAAATTGATTAATTAACTCCAACATGTAATCGATATAACAATTTAGGTGTAGATTAAGATATTAATCATACCTCTTGGGTACTTTAAGTTAATATTGTAATTCTGCATTAAGGTTATAATAAAATATGTCTCTAAATCACTCGTCTAGCAATTATCTCTCTTATACATATAATTGGTTTAAGCCTTGGTGTGACGGACCGCCTGGCACTCCGACCGAGTACCTCCGCCAATCGATGCTCCTGGTGCTCACCGAGGGCTCCAATCACTCCACCAGACACCATAAACACTGTAGACTCCATGTACCGCCACAGCTTGGTTGGGGTCTCGCCGTCCTTCACCCACCCTGGACCCAAGACCGGGATCCAGCTCCCAGTGGGTAGACCTCTCCTCCTCCAGAGAGCGTAGCAGGAACAGCTCTTAGAAGAGCTAGTGATTATACTCTTGTTTTGATTATACTTGTAGTGATTATAACAATCCCCATAGTGTAGTTCCCCAATCCCCCAAACATGAGCCAAGACTTCATGGAGGGTTAAATCAGGTCTGTTTTATACATTTAAACCCTGATTTACATACACTAGGTTACATAGAGCACTATAGTACAAGGAAGGGTGGGGTCAGACAATAGCAAGGGCTGATGGGAGATTGAGGAGGGACAAAGCAGCCAGTTTAAACTAGTCTGGCAGTGTCCCTGGTACAACGCCCTGCTGGGGAAGCAATAGGACAGGAAAAAGGAGTACATTCAACATACTCCTCCTCTGTGTCTAAGAGATAATTAATTATCTCCAGGTACAGAAAAACACACAATTTACAAACACCCCAAAAGTACCCTCAAGATCCATGGAAACCCCACAAGAGTCACATCTTCGGATAGCCTTGATCTGGGTGACCAACATATCCAAAAAATCACTCAGATCGGTTCAGTGGTTTGGTTTTTCCATGGAAGTCACTTTTTAACATGTCTTTTTGCAAGGCCCATAATCCTGGGGCAAGAGGCTGGCAAGCAGGCCCCTCTAAGTACCAGTGGCGAGGTTACTTTTGCCACACTTGGCTTCTTGAAACACCTTAATCTAATTTCTACACTACTTCACTAACATCTTATAGCATATTCTATGCTCTCTACACCGTTAGTCCAGTCATTTTCATAGATCACGGGTTATTTATCTGCATCTATAGGAAACTCTGGGATTTGCCACCAGTTTACAGGGCAATTTTGCGCTTACACTTGGACGGGATTATATTAGAAATAGGGTCCATGGGTGACCCCACGATTATGTATCATACTTCCGACATGCTGTTTTGTTTCATTATTTAGCTTCCAGGTTTTCAAATATGCCTCTAAAACAATATTCCGCTAAGGCCTTCCACAACAGGCCAGGGCTAGTGTAGTTCTCCCCCTCCGGCTGGATGCCCTCTGCCCTCCACGTCTCTGGCTGGACGGTGCACCACCACAGTGCCCGGTATGAGGCGTCCAGGCTCAGTTCCCTTTCCGCCAAATGACAGCTGAACGCCGTGTTCAAAATCATGGACAAGGTATAATAGCAGGACTCCTGACAGAAGGAGGAACGTTTTGTGATTTTTACCTAGCTGAGGAAGACGATAGAATTTTGGCGAAACGCGTCCTGGGGACTTCAGTACTATCACCATAATGCCCTTTTTTTATATATATAATTATTTTTAAATGTTTTGGAGTATATTTGCTTTTATATATTCTAATTGGCCATTAGAATTTTAGATTCAAAATACCTTAATAAAATATTTGGATTTTCTTTATTGGGCTATTGGTTCCTGCTATATAGGAGTGTAGTCCTTAACTACACAACGTGTTGGTAAAGAGCCTACATAGTGGCTCCATACTTGTGAGTATACATATTTCTATTCTTATGTAAATATACGGATTCCAAACTATATTGCACCATATATATTTTTGTTTGAGCTCTAGTCACATCGTGACAAACTAGTTGGATCTGGATGTAACGCTACACCTTCTTTTATATTTTAGTTCCCTTTCCACAAGGTACTCAAGTTGTCTTACCCGCTCCTCTCCGGGTTGGTCTCCCAGAAGCGGCATCCGCCAGGCCATTTGTTCCTCCAACTGATATGCGACACCAGGAAGGCGCTGCTGCCGTTGATACTGGACTTTCTCCAGGGAATCGTACTATAATTCTTTCCGGGCAATATCTCTCCCATCCAATTCACTCTCGTCCTCAGGTGTGTGTGCTGCCCAGGGGTCCACGAACCCCATTTTCCCAAACCTTTCTGTAGACAGGGACGCTGTATGAACACTAGCGTCGCCCTCAATTTGTAAATCCACGAACGGTGTCTCTGAGCTGCTTTACCTCGCACTAGGATGCCACCTCACCACTTGCCACCAATGTAACGGATCACCTGGCACCCCGACTGGGTACCTCCGTTGAAGGATGCTCCTAGCGCCTCCTGAGGACTCCAGCAGAACAGGAACAAGCTCTTACAAGAGCTTAGAAGTGATATAGCAAGGGAGTATGACTAGCATAGCAATCCCTTGTAGCAGATTCCCCCAATAGGAGGCGGCACTCCAAATTGAGGGTGAAGTAGAACTGATTTACTTGGCACCAAAGGGCCTTCTTTTATGCAGGTTTTACAGATACAGTACCGCCCACAGGGTTTTGTAAAATAACCAATAAACATGTACAATATACTCAGACACTCCCACACAAAATCCTCCCCTCTGCCTGTGATACAATTACCTTACACAATGGGTTCATATAATTATCACAGGCAGGAAAATACAGTTTTACACAATATTCATAACTTTAAAAGTAAAGTCCTGGAGATAATTGGGAAGTAATCAAAGTATCTCTAAGGACAGAGGCAAAACTCCATTGAACACATGGTAGCAAAAGACAATAAAATACATAAAAATATATAACTGTGCAGCTATTGCATAAAACAGGTACATTCAACATATCCCAAGATAGCCTAGATCTGAGCGCACATTATTACTCAATGGCGCTCAGATCGGGCAACCAGGCTCCTCCAATGCACAGTGGCGAGATTGGTCCCCTCCCCAAAATATTAACCCCTACCTACCCCCCTCACCCTAAAACTAATGAGGGGGGACCATTTAATTAAGTACCTGGAAAAAAATAAATACAACTTTCAATTTGATGTTTTCTTTTTTCTAAAATCTTCTTTTTTCAGCCCCCAAAAAAGGGCAAATAAAAAGCCATCATAACCAACGCACTTAAAAAAAACAAAAAACATTATACGAATGGGCTCCATGGCTAACTGGGTTATCACTGTTCAAATAGGGAAAGTACCGAATGACCCGGTTTTCAGGTCTTTGCAGGGGAAAATCAAGCATTTCAACATGGGGCCATAGTCACAGGGCAGGAGGCTGGAAATCAGCCTTCTCCAATGCCCAGTGGCGAGGCTGGTTCTGCCACAGTCTGTCATAAATTAATTCAATTGGGTCCACGAACTGGCCCTTTCAATTCACACATGTACGTTACATCAGGTATCTATCTAAGGTACGTCAATCTACACGTACTTATGCGCTGCAATACCCTTCTCCCCTTAGTTAGCTTTATTACTGGCTGACAGGGCACCAGGAGTCCAATAATTAATAATTTCACAGGCCTCTACACCTTCGGTTAGTGGTCCTGCAAGGCCAACACCCATCCTCATACTCAGAGGTACTACGCACATGATATATATGTATAGTCGCCATTTGGGCAGTCGGAATCCAGGACAAACCACCCCCATATCCTAACCCAATAACACACAGACACTAAGTAATATGGGAAAATTTGTCCACAGCTTTATTAACCAATAATTAATAATAATAATAATAATAATAATAATAATAACAATAATAAATTAACATATAAACATGGGTCATTGCCCCCCATACTCCGCCCCCTCGCATCCTGTTCCTTCGGCTACCATACAAAAGGCAATGACCCCCATATAATAACACATATACATATTTATAACATATTTATAACATACACCAACATTCCAAAGTGCCAACCATCCATTAACCACGGCAGGGGTATACCCGGATACCCCTGCCCCACCAGGTTCTGAGCCACCTCCAGGACTCGAAACCTCTCAACCACCGATGACCACAATCTGTTTATTCCACCTCACGTTCATCCAGGGGAGCCTATTTCCTCTCCTTCAGCTCCCCGTCCCGCCGCTGTGAAAGAAACGGGTTAAATAAACACATAACAAACAAAGGGAGGGTGGGTGGGACAAACTCAACCAGGTAGAAAGTTAGAATGACTCACCTAAAATGGCTGCTCATTTAAATAGCCAATCCTACTTACCCATAATTCCAACCCTTGCTTACTTCCTCCTAAGCCCGCCTCCTAACCCCTGTCAAGGCCTTTTTCCGCTTAGCTGCGCTCTAGCTACATGGGGCTACATGACAGGTGTATAGTCGCCATTTGGGCAGTCGGAATCCAGGACAAACCACCCCCATATCCTAACCCAATAACACACAGACACTAAGTAATATGGGGAAATTTGTCCACAGCTTTATTAACCAATAATTAATAATAATAATAATAATAATAATAATAATAACAATAATAAATTAACATATAAACATGGGTCATTGCCCCCCATACTCCGCCCCCTCGCATCCTGTTCCTTCGGCTACCATACAAAAGGCAATGACCCCCATATAATAACACATATACATATTTATAACATATTTATAACATACACCAACATTCCAAAGTGCCAACCATCCATTAACCACGGCAGGGGTATACCCGGATACCCCTGCCCCACCAGGTTCTGAGCCACCTCCAGGACTCGAAACCTCTCAACCACCGATGACCACAATCTGTTTATTCCACCTCACGTTCATCCAGGGGAGCCTATTTCCTCTCCTTCAGCTCCCCGTCCCGCCACAAGCTCAGACCTTGACCCCTTAAGCTGTCTGAGCTCCGCCACCCCGAAGAAACAGAGCCATCCATATACCATCCTGCCAACCCAAGTTGAGCAGGTCCAAACCCACCTCCGAGAGGTGAACACCATCCGAGCGGTAGTATCCTGGCAACCCTTCCTCCAGCTCAAGGTGCCTTACCACCACACCCCCTACCTTCCGCACAAAGCTTGCCATCAAGCTATTCACTTTCTTTCTGCACCTATCCATAGCCACCGGATCCCGAGCGTGCCGCCACCGGTGCCTCGGGACAATCTCCGACCAAACCAACATGACCCCCGGAAGCAGGCCCCTCAACTTATTGATGTCCTGCTTCATCCACTTCACCAGCCGGCGTTGCGGCGTAAGGCCCAGGTCATTACCCCCAATATGTAGGACCAGTAAGTCTGGCGTGCATCCCGCCGCCAGCATCCCAAACAGTTTACCACAAACATCCCCCCAGCAAAAACCCCGATACCCAAACCAGCGAACTGCCAACTGGCCTCTCGGAAAACCCAGCTGCTGGCCTTGCGCTCGAGCTGCGGCCCTCCTCTCGGCCCAGAAGATAAACGAATGGCCCACGATCCATGCCTCACGCCCTGGGGGTGAAAAAACAAATGATGAGGGAAGTCCGACAGAGACCCCCACCCCAGCCCAAACAACACAGTGAACCATTTCAGTACAGCCAGTTACAAGTCCATTATTCCCATTTTTTTTTTTTTTTTTTTGCATAAAACGGTCCCCAATTCCATTACTCCAATAGACCCAACCGGACATAGGAACGGAATCTTACCGATTCCCACCTCCCAATCCGCTTCACCACCTCGTCCCCCAATCCCAACCGAGCCGCCTCCGTGGCCGCCCCAATACGGAACGAGTGCGTTCCAAATCGTTCAGCACGAAGCCCTAACTTGCCCAAGCCCAACCGGAAAACTTTCGTGAACTGGAACCGAGAGAGGGACGATCCGTCGGCATGCACCAACAAGGAACCCCCCATCGCTGGCCTCCGCGCCAGGTACTCTGCCGTAGCAGCCAACGGGCACAAAGCCGAGCCCGGCAAGGCCCCCAGTGCCACGTCCCGGCCCACGCCGCGGACGTCCATTTTGGATCTGCCAAGGTGCACCACCACCTTCCCATCCAAAACACGAACCCCCGAAAATTGCAGGCCCCCCTGCACCATCTTATTAGTGCTCACCAATTCCCCAATTCGGAATGCCCAAAAAACGCCAAAATAAACGCCACCTTGAACAGCGAAGCCTCGAACCCATCGAAACAGATTTCAGGCAATAAACCCACCAAATCCCCCAGTAGCCGAACCGACACCGGGCGCCTGGTATCCGGGGACCTGCGTCCCTTGCGATAACCCTTCAGGGCCTGCCTGATAACGAAGGTCTTGGTAAAGTCCTCCTTCCCATGCCACCTAAACCAAAATGCCATCGCCGCCATGGACCTGTCTACCATGGTAGGCGACGCCCCTTTTGCCAGCAACTGACAGGTGTACCACAGGAAAGCATCCCGCAGGGCATCCCCGTTGTCCATGGCCAACCCGTCCAGCGACCGCTCCCACAAGCCCCAAACCTTACTGTACGAGGCCCAAGTGGCCGGTGCCAGGGAAGCCTTCACAAGTCCTCCAAGCAGGATGCTCCCAGCTGCCAAATCTCGTCCGGGCAAGCCTGCCCTTCCTTCGATGCCCCCGGCGCCACCAGCCAGAATCGGGACCACTGAAAACGAGACAGAGCATCAGCCACCTCATTCAAATAACCGGGAACATGCCGCGCGCGAAAAACAACATTCCGAGACATGCACAGCAATACCAGTCGCCTAAGCAGCCTAACCACCGGCCTTGAGGCCGCAGACTGACGATTCACCGCGTGAAACACTGCCATGTTATCCGAGAAAAAGACCACTTTCCGATCGCGCAGCCTGTCGCCCCACAGTGCCATCGCAACGACCAACGGGAACAACTCAAGGAAAGCCAAGTTGCGCATAAGAGGGCTCGAACCCCAAGAGTCCGGCCACCTCTCCGCACACCAGCAGCCACCAAAATATGCCCCAAAGCCCACGCTGCCCGATGCATCCGTGAAAAGCTCAAGCTCGGCCGACGACTGGCCCTCCTGCCGGAACAACACAGTCCCATTAAAGTCCCGCAAGAAGGCATCCCAAATGCCCAAGTCCGCTCTCATGGCCGCCGACACCCGGATGAAATGGTGCGGGGACCGAACCCCCGCAGTAGCGGCCGACAAGCTGCGACTGAAGACCCTTCCCATCGGAATGACCCGACACGCAAAATTGAGCAGCCCAATCAAAGACTGGAGCTGCCGCAGAGTAACCTTGCGCGCCCCGGCCACAGCAGCCACCGCCCCTCGAAGCCTGTCCAGCTTATCCCGGGGCAGCCGACATTCGCCCAACCCAGAGTCAATCTCCAGACCCAGGAAACTCAGACACGTGGTCGGGCCTTCAGTTTTATCCGCCGCCAGCGGAACCCCGAAGTGGCCCGCCACCCACTCAACCGTCCGCAGCAGGCGCAGGCAATCCAAGGAATCAGCCGGCCCCACACACAGAAAATCATCCAGATAATGCACAATAAAACGATTCCCCGCTTCCACCCGCACCACCCATTCGAGAAAAGTGCTAAATTTCTCAAAATAGGAGCACGAAATGGAACAACCCATGGGCAGGCACAAGTCCACGAAGTAGGCCCCTTCGAAGAAACACCCCAGTAGGTGATGACAGTCCCGGTGGACCGGCAGCAGCCGAAACGCGGCCTCAATGTCCACCTTCGCCATCAGAGCCCCACGCCCGGCCCGCCGGACCAGATCGACCGCCCGGTCGAAAGATGCATATGACACCGAGCACAAGTCCTTATGAATACCGTCATTCACCGACTCCCCTTTCGGGTACGAGAGATGGTGAATGAGTCTAAACTTACCCGGCTCCTTCTTGGGAACAACCCCAAGTGGGGAAATCCGCAGGCCTTCCAGCGGAGGCACTGCGAACGGGCCCGCCATGCGGCCCAGCCCGACTTCTTTGCCCAGCTTCTCCCTAACCACATCCGGGAAGTCGGCCACAGACTTCAGGTTGCGCAGCCTCCCCGATCCCCCTTCCCGCTCCTGAAACGGAATAAAAAACCCCGTCGCAAAACCCGCCAGGAGCACAGCGGCATCCGCCCTGTTAACGTAGCGGCTTAGCCACGGCTCCATCGCGCTTAGCCTCACTGGGGTGAAGCCCAGGGGAAGCGGATGCACCCCCTCCCCCGGCCGCGACAGCCGCACCGGCGCCACCGGACTTACCCTTCTTGAAGCAGCGGTTGAGCCCATGAGCGCCTCCGCAGCCGGAACACTCGTGCTTGAAACGACAGGTGGCCCCCCATTTGCATTGGCCCTCATTATAGAGCCAACATAAGCCCTTTGGTAAGGTGGCCGACGAGGCGGACTGCCCCCTAGCGCCGGCCGAGTTCTGAAAGGGCTGCGCCTTTTGCGCCATCATCAGCTTCATCCAGAGCGGCAGGTCCATTTGGTCCCACCGCATACCCGGGTTAGCTGCCAGCCGCTGCCTAAACTGCTCGTCATACCGCCACCACGCCAACCCCCCGTAAGTCCGGTACGCTTCCCAAATGCCATCCAAATAGCAAAACAGAGAGGAGCATAACCCCGGCGATTTCTCGCCGAGCACACTAGCCAGCACACAAAAGGCCCTCAACCAATTCCCAAAGGATTTCGGAATCTTGCGATACCGCTTCCTCTTCTCCTCCACCTCCTTCTTCTCGTCCTTCTTATCCTCCTCCTTGAGGTCTATAAAGTCCTCCAATGGGAGGAGGGAGAAGATCTCACAGAACTCACCCTTCCATATCTTATCCTTTACGTCCTGTTTCAAATGAACCCCCAGCGGGCCCGCAAAAGATACATACGTGTGCTGTCTAGCCGCGTCGGGGATACCCCCAGTCAACTCAGCCCGCTCACTCCCAGTCTCCCCTACTTCCTGCGGCACCACCATGTCCCCGCCCGAACTAGGCCCTGTGGAATTCCCAACCCGAGAGCCCGTAGCCACAGCACCCGGAGCCCACACCTGACCAATGCCGCTAGTGTCACCCCCCGCCCCCAATGAGTGGAGTAGTGCCTGAAGTGTGGTAACTAAAGCGCTAGAGTGTAGTGACCCACTGGACTCACCGGCCAAGCCCCCCGACACCGGAACGGTGGGGGCTGCAGTGCAGATCGCCCGACGTCCAGGAAGAGGAACTTCCGCTGCTGTCTCGCCGACCGGGGTGCCCACCCGGTGACCAGCCTGCGAGGAGGCAGAACGGCTCCGAGATCTAGGACAAGGAGAAGAAGTCCTGGGTAGGGTGTAACGGACATCAATACCCCTCCCGTCACGACCCCGGGAGCGCCTGCTCTGCACCGAAGCCTCCCGCTGACCTCTACCACCACGTGGCACCCGGGAACCCCTGGGGCTACGACTCCTCCCGTCTCTACCAGCAGGCCGCCCCTGCCGACCATACCTAGGGGCTGCCGCACCTTCCCCTGCCGAGCTGTCCGAGGGGGAGCAGTGCCGACCCGACCTCCCCCGCGCATCCCGGGACCCCAGAGATCTAACGGGTGAGGGACTGCCGCTACTACTCCCAGAACCCGGGCCCCCCCGCCGCCCAACCATTACGGAGGATCCCAGTCCCCGGCCTCCCCTATTCCTCTGTCTAACTGCCTCCGGAACCCTCTTTCCCGCACCTACCGCCACTGCCCCCTTACCTCCTCCCCCATGCTTACCAGACCCCCTTGGCCCAGACCTACCCACCACCCCTTCGGGGGACCCGCTCTCTGACCTGGCTGCATCCCGAGAACCCCCCCCGCCCTTGGAACTCACTCCCTTCGAACCGCATTTGCGCTTAGGGGCCCCAGGACCCTCCCCCCTTATGACTGTAGCCTGGGCGCCCCCCACCGGCCTACTCCCGCCCCCCTCCGTGGCAGAGCTCCCCCTAGCGACCTTCCCGCCAAGAGGGCCCCGGCCGGAGCCCTCTGCACTTGCCTGTTGCCTCCTAGGCCGGCCATGCGGTCTCCCGGATCCAGCCTCATCGTCATCGTCACTCTCCGATGGGGGGGAAGCCCTCCCAGACCTCCCCTCCATGGGTCCCGCACCACCAGGGGGCCGCCCGGCCACCTCCGACCCGAAAGCAGCAGCGCCCCCGTCCGCGACATCCTTCTGCCGCCGAGTGCTCATCCGAGGCTCCGTCCGCACGCGGGGAGGCAAGGCCTCGACCACGCGGCTCCCGGGCCTGCTGCCGGTCGCAACCGAAACTCCACTGCTTCCGGGGACAACTTCACCGGGCCCCGTGCCCGGGCTTAGCCTCCTCGGGGGCCTCCGGGCCCTGACCGGTCTCCCGCCATCACCGTCCCGATCCGCCGCCTCCGCCAGGGCAGGGCCTAGCTGTGCCCGTAGCCAGTCCACACCCTGATGCCGTGCTGCCGACCTGATCCCCTCCAGAAAACGCTCCACGTCGTCCATTGGCCCTGCAGAGGAGACAAAAGAAATCCGACCAAGCAAGTCCGCGCACACCGAGGTGAACACAAACTCAACCAGGTAGAAAGTTCGAATGACTCACATAAAATGGCTGCTCATAGCCAAATAGCCAATCCTACTTACCCATAATTCCAACCCTTGCTTACTTCCTCCTAAGCCCGCCTCCTAACCCCTGTCAAGGCCTTTTTCCGCTTAGCTGCGCTCTAGCTACATGGGGCTACATTGGCCCAACTCATAGCTAGTCACAGAGAGTGTCTCACCTGTCACTCCCTTTCTATCTTGTGCTTTAAAAGTCACAGAGAGGCCGACACCCTGCCACAATGTTCGGTGGCCACAAAATCCCCTTGCACCAACGCATAGATAGAGCCTCTCAAAGCCGCTTGGCATTTAGCAGGGCCTCATCTGTCACCAACCAAGTTTAATCGTTTCGCCTCTTTGCATTAGCTAGTAAGCCAGTACGTCATGATTGTATACACTAATTACTTGGTTATTCAAACATGCCTCAACAAAAAGAAGCTGCCCAGCACTCCTGCTAGGTCTGATACACCTTCACGCAAAGGGGTCATAGCTAGTCCTAGTTCTATTAGATCTTGGACTAGCCCTCACATCACAGCAGAAAGGTTATACGGCACATACGGTACCAACAGCTAGATAACCAAATTACCCAATCACATATATATATATATATGTACCGCTAAACAGGCTTATAGAAAGGAAGCACCTGCTTAGAATTAGAAATTGTGTCTAGAATTTGAAAATAACCTGTCCAGTTATTTATTATTCTATAATACAGGTTTAAAGAGCTTGCACGTTAATCTGTGATGCCCGCACAATTATAAGTTTAAAGCAGTAATGTGGCAGTTAGTATAAGGTAAAAGTAAGTTCCTTCTGTTATTGTAATATGTATTAAAGTCATGGGTTGTTAAACGGAACAGAAAAACAACTAAAAACCTTACTTTTCCAAGGGGCTTGTATATTTATGCTGACCCTCGCTAGGTCCTCCATATGCATTAGAGCATACATTACATAAGTCAATATTAAGTACGTGTTCCGGTATGTTCAAGATATCCAACGGGATATATTGACTTTCTGACCTACTATCTGTCCTTTTCCAGTAGTTGTACATCTATCAGTGAATTCGCATACAAACAAGTTGCAATACCACGATTATCAGTTTCATTGTTATATTATCATAATTGTTATGCTAACATGTCATCATTAAATTAAGCCACTTCTCCTGGCCAACCGTGGGTTAGTTAACTGTTTCTACAAGCTATGTTTTGATCATTCAGGGCAAATTTCACTACTGATATATTCAGCTGATGGCTGGCTTCCAAAACACTTGTTAGCTCAATTACAATTCTACTGAATTTATCTGTCCAAATTTTATTATCTATGTAAATACTGTTTATCAAATATTTTGGTTAATACTGATCCTAGTTACTTACAATTTCAGGTTATACCATATTGCTACTCTTGCCTTGCTCCACCTATTCTACTCACAGTTATTTCTCCCATATATATGTTGGTTTTTATCAACGTGACTGTGACAGACCTTTCTGTCCCTGGATTTTAGATTTCTCACTATATGCCTGGATTTTATATTTCCCATTATATGTTCGTTGGTTTGTTCAGTGAATTTAATTCCTCTTATACACAGTATGATTTTGTTCAAATAACCAAACTACCGTATATACTCGAGTATAAGCCGACCCGAATATAAGCCGAGGCCCCTAATTTTATCCCAAAAAATTGGGAAAACTTATTGACTCGAGTATAAGACTAGGGTGGGAAATGCAGCAGCTACTGGTAAATTTCTAAATAAAATTAGATCCTAAAAAAAATATATTAATTGAATATTTATTTACAGTGTGTGTATAATGAATGCAGTGTGTGCGTATGTGTGTGTGTATGAGTGCAGCGTGTGTGTATGAGTGCAGCGTGTGTGTATGAGTGCAGTGTGTGTGTATGAGTGCAGTGTGTGTGTATGAGTGCAGTGTGTGTGTGCATGAATGCAGTGTGTGTGTGTATGAATGCAGTGTGTGAATGCAGTGTGTGCAGGGCCGGTGCAAGGATATTTGCCGCCGTAGGCAAAAAAAATTTTGCCGCACCCTCCCCCCCCCATATGTCCTGACTTCCCCTCCTCCTCCCTGAGTGGTCCTTACCTCCCCACCCCCGTGTTCCTTCACCCCCCCCCCAGTGGTCCTGACTCACCCCTCCCCTAGTGGTCCTTACCCTCCCCTCCCCTAGTGGTCCTTACTTCCCCCTCCCCTCCCATAGTGGTCCTTATCCCACCCCCTCCCTCTCATAGTGGTCCTTATCCCCCTTCTCCCTCCCATAGTGTTCCTTATCCCCCCCCATCCCTCCCATAGTGGTCCATATACCCCCCTCCCTCCCATAGTGGTCCTTATACCCCCCCTCCCTCCCATAGTGGTCCTTATCCCCCCTCCCTCCCATAGTGGTCCTTATCCCCCCCTCCCTCACATAGTGGTCCTTATACCCCCCTCCCTCCCATAGTGGTCCTTATCCCCCCTCCCTCCCATAGTGGTCCTTATCCCCCCCTCCCTCACATAGTGGTCCTTATACCCCCCTCCCTCCCATAGTGGTCCTTATACCCCCCTCCCTCCCATAGTGGTCCTTAACCCACCCCCTCCCTCCCATAGTGGTCCTTATCCCCCCCCCTCCCTCCCATAGTGGTCCTTAACCCACCCCCTCCCTCCCATAGTGGTCCTTATACCCCCCTCCCTCCCATAGTGGTCCTTATCCCCCCCTCCCTCCCATAGTGGTCCTTATCCCCCCCCTCCCTCCCATAGTGGTCCTTATACCCCCCTCCCTCCCATAGTGGTCCTTATCCCCCCCTCCCTCCCATAGTGGTCCTTATACCCCCCTCCCTCCCATAGTGGTCCTTAACCCACCCCCTCCCTCCCATAGTGGTCCTTATCCCCCCCCCTCCCTCCCATAGTGGTCCTTATACCCCCCTCCCTCCCATAGTGGTCCTTAACCCACCCCCTCCCTCCCATAGTGGTCCTTATACCCCCCTCCCTCCCATAGTGGTCCTTATCCCCCCCTCCCTCCCATAGTGGTCCTTATCCCCCCCCTCCCTCCCATAGTGGTCCCTCTACCCCCTCCCTCCCATAGTGGTCCTTATCCCCCCCTCCCTCCCATAGTGGTCCTTATACCCCCCCTCCCTCCCATAGCGGTCCTTATACCCCCCCCCTCCCATAGTGGTCCTTATACCCCTTTTTTATTATTATTATTTCTTCTTATTTTATTTATATTTTTTTTTTCGTCCCCCCTCCCTGCTTGATATATGGCAGGGAGGGGGGCTCTCCTTCCCAGGTGGTCCAGTGGCAGTTCAGTGGGGGGAGAGGGGGGCTGGCAGAGCTGTAACTTACCTGTTCTGCAGCTCCTGTCAGCTCTCTCCTCCTCTGCGCCGTCCGTTCAGCTCTTCTGTCAGCTCCCAGTGTAAATCTCGCGAGAGCCGCGGCTCTCGCGAGACTTACACTGGGAGCTGACCGAGGTGGCGCAGAGGAGGAGAGAGCTGACAGGAGCTGCAGAACAGGTAAGTTACAGCTCTGCCAGCCCCCCTCTCCCCCCAGTCTGTATTATGGCAATGTAAATTGCCATAATACAGACTATTGACTCGAGTATAAGCCGAGTTGGGGTTTTTCAGCCCAAAAAATGGGCTGAAAAACTCGGCTTATACTCGAGTATATACGGTAATTACCGAACGACCGACCCCCCTGCATGTGGAGTGTGCTGCTCGTTAACCTCCCAGAAGCTGTGGTTAACCGCAGCTTAATTGATGAACTGCTGGGTGGTCATTGTTCGTATGCACAACACGTGGCGGCAGCCATCTTAAAATGTTGAAGGCTCCGCTGTGTTTTGTCGTCGAGCGCATGGAACTGTTTTCGGGCACTCGCTCACACGAACACCACTGGGACTTCCAAACTTTCAGCAATTTGTTTCCTTTTCATACGAACGCAGTGGCGTTCGGTACATTGAAACACACGAACAAGAGACACTGGAGAATAAGATACACGAACAGTCATTTCGTTATTTTAATGTGTTTCCCAACCCCTGAAATAGACCGGCCGACCCAGCTGAACTTATGGAACTATTCTGGGCAGTAGCCTTGCGGGTGGCTGGGCAGAAATGTGACCTCCAGCTAACTTTTGAACCCCTGAACCGATCTGGGTGATTTTTGAGTATGTTGTTCCCCCAGATAGGGGCTATCAGGCAATGTATGTTTTGTGGGGGTTTCTTATGTTTTTGGGGTATTTCTAAAAATGTGTAAAATAGTTGTATTTTTCGTTTGGAGATATTTGAGCTGATGCAGTAATTAACTAAATTATCTCCTAAGCAGAGGGAAGGTATTGTGTACACTGTATGGGAGTCCCTGTATAAAAGACTACTGTGTATAAACTGTATAAAAGGCCAGTGTTCCACATTAAACCTTCAGTTCCTGATTTACCCTCAACACAGAGCCTCATCTCATGCTTGTAGGGAAAAGCTATACCTGCTGCTATCCCTGCTCCTGGGATTGCTTTTTTGGAGTACTATAATCACTTAGCTCTTTTAAGAGCTGTTCCTGCTCTTCTCTACAGCCTCCCTGTCACAACAGGGGAGAAAGGACATCTCTTGGCGGCGAAAACCCCTCACCCTATCGGGGTGCCGCTAAAGTGACTCTTGCTATATTCACCTACATGGGAATACCTGCTTTGGGCAAACACCTAGTCTCTTTTCGGGAGATGTGGGACTGGGGTCCACCTTGCTCTAACATGTGCTGTAGAATCCCAGAAAAAGTTTGCTGATCGCCATAGGGCTGCGGCTCTCTTTTATGTGCCGGGTGATAGAGTATGGCTGTCCACGAAAAACATACTCCTCCATGTCCCCTCCAAGAAGTTGGCACCAAAATATATTGGGCCATATAAATTCTTGCACAGGGTTAATCCTGTGTCTTACACTCTCCGCCATCCCTGTGCATCCCCAATGCGTTTTGCACGACCCTTCTGAAGCCCCTCCTGTGTAACTGGTATTCGAGGCTTGTTAGGCGCCCCAGTCCTGTCCGTGCCGACTCTAGTGAGGAGTACCAGGTTCAGTCCCTTCTCGACTTCTTCAGGGGCGTCTTACATTACCTGGTTCACTGGAAGGATTATGGCCTGGAGGAGCACTCCTGGGAATCCACCTCTGATTTGAACAGCCCTTTGTCTTGTTAGGGGCTTCCATGCTCGTTTTCCCTTAAAGACTTTGTCGGGTGGCGGGAGGTTATGTCAGGTCCCCTGCCCCTGTGCCGCTCCCGGCGACCTTGCTTACCTCATCACAGCGAGCGGCGTCATCTGGTCCCTGTCTCCAGACTGGCAGTGTGTCTGACGCTGCATGCTCCAAAGCAGCTTCCATATGTGTGTGCTGCACCCGGTCATGTGACCCGGCACACAGTGATGACCATACATGATGTATTAATGTGGCACCAACACTAATTATAGAATTGGGGTTTTATTTATCTCTCAGTATTTCAAAAGTCTTATGCTAACATCCTATAGTTACATAGTTTTATAGGAAAAAAGAAAAGATGCACGTTCATCACATTCAGCCTTTTTCACATCTGTTTTTTCTGTTGATCCAAAAAAAGGCAAAAGGCCCAGTGAATTTCTTTCCAATTTTGCAAAAAAACTAGGAAAAATATCTTCTCAACCCCAGAGTGGCAGTTGTATCTTTCCACAGATAAAGAAACTGTTACAACACACATTAAAAATGATATCCCTGATTTTTATGTTTTTGCAAGTATTTATCTAGTTGCTGTTTAAACATGTGTACAGATAAAACCACCTCTTCAGGCATATAATTCCACATAAAACAGTGCAAATTATTTCTAATAATTTTATTCCCGATTAATTCCTTAATATTATCCCTTTAAAAAAAAAAAAAAAAAAGTAATTCTTTATTTTGTCTCACTCCACACTATAGTATAACAGACTTGATAAATCAGTATGGTATAGAGCATAGAATCAACACAACAGTGACAGTATTTGGATTAAACTTGGAGAGGAGAAGTATAAATACAATGCCTGAGAAAAGTGTGGAATGAGGGTTTTGTTTTTATAAGAGAAGCTCTAGAGAGTAACTGCTGACTATTGTGTCCCAATAAGTCCTAAGTAATATTGCAGGATATGGATGTCCTATGAAGAGTTGGCTGTCCCCATAATGGGAATTCCCCCTTCAGAATAGTAGTGTGTGTCTTCACCTTGTGCTCGACTATCGCAGATATGGGAGGGGAGGGGGGAGGAGAGAACGAATTGTGTCTAGCAGAGTAGTCTAAGTGTCACCAAACTAAAGTGGTGAGCCTGTGTAACTAGGTGCAGTTATAAGCCAGACCTAAGGCATATGCGGTCTAGTAAATTATTTTCCCCACAGTGTAGTAGCAGTAAAGCAGAAATATTATTAACTGTTTGAATATTGTAGTTAAGAAAATTTGAAGAAAACAACAAGCAAAAAAACTACAAAAACTTGTCAACAAGTTAAACAAGAGATGTAAAACGGAGCTGATCGGTGGTATTCTTATCCAAGTCTCTGTGCACGTGGAAACTCTTGTCCAGGGACATCAACCCCCTAAAGTCAGCCAGGTATTAAGGTCACTGCTCTAGAGGACAAAAGGGATAGCACTGCCCGGCGGGTGAACTCTTGGATCTTCGTTGGATCAATGTGTGACAAGCCTGCCATGGCCTCCCCCTTCGACAGAACAAGGCCCTGCCCCTGCATATGGTTTTCTAATTATTGGTAAGTTTCTGCACGGTAAGTCGTACCCTGTGAAGTGACTAGGCTGGCTCTGGGTGATCCCCAGTGGTAGGGAATGTCTCTAGCCCGCAGTAATTACAGCAGGGATCACAGCGATCTGCGCCAATTGAGGGTGTTTCTCATGATGTTTGGAAAAATCAGCGAAGTGGCTCCCTCAAAAGATATTGGGGTCTTACCCCATACAACCACCTGGAGAGGAGCCCTGTCCTGCAGAGATTGGAACCAGAGAATGAGGTCTGGAACAGCAGAAGTAGGTGCACCTGCTGGTTTTGGTAAGTGGAACGGCAAGGAGGCAGAGATAATCTGCCATATGAAGTGGGGTAAGTCCCCATTCCCTAGAGATTCGGGTACTCCCCATATCTTCAAGTTGTACCTTCTCTAGTAGTCCTCCATGGCATCTATTCTGCATTCAGCCTGTTGGTGCTGTTGCTGCAAGTCTGCTATCTCCTTTTCCACCTTAGTAATCATAGCAGCGTGCGTGCCATGTGAGGCCTCCAATAAGGCTATTTTAGTTTGTTGCGCATTCCATGGCCTTATGGAAGTGGGCCATGTCCCCCACGATGTTGGAGCAGAGCTCGGCAAGCATCACCTTCAGTTGACCCACAGTTACCAGGTCTCTGTCTCCTGGCGCTTATGGCGGGGCTACCTGCTTCCTGCTGATAGAGGCCCCCTCTACTGGATCAAAGGTGAGGTCCTCGTAAGAGTATGAGGAGCCTTCTTCAAGGAGTGACATGTCTTCTGTGAGCTGCGGAACAGATCATTGATATCCCGGCTCAGTGGGCTCTTGTCGGCTTTTCGTTTTTTATTCTTGCGACCCATGTTAGATCCACTAGCTTAGTGTCGAGAATCAGCGTTAGTTTCCACCAAAAAAAAAAAGTTATTTTGGGCTACTTTGACAGAGCTCAGGGAGAATTCAACTGCTCTGGGTCGCATTCTCCCGCCCTCCCCCCACCCCCTGCCAATATTACCCCTTATTAACTATTCATATACTTTCCCAGACACAGACTTTAAGCTTAGATGTATATAATTTCCAGGCAAAGATTGTGAATCTTTTTTGAATATATGAATCAGATCTGCCTTTCTCCAATACTCTGGTACAGTTCCAAAAAGAAAAGAATTCCGAAAGATTAAAAACAGAGGTTTGCTTATTTCCTCACTTAGCTCCTTAAGTACTCATGGATAAATACCCCCTGGCCCTGGGGCTTTGTTTACATTCACTTTCTTTAGTTGGTGCAGCACCTTGTCTTGAGTCATGCAATCACAAGTATTCTGCAAGTTTTTTTGCAATGTATCCATTTTTTTAAAATGATTTCATAATTAGATCTGAGTTTTTTAGGACTCCGCTCAGAACACCAGCTTTTGGCAACACCTCTACCCTAACAGATTTGATTTAAAAAAAAAAATACATTTGTATTGTTTGTCAATTCTCCATTTACAATTCCAAAGTTTATCTCTCTTGGAAAGTCTGATAGTATTACAGCCCTCAAAGAGTAATTTGTACTAATTTGAGCAAGTTTTACTAACAGAGAGAAGCATAGCAACGTTGAACAAGTCTGTATTCCAAATGGTGCATCTACTTAAATGTCACCTGTGCACTGTGTCAGTGTGTCTGTTTTCTTTCTCTGTGAAATATCAGTAAACAGAATACTTTTCACCAATCTTTGATCACTAACAGTAATCTCTGAGTAACATGCAACCGGGGAGAGCATTTCTGTTCTTTCTCTCAAACATGTGCCAGCTGGCACCATTCCCTCAGAACACTCCGGATGTATTGTTCTCTGCAGACACTGGGAAACGCTAAGGGGCAAATTCCTGCATGTTGCCCAGCTGTAAATATTACACCATTTTCTATATATCTGGCTGGAGGGAAGATAGAATCAGAGTAGAGGATTCAGAGAACAGGATATCCATGAAACTACTGCAAACAGGAAAAACTAGGGAAATATTGAATGCCATGAAACATTTCATGTAGGTTTAGATCATGTTTTAGCAGTTAGATCTCTGTCAGTAGATGAACTATAACCCCAATGATCCTCAATTAGAATTTAGCAGACCCATATAAATTAAGATAACACTATGTATGTATAGTGCTGATGATTTGCATTAACAATGAAACAGCTGTCCATAAGTGGTTCAATTTTCCTAAGTTGTGTTTCAAAGCTGTTGTATACAGCAAACACAGACTCAAAAGAATTCATGTTTAAAATGGAATGGCAAAAATTAGATTCTTTGTTAAAGCAGCACTGTCATGCCGAACTTACCTTTCCCCAATCGATTCCTCTTCTCTCCCTCTCTCAGAATCTGTTCTTAATTTCTTCCTGTCTGCTCTAGTTTTCATTAAAACTTAAGAAAAAGTAGGGACTATTTCTCTTATGGAGGTTTCCTATGCCGTGACCAGCGGTGACCAGCGGAGGAGCAAAGTGTGCTTCGTTTCCGGTGGTCACAGCAATTTTTCCACAATCCTTACCTTTCCTCCCTGTTACCGCGATGCTTCCTGTTACTTAGAGAGGACGCCAGCAAAACTGCCGAATTGCATTCTAACAGTTTCACCATTCATGTTAGAACACAATTTGGGACTTTGTTCATATCGGAATTTCATTTGAATGAATGAAACTCCGATCCTATTCATTGCCGAGGCTGCATCTTGCAGCCGCTTAGTAGATAAAACCCTAATTCCCACGGTATCAGGGAGTTATCTACTAAAATGCTGAAATACCTAAATTGGTCTTTCAGCTATACCGCGAGTAGGGGTATGTCTAGTAAACAGTGAGCAGCCTATGGCCCCCACCCCTGTGCGACAGGTGGGGGCCATAAAGATAATGAGGGGGGCCTACTGTCCTCCCCCCGGCCCCCACCCTGCACGGTGGGTGGGGGCCATAAATTACAATGGGGGGTACCTACTGTCCTCCCCCCCTGGCTCCCACACCTGGGCGAAGGGTGGGGGCTATAAAGATAATGAGGGGGGGACCTAAGACAAATCCCCCCCCCCCATCAAAGGTGACTACGGGTCCCCAAGCCCCTAGTCACCCACCCCGCCACCCAAATAAAAAGTTACCCTCAACCTACCCCCCTCACCCTAAAAAATAGTGAGGGGGGAATAAAATAACTAACCTGTAAAAAAAAATGAAACTTACCATTTGACGTCTTCTTTTTTCTAAAATCTTCATTTTTCAGCCCCAAAAAAGGCCAAATAAAAACCATCATACCCGTCGAACTTAAAACAAAACAAAAAACCTGAGCGAAAAAAAAAAAAACCTGACGAAAAAGGAAAAACCTGAGCGCGAAAAAAATAATCCTTCTTCACCCATGGAGGGCTCCGCACAGACTGAGCTCTGCAGGGCGGGGGAAGGCTTATAAAGCCTTGCCCCGCCCTGCAATTAGGCTAAGAACACTCTGATTGGTTGGTTTAAGCCAATCAGAGTGCTCTTTGTCATTTTACACAACTCGGGAAAATTCCAAAGAACTTTCCTACGCTGTGTAAAATGACACAGAGCACTCTGATTGGTTAGATTCCAAGCCCACCAATCAGAGTGTTATGAGTCAAATTACACAGCATGGGAAAATTCCAAAGAACTTTCCCATGCTGTGTAAAATGATACTGTCAGGGTGGCGGTCCAGTGCCTGGGACCCAGACGCTGTCCGGGCGGCGGTGCAGGACCAGGACCCAGTATGCCTGATGTTCAACGTAGGAGTCACAGCGTGGAGGTGGATTAGCAGGGTCTGGTGCAGGGTAACCGCACGCCCCCTGGTATTGAGCACCAGCGTTTGTGCAGCCACATACCAAGACCCTGAATCAGCTTAAGCCCGGACAGCGTCTGGGTCCCAGGCACCGGACCAAGACAGGACTGTACACGGACTGGGATACAAACTAAAACAAGACAAGATAACATAGGCAAAACAAGAGGAGAAATAACTAAGTACTACATATGGAAATCATGGGGATTTAGTCACACTATATGATCCTACATTGCATAAGCCTGCCAACAACGCCAATGTACCTCATACCTGGCAGGTCCTACACTGCCTAATGTATGCTAAAACAACCAAAAGACATATATAGCACTTACCTGCAAGAAAGGGCAGAAGCCTTGAGGAGCTGCCTGCAGGAACACTGAAACAGAGTGAATGATGGAAAACAAACGGGTGTGGCAATATAAAACAAACATTTAAAGGAAACCTGGAGACTGGGAATCCCAGGGATGGATTACAGGAATGAACCCAGAAATCCCAGCATAAAGAAAACCAGACATAGAATAGAAAACCAAAAACCAAGAAAAACTAAACAAGAATTGTAACAAGAGTACAGGATACTAGAAGCCAAGGCCAGACATCTCCACAGAACAGAGCAGGACGTGACAGATACAGAGCACTGTGATTGGATGGATTTCAAGCCACCCAATCAGAGTGCTCTGTGTCATTTTACACAGCGTGGGAAAGTTCTTTGGAATTTTCCCACGCTGTGTAAAATGACAAAGAGCACACTGATTGGCTTAAACCAACCAGTCAGAGTGTTCTTAGCCTAATTGCAGGGCGGGGCAAGGCTTTATATGCCTTGCCCCGCCCTGCAGATCTCAGTCTGCGCGGAGCCCTCCATGGGTGAAGAAGGATTATTATTTTGCGCTCGGGTTTTTTCTTTTTCGTCTGGTTTTTTTTTGCACTCGGGTTTTTTTTTTATTTTATTTTAAGTTATAGGCTGCCCCCACCATGCCTCACTTGCCTAATCTATAGGCTGCCCCCCACCATGCCTCACTTGCCTAATCTATAGGCTGCCCCCCCATGCCTCATCTATGGGCTGCCCCCCATGCCTCACCTATAGACTGCCCCCCATCCCTCACCTATAGACTGCCCCCCATCCCTCACCTATAGGCTGCCCCCCATCCCTCACCTATAGGCTGCCCCCCATCCCTCACCTATAGGCTGCCCCCCATCCCTCACCTATAGGCTGCCCCCCATCCCTCACCTATAGGCTGCCCCCCATCCCTCACCTATAGGCTGCCCCCCATCCCTCACCTATAGGCTATCTCCCCCCCATCCCTCACTCCCCTAATCTATAGGCTATTTTAAACCCCCCCACCCCATCCCTCACTTACCTGATCTGTAGCCTGTCTCTGGCTGCATGTGTTGCTCCCCTGCGGTTTCAATCAGTAGAGAGAAGCAGGGATAAAATGCAGCTTCCTATCCCTGTCTCTCTCCATATAAAGCGCCACCTACTGTCCGGCGCCGGTATTGCAGTTCATTTTAAATCTCACACGAAAAATAGCAGAAGAAGCTGAAAAATCCGGGGGGGGGGGGGGGCAAGTGCCCCCCCTTGACTCCCCCTGCGGACGCCCATGATTATGGTTCTGCTTCTGGGATGATGCCTCATCCTCCTATTCTGCCCTCTATGCCATTCTATTTGAAAGGGAGCTGCTGTTTGGGAAAGCTTTTGATGAATCCATTAAAAGGCAGCTGACGGCTGCAAGGTATTTACATCAGGACTGAAGATCCAAGAATTCGGCTCCTCAGGGTCAGACAGGAGAACCTCCAGTGACCAGCATTTCTGAGATACATGGAATTACTGACCCTGCAGGTAACTCGTGGCAGTGGGTAACCTGCCTTTAAAGGTTCTAATAGAGTTATGAAGAAGGTATAGCACTGAAGCTTCAGGCACGAGAGTCTCTATATCAACATGCAAATTCAGACAGATGAATCCAAGGTAGAGCACTGAAGGAATATGTATTAAACCTTCTGGACAGAGATGTGATTTCGTAGGTCCCTTAACAAGAGCAGTTCCTGGGACAAGGTTTGTCTCTCTTCTGATGCTAAAAGTAAAGGCACATGGAAGTCTATAATGAGTCTTGGGTAGAACATTGGCTTAAAAACAGAGTACAAAGAGTTGTCATTAATGGTAAATTTTCAAGCTGGACAGAGGTGGCAAGTGGTGTCCTTCAGGGGCCTGTTCTGGGACCCCTTCTATTTAACATTTTTATAAATGATCTTGAAGACAGCATTGAAAGTCATGTTTCAGTGTTTGCAGTTGACACAAAACTCTGTAAAATAATACAATGTGAGCCAGATATTACTTTGCTGCAGAGGGATTTAGATAGACTGGGGGACTGGGCACTCAAATGGCAGATGAAATGTAATGTTGAAAAATGCAAAGTTATGCACTTCGGCGTAAAGAATGCACAAGCAACGTATACCCTTAATGGAAGCGAATTAGGGATAACAACACACGAAAAGGACTTGGGAATTGTTATAGATGACAAACTACGCAACAATGTGCAATGTCAATCAGTGCTCTGTGTCATTTTACACAGCATGGGAAAATTCCAAAGAACTTTCCCACGCTGTGTAAAATGACACAGAGCACTGTGATTGGATGGATTTCAAGCCATTATACAGGGGAATATTCACTAAATGCAAAACATACTGACAGACACACACAGACTTGCTGACAGACACACACACACACACACACACACACACACACATACACAGACAGACACACACTCACTGACAGACAGACACACACACACTGACAGACACACACTTACACACACATACTTTTCTTTATTGCTTCTTACCTTTAGGAGCTGATGTGGGGCATCTCCCTGGGGTCCCACCTGCTCCTCACTGCTCCGTTGCGTGGTTTAGTGATGCCGGGTGCCGGAATATGACGTCATATTCCGGCAACCGGCTTCACTTCAGTCGGCAGCGCAAGGGAGCAGTGAGGATCAGGAACACTGTGCTGGCCATCCTCCCCGGCCAGGTATGTGTTAGCAAAGTAGGCACCTGCAATGTGGGGAAAGCAGGTACCTACTCTGCTATAATACCAGCATGTACTCGGGGCTCTCCGGGCCGCAAAGATGGCCCGCGAGTTTGACATGCTTGTTGTATGCCTTCTCGATGGAAATCCTGGGGTCCAAGCTGACGAACACACTTTGGGTCAGGATCCTCTTCTCTGCCAAGATGAACCCTGGTGTCTCCTGGATCAGGATGCCGGAGGATGGCCCCTTCTCTGTGATCGGATCGGTTCGAAGCTCTTGGCACAGGAGCAGTACGATCCAGAAACATGCCACATCCTTCTTGGACATCATTCGACAGTCACAGATCAGGAACGCGTCTCAGACTTATCTACTAATGATTCAAGGGTTGTTAAGCATACAATCTTATAACAGTGTGACATTACTTGGCCTTGGACAACACATTATTTACGATTCATAAACGTTATGCATTCTGTCTATTTATATTTTTATAAATTCATCCCTCACTACATTTATTACTGACTTTTCAGTAATTCGCCTATAACAACTAACAAGCTAGTAACCTGCTTAGAAAATGTAGTTATTGGATGGCAAAGAAATGGTTAATGACATGAACATACATGAGATCATGGCACATCACAACATTTCACATCATACGATACCACGTGAATCAAGCATTCATCCAGGTAAGTCGTTCACTCTTCTGCATCCGAATCCACACCTATAATCCTTAATTGAGATTTAGCCTGACAAGCACGCAACTGGTTAATCACCATCCTTAGGAATTTTTATCTTGTACTCTACTTGGGAAATTTTGTCAATTATGACATATGGCCCTATCCAAGAAGGTAAAAATGTATTTTCCTAGACTAGATTTTGTGCAAAGTTATACAGTTCTGTTATCTCCTATTCCTTTTTCGTGGTTTTAACCCAGAGCCGGACTGGGAATTAAAAGCAGCCCTGGAAAAAAATTATTTACCAGCCCCATAATGCGTTGCGCCAGCATAGTGTGCAGATACAGAGTTAGAAAAGAGAACTTAAAATAAAAAATGATTACTCCAACGTGAAAAAAAGCACATATCGGCTTAAAAAAAAAGAGTGCAGATTTATTTTAAGCAGACGTGCCTTTGCATATAACCAATGTTTCAGTCCAACTACCATGACATATTAAGGAAAGCTTGGTAATGGGACTGAAATGGTGAATGTATGTAGGGCACAACTGTAAAAAATGACGTTATCTTGTTTATTTTGAGGTCCTGTGGGTGCACTCTTCACTTTAAATATGTTATTGTGCTGGATTATGCACCTAGCAACAAGACTGGGCCAATATCTGCTTATTACATATCAATGACATTTCTTAGTGTATTATGCATATATAAATGTACATTAATATATGTGTAAATATAATAGGCATAATTGTAGATTATGCTAGCTTTAGTGTACCTATAATCTTAATTTTATTAATGACAGGAGGCGAGTATTTGCTTAAGTCTCTCTTTACTAGAACTCCACAGCAGCACAGAAAAAACAACCAATCAGAAAAAAGTTAGATACTATAAAACTCCCCTCCCCATGCATCATTTCCTCTTTCAAGCTGCGACAAAAACAGAATAAAAGGCAGAGAACATCATGGGGAAGAAACGAAGTCCTAGACACGATGAATATAATGACGTCCACCATCCGAGAGTAACCGTCAAACTAGATAGTGTTGATGGACTGTAAGCTGAAACGAGAGAAAAACAGAATCGAACAGGTTGATTATCCAATGAAATGTACTCTGAATAAACATGTGTGCACCCATGTAGCAACCAAAATGACCTTAAATTCTAGATATCCCAACCCTACTTATGAAAGAAAAGACATAAGAGCATGCAACAGGTAGCAGAGACAACAAGCAGAGTTGCATACGTACCTGATCAAACCAAACTATAAACATAGAACAAGGGAGGGATAAAAATGGGTGGGAAATACTCGCCTCCTGTCATTAATAAAATTAAGATTATAGGTACACTAAAGCTAGCATAATCTACAATTTTATAACATGACAGGAGGCTTCGTATTTGCTGTTTCAACGCTCAGATCACCAATCCAACACTGGTTGTGTCGCTGGTACCTATTCCAGGAGATAGCGGAGTAATCCTAATTGCACTTACCAACTGCGAAAAACGACAGTAGACGGATCAATGAAGATGTCAGCCGATGAAGCATCTCAAAACACAGAAAAAACACCATCTGCTGATAGATCCAACAAACTTGTTGTTGTCACCCGCTTCCTAGCGGTTGGGACCTGAGCTTGCAAACTGACCTATCAGCTATATTCCTGTAATTGTAAAAATAACGAAGGCCTTTTGCGGATGCAAGGCCGCGAGAAGAAATTGCCACCTTGTCTCAACTCTTGATCTGTAGGGTGGTTCCTTCGATCGTGTCAGGGTCATCCGGCGACGCGATCTTGCAGGTAGATCCCCAATCACAAGGAATGTGTCTAAGTCCACCACCAAGACGCAATATAACCGAGTATGATCCTTCGTTCACTCCTGGTCTACCTGGTGAGATGTCTCATCCGAGAATAAACTGTAGTGTTGTCAATTAGCCGTATCCTAAGTGATTCCGACATTCCAAATGGACTGTGTAATCCTCGGACTCTGTAGAGAAAAGATTCCAAAAGGACGTCCAGTCATGGTTCCGAACTGAACTCGTGTGGAGGAACAGTGGTCGACTAATTTCTGGAATAGAGAATCCCAGAAATATTCAAAGGGATGGAGAGTGCAAACTGGAGTGCAGATTTCCATCCAGGTATGTCCTCGCCTAAGAGTGAAAGGCGTCTGTGTAGGAGTCGGGGTACCCCAGGTACTCTCCCAAGGTCCGTAGGTCTCCTCGACGGTAGTTGAAGAGTAGGTTAGCGTGAATCAAAAGGCAGAATGGCTCCCGCGAGGGGTAAATAGCTAATAGACGGAGAACCCACCAACTCCGAATCCTGTTCGCCAGGTAAGCGTTCCGAGGAGATGGGGCCGTCCTGCCCCCTTCTCCCAAGATCGTATGAGCAGGGAACTCAAGCCAACCGGGATGTCCGGTCTTACCATGTGAACCATGTGTGCGGTTACCTAGGGGCCGGATAACTGGCCTTCCTTGATCTTGGTACCCGAGCAAGGCAGTGTCCTTTCGCTCCATGAAGGTTTCCGTAGCTCCTGTCATCTTGACATGTGAGAAACGGTCTGTGCGGTTGGTCCGCAATAGTCTGGATATCCAAAAACAGAAAGCAGGTTTCCGATTTATAAGGTGCAGAAAAAACCAAAAACCTGCACTCTCGTAATACCTGAGGCCATCCGTTAGCCGTACTATCTCCAGTAGTGTGTGTACCTAAGTGATCCAGACCCAGTAGAGCCCTCACAGGAGATAGAATAGAGGGATCCAGACTAAATTTATATCTTGTATGACTAGGCAGTCCTCTATAACGAAATCAGTAGTACGGGCGTCAGATCTAATCGAATGCAGGAGGGACGCCCCGCTATGCAGTCACCGATGTCTTGCACAGGTACAAGCCTGTGTAGAGTGTCGAGTGTACGAGAGAGCCGCGTTCTCATCTAATGAGATCGACTAACGTGATAGCGTCCGGCCGATAGCCTGAGCGGCCGCGCCTGTTAACAACCAAAACAGTAGGGTTTACATCCGTGACCGGTTCCTTCTATGAGAACGTGTCCTCCGAACATGTACTCTGTATCCAGCCCAGTATTCGGCCGAGGTTGAGGGAGGGCTGTGCCCTCCAATAACAAATCAGTGTCCGTCCTGTATCTGAGAGGGTACGCTCTCTGTTCCTGAAAATAAAGTATTCTTGAATCGGGATGATGGAGGGCCGCACCCTCCTGTGGTCCAAACTAGAGTCCCTAGAGAATCAGGGTGACCAATTGTAGGGTACACCCAATACCAATATCAGTATAAGGCTGATGCCAATCCACGGAAGAAAACAACAATGGAAAAGAAAAAACTACCAACTGTCCGCCCGGATCCCGTGCGCGCACTCGGGGTCCAGGACGACCGTTGGTAGCCGGAGGAAAGCTGGAGACGTTCTCCGCAATCCACAAGCACCCGGGAGGTCGGGGGAGGTCAAGTCAGGCCTCTCGACGACCCGAGCGAAAGGAAAAATAAGTTACGAAAACGAAAAAATTAACGCAGATAAGAGAAAAATACATAAATTCTTGAGCACCGATCCTTGCCCGTGCGAAGTCTTCCTTGGAGATGTATGACCGGGTACCTTATAAAAAACCCTGCCCTTCAGGCATGAGGTTTAGGGCCTTCACCCTAACCACCGTATTCAGATGGCCGTATACTGGTTTCCTCTTGGATAGGTTGGCAAAGATGCAAGTCTGGACACCTGCCTATTTCCATGTCACTGGTGGGCACCGGCATTTCCCAGTGATATTCCCCCAGGTCTGCGGCCTAGCAGGGGTACGGCACCCAGACATAACAGGCCATCTTAATAGGTACCGACATTCTTAATAGGCACAGACGTAGTCGGCCGTACTTATGGGCACAGACATAGCAGGTCGTACTTATGGGCACAGACATAGCAGGCCGTTCTTATGGACACAGACATTGCAGGCCAATCTTATGGGCACAGACATAGCAGGCCAATCTTATGGGCACAGACATAGCAGGCCAATCTTATGGGCACAGACATAGCAGGCCAATCTTATGGGCACAGATATAGCAGGCCAATCTTATGGGCACAGACATAGCAGGCCAATCTTATGGGCACAGACATAGCAGGCCGATCTAATGAGCACAGACCTAGCAGGTCGATCCTATGGTCACCGCCATAGCGGGCCGTTCTTATGGCACAGACATAGCAGGCCGTTCTTATAGGCGCAGACATAGCAGGCCGGTCTTATGGGCACAGACATAGCAGGCCGGTCTTATGGGCACAGACATAGCAGGCCAGTCTTATGGGCACAGACATAGCAGGCCATTCTTATGGGCACCGACATAGCAGGCCGTTCTTATGGGCACAGACATAGCAGGCCAATCCTGAATTGTGTATTATTGTTATATTATGATAACCTGTTATTCATATAGCGCTCTCCGATTCCGTAGCGCGTTCCTATGGGTATGGAGTGAGCAATGGGGACCTCCGAATTTCAGCAGAGGTCCCTAAAAAAAGCAGAGCCTCAGAGCATCCTGTGACATAGGACCTCTAGACGCCAACCCATAGGCAGCGTAACGCCGTATGAATAACCTGAACCGGGACTCGCAGTCCCTCAATGCCCAGCAGGCAAATAGTGGTATTCCATCCGTATAGGGTATAAGCGGAAGTTGTTCCAGTGACTACCATGTCCATGAATGTAAGATGCACTGAGCAATACTCTCCGTAAACAGCGAATTGGTATGGAGTAGGGCTAACGATAGCCAACTCAATGAATTCCCCCGGGAAACTGGTAAAAAATTATGGTATCAGCGTAGACTGGTCTCCCTTACCAGTTTGAGTCAGAGCCAGGTCTGTAAGCGAGAAAAATATGCCAGGGACAGAGAAATCATACCAGAGTAGTCTCACAGAGACTTCCAGCTGGGCAGAAAAAATATATACTGAGACGGAGATGAATCCTAGAGCTAACTGGCACTGTAAACACCCTGTACAGAGTCTGTGTAACTGAGTTCATATATATCTGCAACTCACAATAACCTGTGACGTATCCCATCAGGCACTCACAGAAACCTGTAGATATACACTGACAGTAAAACTCACAGCGATCCGTGACATACACCGTCAGCAAAACCCACATCAATCTGCGATGTACACAATCAACAGAAACACTAGCAATCCGCGCTATACACCGACAACAAACCCACAGTAAACCGTGATACACACTGTCGGTAAAACTCACAGAATCTGTGATATACACTGTCCGCAGAGCAAACTAACATGTGATATCCACTGTCAGTAAAACTAATGTGTGATCTACACTGTCAGTAAACCAATATGTGATATACACTGTCAGAAAACTAATATGTGATATACGCTGTCAGTAAACTAATATGTGCTATACGACGTCGGTAAAACTAATATGTGATATACATAGACAGCAAAGCAAAGCTAAAATGTGAGCTCCACTGTCAGAAAAACTAAATGTGATATACACTGTCAGTGAGACTAATGTGATATACACTGTCGGAAAGACTAATGTGATATACACCGTCAGAAAACTAAAATGTGATATACACTATCAGAAAACTAAAATGTGGTATACCCTGTCAGTAAAACTAATGTGTGACGTACACTGTCAGTAAAAACTAATGTGACATACACTGACAGCAAAACTAATATGTGAAAAAACACTGGCAGAAAAACTATGGGATATATGCTGTCAGAAAAACTAATAAGTGGTTGTCAGAGAAAAACCAGAGCAAGACAGAATATCCAATAAAAACTCACAATATACAATATATCTGAAGAAGTGAAAAAATGCCCTAAGACACACAGTAATCTGTGAGATATATGCTGCAAATACATAGTACATGGGAGGAAGGCATGGGATGCAGCACAGAGCCCTCCGTTCCACACAAAACGGAAGGCAATCCGCCGGGGAAAAAGCAGGGCAGCGATAGCCGCGATCCGACCACCGTGGGCGGAGGAGAGGCCGCGGGTAGGTGCACACTCCTCCACCCGGTCGGCCGCCTGCGGCTCTGTGAAGAAGTTGAGCGCGGCGGTCGGCCATGTGGTGGACGGGGCGGCCACGTGTGTGAGTGGAACGGCCGGCGGGTACTCGCGTCCGACCGCGAGCACCTCGGTCGCCGGAATGGAACTAGGGGAACGGGGAAATCAGGAGGCAGCCAGAGGCTAGTCTCCTGAAACCCCTATACCGCGCAGGCAGCCCGCGGAAAATGGCGGGCAAAGAGAGTGGGCAGTGAGGGGAGGCAGGGAAGACATGCGAAACAGGGAAGACCCCCAAGAACTCCCCTAAAACTACCACATGGAAGGGAAGAAATCCCTAAGACGACAGGGGAAGCAAAGGCAAGGGAAGAAATATATGTAAGCAGACAATGACACAAAAAATAACCTAATATATAGAAGTACAGAACACATGGTACTAAATAAAGGTACAGATAACAAATAAGTAAATATCCTAAGAAATCAAATATAAATCCTAATAAATCATAATACAACCCAAAGCCACCCACATAAGCAGGAAGCAGTGGTACTCTGACCTGTACTGATGCGGAGCAGCAAAGAAAGAGGAAATGATGCATGGGGAGGGGAGTTTTATAGTATCTAACTTTTTTCTGATTGGTTGTTTTTTCTGTGCTGCTGTGGAGTTCTAGTAAAGAGAGACTTAAGCAAATACGAAGCCTCCTGTCATGTTATAAAATTATATATATATATATATATATATATATATATATATATATATATATATATATATATATATATATAAACAAATTGAGAAAACTCTTGCACTCCAACTCTAAATAATAATGCCAGGTGCCAAGTTCCAAATTCATAAAAAATCAAAAAATTACCGGCACTCATGGACTTCTTTCATCCGATTTATTTTAGGTGAATATAGTCAGGTCGACGTTTCAGCTCCCGATCGGAGCTTTCATCAGGACACCAAAGACATTTTACATGGTATAAAACAAACATATATAGGACATATAAACCATATTAACCAATAAACACTGACCTTATCAGCTGTGTTCCATTCATTCTGATGTTCGGCGTGCACTCAGCACTATTGCGCATGTCTACCGCCGGTATGAACTTCCGCGTCACGTGATCGGGAGGCCGGATCTCTGTCCTGGTAGCGTCATAGTATCTTAGCAACCGCTGATACAATCAGCTAAGGTTGCTACTATGTTTCCAGCCACCGTAAGGAGAACTCTCCCTTCTGATACAGAGCCAGCCCCTTGGTGACATCGGGTTCTACCATTCCGATCGTGGTGCTTGCCGAAAATCCTAATGAATTAAGACACTATCAAGATATATATATTAATATCTAAGTCCAATCACTTGTACATCTTTACTAGTTATATAAAAAAAGACAATTGTGTTTCAAACTAATTGCTAATAATCAAAAAATAATAATAACATAAATAAGTGAACAATAAAGTGGAAGCTTGTGTATACACACAAGAAAAAACATGTATATGCAGGTGAAGACATGTGTCTATTCTGTTAAATGTAAATGCAAATCCATATGCATAACCATTAGGGTATTAGTGTAATATAGTGTTTTTAATGTATGGACGAAATTTGCACTTGTGACTATCTTATAGAGGGAAAAAACCCTTATTGATAAACAGTGATATGATAAAAAGTGTATAAGACATAGGTGTGCCTCAATATGAGTATAGGTGTGTTATATGTGCCTCAACATTATTAGTCTGCCCCTAAATGACAGTTAAGTGAAAGAAAAAAAGAATATATAACAAAATATATAGATTACAGACCTTCTAGGTTAAGATATGTAGATAGATTTAGGTCAGTGTCTATGGTTGTAACCCTCAACATTATTGAATGCATTTAATGTTTAAAAAATTCCAGATTATCCAGAATATCTATTTCTCTAAAAAATGTGTTCAATTTAAAAAATTATATTATTTACAAGAGGAACTATTTCTGCAGCTCACTCCCAAGGGTGACTCCCAGAAATGTTCCTTCTTTCCATACACTTGAATAAAGAGGACATATAGATACATATTCAAGAGGAAACTATTATTTAACAAAAACAGGAGATCAATTATAGAAAAGAAATAAATGAACATTTTTCGTTGAGACCTTTAGGAGAAATAGTATCAAGTTCCATTATCCAATAAGTTTCTCTTTGTAAGAGAAGTCTCCCTCTGTCCCCACCTCTAGCCGCCACAGGCACATGATCAAATGCCACACAGCGTAGGGCAGAGAGTGGGTGTTGTTTTTCCAGAAAATGTCGGGCCACAGGTTTGTCCGACTTGCCATCACGGTAGGCAAGTCGGATACTCGATCTGTGGCCCCTAATTCTCTCGCACAGTGCTGTTTCTGTCTTTCCTATATAACTCAGTCCACAAGGGCATGTGAGTTTATATATAACAAATTCTGTGCGACAATGTATCCTGTGGGCAATTTTGTAGATTTTACCAGTGTGAAGGTGAGCAAATGTCTTGGAAGGGATTATATGCCCACAGGTCACACAACCCAAACATCTGACACAGCCATTGTTCGCTATCTCTTTTCTTGAAGGATTATAGCAATGAATGGGATCTGTTTTAACCAATAGGTCCCTTAGGTTCTTATTCTTCTTGTAGCAAAACATTGGCTTGGTTGTCAATTCCTTCGGAAGTGTTGGATCTTGTCGCAAGATGTTCCAGTTGCGAGTGACAGTTTCAGTAATTTCTTTACTTGCGGTGTGTAGTGTCACTGGAAAAAACTATTCGGTTGGTTAATTCTTTTCGAGGGTTATTTCCCTTCTGATATTGTTCTCCTGCTTGTATCAAGGCTTTCTCCAATATCGGTCGCCTATATCCTCTCTTCATGAATTTGGAGTACATCATCTTCAGTTGTTCCTTCCGTTGTTCCTCCTGGGAGTTATTTCTATAAACCCTTAGGAACTGAGATAGTGGCAAGGATTGCTTTAACCCCTTCACGACGGGTGACGGACGAGGTCCGTCATCCAGGGGATACCCTTAACGACGGATGACGGACCTCGTCCGTCACGCGGTAAAATTAATCGCGGCGATCGTGGGTTTAATGGTGCTCCGGTCTGCCTCTGTATTAGAGGCAGACCGGGAGCACTGGATCGGGCTGTCCCAGTACATGTGCCCGCTCTGACAGCATGCCAGAGCGGGCACATGTGCTCTGTATACTTACCTTCCGCCTCCCTGCACTTCCGGGTTCAGTGTGAAGTGCAGGGAGACGGATCAGTGCTGATCCTGCCCCCTGGTGGAAAAAAAAATAAAGTTTATTTAAAATCTCACCCCCCTTTACCCCCCCTTTACCATTTTAATAAAAAAATTAACCCCTTCCCTGCCAGTTGATCACTGACTACAGTGATCAATTGGCAGGGATTACATTTTAATATGATCTGATTTTTTTTTAACCCCTGAGGGTTAATTCTTTTTTTTTTTTAACCCTCAGGGGTTAAATTTATTTTATTAATTAATTTAAATATTTTAAAATTATAAATTTAGCTAGCTGGGGAGGGTGGAAGTTAGTGGGGAATTGGGGGATTTAGTGTTAGGCTAACTATGGGTTAACGTTAGAAAAAGTTTTAAAATAAGCTTTAAAAAGTTAAAAAATTAAGTTAAAAAAAGTTTTAATAACGTTTAAGTAAAAAATTTAAAAAAAATAAACCCTTTACCCAGTCCAAATAAGAATTAACCCCTTCCCTGCCAGTCTATCACTGCCTACAGTGATCAAAATACAGATCACAGTATTATACTGTGATCTAATTTTTTTTTAACCACCTGATGAATAACTTTTATTTATTTTTTAACCCTCAGGGGTTAAATTAATGTAATTAACTAATTTAAATATTGTATAATTAAATATTTTGCTAGCTGGGGTGGGTGGGAGTTATGGGAAAATGGGGAATTTACTGTTAGTGCTGCTTACTGCTAGTTAGGGGTTAACGGTAAAAGAAAAAGCTTAGAAAAATGTTAAATCTGTAAAAAAAAGTTTTACGAAAGTTTAGGAAACTTTCAAAAAATGAATAAGCAAAACAAAAGTTTAAAAAATAGTTTTAAAAAGTAAAAAAAGTTTTAAAAAGTTAAAAAAATACATTTAATAATGCTCATTACTACTACACCTGGTACAAGCTAGCGGAAAAATGATCCCACGCTAAGGTTCAAAATATGCCTTTTGAAATACCCTGGGATGTCTTCTTTAAGAAATGGTATGGCTTTATGGGGTATTTGGATTATATAGCCTGGTAAAATACTCTAAAATGGGACATGGGCACAGCGTAAAAATTTAAAGTTTGAAAAAAAATGGAATGGCTGTGTCCCAAATGTGCCCCTCCGATGTCCACATATACCTGGCAAAGGTACATACGGGGGTATTTTTGTACTCAGCCGACATAGCTGAGCAACATATAAAGTATTATAGAGTGGTGGTACACATAAGGTTTGCAAAATATACTGTGCAAACTCACTTTGTGTGTCAAAAAGGCAGAAAAAACGCTTATTACCACTACACCTGGTACAAGCTAGCGGAAAAATGATCCCACACTAAGGTTCAAAATATGCCTTTTGAAATACCCTGGGATGTCTTCTTTAAGAAATGGTATGGCTTTATGGGGTATTTGGATTATATAGCCTGGTAAAATACTCTAAAATGGGACATGGGCACAGCGTAAAAATTTAAAGTTTGAAAAAAAATGGAATGGCTGTGTCCCAAATGTGCCCCTCCGATGTCCACATATACCTGGCAAAGGTACATACGGGGGTATTTTTGTACTCAGCCGACATAGCTGAGCAACATATAAAGTATTATAGAGTGGTGGTACACATAAGGTTTGCAAAATATACTGTGCAAACTCACTTTGTGTGTCAAAAAGGCAGAAAAAACGCTTATTACCACTACACCTGGTACAAGCTAGCGGAAAAATGATCCCACACTAAGGTTCAAAATATGCCTTTTGAAATACCCTGGGATGTCTTCTTTAAGAAATGGTATGCCTTTGTGGGGTAGTTTGAATTATATAGCCTGGTAAAATACTCTAAAATGGGACATGGGCACAGCGTAAAAATTTGAAGTTTGAAAAAAACTGGAATGACTATGTCCCAAATGTGCCCCTCTGATGTCCACATATACCTGGCAAAGGTACATACGGGGGTATTTTTATACTCAGCTGACATAGCTGAGCAACATATGAAGTATTATACAGTCGTAGCACACATAAGGTTTGCAAAATATACTGTGCAAACTCATGACATGCGCACAGTCGATTATTCGGCAGGTGCGCTGTTTACCCCAACCCCCCAATAACTTACAGACACCGTATTTCTGTTGGAATAAAAAAGTCCACAGCTTTATTTATTATTATAAACAAGGTAACAAATTGGGGTCATTGCCACAAAAGTAAATATACCTCCACCCCCCACCGTACATAAATTACCCCCGGCAATGACCCCGCCCAATAACAATAAATAACATTATAAATAACAAATAACACATAACACATGGCCTACCAAAGAGGCCCCATATCCATAACTTTTTTAACTGTAGGGGTGTACCGAGACCCCCCTACACCACCTGGTTCGGAGCCACCGATGAGCTTGAACCCACAAACCATTTCACACTCCAGTTTAATCCAGCCTAACCAATTTATACTCCTCCTACCTTCCAATTACCCAAGCCCTATCCCGCCATAGCAAGAGACTTGAACCCTTAATGTCTCGAGCGACCCCCACCACACATAAATAGGGCTTTGGAAATACCTTCCTGGAAACCTAAATTTAATAGATCGCACCCCACATCAGACAGGTGCACACCATCCCGCCTAAAATAACCGGGCAACCCGCCCTCCAATTCAAAGTGCCTCACTGGGACCCCCCCTATTCTCCTAATAAAGACAGACATGGCCTTATTTACTTTACCACGGCAACGTGCCACAGCCGCCGGGTCCCTGGCATGCCTCCAGTTCAACCGCGGCACCATTTCAGACCACACTATTGTAACTCCAGGGACCAGAGCCCTCACCCTATCCAGGTCCCTCTTCATTCTCCTGACCAACACCTTCTGGGGGACCAAACCTAAGTCATTGCCCCCACCGTGAATCAACAGTATATCTGGGGCAAACCCCCTGGACAACATCCCAAAAATTTCACCACTTATACTCTGCCAGCTGAAACCCCGAAAACCAAACCACCGAAGGTCCACTGTGTCCAGAAGAAAACCCAGTTGTGTGCCTTGTCTCCGAACTGCGGCCCTCTTCTCCGCCCAGTAGACAAACGAGTGACCCACCAGCCAAGCGACCAAGCCTGAAAGGAAACAAATTCAGTTAACCGGCAGAGCACCCTTTACCCACATCCACAACATTCCATTCACACCAACCTTTCCGGCCTTACATATGCACGGAACCTGATGGATTCCCATCTCCCAATCTGCTTTATCCGCTTCTCCCCCAGCCCGAGACGCGCCGCCTCAGTCGCAGCCCCGATACGGAAGGAGTGCGTACCAAATTGTCCGGGCTGCAAGCCCAATCCCGTCAACCCCATGCGGAAGACTCGCAAGAACTGAAAGCGCGACAGCGCCTTCCCATCCTCGTGAATCAGGAAGCAACCACCAACCTTCGGGCGAACCCGTAAAAACACGTCCCCACACGCTACCGGGCACACCGGGGACCCTGGTAGCGAGGACAGGACAACATTCTTACCCTTTCCGAAGACGTCCGTCTTCGAGCGCCGGAGCCAAATCACGACCTTGTCCTGTTCGATAGCCACATCCTCATACCGGAGGCCCGATGCCCCCGACCTATTGGCGCTCACCAATTCGCCAATACGAAAAGCCCCAAAGAAAGCCCACACGAAAGCCACAGAGAACAAAGTTACCTGAAATGCCGAACTACACACTTCGTTCAACAACCCCACCAACCCTTGAAGGGTGGCAAAGGACACAGGCCTCCTTGTATCCACAGACCTCCTGCCCTTCTTGAAACCCTTCAAAGTTTGCTTCACCAAGAAATGTTTCGTCAAGTCTTCCCACCCGTTAAACTTGAACAGGAAGGCTAACGCAGACATGTAGCGCTCCACCCTAGAAGGGGACGACCCACCTGCCACCAACCTGCAAAGAAGCCACAACAGCGTGTCCAACCTACCGGCTGCAGAATCGCCTGCTCCCGCCTGGGACAACATTTCCTCCCATTCACACCAAACCTTAGTATAAGCGGTCCAAGTCCCCGGCGCCAGTGAGCTCCTTATGTATCGCCCAAGCACAACGTCCCGAGCCGCCACATCTCCTCCGGGCACGCCTGCCCTGTCGCTTGCGCGTCCGGCGCTGCTTCCCGGAACCGCACCCACTGTGAACGAGACAGAGCGTCAGCGACCACATTCAGCAGGCCCGGCACGTGCCGTGCCCGGAAGACAATGTTCCAAGACATACACAAGAGCACTAGCTGCCGCAACAACCTAACCACTGGCAGGGACGAAGCCGATAGACTGTTAATTACCTGTACCACTGCCATATTATCAGAGTGGAAGATAACTTTCTTGTCCCTGAGCTCCTCGCCCCATAGTGACACCGCTACCACAACTGGAAAAAGCTCCAAAAAGGCGAGGTTCCGAATCAAGGGGCTCTCGGACCAAGCCGCAGGCCAAACCTCGGCACACCACTTGCCCCCAAGGTAAGCCCCAAAGCAAACGCTCCCCGAGGCGTCCGTAAACAGCCCGGCGTCGCCTGATGCCTTCATCGCATCCCTGAAAAACACCCGTCCATTAAACTCAGTGAGGAAGCGGTCCCATATGTCCAAGTCCTCTCTCATACCAACCGACACCCTGATGTAATGACTCGGCAGACGGACACCACAGGTAGCCCTAGCCAGCAATCTACAAAAAACTCTACCCATAGGGATCACCTTACAAGCGAAATTAAGGCTGCCGAGCAAGGACTGCAGTCCCCGAAGCGTAACTTTCCTAGCGCCCTTTATCGCGTGCACCTGCTGGCGGAGCACCCTCAACTTCTCCTCCGGCAGCCTACATTCCCCCACGACCGAGTCGATTTCCAGCCCTAAAAAACTCAGACACTCGGTCGGGCCCACTGTCTTGTCCTCAGCCAGAGGAATCCCAAACTGTTGGGCTAACCTCTGAAACACCTGCAGTATTTGGGCACATCTGTCGGACCCAGCCGGGCCCACACACAGAAAGTCGTCCAGGTAATGGACCACCGTACCCCCGCCCGATTCCCTGCGCACTACCCACTCCAGGAACGTGCTAAACTTTTCGAAATACGCACATGAAATGGAGCAACCCATGGGTAGGCACAGGTCCACGAAAAACTTACCCTCAAAAAGGCACCCTAACAAATGGTGACAGTCTGGGTGGATAGGAAGGAGCCGGAATGCTGCCTCCACATCCACCTTCGCCATCAAGGCCCCTCGCCCTGCTCTCCGAACCAACTCGACAGCATGGTCGAATGATGCATACGATACGGAGCACAGGGCCTCATCGATGTCATCATTTACTGACGCCCCTTTCGGGAATGATAAATGATGAATCAACCTAAACTTACCCGCCTCCTTCTTGGGGACTACCCCCAGCGGGGATACCCTCAAGTCAGGCAGCGGCGGAGCCTCGAACGGCCCAGCCATCCTACCCAGTTGCACCTCCTTCAGCAACTTGTCCCTCACAACTCCCGGGTGTTCCCCCACCGACTTGAGGTTACTGCATAACCTCCCCACATCCCTACTCTGAAACGGTATTGAAAAACCCTCCGTAAAGCCTTGCCATAAGAATTCAGCGTCCTGACGGTTACCGTACTGTTTTAGCCACGGCAGCATCTCGCCTACTTTCACCGGGGTTGCCCCCCGCGGCAGCGGAGGGGGCCGACGCTCCAACGGCTCCCGCTCCTGGCGCAGACTTACCTCGCTTAAAACACCGGCTGGCTCCATGTGCACCCCCACAACCTGAGCACTCGTGCTTAAACCGGCACGACGTACCCCACTTACATTGGCCCTCGTTAAAGAGCCAACAGAAGCCTTTCTTTTGCCCTACCGATGCAGGTCCCCCAGGGGCCGCACCGGCCGTCCCTTGAAAGGGCGCAGCCTTTTGCGCCATCATGAGCCGCATCCAGAGAGGAAGGTCCATTTGATCCCACCGCATGCTGGGATTCGCCGCTAACCTCTGGCGAAATTGTTCGTCGTACCGCCACCAGGCGACCCCGCCATAGGTCCGGTACGCTTCCCCAATCCCATCTAGGTAGCAAAACAATTGGGAGCATTTATCCGGCGACTTTTCCCCTATCACGCTGGCCAGGATACAAAAGGCCCGTAGCCAGTTCCCAAACGTTTTAGGAATCTTCCGATACCTACGCTTTTTCTCCTCCTCCTCCTTCTTTGCGTCCTTCTTGTCCTCCTCTTTCATGTCTAAGAACTCCTCCAGCGGGAGCAAGGAAAAAACCTCCACAAACTCACCCTTCCAAATTTTCTCCTTGATGTCCATTTTCAGATGACAACCTAATGGGCCCGAGAAAGACACGTGCACGTTTTGCCGCGCAGCGTCGGTAATTTCGCCCCCAATACCTACCTTTTCCCCCGACTCCTTACTAGTTTCGGACACAGATAACCCCACCTCGCTATCCAGTGTTGGGCCCACGGCCCTACCTTGTAACCCCTGGCCTTTCTCACACGTCCACACTCTCCCAAACTGAGGTGAAGCCATTTCCCCACCCGCCCATGAATCTAAGAAAGATTTTAAGCAAGTCAATAGTGTTCCTGCGTGTGGTGTAACATTTGACTCACCGCCTGAGCCCGAAGCCGCAGAAGGCCGTGGGTTCGTTTCCCTTCCGTCCGCCATGCTTGGCTCCGGAGCATCCAATTGGCGCCGACTCCCGTCAGCCTGGCCCTGCCTCAGGACCGCGGGTGTAGTGCTGCGAGACCTGCAAGGAGAACGACACCTGGGTAGTGTGTCCACATGATCACATACCCGCCCAACCTCCTTATGCTCCTGCCTGTAGTTCCGCACCATATCCCGTCTCCCTGCCTGGCCCTCCCGGCCGTAAGCGCTGCGCCGCTGACCTGGCGAGCTCCTGCCTGATGACCCAGACGCACTGCGCCGCTGCCTCCACCTCCGTTCCCCTGAGGCCGATCTCCTCCTGCTAAACCTGCTTGCTGACCTGCTCCTCTCTCTACCCCTCCACCCGTCAGCCTGCCTCCTGTCATGCCTGGCACTGACGCCGCGCTGCTCCCTGCTGCGATGCGGCCTAGGGCTCCGCGGGAGACCCCTCGGTCCCCGGGAGCCGCCCCTGCGGCCCTCCCGCTCTCTCCCAGCCCGTCCTGTCTCCATGCCCTGAGCTGATTCCTGGGAGCTATCCCGACCCGCTGAACCTGGCCCCTTTTGGGCCGCCTTGCGAACTGGGGATTCCGCCTGTCTGTCCTGGCGTTTCCTGTCTGCTAAAGCCGCGGGCCCTGCCGGCCCCAATGTACCTGGCTGAGCGGACCCGCCGTCTGAGTCCCTTGTGCTGCACCTGGCCCCACTAGAGGCCGCCCCCGATGTGTCCCCTTGCCCAGGGGCTCCCCCTGCCATCAGGGGGACCGCCTGATCACTAGAGGCCTCCGCTCTGCCCCCCGCCCGCTGCCCAGCCCCAGCGCCATTCCCTGACTCACCGGGCCGCAACCGCTCACTGCTTCCACCATCCGATCTGCTCTGGGTCCTGGCTCCAGCCGCAACCGTCCCGCCTGCCGCCTCCTGGCGGGGCGCACACCGCGTGGTAGGCCTCGGCCTAGCTGCTGCCCGCGCCCGGCCAGCACCGCGTCGAACCGACGATGCCGGCCGCGGTACCTCCACTCCGCTGGGGCCCGCTACCTCATCCAAGGCCCCAACAGACTCCGCTGACGGGCTCCTCCGTCTGCCGACTTCGGGCTCCATGCCTGGGCTCAGCCACTGGGGCGGTCTCGCCCTCCTCATGGAACGCCGTGCAGCCGCCGCAGGGGTTGTAGGGGGGGGACCCTGAGCCCCCAGTTGCTCATGAAGCCAGGCCAGTCCTCTATCTCGCACCGCAGCTCTCACTCCCTCCAGGATTTCTTCCATCTGCAAGACAAAGAAAAAACCAACACAGACCTGCCAAAAACAATTACCAGGTAAGTGTCAGTTTAGTTAAAATGTCCCTTAGTCATAAAATGGCCGCTTAATATACTCCTATTGTCCAACCCCCATTTACCAATAACCACGCCCCTTTAACTGGTTACTCCCCTGCCTACTCCTGGCTCTGTCAAGGCCCACTCCCCTGACTGCGCTGTTCCATGGGCTACACTTTGTGTGTCAAAAAGGCAGAAAAAACGCTTATTATCACTACACCTGGTACAAGCTAGCGGAAAAATTATCCCACGCTAAGGTTCAAAATATGCCTTTTGAAATACCCTGGGGTGTCTACTTTAAGAAATGGTAGGCCTTTGTGGGGTAGTTTGAATTTAAAACTTACGAAGATGCTTGGAAATTGCACATAGGCCCAGCGTCAAAATTCAAAGTTCTGTAAAAACTGATATGGCTTGGTCTCCAATATGCCACTGTAGCTTCACAAAATAGTGCCAAAGACATTCATTGGGGATGTCTTTTTACTCAGAAGACTTAGCTGAGCATAATTTGGAGGTTTTGAACTTAGTGGCACATATGAAATATACAAAATGCCCAGCAAAAATGCAATCCGTATGTCAAAAAATGCACAAAATTATTTTTTACCACATACTTTGGCATATATTGGTGAAAAAATGGGGGCATGCTAAGGCACAATATGCACCTTATGATATACCCTGGAGTGTCTACTTTTACAAATGGTAGGCCTTTGTGGGGGCTTTTGAACAGTCAAACTGTTATAATACCCCAAATGGAAGCATAGGCTCATTAAATCCGTCTCTCAAAATTCTACTGTGAATACTGAAAAGGACAGGTCTCCTGTATGGCACTGTAGCTTCACGAAATAGTGCCATAGACATACAATGGGGGTGTCCTTTTACTCAGAAGACTTAGCTGAGCATAATTTGGGGGGTTTGAACTTAGTGGCACATATGAAATATACAAAATGCCCAGCAAAAATGCAATCCGTATGTAAAAAATGCACAAAATTATTTTTTACCACATACTTTGGCATGTAATGGTAAAAAAATGGGGGCATGTTAAGGCACAATATGCACCTTATGAGATACCCTGGAGTGTCTACTTTTACAAATGGTAGGCCTTTGTGGGGGTTTTTGAACAGTCAAACTGTTATAATACCCCAAATGGAAGCAGAGGCTCATTAAATCCGTCTCTCAAAATTCTACTGTGAATACTGAAAAGGACAGGTCTCCTATATGGCACTGTAGCTTCACGAAATAGTGCCAAAGACATACAATGGGGGTACCGTTGTACTCAGCAGAAGTAACTGAACACATAATAAAACTTTGTACAGGAATAGCACACACCAACTTTACAAAATACACATGAGAAGTTTTTTGTTATACGTTTGTGTGCGAAAACCCCCCAAAAACACAATTTTACTCCAATATTTAGCAGAGGTTGGCGGTAAAATGGCTACGTAGAAAGTGTCAAAACAACCTTAGGTAAATAGCCTGCGATGTCTACTTTATATAAATATATACTTTTGTGTGGCAATTTTGTTTTATTTTATAGCTATTAGGCTTACAAGACAAACATACCAAATTCTAAAATCGCTCCACATTAAAATTTTATGTTACTCCTTGTGCTTTGTGACCTGTAACTACCAAAAAAAACTGAAAATCCCAGACACATTATATATTCTGTAAATCAGAACAAATAAATGAATTTATTTTTAATTACTTTCCTTAACCTGCACTAATTATGCACACATTATGATTGCAAAAACTGTAAAAAAAACCAATATTTTTCTTTTTTTTGCATTTTTCTATATTTTTTTTATAATAAGTAAGCATTTATATATATATATATAGATGTTATATCGAATTAAAGCCCTTTCTGTCCTTTATAAAACAGTATATAATATGTGTTGGTGCAATAAATGAGAGAGATGCAAATTGCAGTTGAACGCAAACAGCAAGAAAATGCAAAAATTGCTTGTGTCATTAAGCGTAAGTCAAGCTTCTGAAGCTCTGTCCTTAAGGGGTGAAATGTTGTGGATGAAAACTATCAAAATGTAAAATGGTATTACGATCAGTCGGTTTAGTATATAATTTAAACTCTAATTGATGATCGATAATTGATAGTTCGAGATCGAGGAATTGGACATTTTTATGGTCAATGTGTGAAGTCACTTTTATTGGTGTGGGCAAATCGTTGATGTATTGAACGAATGTCTTCGCTTCTTCACCTGTGCCCTTCCAAAGGATTAAAATATCGTCAATAAAGCGGTAGTACCGAACTATTTGCTCCCGATATTGTGTTAATACGTATTTTTGTTCAAAATCGAACATAAACGTATTGGCGTACATTGGGGCCATCGCGGCCCCCATGGATGTACCAGAGACCTGTAAGAACCATTGTTTCTCAAACCTGAAATAATTATTATATAATGCCAATGATAGTAGTTCCAAAGTGAATTCAATGGGAGGGCCACAATAGTGTGTGGATGTTGATAATAGTTGTCTCATCGCTTCAATGCCCTCTTGGTGCGGAATCACCGTGTACAAACTATTGACGTCCATTGTTATTAGTATCCCATCAAATTCTTTAATTTTTTTAAGGTCTGCTATCAAACTATTGGTATCTTTAATACACGTGGGTATAGCAGTAACCGGTAGTTTGAATAGATGGTCAAGATACTTAGCTATGGGTTCTATAATACCGTCTATAGCAGACACAATAGGTCTGCCTGGAGGGGTATTTGGATTATTGTGAATCTTGGGCAGCGTATATAATATTGGTGTACGTGGTGCTTTTTTCTGTAGATATCCAAAGAGATCCAATTCAATATAACCCGCTCTCAATCCAAACGATAGAACCTCTTCAATCTTTTGAGTAATGGCACTAGTTGGATCTTTGTCTAAAAGTTGGTAAGTTGTTTGCACAGACAGTTGTTTTTTAATTTCTTCTGCATAATCAGAGTAATTCAGAACCACTATCCCCCCTCCCTTATCCGCAGGGCGAATTCCGATAGTTGGATCTGATGATAGACGATGTACTAGTTTGTGTTGTTCTTTTGTGAAATTCCAATATTGTGGCTTATGTTCTTTTAACACACTCTTTGTCTCATTCATAAGGGTGGACAAAAACGTCTTGATCGTAGGTTGAGTTGATGGGGGGTCAAATTGACTAGGTTTTCGAAAAAATTGTGTTCTTGGTTCAGAGGTCTGGTTGCTTATACTCTTCTGGTTTTTGTTGAAATAATCCTTAAGTCTCAGCGTACGGCCAAATTTATATAATTCCACATTCCACTGGAAGTGGTTTGGGGCCTGAGTTGGTATGAAAGATAATCCTTTGCTTAGAATGTCCAATTCCTGATGATCAAGAGGTCTATCCGATAGGTTAAAGACTGGGATTATTTCCGCATCGGCGGTTTCCCTTTGGGTCCAGTGTATCCGTCCTTTCTGCCCCCGTCTTGTGGCAGATCTCTTTCGCTTTTGCTTCTTGTCGCGATTCTCTGTGGGAGTAGATCCTCCTGGCGTTCCTCTATATCTAAAAAACTAGCTGGTTCACTCAGGCGTGTGCCCTCATTATCAGATGCCGATTCACCTGATGTGACATCGATCGTCCTAATGTTTGGTTTGACAATCCGCTTTCGAAATCGTCGAGGGCGATTCCTATGTTCGCCTGATAGCCATCTATACACAGAGTGTTCGGTATAATCTTGCTGTACCCGTTCCATTTTTTGTCTTTTAAACTTAGATAGATCTCGAACTATCAATTTTATGTCAGGACAGGAGGCTTCATATTGCTTTACCTTCTTTACTGAAAACCTCCAGCAGCAAAGAAACAGTTAACAAAACTTTTCAAAACAACCAATCAGAACAAACAGGCATCAGTATAAAACCACTGGAACAGACCCTCCCACTTCCTCTTTCTTTGCTGCTGCCTCCAGGTGAGCACTCACCAACTCAGAGTTGTCTCTGCTCTGGGTTGTATTTCTCTTGATTTGGTACTTTGCACTGTTTGATTTGACTGTGTTTACTTTCTGACTTGGGGTTACTGAGGTGGCCCCTGCTGCCCCACCTCGGGGTCCTGAGTGTGGGGGTTGTTATTTTTTCTGGCCTGCCCTTACTCTGGGTTTCCCCTGGGGCTCCCCTCAGACCATCCGCCTTGCGGTTCGGTCCGGCGGTACCCTCTCGGTATTCCCGCCTCTCCCTCCCTACCCCCCTCTCCCTCCCTACCCCCCTCTCCCTTCACCTGTCTGCGGTCTCCGACCGCGTTTCTCACCGCGACCTCCCTCGCGCAGCCGTCCGCGAGGTAGGCCGCACTTGTTTTGCGGCCGCGGCGGCCATTTTGTTGGAGCCGCGGCGGCCATCTTGCCGGGGCCGCGTGGTCTCCGGGCGCCCTCTCTTTCATCGGACCTCGGTCCCCCTCAGCCCCCCTGCCCCTGGTCTTTTACCTCCTCGGTCTCTGCACCCCTGGTGGCTGTGACTTCACAGCTGACCGGGGTGTGCAGACTGCTGCATGTTAAACACTCCATGTACTGTTTTTTACTGTGCCTGCTACACTGTGTGCTGCAACTGTGGTTTTCCTTCCCTAACAGGTGGATTTTCTTCCCCAGGTGCCCCTTATAGCCTGCCATTATAGGGGTGACCCCCCTTTCTATATTATTGGGACTCAGTCCCTGCCTAATCTGCCCTATACTGGGCTATCCTACCATGCTGTAGCACTGCTTTGGGCTGGGTGACCCCCTCCCTATTGTCCAATTTGCCTGGACCCTGGGCATAAACTGAGGGTGACCCCCTCCTATTGCATTGTATATGCTAGTGCTTGCTGGGTGACCCCCTCTTGCACGCTGGGTGACCCCCAGCTGGCCATATTGAGGTACCTCACTGATTGTGCCTTTCCTCTGTTTCAGTGATATTAAACATGGCTGAAGAATCTGGCTCCCACGCCCCTGAAGCCCTCCAGGCATGGCTATACACCGCCTTGGCGGATTCTTTGCCCAAGGCTCTTGCGGCCTTCCACGGGGACGCCTTGCCCACACCTACGGGTTCCACACCCGGTCCTGCTGGCGCACGGGACTCCGACTCTGGGGGTTCCCTGCGCTCAGCGGACGTATGCACCATACGGAAGAGGCCTTGGAAAGCCCCTGGCCCCCCCACAGACAAGGGCAAGATGCCCACCAAGTTGGCCAGACTGGGTGCCGAATCGGACGACCACCCTGACATAGGGTCGCTCGCTGGGGAACCCGAATTCGATACCCTGGATGAATACCGGGCCGACGGATCGGGCCCCACGTCACCTGGCGAAGACGCCCCTGGCCACTCTTCACGATATGTACGAGAGACGGTGCTGAGCTCTCCACGACCGGGCTCGCTAAAAGCCTCTGCCGCCCACGCCGACGACCCCGGCGAAATCTTGGACCCCTCGGGCCTACCGCTCTTCGACCCACGTCTCCTCAAGCATCCTCGCTCGGCAGAGTGGACTCCCCCGGACCACATCGCAGAATTCCTCCGCTACTGGCTACGTCGCCCGTTGGATAAAGAGGTCAGGGCGAAGCTCCGGGCCGAATGCCCGCGCCCAACGCTGCCAAATAAGGTAGCTAATACACCTGATTTTGATCCGGTTTTCGCTACCTTTTTGAATAGGTCAGGGAAGGACCCCCGCAAGGGCCTGGAACAGGGCTTGCGCTCCACCCAAGACAAGCTCCTCGACATTAGCGGCCCGCTGACCCAGATTTTCCTCATGGCCGACGATACTCTACAAGGCGGACCAGCGGTTGACGCATACCTCCTCCGCGAGTGGGCACAGAGAGCAATTTGCCTCCTGGGGAATGCCAATGCGGCGATGAACTCAGAACGCCGTAAAGCGGCACTCTATAAACTGGATGGGAAGTTGACCGACCTAGCCCCCAAAGAACTGGGCCCAGAGGCCAAAGGCCTACTGTTCGGTGACGCCTTCATGAAGGAACTGAACCGGCACGTGTCCATCTACACGTCTCTGAATAAGGCGCAACAATCCCTCCGCAGAGTTTTCCGTGCTGGGGATCGTTTTTCCTCCAGAGCTGGTCGGCAGAGGGGTCGCGCCACCAGCAGAGCTGCCTTCATGGGCAACAGGCCCCGCATCTCGGAGTCCTTCTCCTCCTCCTCCTCCCGGTACCAGTACCGTCCTTTGTTCTCCCGAGGATCAACCAGAGGCCGCGGAGCCTCCTCCACACGGGCGAGATACGCCTCAGGTAAGAGTCTTACCTTATTTACCACACTTACCCATTGCGGGCAGACTGTCTCACTTTTCTCCGCAGTGGGGGGCCATCACGGGAGACCCGTGGGTTCTGCAAACCGTGTCCGGCTTCAGGATCGACTTCGTGTCAACCCCGATCCAGACCTCTGCCCCACGGCCTATCCATATGGACAGAGAGGCGTCCGCTCTGGTCCATTCAGAAATTCACGCCCTGCTGGGCAAGGGCGCGGTGGAGAGGGCGCCGGGCCCGCCTCGCTTCCTGAGCAATATCTTCCTGGTAAGGAAGAAGTCAGGGGACTTCCGCCCTGTAATCAACCTACGCGCCCTCAATGGATATGTCGTCTACCGACATTTCAAGATGGAAGGCATCCATCTCCTCAGGGATCTGCTTCGCGAGAACGACTGGTTCACGCGCTTAGACCTGAAGGACGCGTACCTCACGGTCCCTGTCCACCAGGAGGACAGGTGCTTTCTCCAGTTCATTTGGCAGAAGCGCGTGTGGCAGTTCACGTGCCTCCCATTCGGCCTCAGCTCGGCTCCCTGGTGTTTCACCAAGCTGCTGAAACCGGTCATGTCGACGCTGAGGGCCAGGGGGATCAGATCGATCGTCTATCTGGACGATATCCTGTTGATGGCACAAGATCCCGACATCCTGCGCCAGCAGACGGCTTTCACTACCCGCCTGCTCCAGGACTTAGGTTTCGTCATCAATGTGGAGAAGTCGGAAATGAACCCCTCGCAGTCGGTCCAGTTTCTCGGGTTCGTCGTGGACTCGGTTCGGACTCTACTCCGCCTCCCAGTATCCAAGGTGGCTGCCATCAGGAAGGACATCAGACGCCTACTTCGCAATCCGAGAATCACCCTGCGGGACCTGGCCAGGACGATAGGACTACTCTCGTCCTCCATTCAAGCCATCTTCCCGGGCCCCCTACATTATCGGGCCCTCCAACGTCTGAAGACTCGTTACCTTCGGTCGTCCACCTCCTACGGCCAGATTGTATCGCTGTCGGACGAAGCCCGCCTGGAATTGCACTGGTGGCTTCGACACATGGAGGCGTGGAACGGCAGGGCAATCTTCGGGACAAGACCGGACTTCGTCCTGGAATCGGACGCCAGCTGCCTAGGCTGGGGTGCCACTTGCGATGGCGTGGCGACAGGCGGTCTCTGGACCCCGGACGAAAAAGCCCTCCACATCAACTGCCTGGAGCTGATTGCGGGGATGTTCGCCATTCGCAGTTTCACCAAAGGGATGAGTCATTGCTCCCTACTTCTTCGCATGGACAACGTCTCAGCTGTCCGATACATAAATCGACTGGGAGGTTCCCGATCCAAACTGCTGTCAGACCTCACGAAGGATCTGTACCAATATTGTCTGGACAGACAGCTGTCGATCGTCGCAGAATACCTTCCGGGACAGGACAACCTCGTTGCGGACTGGTTCTCCCGCCACTGGAGGGACTCCAGCGACTGGCGACTGCAACCCCGGGTGTTTCAGAAGTTGGACCTCGTGCGTGGCCCCCTCCATCTGGACCTATTCGCATCCAGGGCGAATCGACAGACGGAACTATTCTTCAGCTGGCTCCCGGATTCCCTCAGCATGGCGGTGGACGCATTCCTTCAATCATGGCCCCCTTCAGGGGCATATGCGTTTCCCCCCTTCTCCATGATCCTTCGGACGCTACATCGACTCAAGCTTCTGAAGGTGTCGATCGTACTGGTGACACCTCTCTGGAGAAGTCAACCATGGTTCCCTCTCCTACTAGAACTATCGTGCAGGGACCCGCTGGTACTACCAGCCTCCAGATTTCTCCTCGAGGACCCGATGGGGAACCCACACCCGTTGATGTTGGAAGATCGTCTAACCCTGGTGGCCTGGACCGTTTCCGGGGATCTTGGGATGTGTCGGGACTATCGGCTACAGCTAGAGAATTACTCTGGGACTCTTGGGCCCCTGGCACCAGAAGATCATATTTACACGCCTGGCGCTCCTGGCATGGCTGGTGTTTGGAGAGACGTTTGGATCCCTTTACGGCCCCTGTTCTAGCCATCTTGAACTTCCTGGCGGAATTGTTTTCGCAAGGTAAGTCTTATAGGACTATCAATGTTTTCCGCTCAGCTATCTCGGCGGCCCATGTCCCTTTCCAGGGCTCTGGTGTTGGTAGGGAACCCTCGGTCTGCAGACTACTCCGAGGTGTGAGGCTTTCGAGACCCCCTGCTTCGCGCTACTCCTCGTTCTGGGACGTATCGATCGTATTACGCTTCCTCGAGGAATGGCCTGATAACGGGGATCTTTCCTTACGCCAGCTTTCAGCCAAGCTGGCTCTCCTGCTATGCCTCGTATCCTTTCGTCGGGTCTCAGATGTCCGGGCCTTTGACGTAGAATCCTTTTCGTTCTCCCCAGATGGTGTCTCTGTCTCTATTTCCCGCAGGACGAAATCTAATTCGTCTTCAGTGTCTTATCCCTACTTTCCCGATAGACCACGCCTCTGCGTGGCACGCTGTTTACGGACATATATATCCGTGACCTCGTTGTGTCGGCCCTCCGCCCATGGTCAGCTATTGATCTCCTACGTTCGACCGTTCGGGGCGGTGTCTGCACCCACGATCGCTCGTTGGATCCGATGGCTCCTCTCATCGGCGGGCGTGGCGAGTTCTTTTGGGGCTCACTCGGTTCGGGGTGCTGCAGCGTCAGCAGCTCTTGAAGCCGGTGGGTCTCTCGGGGATATTCTCAACGCTGCGGACTGGTCTAGGGAATCGACTTTTCGTACTTTTTATTTTCGTCCGCGCCCGCATGTTTCTTCTGTTTTTATGTCTGGACGTTAAAATTGCAATATGAAGCCTCCTGTCCTGACATAAAATTAGGGATTATTCTAGCCTCGGTGAGGGAATAATCTAAATTTTATTAAAGACAGGAGGCGAATATTTCCCACCCTTATGGTTTTTTTCCCACCCTATATGGGAGTGGTTTTGACTTTATGTTAATCTAGGTTTCGATGTACATTACATTATGTATGGTCCGAATTGTATTTAATAAACTTTTGGTGTCTACTATTGGCGTTCAGTGTCGATTTATTTATCAGTTTGCGGTCTATTTTGCACTGCCCGTATAGGATATGACATTCTGCTATGACAGTTTACTTTCACGATGTTTCTTTTCTTTTCAGTGTGACATAACTTGCTCCGAACATGACGGTTTTTCATCGAAGCAGACCGGATACAGTTTTCGTTTGGTCTTCATGCTCTCCTGCTCGACCTCATCAAAGAAAGAGGAAGTGGGAGGGTCTGTTCCAGTGGTTTTATACTGATGCCTGTTTGTTCTGATTGGTTGTTTTGAAAAGTTTTGTTAACTGTTTCTTTGCTGCTGGAGGTTTTCAGTAAAGAAGGTAAAGCAATATTCGCCTCCTGTCTTTAATAAAATTTAGATTATTCCCTCACCGAGGCTAGAATAATCCCTAATTATCGATCATCAATTAGAGTTTAAATTATATACTAAACCGACTGATCGTAATACCATTTTACATTTTGATAGTTTTCATCCACAACATTTAAAGCAATCCTTGCCACTATCTCAGTTCCTAAGGGTTTATAGAAATAACTCCCAGGAGGAACAACGGAAGGAACAACTGAAGATGATGTACTCCAAATTCATGAAGAGAGGATATAGGCGACCGATATTGGAGAAAGCCTTGATACAAGCAGGAGAACAATATCAGAAGGGAAATAACCCTCGAAAAGAATTAACCAACCGAATAGTTTTTCCAGTGACACTACACACCGCAAGTAAAGAAATTACTGAAACTGTCGCAACTGGAACATCTTGCGACAAGATCCAACACTTCCGAAGGAATTGACAACCAAGCCAATGTTTTGCTACAAGAAGAATAAGAACCTAAGGGACCTATTGGTTAAAACAGATCCCATTCATTGCTATAATCCTTCAAGAAAAGAGATAGCGAACAATGGCTGTGTCAGATGTTTGGGTTGTGTGACCTGTGGGCATATAATCCCTTCCAAGACATTTGCTCACCCTCACACTGGTAAAATCTACAAAATTGCCCACAGGATACATTGTCGCACAGAATTTGTTATATATAAACTCACATGCCCTTGTGGACTGAGTTATATATGAAAGACAGAAACAGCACTGTGCGAGAGAATTAGGGGCCACAGATCGAGTATCCGACTTGCCTACCGTGATGGCAAGTCGGACAAACCTGTGGCCCGACATTTTCTGGAAAAACAACACCCACTCTCTGCCCTACGCTGTGTGGCATTTGATCATGTGCCTGTGGCGGCTAGAGGTGGGGACAGAGGGAGACTTCTCTTACAAAGAGAAACTTATTGGATAATGGAACTTGATACTATTTCTCCTAAAGGTCTCAACGAAAAATGTTCATTTATTTCTTTTCTATAATTGATCTCCTGTTTTTGTTAAATAGTAGTTTCCTCTTGAATATGTATCTATATGTCCTCTTTATTCAAGTGTATGGAAAGAAGGAACATTTCTGGGAGTCACCCTTGGGAGTGAGCTGCAGAAATAGTTCCTCTTGTAAATAATATAATTTTTTAAATTGAACACATTTTTTAGAGAAATAGATATTCTGGATAATCTGGAATTTTTTAAACATTAAATGCATTCAATAATGTTGAGGGTTACAACCATAGACACTGACCTAAATCTATCTACATATCTTAACCTAGAAGGTCTGTAATCTATATATTTTGTTATATATTCTTTTTTTCTTTCACTTAACTGTCATTTAGGGGCAGACTAATAATGTTGAGGCACATATAACACACCTATACTCATATTGAGGCACACCTATGTCTTATACACTTTTTATCATATCACTGTTTATCAATAAGGGTTTTTTCCCTCTATAAGATAGTCACAAGTGCAAATTTCGTCCATACATTAAAAACACTATATTACACTAATACCCTAATGGTTATGCATATGGATTTGCATTTACATTTAACAGAATAGTGAGAATAAAGGGTGTATACAGTGTAAACAATGCAAGCGAGTGTGGTAGCTAGAGTGCTACAGACCACCTGAGTGGGAAACCCCTCACACCACTCTACATAACATAAATAAATACATACAAAAGGTGGTAATTCACACTTCCGGTTATATCTGTAAAAAATAAATCTAACACACACAATAGTGTAATACAGTAGGTGTAGCTGGACAATGCCGAATTCTCAAAATGAGGTACTCACAAACGTGGAGCCAATGACGTGTGGCTCTCACTGATATCGCCTTGGGACGTTTTTTGGAAGGATGTCCCTCTCCTGCCTGGCTCACTGCTCCCACTTGACTTCCACACAATTCCACGATGGGTTGGTATACTCAATTACGTAGGAACAATAGCTAAATAAATCAGGCTCTTGGCTGAGTTGAAAATGGCATAGGAAGCCAAAAAATTTATTATAAGAGCAAAATATGAAAACAAACTATAAAAACATACTGTATAAAAATAGCATGTAAAATAATGTAAAACTTTTAGCTAAAATCTGCTAAAAGATAAGGTAGCCAAATGGCTAATAGGTAGTCCGAAACGCGTTTCGCCCCTATTGGGGCTTTTTCAATCGGTAATAGCTATTTTTATACAGTATGTTTTTATAGTTTGTTTTCATATTTTGCTCTTATAATACATTTTTTGGCTTCCTATGCCATTTTCAACTCAGCCAAGAGCCTGATTTATTTAGCTATTGTTCCTACGTAATTGAGTATACCAACCCATCGTGGAATTGTGTGGAAGTCAAGTGGGAGCAGTGAGCCAGGCAGGAGAGGGACATCCTTCCAAAAAACGTCCCAAGGCGATATCAGTGAGAGCCACACGTCATTGGCTCCACGTTTGTGAGTACCTCATTTTGAGAATTCGGCATTGTCCAGCTATACCTACTGTATTACACTATTGTGTGTGTTATATTTATTTTTTACAGATATAACCGGAAGTGTGAATTACCACCTTTTGTATGTATTTATTTAACAGAATAGACACGTCTTCACCTGCATATACATGTTTTTTCTTGTGTGTATACACAAGCTTCCACTTTATTGTTCACTTATTTATGTTATTATTATTTTTTGATTATTAGCAATTAGTTTGAAACACAATTGTCTTTTTTTATATAACTAGTAAAGATGTACAAGTGATTGGACTTAGATATTAATATATATATATATCTTGATAGTGTCTTAATTCATTAGGATTTTCGGCAAGCACCACGATCGGAACGGTAGAACCCGATGTCACCGAGGGGCTGGCTCTGTATCAGAAGGGAGAGTTCTCCTTACGGTGGCTGGAAACATAGTAGCAACCTTAGCTGATTGTATCAGCGGTTGCTAAGATACTATGACGCTACCAGGACAGAGATCCGGCCTCCCGATCACGTGACGCGGAAGTTCATACCGGCGGTAGACATGTGCAATAGTGCTGAGTGCACGCCGAACATCAGAATGAATGGAACACAGCTGATAAGGTCAGTGTTTATTGGTTAATATGGTTTATATGTCCTATATATGTTTGTTTTATACCATGTAAAATGTCTTTGGTGTCCTGATGAAAGCTCCGATCGGGAGCTTAAACGTCGACCTGACTATATTCACCTAAAATAAATCGGATGAAAGAAGTCCATGAGTGCCGGTAATTTTTTGATTTTATATATATATATATATATATATATATATATATATATATATATAATATAAATCAGTGGCGGATCCAGAGCCTGATCTCAGGAGGGGCACCTATAGATTATTTAAAGAAATAATCCATGCACAATAACCACTACTGCTCTGTGTAGTGGGTATGGTGCCAGGAGTGCCGGGACCCGCTCCCAGAGTAAGTAGTCAAACCGTTTAAGTACAGTTTGACAACTTACCTGGGGTCTGCTGGGATATGGGGCTGTAGTAGGGTATAGGAGCAGTGGTGCAATGTGTGAGGGGTGCAATGTGTGTGAAAGGTTCAGTGTGCAGGGTGCGTGGGGCAATGTGTGTATGGGTGGCTGTGTGTGTAGGGGAATGTGTGTATGGGGGTCTGTGTGTGTGTATGGGGGGGCAGTGTGTGAATGTGTATGGTGTGTGTGGGCAGTGTTTGTATGGGGCTAGAGTTCACTCTCACCACTTGGACCACCAGGAATCCCTGGTGGTCGCAGTGGTGAGAGTGAACTCTAGCCCGTAGCTCCAGGGCTAGAGTTTCCCTGTGGCACTCTCCCTCCCCCTCTGTCTCTCTCTATTCACCCCTCTTTCTCCCCTTGTGTCTCACTCTCCCCCCTCTGTCTCTTTCTCCCTCCTTTCCCTGTGGCACTCTCCCTCCCCCTCTGTCTCTCTCTATTCACCCCTCTTTCTCCCCTTGTGTCTCACTCTCCCCCCTCTGTCTCTTTCTACCTCCTTTCCCTGTGGCACTCTCCCTCCCCCTCTGTCTCTCTCTATTTGCCCCTCTTTCTCCCCTTGTGTCTCACTCTCCCCCCTCTGTCTCTTTATCCCTCCTTTCCCTGTGGCACTCTCCCTCCCCCTCTGTCTCTCTCTATTCGCTCCTCTCTCCCCCTCTCCCTGTGGTACTCTCCCCCCTCTGTCTCTCTCTCTCTCTATTCACCCCCCCTGCCTCTCTCTATTCACCCCCCTCTGTCTCTCTCTCTCTCTCTATTCACCCCCTCTGTCTCTCTCTCTATTCACCCCCCTCTGTCTCTCTCTCTCTCTCTCTCTCTCTATTCACCCCCCGTCTCTCTCTATCTCTTCACCCCCCCTCTGTCTCTCTCTTCACCCCCCCTCCTGTCTCTCTCTTCACCCCCCCTCCTCTGTCTCTCTCTCTTCACCCCCCTCCTCTGTCTCTCTCTCTTCACCCCCCTCCGTCTCTCTCTCTCTTCACCCCCCGTCTCTCTCTTCATCCCCCCCCTCCTCTGTCTCTCTCTTCATCCCCCCCCTCCTCTGTCTCTCTCTTCACCCCCCCTCCTCTGTCTCTCTTCACCCCCCCCTGTCTGTCTCTCTCTTCACCCCCCGTCTGTCTCTCTCTTCACCCCCCCCCGTCTGTCTCTCTCTTCAGCCCCCCACCCCCTGTCTGTCTCTCTCTTTAGTAAAGATGTACAAGTGATTGGACTTAGATATTAATATATATATCTTGATAGTGTCTTAATTCATTAGGATTTTCGGCAAGCACCACGATCGGAACGGTAGAACCGGATGTCACCGAGGGGCTGGCTCTGTATCAGAAGGGAGAGTTCTCCTTACGGTGGCTGGAAACAATTGTGTTTCTCTCTCTTCACCCCCCCACTTCCATCCCCCCCACCCACCTGAGAGGAGTCAGGGGGCCGGCCGCATTGCACGCTGCAGCCTCGCCGGTCCGGCAGCACTGTTAATGCTGAGGGCTGAAGGGGGAGGGAGGAGCATGTCTCTCTACCATGCTCCCTCGCGGTTCCCACAATCCCCAGCACGGATGCTGCTGGGGATTGTGGGAACCGCGAGGGAGCATGGTAGAGAGACATGCTCCTCCCTCCCCCTTCAGCCCTCAGCATTAGGTGTGCCGCCGGACCGGCGAGGCTGCAGCGGGCAATGCGGCCGCCTGCCGGCCGGCCCCCGCAAAGTGTGTGCCACCGGACCGGCCACCCGGTGGCACATATATTGCCCCCAGCAGCCCCCAGGTGCCGCGGCCCACCGGGAAATTTCCCGGTATCCCGGTGGGCCAGTCCGGCCCTGTTTTAACCCCTGTCACAGCTTTTTCTAGATTCTTGTGCAAATCTTCGATGTACTGATGTGTAGTGGCAGCATTGATCAAGTTATGATCAGATGTGCGATATAGCAAATGCCATGGTAAAACCATCTTTCTTCCTGTCATCAATTCAAAAGGTGACAATTTGGTAACAGTGCTAGGTGTAGCTAAAATCACCATTAAAAATAAAGACCATTTTAATGTCCCAGTCTTTAACAGACTCCTTAACATACTTTTTCAGAATATTAACGATAGACTGGTTATATCACTCTACTCCCCCCTCTGCTAGACGCAGCGCTGTATGCAATATGTAGCTTTTGTTTAACACCTAGGATTTTCCACATCTTAGCCATTACTGGTAAAATGACAACCTTGATCTGACTCAATTCTTTGAGGCAGACCGAACCTGGAAAAGACATGGTTAATCCACAAAGTGGCGCACACAGTACAGTACTCGTATTCTCTTACAAGACAAACTTTCAGTCCACTTTGTGCACACATGTATTTGTTACCTCTTGAAGATCTTGTTACAGGACCTATAAAGTCAATTTGAATATCAGACCAGGGTAATGATACCATATTCTATTGCCATTTGTATGGTCTTATATACTACACAGAGTTCGGCTATCTGACTGCTTTTGGGACCAATATTGTATCCTTTAGAAACAATGGGATAATCACCTATCCAGGCGATTCCAGTACCTGCAACTAACTTCCGCGCCACTTTGTGGATTAACCATGTCTTTTCCAGGTTCGGTCTGCCTCAAAGAATTGAGTCAGATCAGATATGAACAGCCATCAATGTATACACACGGTTTATAACGGACTTCTAACCGCCATCCCTGTAAGGATAGAGTCCATGCAGTAATCCGACTGTTAGAGAGATTACCGTCTCTAATTCTTTCACTCTGCAGATACTGTAGAGGTTGGTGAGCTGTTTCTACAATTATTTTCATACCTTGGATATAGCTCCGAAAATATTGTAGTGCCCAGACAGTCGACAATAACGCCTTCTCACACGTGTTGAATTTAACTTCAACAGGTGACAAAGTCTTGCTAGCATATGCAATAACCTTGTTTAAACTGTCCTGCTTCTAATACAGAACAGCACTTACGCTTAAATCGGTATATCCTGTCTCCAGATAGAAGGGTTTACCCCCCTCTGGGTATGCTAAACAGGGTGCCTGAGTGAGCTTCCTCCTCAGTTCACTTACCGCTAGGTCCTGAGGCTCCCCCCAGTTCCAGGTAGTTTCCTTTTTAAGCAGGTGTAAGAGTGTTTTCGTTATTTCTGCATAGTTATCTATAAACGTACGGGAGTAAATAGTCATACCAAGGAATGATCTTAATACCCTGGTGTTAGTAGGTGCTTTAGCCTTCAGTATGGCTTCGACCTTCTTCTTTTGTGTATTTAATCCTTCAGAAGTTACCTCATGTCCGAAGAAATTTACATGGGTGTGACACCAATGTGCCTTTGGTAAAGACAGTTTAATTCCTGCTTCCCTTAACTGAGTGAGAACATGTCTAATTTCTATGATTAGCTTATCAAAGGAAGTGCTTTTCAGCAAGATATCGTCAACGTATGATAACGTTCCTCTCTCGAGTGCATCAGGCATAGCTTTATGCATGATCACCGCAAATTCATGACCAGAGTTTATGTAACCAAAAGGCATACGGGTCCAGGTATACTGCTGTTTTCCAAATGTGAAGGCCAGCTTGTATTGGTCTTCATCAGAGACTGGTACAGTCCAATATCCCTGCGCACAGTCAATGGCAGTGAATATTTTGGATCCCTGCATTGGTCTATGAATGGCACTGGCCAACTAGACATATAGACACGTTTATTTAGCTGCTGTAAGTCAGCGCATAAACGCCATTGTCCATTAGGTTTCAGAATTCCCAGGATCGGATTATTATACGAACTGTGCACCGGACGTACAATTCCCCTTTCCTTTAAATTCTGAATGATGTCTTGTAGACCATCATATGAAGCCAATGGGAGTCTATATTGTTTAATAAATACAGGCGGTAAATCTGGATCAGTTTGTATTCTTTCTACGTGGAGGTTAGTTAACCCACAGTCATAGGAATCTTTGGCAAAAATATCTTAGAATTCCATAAGAATTTCCCTTAGCTGTTGCCGCTCAGCATCGTTAGAGCAGCCGTCAGCTAAAGATATTTGCTCATTAAGCCGTTCCTGAAATCCTAGAAAGATTTCAGGCTGGCCTATTCTTCAAGCCTAGAGGTTAGGTCAGTTCGGTGTTGACTTCCCTTTTCTCTTTGGTCGTGATATTCTCGTGATTCCTGCTCATTGAGCGGATGATCAAAGGTGATCGATGCTTCTTCGATTTTACATGAGCCTTCTTCGATGTTAAAGGGATATACAGATAGGATAGTGAATATTCCTTCTGGGGAGGAATGGAATATTTGATCGACAATTTCGTCCTCAGTTAAGTATTTTTCAGGGATGAGGCCTATAATCTGGTTTTGGAAACCAAATGTATAGTACTCGGCATCCAATGCTAGACCTAATAATGTTCCTTTTGGTAAAGTAACACTATTGGGTGTAACATTGTTGACTATTACACAGGTGGGATTCTTACCAATACTTACCATTGGTGTAGGTGTTACCACCATCCCTAATTGTTGTATACTATTGGATAAACAGATTAGGGCATCAGAGTTTTTCAATCTCTGACCCTTCTCTACCTGTATGGGTAAAATAAATGTACTTGTCCCTTGGGATGGTTATGTCATCAGGTACTTGGATACTTACCGCGTATGGTAGTATTTGTCCTGATTTCAGGGCATTTTCCACAAGGATTACCTTTTTTTGGTAAATTTCTGTTTATTCATGGATTTCAAGTTATATATGCAGTGTTAAATATTGACACGCAGGTCCGCTAATAGAACTTTTCAGAGTACTTCCTGAACATGAAGTAGATGCAGAAGAAAAATAACAGTGGTGACGTGCAAGTCACCCAACATCTGTCAGCAATTGTTTCAGGTAGGGCTCGCAGGTCCTACAACATAAGTGAAGGCGGGCCTTGCCCCTTAACGAGTGGTCGCGGAAGCTATTCTGGGATCGCTACTGTAGCGGGTGTTATCCCTGACCTGTGACTTGGTATTTAGTGAATTACGGTTTACTCCCCTAGGGAGTGTCAGGGCGATGTCCCAGTCCTACAGGTGCAAGCCTAAGGTCTTCATCGTCAGTGGGTTTTGTCACTACTAGGCCGGTCTGGGTATTAGGTCTCAAGCCTAGTAGGGAACCCCTAGTTCGCATCCCTTGTCATATGGGGTGCCCATCTGTCCAGGTTCTCTGCGTCCGCCTACCCTCCCTGCTGTGTCGCCTCTCTGCTTGCGGGTTCCCCCGGGGAGAGGGGGGGTGGTGGGGGGGTGGAGGGGTAGTGTGTGAGTTAGTTTCCGTACTATGTTGATGTGTGGTATTTGCCCTACGTGATTGTGCGTTCTAGTTCAGTTTTTGTTAGTATTTCGTCAAGTCAGGCTTCTTCAGTCAGTCAACAAGTCTCGGAAGTCTGCTCTGGTCGTTGTCAAGATCCAATGTGTCCAGATTGTCACATACGCCTGTGTCCTCCCCTCTGCCAGCAGGGAGAGCTCCTCCATTGCTCTCAATTCCTCCATACGTTGGTACCATGTTTCTAAGGGGGGTGCACATTGCTTTTTCCAGTAAAGAGGGATCAGGCTTTTGGCCACATTAAGTATCCGGATGGTCAAGGATTTTTTGTAGGTCGAGTGGTGTGATGGATCAGGAATGTTGCGGGGTCTATGGGTGGCGGGGTATCTGAGAATCTTTTGATGATCTTGTGTATGGCTGACCAGTATGGTTGGATGATCGGGCATTCCCACCATATGTGGAGGTATGTACCTGTGTGTGTGGTGCATCGCCAACATGTGTCGTCTTTCGTGGGGTCGTAGAGGTGTGTTTGGAGTGGTGTGCGGTACCAGAGGGCTAGGATTTTGTATGCAGTTTCTTGCGTCCCGCTGGACGGTGCGCAGTGAAGTGAGAGGGTGCAAATTTTGTCCCACTGGTCAGGTGTGAATGTGGTGCCTAAAACCGTTTCCCATTTCCCCATGAAGCTTGGGGGCGGCAGTCTCCTCATCCGCATGATCATTTCATAGAGTGTTGATAGGCCTCTAGCTAAAGGGTCTGGATCCATACATAGCTCTTCAAAAGCTGTAAGTGGTCTGAGGGTGTGCTTGTTTTGAGTAGCTTCTTGTACGAACCCTGCCAGTTGTCTGTATCTGAATCGCATCATGAATGAGTGGTTGGGGGTTCCCGTCATGGCCTCCAGCGTCTTAGTGTGGCCGTTGTCCGTGGTGTGGCATAGCCTCGGTATTTCCTGGCCCAGTAGTAGAGACAGCGACCTCGGTTCTCTTCCTGGTGGGAAGGCTTGATTGTGGACTAGTGGCAGCATTGGGGATGGTGTGGTGGTGAGCGAGAGTGGCGTTGCCACCGTGTGCCACACCTGCATGGTAGTTTTAATTAGGGGGTGTGGGGCTGCTAGCTGTCTACCTTGTTGGGGGTCTAGCCAGGGGAGGACTGCCATCGGCCTCCCCACTAGCGTTGCTTCCACATCCTTCCACAGTTTCTGCACCCCTTGTTTGGTCCACTCCATTATCCTTTGGATATGGGTGGCCCTGTGGTATCTCTTGAAATCTGTCAGGGCCAGGCCTCCTTTGGCTTTCGGTAGTGTGAGCATGTCGTGTTTAATTCTCGCCTTTTGTTTCTGCCATGTGTACCTAAGGGCGAGCGATCTGAGGGAGGTGAAGAAGGCCTCCGGGATGGCCGCAGGGATGGCCTGGAACAGGTACAGGACCCTTGGGAGGACATTCATTTTGAGCACACCCACTCTTCCAAACCACGAGAGGCGGACTTGGTCCCAGTCTTGCAGATCTTTCTGAATGGTGTTCAGAAGCGGTTGGAAGTTTGCTTCGTATAATCGGGAAAGGTCTTTTGTGAGCACCGCGCCAAGATATTTCAGGGAGGTGTCGGACCATCGGAACGGTAGCTCTTGTTGGAGGGCCGCCGCTCTGGGCCCCGGGATGGATACGTTGAGGATCGTGGATTTAGAGAAATTGATTTTAAAGTTTGACAGATCTCCGTACGATTCAAATTCCTTCATGATCTTGGGCATGGATGTTTTCGTGCGCTCTCCAGCAGTCCACTAGTCGCAACTCTTTCATTGTTTTCGTAATGTGAGTCAAGATGTGTTGGGGAGTTGTGGAGGACCCCATAGATGTGTCTATGTTCGGCGACAGGGCCACATTCAGGTCGCCTCCCACAACCAGGCAACCCTCCGCAAACCCCTCAATCTCTTTGAGTGTCGTGCGTAGCAATTGGTGTTGGCGTTTGTTGGGGGTATACAGGTTCGCGAACGTGTATGTGCGGTTTGCGATCGTTCCTTTGACGCAAACAAATCGTCCGTGGTCGTCTCGTAGTGTGTCGGTGGGTGCAAAGTGCAGCGATCTGTGAATTAGTATCGCTGTGCCTTTGGATTTCCCTTCAGGGTTATTGCTTAGAAAACACTGTGCGTAATGTCGGTCCGTCAGTCTGGGCACTTGGCCCTCTTTAAAATGTGTTTCCTGGATAAAAACTACCTGTGACTTCTGGCTATGAAAGTGTCGTAGGGCGTGCGAGCGCTTTTCGGGTACATTCATACCTTTAGCGTTAATGGAGAGAAATTTTATTTCGGCTTGTTTGTGTGTGGTGTGGGACGGCATGTTTGGTACGGTTCTAAAGGATCAGGGTGTGGTGGGTGGGATTGGTCGGGGCGGGTGGGGGTGGCGAACTTTTGCGTGCACCTCGTGGGCAGGTCACCCCTTGTGGGTTCGTCCCCTGTCCCCGTGGGCGCCGCTGGGAGAGGCGAGCGTCAACTACAGATATCAAACGTTTCAACAGAATATAACAATAAACCTTGTTGGTATCGAAGCACCAATGAAATGAAAAATAGAAAGATAAGGAGAAAAACACAAAAAGAAAAGACTAGGGTATGGGCTAAGCAGGAGTCGACTGCGCCGCACCTGTCGGCACCGCCGAGTCCCCTCGCCAACTTCTATGTGCCCCTGTCTGTTGGGAGCGCGGCCTTGTGACCTCTTCCCCACTTTTCCCCTTCCAAGGGCCAAGTGTGGTGTAACTCTCTCCCGTCTGGGTCTCCTATGTCCCCCGGCCCCCTCCACCCTGGAGCTATCTAGTCAGTACGGGCGGTGTCGGCAGCTACCGGGCCCAGCCCCGGCCCTCCCCCTCCCACTTGGGTGCATGTTCATGAGCAAACCCCTGGAGTCGGTCATGTCCTACCTGATACACCTCCGCTACTCAACCCCTCCGTTGTGAGGCAGTGTGTATCTATGAGCTAACTTGCAGGCTGGTGTGGTTGCTGTATGTACCTGGTTGGCCTCATTTTGCCCCTTACGTACCTCCTCCCCTACCCTGTCATTCGTGCTTCCCGGTTGAGGTCGCCCTGTAAAGTGAGGGAACTCGGTTGGGGACCTGGCTGTTTTTCCTAGCTAGGGCTACTCGTGCTATCTTTCCGGGTTTGCCTTCCCACGTGCCCACTGGCTCTTTCTCATGGCGGCCCAAAACGTGGTCCCAATCTTCCTCTTCATCACCCCCCTCCCTCCGAATCCCCCACCCAAGCAAGTGTTCAGTAGACATTAAGTCCACCAGTGTGTCTTTTGTGCGTCCTCAGGGTGAGCAATCAGATTGTCCCGTGTAACCTTTTCAGGGTAACCCCCCCCCCTCCCCTGGTACGTGGAATGCAAGGTAGTGTAGCGGTGCATTATGTGGCCCAAGAGTGTTAAGGGCCTATGTGTATAGTGTCCCAATGCATAGTTACGAGTTCAGTGCGCTGCACAGCTTGTTGGTCCGTCTCGAAAGTTCATTAGCGCGTTGCTCCAGCTGGTCCCACAGTCTCTAATCTCGTCCGGTTTCTGCGCTGTGATGGTAGAGATACTCCTTGCTGCACGGGTGGGCTGTTGTAGAAATCCAGCGGGTCTGGCCAAGACATGTGGAGGGGAGGCAGGTGTAGTTCCTCTGACAGCTCTTGTAGGTCCTGTGGGGTGCGGATCAGCCTAGGGCCTTGCTGGGTGGTGGCTATCAGGCCTGTAGGGAAGGTCCAGCGGTATCGGATTTTCTGGGACACAAGCAACCTGGTGAGTGGTTTCAGTGCTCTGCGATACCCCAAGGTGGCCGGGCATAGGTCTGGGTATAGTTGTAGTTGTCGGCCTTCGAAGTCGATGTCACCTCTTGTGCACCCTGCATGCAGGATATCTTCTTTCAGGGAATAAAGTGCAAGGCAGCAGATCACATCCCTAGGCGGTGCTTCTGGTGGACCCCTGGGTCTCAATGCCCTGTGTGCTCTGATGAAGTCTATGGGGGTCTCTTTGGGGCGACTCAGGAGCTCGTTGAAAATGGCCGTGAGTGTACCTTTAAGATGAGCGAGTGAGTCTTCCCCTTCTGGCAGGCCCCTTATTCGTAGGTTTTGTCTGCGGCCTCTGTTATAGAGATCTTTGATGTGTCTGGCCATTGCTTGCATTTGGGTATTTTGTTTAGAGTGGATTACAGCATGGGCTGCTTGTGCTGCGGTGAGGGTGTCATGGGCTGCTTCTATCTGGGCCATGCGGTCTGCTATGCCCTGGATATCTGCTCTCATCAGTTGTATGTCTGCCCTGATGGAGGACTGCAGGGCTGAGGTGGCCTGGGTGAGGTCTGCCTGTGTGGGTAGTGCTTTCAGGAGGGCTAGCCAGTCCGGTGGTGGGGTTTCCCTGGCTTCATCACGGCCTGGGGAGAGGGAGTGTGGTGGCCTCTGATGGTGGGTAGGCCTCGGACTGTGCCTGGGATGGCGGGTCCGGTTTTGCGGCCAGGAACTGCCGCATGGAAGCGGTCTGGCTCACCTGGCAGGTCCCCGTTGGTCTGGGGGTGTTCCCCACCTTGGCGTGCTTCCCCATTCCCGTGTCCGTGGCTGTTATTTCGTGCGTGGTAGAGTGGGGCCGGAGGAGCTCAATCTCTATGCGGCCATTTCGTTCCGCCGCCCACAAGGATTACCTTTTAACCTTGTCCGCAAGTTGGTGTTGATCAGGTCAAGGTGTATGGTAAAGCGATGTATGACATCATTGCCAATGGAAATGGATAGTAAACATTTTGCTATCACATTGTGACTCTCTGATTCGCCATCCAGGTCCTGGATCCACCTGTCATGTGGGGAAGTGTACCTGATCATTTTAGGATTAGCTATCTGCTTTAATTTAGCTGTCCTACCACGCTTGCTGAAGAATGAGGAATGAGAGCTATTTACTCTGCATATATGACAAGGGACAGAATGAAACCCTAGTAGAGATGTGTTTCTCCAGAGGGCTTTATGGCCTAAATATTTTTTTTGCTATTTAGCAATTGAAAAGGAAAGTTTGTCCAAGCTTAAGCAGTGCTGGTATCAAAGGAGTTAATGATGCTAGAAACTGTTCTTTTACTCTTTCCTTAGTTTCTGATTTAGTTTGCCCTCTAGTCCGAACACGTACATCCATCTGTTAAAATCCTTTTTACCGTTTTGGTTCTCCTTCCTGGCTTCTAGACATTTCCCACTTCACGCTATCTCTGCTCCAAACCACTCTGTTAATGTAAGTAGAAGCAAACTTTCCCTATGATTTACTCATCTAATCCAAGACGTGCTTTTGGCTGAGAAATGTCACTGACTCCTATCTAGTTCTTGGAAATATCACAATAATGATCATGTAAGCATCATCATAAATGATAATGTAATTTAGAAAAAAATGTAATGTTGCATTCGTTCCAGATAGACTGCTCATCAACTCACAGGGTACAGAATAAGATTAAAGCATTGCAATAAAAGAACATAATTTCCCATTATAAATGTCATCTTAATATTTAGTGAATGGAGCAATCAAGGTAAGAGGAAAAACAGCTGTAGCTGGGGGTCCTGCACCACTAGCATCAGATGATTGTTATTTACTATAAAGAAGGGAGAGATACATGTGTTTTATTGCACATATGGAATTTATTATGTCCCTTTTTTCATTCTAAGTTTTACTAGCTGTGGAAATCACAATATCACATTTCCTAAAATGTTAGCTCTGCACCAGTGTTGCACCATAATTGGCACATTCCTCACACCTCCCATCAATCTGTCTACAACCCTCTAGCCAAGAAAATTAGGTCAACAAAATGGAGGGAGAAGTGACGAGCAGTCTGGGAACCCACAAATGTATCCAGCCACGGATCCTTCTCTCATTGAGGTTTTTTTCACAAAATAGTAAATTGTGGTAGATTGAAAACGGAATTGCAAAAACTTGACTGAAATGAATGAGCTGGATTGGAGAATTTTTCTAACTCAACCATTTTGTTGTAAATTTTACAATTTAGTTTCAGTTCTAAATTCACTGTTTAATAAGTAAACCTTTTAGTTTTAATATTCTAAGTGTTGTACTTCACAGAAACATAACCACATTTACTTGAAATTTACTTTTAGTCGTCCCCCCCCCCGGCCCCAGTAGATGGAGGTATTTTATATAAATTGTGGATGGGATTGCATAAGCTTGAACTTATCTGTATAAATCATTTTAACATAACAGATACAGTACTTGAGGCACTCAATTATGTTTTTCAATAAAATAAATTACCTGATGTAGATTTTTAAACTGAGGATAATGGCAATGCAAAAGGCCTTACTGCAAGATTATTGTTTGTAGGCATTTGAATTGAGCACACAGTGACCGCATACATGGAAATAAACTCTGATGGGGGACAGCACAATGGGAAAGGGACTGACATTTAAAAAAGCAAAAGAAAGAGGGAGATGGCCGACAGCAAAAGGGAGGGTAGAAGAAAACTGGCCAAAGTGAATAATATTTATGACTTGAATAGAAGGCAAATAAGGGTAATGGTCCTAAAAGAAAAAATATAACTAGTGGATTGGCAAACATATAGAGAAAGACTGTCCCATAGGCGTGCGCACGTGGTGTGCCGGGTGTGACTGGGCACACCCTAATCCCCGTGGCACGCACTATGTGCCTCCCTCGGTGGGCCGGTGAGGGAGACCATGCCCACAGCAGCATGAAGGGAGGCAGGAGAGGACCTGAGGAGCTCTAGCCAGCAGCTCCGCCGGGTTCCCCTCGCGAGATCTGAGTGTTGCCGCGGCAACGCTCAGATCTCGCGAGCGTGAACTCTAGCCCCGCAGGCTAGAAGAAGGGAGGGGGGATATTTACTAAACGCTCCCCCCACCTCCACCCCACAAAAACAGCACACACACATACTTTACCCTTACACATACACACACACTAACAGAACCCTCACACGCAGCACCCTCACACATACACACACAGCACACACACTCTAGCAGCATCCTCACACTCACAGAACCCTTACACACACTGTACCATCACACAGACAGCACACACACACACTAACAGCACCCTCACACTAACAGCACCCTTACACACACATACACCACCCTCACAAACACACACACAGCGACCTCAAACACAGCACCCTTTCACATACACACACACTAACAGCACCCTCACACACACACAGTGCCCTCACACACACAGCACCCTTACACACACTCACCACCCTCACAAACACACACACCACCCTCACAAACAAACACACACACCACCCTCACAAACAAACACACACAGCACCCTTACACATACTCACACACACTAACAGCACCCTCACACTAACAGCACCCTTACACACAGCATCCTCACAAACACACACACAGTGACCTCACACACAGCGCCCTTACACATACACACACAGCACCCTCACATACACACCACTCTCACAAACACACACACAGCACCCTTACACACACACACTAACAGCACCCTCACACACACACAGTGCCTTCACACACACATCACCCTTACACACACTCACCACCCTCACAAACACACACCGCCATCACAAACACACACAGCACCCTTACACACACAGCAACCTTACACACACACAGTGCCTTCACACACAAAGCGCCTTCACACACACACAGTGCATACACACACACACACACACAACGCCTACACACATAGCACCCACACACACAAATAGTGCCTTCACACACACAGAGCCCAAACACACACACAGCACCTACACACACACACACAGTAGTGTGTGTGTGTATGTATATGTATGTGTGTATATATATATATATATATATATATATATATATGCGGCGTGTGTGTTTGTGCTTTAGGGTGCACACCCTTATGCAATGGGCTGCACACGCCTATGGACTGTCCTAAAGGAACAAGACAACAGTGAGCTGTAATGGCAAAGAGGCTAATGAGGTTTGGTAAAGAGGTAAAGAAATATAGTGGAAAATGTACACATTGAAATTAATTCAAATTGAGCATAGCTACGTTTTTTGGCATATGAGGAAGATCTGGATTAAAAAAGAATGGAAATGGAACTGGGAGTAAGGAGCAGAGGGCCTATTCATGTTACAGAATGTCTCCAGGATGAATATGCTGTCTTGAGTATTGCACTGTAATGCTAGTACTGAATTGTGCCAGTACAATGTCTGAATGGGATGAATTTAAAAGAACAGGAAGAGGATAATCCTGTGAAAAAGAGTGGTCTTGCATATAAGCATTAGCAGGAGTTACCCTAAGAGAGTCTACTGGAAACACATCATGCTATTTTTTGGGTTGGGAGTGGTGAGTGGGCAGTGCTACACGTACACACTGTATCTGATATATACAGTGCAAGTGAGCAAAAACGGCGACTATGAGAACTCTTATAATAGGTATAAGCCCGATAGTTTAAAGGGTAATCTGCACTGTGCCTAGAGGGACATCAGCTACCCCTTGCTGACTGCACCTCGTAGAAAAAAAACATACACTACATTTTCCTGATACACAAACACTCTCTACACCTACTAAAACATACACACACTGAAGCCCCAATACACACAACAGTCACTATACATATAAACACAACAACAACCTCTATGCAAACACACTGCTCTAGACACACAGGCTACAGTATGTATTCATTAACATGCACACTACTTCCTCTGTACACACACAAGCACACTACATCCCCTATACACACACAGTATACCCTAGGTACCCCCGGGGCCCATAGACAGGTGAACACACGTGCTCTCTCTCTTCAGAACCCTTAGACAGGCAGGCAGACAGACTATCTTTACAGTCTCTAGACTAGACAACACACTTTACAGCCACTGGAAGCACTAAAATTCCTAACCACACATAGTACACCACAAACAGACTGCTTTACACACAATCGCCTCTATGACCACACTTAGTCACCAGCAAATGCACTGCAATTGTGTGTTTAGATTTGCTTGTGCTATGTAAAACACAAGGCATTGTTTTCATGCAATAGCTCTTCAGCATAAGATGCCCTGAAAGGACAGGCTTACATATTCACGATCCCTCTCTGTCACTGCCCTTACTGGGCTGTTCTGCCTTTAAATTCTCAGGCCCTGCTTGTAGTCGTTATAGCATCAGAAGTGTCCCGATGAATCTCCCATTGTGAATAGTCAGTGAATGGTTTGATTTCTTAACGGAGATGCACGGTTAGCTTATATTTGAGCTTATGCCAGCACTACAAAATGTGCAATGCCAAGCATCGGATGGAGGCCACACCATCTACCACTTGGAGTTGCATATCTTGATATGAAGCTTGTGTCTACCTGATTGGCCATGGGACCCCAGATTGGTGAAAACATGATGAATTGCACTACACTACCTGGCAGTCTGCTGGAGGAATCTACGGATGCCAAGAGAACACAACCTACCAGAATGCACAGTGCCTAGTGTAAAGTTCGGTGAAGGAGGGATAATGGTCTAAGACTGTTTTTACATTTGTTGGCAAGGCCATTCAGTACCAGTGAGTGGTAAGCATAAGGCGTGACACAAATACGTTTTAGACAATTTGATGCTTTCAACTTTGTATAAACAATTTGGAGCAGGCCCTTTCCTCTTCCAGCATGACTGTTAGCCTGTCCACATAATGAGGTCCATAGATATGTTGTTTTGATGGGTTTAGTGTAGAGCAGGGGTAGCCAACCTTCAGCATTCCAAATGTTTTGTGACTACATCTTCCGTAATGCTTTGTGAGCATTATGATTATGAGAGTATTATAGATGTATTCCACAACATCATGAGTGCCGAAGGTTGCCAAACGCTGGTGTAGAGGAAATCCTGCTAAGGAAAGAAGAGCCTCTGTATTAATGCCCATGATTTTGGAATGTTATGTCCAAGGTCATAGTTATGAATGTCAGGCGCCAACATACGTTTGTCCATTTACAGCATGGGTTGTCAACCTGGTCCCTACCGCCCACTAGTGGGCGTTTCAGGATTCCAGGTGGGCGGTAGGGATTTTCAAATTTTTTTACAGATTGTGTGAGCGGGCGGGCGGGTGTGAGCCGGCGGTACCCCTGCGGACGGGTACCGCCATCACCACTTGCAGCCCCGGCCCACGCGGAAAACCGCCGGGGCCGCATATGGAGGGGTCCATCGGGTGGCCCATGCTGTCAGGGCCACCCAATGGATGTGGATTGTGAGGGGGCCCGGTCAGCGCTGGGCGCTTTAACAGCGCGACCGGGCCCCCTGTGATGACATCATCTCTGCTGGGAGGAAGTGATTCCCCGGTCACTCCTCGCAGCATACTGAGAGCCGCGCGGGAGGAAGGAGGAGGAGGGAGTCAGAGTGGGAACTCTGACTCCCATCCACCTGAGCCACCACTAGACCCCAGGGAAAGTCACCCTCCTGTACCTTAAAGGTAGGAAACAGGAGGGTGACTTAAATATAATGTGTGTTTGTTTGTGTATGTGTCTTTGTATGTATGTGTTGTGTGTGTCTGTATGTGTGTCTTATGTATGTGTCTTGTGTGTGTGTGTGTGTGTCTGTATATATGTGTGTCTTGTCTTTGTATGTATGTCTTGTGTGTGTGTGTGTGTCTTTGTATGTATGTCTTGTGTGTGTGTGTATGTGTCTTTGTATGTACATCTTGTGTGTGTCTGTATGAATGTGTGTCTTTGTATGTGTCGTGTGTGTGTGTCTGTCTGTATATATGTGTGTATGTATGTGTGTCTTGTCTTTGTATGTATATGTTTCTTGTGTCTGTCTGTATGTGTGCATGTGTCTTTGTATGTATGTCTTGTGTGTGTGTCTGTATGTATGTGTGCCTGTATGTATGTATGTGTCGTGTGTGTGTGTGTGTGTGTGTGTGTCTGTCTGTCTGTATGTATGTGTGTCTTGTGTGTCTGTATGTATGTATGTATGTGTGCCAGTCTGTTATAGTGGGATACCTAGCTCAGCCTTCCTACTGGGCATTGCTATAAGGAAGGTTAAAAAAGGGGGAAAAAAGGTGGTGAGGGGAATTAAGGAGGGAGAAGAGGGGAGCTGACGCACAGATGAGAAATCATATTATGCGCAAACAGAGAAGTCGTCTGGATATCACCGAAAGAGGAGACCTTTGTTTGTTCCTTACGAAAATCGAACCAGATATCAAATATTTAGTCTTGCAGCATCAACCTCAAGGATCTCATTAATCACTAGTAAAGGTAATTTAAATTTACTTTATTGTTTTCTCATTAAACTTTATAAAGTTAAAAACATTATAAACATGCATTAATTGGAAATAAAAAGATAAATGTACGTACATTTATTTTTTTTTAAACACCCTCCTTTCGAAAAAAATATTCCGCACTTGCGCGAAAACTAGTGGGCGGTAAGGAAATGTTTTCAACCAAAAAGATGCATTAGTGGGCGGTAGTTAGAAAAAGGTTGACTACCACTGATTTACAGGATTATTCACCCAAGTAAGAATTTAGTGCCGCTACTCTGGCCTTAAATTTTAGATACGCTCATATCCACTTTGAATTCACAATTTAGTAAATAACCCTGATATTGCATATAGAATTACTCTATATTTTGGAGACCTTTCTGCCCAATGGCTCTCAAGTGTCGCATGTTGGGAAACTCTTCACCTAAAGGATAAAGATTCCAGAATGGCTGTGCCTTAAACAAGTGCAAATCCCATGATATTTAGCAGGTTTATTCACTAAAGTGAGATTTCAAAGTGACTTTTAAATTTAAAGGGACACTATGGGCACCATAACCACTACAGCTTAATGTAGTAGCTTGTGACCAAAGACCACAAACCACAGCAGAGTAAACACTTTTAGTAATTTCATGCTGTAATCCCCCAGAAATGTACGGAACCTAAAAATAAATGGAAGAAGAAACAAACACTACAAACTTTATTTAAAATAAATTGCAATGCACAGTCTATAAAACTGCAGCTTACATCGAATTACTTAGTGTGCTTAAAGAGACATACACTGCTTTGAGAAACTGTTTCAAACAAAAGCTTTAGCTTTAGCTATAGGCTAAGCAAAACAGGTAAATGTGATTTTTCTCATATTTACCTGCTTCTTTTTTCACCCTCACCACTACTTCATGGGGGGTACTGTTCTAACAAATCAGTGTCCTATCCCTAGGAATGTTAGAAAAGTGCATTGGGCATGCCTGTCAGATTTGTTTGAAGATCGCTTTTCCTTGCAGCATCCTGACAGGGAGAGAAGAGAGGCAATCTGATGAGTGTGATCATATAGAGCAGGATCAGGCATTCCTATAAAAACGCTACTCCCCCTTCTTACCTTCGCCATGATGTACGCTGTTCACTCTGGGTCTGTTCGCTTCTCTTCGACAGCCGCACTTCCGGTTCCGGCCTCCTTTTCAGTTTTCCCACCAGTTAGCATCCTCCATTCGTGCAATTTCAGAAATTTCAGATGAACCACCAAACAAACAAACGATCAGGTAATCAGCGAGAATAGCCGCCGTTCGGACGCATCTTTCACTACGTTTTCAATATTTATGCAAACAAACAGACGAACGTTTTGATAGACCTGCTATACCAGGTCCATTCTTTAGTTACATTCGTAAGGAACATCCAAACATGTCAATTCGTACACTTTATTGTTCTATGGTTAGGTTAAGTGAATGGACGATCACTGTTAAGTATCTCAGTAAATCAAACAAACTGATATTATATTTAAGAAGTTACTTATTATAATTCGCTAAGCTACAGCTTATTATCTGTTACGTAAATCTGAATAATTGCGCGTTCTAATACTGTTATAATTGTAATTAAGAGGGAGGGGTTAACATATTATGTATTAAATGTCATCTTAAGGATATCTTTCCTTTTTGACATGCTACACCTCAATTTCAGATTTCCTGAAGGGCATTCTACCATAAGCCCGGTTATTGGATCATTATTGTCACCTGTTTCTATCAGGTACAAATATATTTTTGTTCACATCTCTATTAACTGCCTCTACAAGGCCACGCATCACCATAATGGGGTTATCAGGATATAGGGGCTTGATTTCCAGCCTTGCCTCGTCAGGCCACGGCTCCACTCGACAACTCGAATCTCACATCAGTCCCCTCACTTGGTGGAATACTTAATTCACGTTTTTTTATCAAGGGTTCCACACTGGGTTAGTGTCACTTGTAGGTACCTTGGAATGTCCCAATCTCCTCTCCGCTAGGCAAGAACCACATACAGTAGACAATCTTATTGGGAAGGAGGTTCAAAAGGGTTTCATGATAGGCCCCTTTTCCTCCCCCCCCCTTCACTTTCTGGTGCACAAACCCGATCGGGATAGCCACCAGCAAATACTCCAATAAAAAATGTGTTATCATTGATCTGTCTTCTTTTCATTCATCCACAAAACCAAGCCTAAACTCCCTAATACCATCCACCGATTTCTCTCTACACTATACCACCGTGGATAATGCCATACAAGCAAACTTGAAGGCTGGTAAAGCCGCATGGCTTAGCAAGACCGATATCTCCAATGCCTTCAAGCTGCTACCTATCCATCCCTCTGTATGGCATGTTCATGGGGTTAAGTGGAGAGAGAAGTATTACTTTGCTACCAGACTCACTTTCGGGGCAAAAAGTTGCCCCAAAATATTTGACACATTTGCAGAGACTCTCTGCTAGCTTCTCCTCAACATCACTAGGTGCCCCACGGTAATACACTATTTAGACGACTTCGTAATGGTGGAAAATAGCAACAGCACTCCTACAAGTCTAAAGAGCACTACAGCACTATTTTCAACTCTAGACATTCCTCTGTCACAAGACAAAACTACTGAACTCACCACCAGACTTAATTTCCTAGGTATCACACTAAATTCCGGTACCATGCAGTCAAGTCTCCCCGAGGATAAGCTTGTGCGCATTCGTGATGATGTGAACAGGTTACTTCAACTAGGAACATGTACTCGGTAAGACCTACAATCATTGCTAGGTTCTTTAAACTTCGCCATGCGCATTATTCCTCAGGGGAGATCATTTATTTCTAGACTGTTACGCTTATTACCAGGTCTGCCCAACGGGGATATTGCTCACTTGGATCCTCCGGCAAAGGCAGACCTGGTCATGTGGCAGGAGTTCTGAGAGCACTGGAATGGGATTTCAATGTTCATCCCACCAGTATCTGACCAATCCCCAGTCTTTTGGACAGATGCAGCCTCTAATACTGGGTTTGCTGCAATCTTCAAAAACCACTGGTTAAGAGATTGCTGGCCGGAAGAGACACTCGATCTACCTTCCTTTCGTGAGACATCGGCATTATTCGAAATTTACCCGATAGTGGCGGCTGCATTCATACAGGGGAAAATCCTGGTCAGGCATGGCAGTCAAATGTTATACCGACAAAATGGCAGTCTGCAACATAATTAATAAGGGTCGATCATCTTCATTGACAATTATGAGTTCGCAGGCTGCTCTGGTTGGCTGTCACATTTCAGTTCTTCCTCTACTGCGAATACATCGCAGGCTACTCCAACTCTGCCGCTGAAGCTTTGTCCTGTTGTAAATTGCAGGAATTCTTCATTCTTCACCCAAAAAATACCCAACCCAAAATCCGGATTTCAAAAATGTAATCCTGGACTAGCCCGGCTATTGGCGCACGGCAAGGAATTAGCACAAGTAGCCTTATCTGCAAACACTAAGAGAACATACGATAGAGCCATGGCCATTTTTCAGAGGTTCTTCATAGAATTCATCATTCACGATCATTTGATTCAAATCATGGTGGCATTTGCCGCATTTTGCCACCTTCATCTAAAACGTTCATTCAACACTATCAAACTCTACCTATCAGGCATACAGCACCACGTTCTGACAGCCATTCCAAACCATACTCCTTTTCTTTCTGCTTACCCGGTAAAGAATATATTAAAAGGTATAAATACAGCTAACGTTAGATACGCGTCTTTCCCCCTTTGACTTCTTTAGATATATGCAAATCAGGGACTATGTCCAACAACCCCAGGTAATGCAGAGTGCCAAGAGCCCCCAGACCTTTTTTGAAAGGATGTGCCTTAAAGAAACAGCACAACGAGGCTTAATCACTACTCTTTATACACATATCTGCTCGGAAACAAGGGAATGGGGTACACTGGCCTACGCGGACACATGGGAACGAGAATTAGGGGAGGTACTGGAGGGAGTGGAATGGAGAGAAATTTGGGAGGCTAACACTTCCCTGTCCATAAGTGTAACTCTCCAGGAACAGGCATATAAAACCATGTTTAGGTGGTACACCACACCAGTAAAACTACATAACATGAAACAAACACCATCCGACAACTGCTGGAGGGGATGTGGCCTTAAGGGAACCTATCTCCATATGTGGTGGGAGTGCCCCCTAATACAATCCTTCTGGGCTACAATATCAGACCTGATCAAAAGCATATTCCAAAGGGCGCCCAACCTAAACCCCTGGACTTATCTATTAAATAGGTCGGTGGAAACTTGGACGAGGAGGGAACAAAAATTGCTCCAAAAAGTCACCCTAGCTGCGAGAAGGGCGGTAGCACAAACGTGGCTACAGACCACGCTCCCACCGATCCAGAAGGTCATATCCAATATCAAAGAGGTATATCTCATGGACAATTTGACGGCCCGACTAAAAGGGACTATGTCTAGCTTCGACAAATTATGTGATCCTGTCAGGGTACCTGGGAGAGGTAGAGACTTAGACGTCTATCCATCCGGACGGTCTGTTTCCCCTGTTCCTCGCGGTCCACCCGGTCACATAAACGCCGGCCGCGAGGGAGTCACTTCCTTTTGTAGCATGACGCCTGGAAGTCGACGTCATGACGCCAACCCGGAATGACCTGTCACTCAATTGTGTGGAGACTAATCAGGACTCGTCGGAGGCGTGTCTACCCTTCTGAGCCAGGGTATTTAACAGTGCTTCTCTCATTTGCTCATTGCCCTGTCGTGGTTCTAGCCTGCCTAGTCACACAGTGCTCTGGTATTTTCAGTTATCCCTTTGGTTCCGACCCGGCTTGTTTGACTTACTCTGTTTACCTCTGTTATCCTTGACCCGGCTTGTTCCTCGCTTACCTGACCTCTCGTTCCCTCGACCTCGGCTTGTCTCTGACCATTCTCTATATTCTCCGTACGTTAGTCCGGCCATTCTAAGGTCCGGTATACGTATCCTGTACCTGTTTGTACTCTGCGTGTTGGATCCCTGTCCCGATCCGGACATTACGACAGGGCCAATGGATCCTGCAAGTACAAACAGTCAGCTTGGCCCCTCTGATCCTAGGTTCGAAGCCATGGAACACAGAATGGATCAAATGGCCCTAGCGCTACAGGCGTTATTATCTCGTGCCAATAATCCACCAGAGGAGACACGTACTACTTCTATCTCTCCTGTAAGTTCTGGCCTAGAGGTAGCCACTGTAGGTGCCTCCTCCCGCATTACCCCACCAGTACGTTATGGTGGTTCACCTGAGAAGTGTCGTGGTTTTTTAAACCAGATTAGTATCCACTTTGAGTTGCAACCTCGTTCCTATCCTACAGATAGGGCAAAGGTTGGATTTATTATCACCTTACTCATTGAGAAAGCTCTGAGATGGGCCAACCCACTATGGGAGAACGATAACCCGTTAGTATATAATTATAATGCCTTTGTAGCTGCCTTTAGAAGAACTTTTGACCCCCTTGGTAGAAAGGTCAATGCAGCCAGATTACTGTTGCGCCTGAGACAGGAGAACCGAACACTTGTGGATTATGCACTAGAGTTCAGGTCTCTGGCGTCAGAAGTTAAGTGGAATGAGCAGGCTTATATAGATGTATTTTTGGACGGGCTATCAGACGTAATCCTTGATGAGGTTGCTACTAGAGAACTCCCTGAAAATTTGGAGGATTTAATTTCGTTCATTTCTCGTATTGATGAGCGTTTAAGAGAGAGACAAAACACTCGAGAGAGGAACCTTAGACCTTCCTTTAAATTAGCTCCCGCATTTCAAAGCCCTGATTCCACTACCTCACTGTTTCCTGAACCTATGCAGATAGGCAATACTCGCCTCTCAGAAGAAGAGAGACAGTACAGGAGAAGAGAGGGATTATGCATGTATTGTGGAGTCAGAGGTCACTTACGCCTGAATTGTCCTAATCGCTCGGGAAACGCTCGCACCTAAGTTTCTCTAGAGGACAGGCCTTGGGTGTTTCTATTTTGTCCTCTACTCATAATTATAAAGATCACAGGCTTCTGCTACCAGTTTCTTTAACTTGGGAGAAGGGAGTACTAAAGACTATGGCTTTGATAGATTCCGGAGCTGCTGAGAATTTTATCGACCAAGCCTTTGCTACTAAACACACTATCCCATCCCAGTTAAGGGATACACCCTTGGCCGTTGAGGCCATAGGTGGTAGACCTTTACTTGAGCCTGTTATCTTCCGTGAGACCATACCCGTTAACTTAACTGTTGGTATCTTACACGAGGAAAAGTTATCACTTATGCTCATTTCGTCCCCTTCTGTCCCCATAGTCCTGGGGTACCCTTGGTTAAAAAGACATAACCCTATTATCGATTGGGAGTTAGGGGAGATACTCTCATGGGGTCAGGGCTGCCAGGAGAGGTGTTTACGCAGGGTTTCTCCATTGGCTGTAATAAACACACCAGGTACTTCCACTCAGTCTACAGAGAGACAGATACCGTTTTTCTACCAGGACTTAAAAGCAGTATTCGACAAGAAGAATGCTGATACCTTACCTCCACACAGGTCATTTGATTGTAAAATTAAGCTTTTACCTGGTACTATGCCTCCGAGGGGCAATGTATATCCTCTATCCACTCAAGAGAACTCAGTTCTAGAGGAATATATTCGTGAGAATCTAGAAAAAGGATTCATTAGGAGATCCTCTTCTCCCGCCGGGGCTGGTTTTTTTTTTGTTAAAAAGAAAGATGGTACTCTGAGACCTTGTATTGATTACCGAGGTTTGAATAAGATAACCATCAGAAATGCCTATCCGATTCCTTTGATTACCGAGCTGTTTGATCGTTTAAAGGGCTCTAAAATTTTCACCAAGTTAGATCTCAGAGGGGCGTATAACTTGGTGAGAATCCAGCATGGACACGAGTGGATGACAGCGTTCAATACCCGTTATGGTCACTATGAATACACGGTTATGCCATTTGGTCTTTGTAATGCTCCGGCAGTATTTCAGGATTTGATTAATGAAGTTCTTAGGGAGTTTCAACATGATTGTGTTATTGTATACCTGGATGACATACTTATACACTCTAGGGACATTGAGACCCACCACAGACAAGTCAGAAAGGTATTGCACAAACTTCTGCAACATGGCTTATACTGTAAATTGGAGAAATGCAGTTTTGACCAGTCTCAGATAGACTTTCTTGGTTACGTGATTTCTGGGGAAGGCTTTAAGATGGATCCTGACAAACTCCAATCTATTTTAGATTGGCCATTGCCTAAGGGACTTAAGGCGATTCAGAGGTTTATTGGTTTCTCTAATTATTATAGGTGCTTTATTAAGGGTTACTCTTCTATTATTGCGCCTATTACCAATATGACCAAACAAGGGGCTGATACTAAGACCTGGTCTACTAAGGCCCTTGTTGCTTTCAAGACTCTCAAGGAACTTTTTGCTTCTGCCCCAATTTTAGTCCATCCTGATACGACTCTGCCGTTCCTACTCGAGGTCGATGCCTCTGAGACGGGAGTAGGTGCTGTTCTGTCACAAAGGTTAGGGGTGGACAAACCGTTACACCCTTGTGGTTTTTTCTCTAAGAAACTATCTGGCCCTGAAAGCAGATATGACATCGGTGACAGGGAACTGTTAGCGGTCATTATGGCTCTAAAGGAGTGGAGACATTTATTAGAAGGGACCTTACATCCTGTTACGATTCTAACGGACCACAAGAACTTGTCCTATATTGGGGAGGCTAAGCGCCTATCCGCCAGGCAAGCTCGTTGGTCCTTATTCCTGACTCACTTCAATTATGTGCTTACTTATAGACCTGGTTCTAAGAACTCTAAAGCCGATGCTTTATCTCGCCAATATGAACCGTCCACTATAGCTGAGCCAGTTCTTTCCTCGATAGTTCCTAAATGTAATATCATCGCTAACACGAATCTCAGGATTCATTCTCCGTTGCTTGCTGAGATCATGAAGTTACAACATCTAGCTCCTAAACAGACTCCTGGGGATAGACACTTCGTTCCTCCTGCTCTCCAACTGGAAGTGTTACGGTGTTTCCACAACAGCAAGGTAGCTGGGCATCCTGGCATTCGCAAGACGTATGCTTTAATCTCCAAAGATTTCTGGTGGCCTGCTTTACGTAAGGATGTTAAGGATTTCATCGGTACGTGTGAGATTTGTACTAAGACTAAGCAACCTCATACGCTCCCATGTGGATTTCTGCATCCCTTAGAGGTTCCAGAGAAGCCATGGTCCTGTTTAGCTATGGACTTCATTGTCGATTTACCTATCTCTAAAAAACAGACTGTTATCCTCACCGTGGTTGACAGATTCACCAAGATGGCTCACTTCGTTCCTCTGCCTAAACTCCCGTCTTCCCCCGAATTGGCAGAGATATTCGCAAGGGAGATTTTTCGTTTACATGGGATACCCTCCCAAATTGTGTCTGACAGAGGTTCCCAATTTGTTTCCCGTTTTTGGAGGTCCTTCTGCTCTCAACTGGGTATCAAATTGAATTTCTCTTCTGCCTATCATCCTCAGTCTAACGGAGCTGCTGAACGCACCAACCAAAAGATTGAACAATATTTACGTTGTTTTGTTTCTGAACACCAGGACGATTGGGTTGGTTTGATTCCTTGGGCGGAGTTTGCACACAACAATCTCGTTTGTGATTCTACTCATTCAAGCCCCTTCTTCATGAATTATGGCTTTCATTCATCTATTCTTCCCTCGGCTTCTCCTTCCCAAGGGTTACCGTCGGTTGATGTTCATGTTGCCAATTTGAGGAAGTTGTGGGATCAGACTCGACAAATTCTTCTGCACAATTCTATGCTGGTTAAGAAACACGCTGATAAACGTAGAAGGGCGGCTCCGGTGTTTGTTCCAGGTGATAGAGTATGGTTGAGTACAAGAAACATTCGTTTAAAAGTGCCTTCCATGAAGTTCGCTCCTCGTTATATTGGACCTTACAGGGTGCTGACTCGAATTAACCCAGTTGCGTATCGTCTAGCTCTTCCATCTGCCTTACGCATCCCTAACTCATTTCATGTTTCATTGCTGAAACCACTAGTCTGTAACAGATTTTCCTCCACGGTCTCCTCCCCTCGCCCTGTTCAGGTGGAGGGTCAGGAGGAGTATGAGGTTAACGCTATCATCGATTCTCGAATCTCCCGGGGGAGAGTACAATATCTGGTCGATTGGAAGGGATATGGTCCTGAGGAGAGGAGTTGGGTGCCTCAAGAGGATGTTCATGCTCCTCGTCTCCGCAGGGCGTTTCACTTCCGCTTCCCATCTCGTCCCGGTTCATTCCGCCCGGTGGGCGTTTCTGAGAGGGGGGGTACTGTCAGGGTACCTGAAGTCTCTACCTCTGGGAGAGGTAGAGACTTAGACGTCTATCCATCCGGACGGTCTGTTTCCCCTGTTCCTCGCGGTCCACCCGGTCACATAAACGCCGGCCGCGAGGGAGTCACTTCCTTTTGTAGCATGACGCCCGGAAGTCGACGTCATGACGCCAACCCGGAACGACCTGTCACTCAATTGTGTGGAGACTAATCAGGACTCGTCGGAGGCGTGTCTACCCTTCTGAGCCAGGGTATTTAACAGTGCTTCTCTCATTTGCTCATTGCCCTGTCGTGGTTCTAGCCTGCCTAGTCACACAGTGCTCTGGTATTTTCAGTTATCCCTTTGGTTCCGACCCGGCTTGTTTGACTTACTCTGTTTACCTCTGTTATCCTTGACCCGGCTTGTTCCTCGCTTACCTGTCCTCTCGTTCCCTCGACCTCGGCTTGTCTCTGACCATTCTCTATATTCTCCGTACGTTAGTCCGGCCATTCTAAGGTCCGGTATACGTATCCTGTACCTGTTTGTACTCTGCGTGTTGGATCCCTGTCCCGATCCTGACAGATCCATGGCAAACTAGCGACACAGCATCTGGGGAGACAAGATAAATAGTACACGGGCCAAATAGGACCAGGGGACTCCACACACTTTAAAAGGGAACAAAAAAAAAAAAAAAACACTGACTTGGCGTATAACCATATATCCTTCCTCACCCCCACCCCCCTTCCACCTTCTCTCTCTTCTTCCTTCGTCTTTACTCGCTAATAGCCAACATCAGCCAGATTAGGCTATACGAGGATGACACCAGTAGTTACCACTAGGTGTACAGATAGATATTACGAACGGTGCATCCTAACACCGACAATAGTTGAGTTGAACACAGGGCTCACATAGGGACACGGGTCACCAACCGAGACCCACACTTAGGCTACTCCTCAATAAGGGGAAACATTACACCAGACAACAGGAGCTCCTGACACGAAAGTTCAGTTTCAGTTACAGTTACAATGAAGTTGATTAAATAAAAAAAAAAAAAACCTTGACAATAGGCCTAAAAAGCCCATAGCCACCGGTAATGTGATGTAATGTTGATACATGTTGTCATCTTTTGAACCGATGTACATTTATCTGCGATTCAAACCATAGTCACATGATGGGCTTTTGCACAAGCCGAAAAAAAAAGAAACTGTTGTTTTTTTTTCTTGTCTATGGTCCTTATGTCAAGATGGAAAAATAAAGAATTTAAAAAAAATAAGGTATAATTAAAGTAGATCATCACAAGTCTCATCATGAAAGACTTAAAAAAGGTGAACGATCACTACCTCCTATCACTCCGACATTCAAAAACCAAACAATTAGGCCATCCATTAGAAATACCCTTCTACCCTACCGAGAATCACTGGTGCCCTGTTAAAGTCCTAGACACTTACCTAGTACAGGTTAAGGACAATCCCAGCCACTCTCCACTTTTTACACTACTAGGCAGTCCCCTAATTACTTCTAAATTCATGTTCTACATTAGAACTGTGTGCATTAAATTAGGTTGGGACCCTGCCTCTTATTCGAGACATTCGTTTAGAATAGGGGCCGCATCCAGTATCCAGTATCAATACTCCAGTACACATCATTAAAAAATTAGGACGTTGGGGGGGCGTGGCCCAAAGCTTGGCGCGGACGGACGCATGTGAGTGAAGCTCCGTCTTATACTGGCCTAAAAAGCGACTAACACAGCCTAACTGACTAGCAAAATCTCACAAACAGACCCCCAAAGACGGCTCAACACAAGGGGAAACGAAATCCAGAGAAGAATGACAAAACCGGGTTCTTTACAGTCCGCAACCAGCCACCTAAGCCCCAGGGCGCACCAGATACAGATCAAGATGGTGACGACACACTACCGCTGCAGGGCTCCCCAGGGGAGAGAGGCCTACCTCTCACACAGGACATACTCCAGGCATGCTTGGAATAAATGTCAGACAAGTAAGGACAGCCCACATGGAAAATCGCATGGGGGATTATGCAGAGGCACACAATGACATGGCTGACAACAGATCAAGAAGGCATAATATGTGCCTAAGAGGTATACCTGAAACTGTAAAACAACCAGACATCATGGCGTACCTCACAGAGTACTTCAAAACGCTAGCTCCTGACTTACCAGCCGGCGTCCTGCTCATGGACAGAGCACATAGAGTCGCAAAACCGAAATTCCTGCCTGAGGAAGCGCCTTAGAGACGTGCTCACCCACTTACACTATTTCCACGCGAAAGAAGCATTGATAAAGGCGTCCAGACAACGCAAATACCTTCCTGCCCCATACAACTCCATACAACTATACTACAACTATGCACAGACCTCTCTGCACAAACCTTGCAGAAACGAAGAGAATATAAAGAGATAACAGATGCTCTCCTGCTTCACGACATGTCATATCTCTGGGGCCACCGGGTTCGCCTTCTTATTCACAGAAATGGGGAAATGCATGTTATCACAAACCCAGAAGATGGAAGGAAAGTCCTGAGAAAATGGGGCATCCGAACCCAAACCCAAGCGCGGAGCACCAATCAACAGCAACCGGCCAAGCTTCAACCTGACTGGAAAAAAGCACGCACCTGAGAGAGAAGCCCTACAACCCGGTATCGAGAGGGGGAAGACCCCGGGACTCATTACCGCAGCTGAAATGGCGTGAGTTTGCCATACGCTGGACATAGCTCTTGTTAAACTATATACCCCAGCCAAGTTGATGCACTACCACAAGGACAGCAACCAGGTCTCAGGACAGGTGAATACACTACACCAAGACCCCTAACACTACCTGGCAGCATTGCACCCGCAGGGCACTGGCACACACACTGCCCTGCAATCCTCCCATGCACCCAAGCTTCACAATACCTCATACACTTGAAGGGAGACATGAGCCATTCCACCATGCCGCCTTAACTTGGCCGCCTATCAGGAACCAAGCCATCCTGGCACCACTTTCATAGGGGCAAAAATGGGGAAACTTCCCTGCACAAGAGCGCTACCCCAAGAGCATAGCATTAGCACGGGGTAATGCTGTAACGCGACATAGGTGAGAGGCCATATAACGTATTACGTACAACAGCTCCAAATGGCCAGCTAGAGCACATCACAGTTTCAAATGCGGGCAGGGCATCCTCTGGGTACAGGCTCACTGGGAGCCAGGGCACAAGCCGCCCGCTGTACCCAGCACAGTAGCGTGGGTATACCATCACCCGCACCGGACAGCCGCAACTGCCGGAACATTGGGGGGAACGAGACTGTGTGTGGGCCAAATTGAAATTGAAAATGTATTGCATTGTAATAGGAATTATGTGTCACTACCTAATGTACAAATGAAATGCGTTATCTGGGGCACTATGTTGACCCTGCAATGGTAAACATCCTTTCAGTATAGCGGCCCTATGCGCCAACTCCCACGATGGCCCCTTTAGAGAATCACAGGGCCCATGTCGCCTTGAGATGAGGCAAGCTGAGCACAGCCGAGCGGCGCTGTAGTGACACGAGTAACACTCCGCTAAGAAGTCGCACAGAGCGGCTAATCAAGGCGGGATAGTACACGATCTGCCCACAAACTTTCTCCCACACAAGCACACACCACACAGAGATGACACGGACCGCAACCACACTGCCAGTGTACCGTGCTACCCCATCAGACGAGTAGGTGAAGCCACAGAGAATGGCAAAGAGGCCAACGCAGGGAATAGGGGTCCCCTGTAAGCTGACAAACCTGTATGTTACCCAAAGAAGGAAAAAAATGGAAAAATAATATGTTGAGTGTTAAGGTTATGCACTGTTATAATTAGGAAATGTCTTATGTTACACTGAGCACCACATGACTGAAGCGAGATATTAGACCTGGGATAGACCACCTGGTGCAAAAAAATGAATGCGACTGCAGTGGTAGATCGGCAGCGCAATTGGTTATATTGGTTATTAATTGTATTAATGTTAATACCTCTTTTCGAGTAACCACGTTCCCAATGGTACCGAAGCTCGGACCCACTGCCCACGAATGGGCTGCTGCAGTAACTACTGCATTTATTGTTCTCTCACAGTACGATACACCTAACACCCCATCTTCCACCCTCCCCCCCCCCCCGCGAAAGAGACACATGTAACTTATCAAAACAGCAGAGAGACCCTAATATGGAGCAAATCGAAATCAGTGCACATACACAATCACATGAGGGAGGCTCTTGCCACCGCTATATGCCAAATCCAGACACATGGGCCTACATTGGAGTGTGGAGCAGATAGGATAACTTGGAGGGTGCTCATGGCAGCTTACTCCCATATAACACACAAACCTAGGCTAGCAACCCATGTTTATCCACCAAAGTATGAAAATACAGAGCTATAATGTCAGAGGCTTAAACACCCCATACAAAAGACACTGCCTTTTCAGGGACCTCAAGAGGGATCAACCCGATGTGTTATGTCTCCAAGAGACACATTTTAAAACGCCACCCACCATAAAACCATCCCAGTTCCCGCACCAGTACCACGCCACATCGGGGAGGAAAACAAGAGGGGCGTCAATAATGATCAGCAACACTGTCTCCTTCCAGCTAGATTGAGAAGAGTGGAGGCAAATGCTAAAATACCACATATATACACACACACGACGATACAAAAGTAATATCACCTGTAGACATCAGCAACACGTTCGCAGCCTACTATGACAAACTCTATAACCTGGCACACTCTGATCAAATGCACAACCTAACTGACCACGACATAGAGTCATACCTACACAAAATCTCACTACCTAGACTTACCCAGGACCAAATCACTACACTACAGGGCCCAGTTACGACCAAAGGAGTAGAGGATGCCATACACTCTCTGCCAAGAACAAAGCACCAGGCCCAGATGGCTTCACAAACTTATATTATAAAAAATATGCACCCGCCCTGGCCCTACCCTTAGCATCCCTCTTCAACTCAGCCACCCAGGAAAAATCATTTCCAGAAGAACTATTGCTAACCCACATCATAACACTCCCAAAACCAGGGAAACCACCAACCCATTGCCTGAACTACAGACCAATATCCCTCCTTAACACAGACGCTAAATTGTATGCTAAAATTTACACCCAACGGCTAGGCCCCATACTACCGACTCTAATCCACGACGACCAAGTGGGTTTCGTAGCGGGTAGACAGGGAGCTGACAACACCCGAAAAGTCCTAGACATGATTCATAACATAAGGAGGATAAGAATAGGTAGCCTTCTTGTCTCATTAGACTCGGAGAAGAAAACAAAAAAACGGAGACAACAAACCCAATGAAGATTAGGTCTCCCGGACTTGATAGCATACTACAGAGCAGCAGCATTGACAATTGTACCACAACTAAGGGTGCACCCCTCTTCACCCCAATGGCTAGAGATATAAAACTTTTGGGCACAACCTTTAACTCTGCACTCACTTTTCTGGACCCCCAAAACAAAGGACACTGCACATCTCCTACCCATGACTCAACACAACTTACAGAACTTTGATACCTCTAAATGCCAAATGATCCACTACCTCCCAATGCCGATGACCGCCCCGTTAACGACTCTAGAACCGACAATACCAATCCTAGATACACAACCATGGCTTCAGGGGGGGATTCGAGAAATAGGGCAGCTTTATAAAGATGGAGGCCTAAAACCCTCCTCAGACATATAACAAGAATTCAACCTTTCTTCCAGACTGATCTTCCCTTACTTGCAAATCAAAGAGAGATACCGAATCCACCATGCAAATGACCGAATTCGAACTCATATGCACCCATAAAAAAAACGCCCAACAAACTAATCTCCGTGAGCTACAAACTGCTACTCCAGGAATCAGATCTGTTGGGAGACACACACATACACTCATGGCACAAGGAACTAGGAAGCATTATAACCACAGACAAATGGTCTAAAGCTTACTCCTCACACAAAGGAGTAACCTCATGCGCCACTCACTTTGAATTGAAACGCAAACTGTTGTACCGCTGGTACCTAGTCCCAGCCAGGATCCATCAAATCTGCCCACAATCCTCGAATCTGTGCTGGAGATGTGGACACAACACAGGCACTATGACACACATATGGTGGACCTGTGCCACCCTGCAACCCTTTTGGCAGGAAGTGCAAAACATCATAACTGACACTATACACACACAAGTATCACTGACCCTGGAACTGTGCATTTTATTAATTCCACCAGAGCCAATCCCTAAAGCCAAGTGGGCAGTAATATACCATGTACTCATTTCAGCTGCCATGGTCATTGTAAGGCTCTGGAAAAAAACAATAGCCCCAACTCGGGAATCCCTCATAAACCAAATAAAGCTCAACTGGGCCTATGAAATGATTTATGCACACCAATTTGTAAAGACACACATGAGACTCGCACACAATATGTGGACTGAATTTTTAGAACACTCTACAGTAAAGGACACACTCAACACAGGGACGTCCTAATGTAGCCATAGATGTAGGTCTCCAAGCAGGTCAATCTACACAAGTCTCTTCTACCAAGTTGTTTCAGCACACCACACCGACTTAATCCAATCACAAGGTATTTCACAGTCCCTATATTAACCGACCACAAGTTTTTTGTATTTGTGGGAGGAGTTAGCGTTTCTATAAAAACGCTACTCCCCCTTCTTACCTTCGTAGTGACATACGCTGTTCACCCCACCCACCTCACCCTCTTCATAACTAAACAATCCCTTCGGGGGGCCCTCTTTTTTTTACAGGCCTACCCCTACATCGGTTTCAGCACACCACACCGACTTAAACCAATCACAAGTTATTTCACATTCCCTTTATTAACCGACCACAAATATTAATGTAAAAATACACGTTTTATTAAATTACACACGTTTATATATATATATATTAAATTATATATATATATATATGTGTGTATATATATATATATATGAAATTATAACTGTATTTTTATATTTATATATATTTATATCAAAATACACCTAGATTAAAATTATTATATACATTTATGTATATATAAATCCAAATAATACAAAATATCCATATACAAAATTACATAAATAATTTCATAAATATACACATAGACTTCAAATATATAAATATGCATATATATTTAAATTCTACATGCGTATTAATGTAATATTTTTACATAATTAAGTAATTTTATTGATTGCAATTTGAGGGACCTGCCTGACAACCCAGGCTGAAATCCAGAGAATTTAATTTGCTAGCACTGTATTTAACCCTGTAACGTTCTATGACACCCTAAAACCTGCTAATGGGGGGTACTGTGTTACTCGGGAGACTTCACTGAACACAAATATTAGTGTTTCAAAACAGTAAAACATATCACAGCGATGATATTGTCAGTGAAAGTGAAGTTTTTTGCATTTTTCACACACAAACTCCACTTTTACTGATGATATAATTGTTGTGATACGTTTTACTGTTTTGAAATGCTAATATTTGTGTTCAGCAAAGTCTCCCCGGTATAAAAGTACCCCCCATGTACAGGTTTTATAGTGTTTTTGAAAGTTACAGGGTCATATATAACGGTCAAATATTTTTACATTGAAAATTGCCAGGTTTGTTATGTTGACTTTGAGAGCGTATGGTAGCCCAGAAATGAGAAATACCCCAATGATGGAATACCATTTGCAAAAGAAGATAATCCAAGGTATTGCAAATGGGGTATGTCCAGTCTTTTTTAGTAGCCACTTAGTCACAAACATTGGCCAAAATTAGCGTTCAATTTAGTTTTTTTTGCATTTTTCACACACAAACAAAAATGAACGCTAACTGTGACCAGTGTTTGTGACTAAGTGGCTTCTAAAAAAGACTGGAAATACCCCATATTTAATACCCTGGGTTGTCCTTTTTAATAAATATGTACATGTGGGGTGTGATTCAGAGATTTATGACAGATGACAGTGTTACAAGGTCACTATTGATACATTTTAAAAATATATATTTTGAAACAGCAATTTCCTATTTGTACTTATAGCCCTATAACTTGCAAAAAAGCACGTAAACACTGGGTGTTTTTAAACACAGGTCAAAATGTTGAATCTATTTAGCAGTTTTTTCATTAGCTTTCGTAGGTTAGTGAAAAAAAATTCAAGTAAAAGTAAAAAAACATGTTTATTTTTACATTTTTCATCATTTTTTTTTATGTAAATTATATGACATGATACAAATAATGGTATGTAAAGAAAGCCCTTTTTATCCTGAAAAAAACAATATATAACTTGTATGGTAACAGTAAATGAGAGAGAGGAAAATTACAGCTAAACACGAACACCACAAAAATGTTAAAACAGCCCTGGTCCTTAACGTACAACATGGCCAAAACAGTCCGGTGCTGAAGGGGTTAAAAGTTTTCGTTTGTTTACAAAAAATATTGTCAAGTGATGCATGCACCTTTAAGCATGCACAGTGCTATAAAAACAGGCTTCATATATGCCATATAACACCACGCACTAAAATATGATACAACCAAAATAATTATGGTGTAGTGTAAGAATATGATAATTTTTGTATTAATATGTATTTGTGCTGTGTGAGTCTGATTATCTCTTATGTGATAGAAGATTTGCACAAATGCATCAGTAGTAACTATGCTACATTAAAAGTGGCTATATTTTTCATATTAAAGTCAATTGACTAATTGCATGTGGCGATGTTAAGCATTTCCCTGTACATGTCCAAATTTAATTTGAAAATGTTGCTAGTTAATGGTAGAAATTTAAATAACCTGTCATGTTAACAATCTGCTTGCATTATACGCAAGATACTCTGCTCCCTAATGTTGTAATTTGCATAGATTGCCAAAGCTACCGTAATTACAATTTCTTTCTGAATTGCTCTAAAGCAATTCTGTATTTTTTTTTATTTTTATCACTATTAAAATACAGATTGTTCTTTTTTTCATACTCACGTTATGGTATTCCTGAATAAATGGCAAGCTGCCCATTATTTAGCCAGGCTAGACTTTCCTAACAGTAAACCTGATTTGCATCACCTAAGTAAGTTTGGTGGCAAATTCAAATTTGAATAATAATTTTGTGCCAATATCCAGTTTTAATTAATTTACTAGTTAGTCAAAAGAGAAAATTTATTTTCATTTGATATATACCGCTGGACAGTAAGTCATCACCTCTTGTCACTGTTATATTCTGTATGTTACTTACCTGATGTCAATTTTATAACATGACAGGAGGCTTCGTATTTGCTTAAGACTTTCTTTACTTAAGCTTCACAGCAGCACTTTTTTACTTAGTAACAAGGTAACCAATCAGAAAAAAGGGATAACAAGGTATATAAGTCCCTCCCAGTGATGTAATTTCCTCTTTCTTTGCTGCTTCACACCAGTACAGGTCAGAGTGCCACTGTCTCCTACTTCTGTGGGTTTCTGTGGTTTATCTATTATTTTATCTATTATTTTATCTGTCATCTGCTTTATTCATATTTTTATGTTCTATATTTACATATTCTACTTATGCTTTTGAGCTTACTCATTTACCTACTTTCCTAAAACTCATCTTTTATTTATTTATATATTTTTTTCCTTAAATAACTATTTAGTTGGTATTTCCTTATTTATCCTGTTTATTTTGTCACTGTTAATCCGCTTAATTACGTTTCACCTTGACTCCAGCCCGGTTTTCTTCGGCGGCATTCTCGCCCCGTTTTCTCGGGCTTTTCGTACTGTGGAGAACGCCTCCAACAGTCCTCAGTGCACACGGCGGCCATCTTGGATCTGGCGCTACCCCGCGGGATCCAAACGGCTTCCTCTCTAGTGCGCACGCGCAAGATCGCGGCGGTCACTTTCTTGGAGCCGCGATCTGCTTTTTCCTCGGCGGCGGCCATTATACCGCTTTACACAGCGGTCAGATACAATTATTCAAGTCTAAATTTATCAATATAATTAATCTATATAATTAAAGTTATATATATTTTTCCTGCATATTCCCCTCACTAAAGAAGGGAGTTTTGTCACTACAAATAATAGTGCGTCTTTGTCTCTGCCTACCACCCCCTAGGGGAGAAATTTATACTGCATACAAACTACCTTTTAGGCACATTTATTCTCAACACCATACTGTTTTACTTGGATTTAAACCCATTATATTCCTATCTATAACCGGAGTCACATTTCTCTAAATATTTATTTTGAACAATTCCACATATATAATTTATGATTGATACATCTCAAATTTACACAGTACATGTGTATAAGGTTAATGAACTAATTAAATATGATTGCTGTCATTTTATACAGCCCATGATTGGCCCGCTTTTTCTGTGCCACTATACCTCTATACGGGTGTGAAAAAGTATTCCCTGAGGTGATTTATACTGGGTGACCCCCAATTACAGCTTGCAATGTGGAATTATAACAAACTGTGATATTCCGTGACGGCCTTAAAATACATTCTAACACTGGCCTATTCTGCCCCATAGGTTTTCAACACTGTTACTATGGAGGCTTCAAATAAAGACCAAAATTTGCAAGCAATTATTAATGCAGCTGTAGCTGCTTCACTAGAAAAGGCCCTGGCTCGGGTGCTGCACGTGGAATCAAAAGAGCCAAAAATTTCAGAAACCCCGCATTCTGATGAAGATGCGGAGGATTCCGACTCCATAAATAGAAACCCTTCCAAACCCAGTAAACGTTATTGGAAAGGGAATGGGCCTGAACCACTGAAACGTAAGGGGAAAGAGCCGGCAAAACGCCCTAAACAGGCGGATGTTAGAGAGAAACACTCCATCCAGCCTACTCTGTCGGAAGAGGAGGAAGACTCTTTCGACTTACACCCCTTAGCCATCCTGGATGAATGGCAGGCTGACCACTCCTCAGAAGATGAGGAAGACTGGCCCGAGACATCCTTTAAAGGAGCACCTCTCCCTCAATCTATCATGGGAGATCTCCCAACCGAAAGTACGATACCCATATCGAATCCATCTGGGGACGCTGAATCTTTTCTGGATGCACTTGGCCAGCCTCTGTTTGACCCGAGGCAAATTAGATATCCCCGATCATCTGAATGGTCACTACCAGACCATCTTGCCCAGTATATTAATTTTTGGATCAGAAGACCCCTAGAGCGGGAGATCCGTAAAAAACCTACGAGCAGAATGCCCTAGACCCACTCTACCCGATAGAGTCGCGGTGACCCTGGAGTTAGATACGCTGCTCTACACATATCTGGCCCGATCGGGCCATGACCCAAAGAAGGGCATCGAGCGCAGCCTACACCTGACCCAAGACAAAATGATAGATATCCTAGGACCACTAGCTAAAATTCTTCTACTGGCTGATGAAGCCCTATCTAATGAAGGCCCTCTAGACCCATCTGTGATTAGAGAATGGGCACTACGCTCTATTTGCCTGCTGGGCAATGCTAATACATCTCTCTGTACTGAGCGTAGAAAAGCAGTGCTGCTGCATATGGATGCCAAGCTGGCTGACTTGGGAACCAAAGAATTGGGCCCCAAAGAAAAGGGTCTATTGTTCAGAGAACCATATATTAAAGAACTACATAAGCATGTAAACCTATACGCCACACTAAACAAGGCGCAGTCATCCATGAAAAGGGTATTTCATCATCAACCCTCACGGGTTTTTGGCAGGGCTGGCCGTAAAAGGGGTTGTACAGTCAGCCGTTTCTGGACCACAAAACAACGCCAGAGAACCCCAACTTCATAATTTTTCCCCAACTATCAAACAAGAGGCTCTTACACCCAAAGGGCAGATAGAGGAAGAGGATACAGATCCCGCGGACGCAACAGATACCCAACAGGTGAAATTTCCTACCCTTCACCTTTTTACTGTTTATCATGCGGGCAGGTTGTCACACTGTGTAGACATGTGGAAGACTCTGTCTTCAGATACCTGGGCCCTGAACACAGTTCAGGGTTATTCCATAGAGTTTCATTCTCTCCCTTCTCAAATAGGTTATCCTCAATATCCAAAAACTACGTTCTCTTCAAACAAAAGGAGCGATTCAACTCGCTCCTCTAGACGAAGGTTTCCTCAGCTCCATCTTCTTAGTCCAGAAGAAATCAGGGGACTTTCGCCCAGTAATCAATCTCCGTCAACTGAACTCTTTCGTTGTCTACAGACATTTCAAAATGGAAGGGATTCACCTCCTCAGAGACATTCTACGACCAGGCGATTGGTTCACTCGTCTCGACCTCAAGGACGCTTACCTCTCGGTACCAGTACACCCATCCAGTCAGCGTTTTCTCCGCTTTCATTGGCACCACCGGATTTTCCAATTCACCTGCCTTCCATTCAGCCTGAGTTCCGCCCCGTGGTGCTTCACCAAACTGCTCAAACCAGTCACCGCATATCTTCGAGAAAGGGGCATCCGTTGTTTGATCTACCTCGACGACCTCTTATTTCTCTGCGAAGACGCATCCAGGCTACGTTCGCAGACGAACTATACATCTGGATTAATCGAATCCTTGGGGTTTGTCATAAACCAAGAGAAATCGTCACTGTCCCCGTCCAGAGTCATCCAATTTCTCGGCTTCGAGATCGACTCTTCAACCTGTGTTCTTCGCCTACCCCAGTCCAAGTTAACTGCGATCAGAAAGGAACTACGCAAAGTCCTTCGTCAAGAGGATTTACCTCTTCGAGGTTTAGCTCGGATTATAGGCCTGCTTTCTGCTTCTATTCAGGCAATCTACCCAGGCCCCCTTCACTACCGGGCCATGCAACGCTTGAAAGCTAAATTCCTCCGGTCTCATCCATCATACGACCAGAGGGTCCCGATTACTACAGAGGTGAGGAAGGAACTCTTTTGGTGGCTCCGCCACATGTCGGCCTGGAATGGCAAGGCAATTTTTGGTCCCACCCCGGACTATGTAGTGGAATCAGATGCGAGCCTCCAGGGTTGGGGTGCAACCTGTCATGCGACCTCCACCAGAGGACCATGGACCACCTCAGAACACTTTCTCCACATCAATTGTCTGGAGTTAATCACAGGCTCGTTCACAATTCGCAGTTTGACCAATCAACTCTCGAACTGCTGTATTCTCCTTCGGATGGACAATGTCTCAGCTGTCCAATACATCAACAAATTGGGCGGGGCCAGATCCCGCATCCTCTCCGAAGTGACAAAAGACATCTACGAGTTTTGCTTCCAACGCAACATCACACTTCGGGCAGAATATCTCCCAGGGGAATCGAACATCACCGCGGATTGGTTCTCCCGACATTGGAGGGACGCCAGCGACTGGCGCCTACACAGAACAATCTTCCTCTACATCTCCAAACTCAGGGGCCCATTTACCCTAGACCTATTCGCCTCCCGGACGAATTTTCAAGTCCCACGGTTTTTCAGCTGGCTTCCAGACCCAGAATGTTTAGCTGTAGATGCCTTCCTTCAGAGTTGGCCGACAACGGGAGCCTATGCTTTTCCTCCATTTGCGATGATTCCCAGAATCCTCCTCCATATTCGCAGACAACAGATCACACTTGTACTACTCACACCGCTCTGGCGGGGCCAAGCATGGTTTCTGGATCTTCTGGACCTCTCCTGCCAAGATCCCCTCCTTCTGCCTCCATGGCCCAATCTCCTAGAAGACCCTCAAGGGAACCCTCATCCAATGATAACGCAAGGCCACCTCCACCTTGTAGCCTGGACTCTTTCAGGGGTACCTGGCACTTCGGAGAACTATCACAGAGATCTAAGGAACTCCTCTGGGATTTGTGGGCCCCTGGAACTAGAAGATGCTATCTTTCTTCCTGGAACACTTGGTGCAATTGGTACCTGGAACGGAATACCGATCCCCTTACGGCCCCTAGACAGTCCATTTTGAATTTCCTCTCTCATCTATTCGATATAGGCCGTTCCTACAGATCCATCAAAGTTTCTCGTTCAGCCATCTCGGCAGCCCATGTTCCTCTAGACAGAGTTCCAGTGGGCCAGGACCAGCTGGTTTGTAGACTATTGCGGGGCATCAAACTAGCTCGCCCCCCTAAACCGAAATACTCCCATCTGTGGGACGTTAATGTCATGATTCGTTTCCTTGAGACTTGGCCGGACAACGAAGATCTATCCCTCCGTCAACTCTCGGCAAAATTCACCCTATTACTTTGCTTAGTGTCCTTCCAACGAGTATCGGATGTTCGAACATTTGACCATGACGCTATCAATTTTTCCCCAGAAGGTGTCACCTTCTCCGTGTCCAGATGGACAAAATTGAACTCCTCTTCTATATTTTACCCTTACTTTCCTAACCACCCAAAACTGTGTGTGGTGTCTCTTCTTTCTCGTTATTTCTTACTCACCTCCTCGCTTCATCCTACGTCTTCCAGCCAACTATTGGTCTCATACGTCCAGCCACATAATCCAGTGTCATCCACAACTCTTGCACGATGGGTTAGGTGGTTGCTCTCCCTAGCCGGAATTGAAGCCTCCTTCGGAGCCCACTCCATCAAAGGGGCGGCGGCATCAGGGGCATTCAACGGGGGAGCCTCGCTTCAAAACATTCTTCAATCCGCAGACTGGTCCCGAGAACAGACGTTCCGCAACTTCTACTTTTGTCCGGCTGTGCACGCTTCCTTGGCCCTCCTTGGGGAGCGTTAAAACAGCAAATATGAAGCCTCCTGTCATGTTGTACAATTGTAGATTATGCTAGCTTTAGTGTACCTATAATCTTAATTTTATTAATGACAGGAGGCGAGTATTTCCCACCACTTTTACCTTTGTTTTTTTCCCACCCTAGGGTCGCCCCTTAGGTAAGTTTCTAAGACAAGAACGAACACACTATGCCTTACTACCATGGGGGTTAGCTATTATTTTCTATGATGTATAGATTAACTTTTCTAGCGAATTATAACATATGTTTCATAACAACCGGTTATCATGATTTCCAAGTCCAATTCACGGATTAATCCTTGGTTTCGACTCTGCTCTCTCATTTCAGCGTAAAACTCCCTTAAGAGGTCAAGTCTAGTTGCTGTTCCTTCACAAGCTTCACCTCTACTCTTCAAGAACGCAAGTCTACGTTCCTGTTTCCCTCTCAAGCATCTCTCTTATCGTCTGACATCCTGAATTCCTCATCTGGTTCCTTCAGTTCCGGTTCCTATTTGTTCGCAGCCAGAAAGAGGAAATTACATCACTGGGAGGGACTTATATACCTTGTTATCCCTTTTTTCTGATTGGTTACCTTGTTACTAAGTAAAAAAGTGCTGCTGTGAAGCTTAAGTGAAGAAAGCCTTAAGCAAATACTCGCCTCCTGTCATTAATAAAATTAAGATTATAGGTACACTAAAGCTAGCATAATCTACAATTATCCCCATTCTATAATTTTAAAGTACTGTGGAATATGTCGGCACTAAATAAATGCCAATAATATTGATTATTTTTATTTTGGCAAGTGCATACTAAGATAGCTGGGATAAAACCAAAACAGGATAATCAATGGGGGAAAAAGGATAAGCAAAAAGGAACAGATATAATAAATATAAAAAAGGACAAAAAAAAGAAGAGAAACAAAAAAAATAAGTAAAAGTGAGACAGGATGGAAGAGCAACAGATAATTGGGTATATACCGTATTTTTCTGTGTAAAAGACGACCCCTATTTTTAAAATAAAGAAATTCATATTTTAAACATCAAATAGAACTTTGATATTTTAGAGTTGACGTCTGAGAAGAACAACATACTTCTGATTCTCATGCCTCCCCTGTGCTACGGTACTCTGTGAAGTTAATGGCATTCTGGGACATCACAGTAGTATTCCCTCTGCTCCCTGATCCCCATTTCCTCCTCCATAAATATAAATCAGAAAGAAAGACCTACCTGAGGTAGAGCAAACCTTAATATGGCTACTCTATTTATGGTGTGGAATCTCTCTGGAGCTCCGTTGGGGTAAGTGATGATATCTACTGCAGCTCTTCCTCCTTGCCCCAGCATTCAGAAGTGGATCGACAGGAGGGAGGCCAGGTATGTTTGTGGGCTGGGGCACGATGAAATGTGGTAGGTGCCATCTTAACCTAGCCCCCCACGCACAAGTGTTTTTTTTTTTATACACATTCCGTGTATAAGACGACCTACAATTTTAGACTGAAAAAATTTAGAAAAAAACATTTTACATATGCTTTTAAATGTGGTTAACTATATTAAACCAATGAATGTTAAATATTTACCATTAAGTATGTTCGTTACATTTAAACCAAAGTAACCTAGGCTTCCTATCCTTAACTACATCACTGTCATCCTGTGTAGCATAATGTTTATTTCCCTATGTGTTGCATGAGCGCCATTTATTTGGCTAGTGGGTTTTGTAGGTTGGAAATCTGCCAGCTAATGTTCTGGCAGCAATTAGGCAGGGATTTAATTACAATAATTAAAAGGTTGGAGTGTGTAGTGTCTCTATCTAATTCTCCTGACCGCATCAAAATTGCCAATTGATTGCAGATTTTTGCATTGTTTTGGTTGTTAAACTGAAAAAAACAAAAACACAGGCAGACGAGCAAAGACAGGAGGCTGGTATAATTTCAATTAATTGCCGCATCTGAACATCACCAGCCTGTTGACATGAAAGTAGTACTACATTAAACAAACAGCTCTTTATGAATGCACTGGAATAGCAATAGGATAATGGAGTTGCAATAGGATAATGGAGGCCCTTATACCCCAGGTATCCTATGCACCGACTGCAACTGCCCTCTATTCATGACGGTGTAGGCAACCTTGGTACCCTAGATGTTGTGGACTATACTGCCCCTGATGCTTTTCCAGCATTTTGTAATATGTAACCAAAGCATTTAGTGTGCCAAAGGTTGCCTACCCATAGTCTAGAAGATGCACTGTGTTTATGTCCCAATTGCAAACGTCTCTTAAGTGTTCCCTGACAAGTACAAGTTCTGCTTGATTAGACATATTGATATCTTGTAATAGCATGAGATGGGAAGAGAAGAGATATGTGCTGTAAGTTGTGATACTATTTGAAATAGTTAAATTCGGTTACAGTCTTCTCAAACCTCTGTACTTAGGAGCAATGGCAGCCCAAGATGATATTATGAATTATGTAACAAATCGTGCTCAGTTTCTTTTTTTGTAAATTCTTGATTTCAAAAGAAAAATTGCATTTGTATTGGTATACAGAAAGGAAGTGTGTAGGGTTAACAATATAACATAACATAACATAACATGTGGTCTTGCGCAGTATACATTTTGCATCTTACTTGTTCTATTCTCTTACCCTCAGGTAGCTGCAATTGTTGTAGTATGTTTAATGTCGCTTAACATTTCCTGTTTGACTTTTGTGTTGCGTGTCTGAAGTGGTGTAACTTTGAGAAGTTAAATAGTCAGGTAGTTGTTTACAGTTCGTTCTGTGGGGTTCCGTGGGAATGCTTGTTCGGGTCATGTGTGATCTGTATCTCCTTACTAAGTTTTAAATTTTGTGTCGTCAGGCATGGAGGTGGTGCCAATAACATTAGTCCCCTATCTCAGTGCTGTCCTCCTACCACAACTGGTTGGGCTGATTATCACCTGGGATTTCTCCTTTTATATGCTATGTGTGTGGCTAGCTGTCATATCTGAGCTTATGTAGTAGGGTTAGTGATTGATTGTTGCATCCTCCTAGTGTATGAGTTATGCCACCGTCTTTGTTGTTGTCAAGCTTGTGTTCCCGTCTCTGGTCTAGTGGTAGGCTTCTTATTGCGTGTGTATCTTCCACGTTCCAGGTGTGGGTGTTACCTGTGTCTTACTGACTTCTTCTGTCCTCAGGTGCCAGTTAGTTGTGTAGCTTCCTGTCGGTCTACATGGGGACAGTATCTTTGAGGTCAGCTCTCTAGTCTACCTTGGATATCCTTTAGTATACAGGTGTAGGGGTATCAGGATAGTGTGTAGAGAGTGTAGGGATGACAGGTGGGGGTTAAATTGTAGTGTGGCATGGGTAAGGTATATTATTCAGTATTTGGTGGAGGAGAGGGGGAAGTAGTGAGGAGGTGCACGTGGGCTCTCTGTTCTCCTAGGTTCCTTGTTGCGCTCTTCCCTGCATCCTCATTTGTGATAAGTATGTATACCATGGTCTCCAAAGCTAAACATGTTTATCGCTTCTCCCCAGCATTTCCGTGTATCTCGCCAAATCGTGTTCAGTTTCATCCTATATATTGTTGATGTTTGTAGACTTGGTCAATTTATAGCATGCTTGTTTAATTTTTTTCTGCATGCTATTTTCTTTCTTTATAATTTCCATTTGTCACTGCGTAATATAAGAGTTTTAGTCCAGTGGTTGAAAACTTCATGGATAACTGGTATAATGATTAGAAAACTCAGTTGCATATATTGGCATTCATTTTTTCCCACAGTAAAGCCAGATTCCACCATTTCTGCAGGTTTAGTAATATTCTAATATGCAACGTATTCAATGAATGTTATTCTCATTGGAAACTCTAATATATGAGGTATCTAATGTTTTAAGGACAGGACTCCTATATCAAGAAAATTCTATGCTGAATATGTATCTTTTTGTTTGAATGTGTTATGTGTAGATTCCAAATAAATATGAATATCCCTGAATTATCAGAATAAGTACCGAAAAGAATAGTTTTATATATATAAAAAATAAGTAGACTAGTTTTTTTTCTCTTGAATGCTATAACTGAGTATTATGGGAATCGAAATTCTGTATGAAATATATTAAAGCTTATAATGGAATTTTACACAAGGAAAGAGTCAGTATAGAATCCAATGGCAGAGAGTGTAGAATTCTATATGGAAAACTGAGCGTATTACCTATTACATAACGGGGAAAAAAATGTACAAAGAATTTTGGTCAATCATGAATATGGTATTTTATTTTTTTAGTAAAACAATAATTATTTTAATTTTTTGTTTTAGTCTGTTTCATAATGAACAATATAGCAGCTAAACAGATTAAAAGATAAAACAGAGTTTAAAAGTTTAAAATAATTCTGAAAACTCAAAACAGTCAAAACATAAAAGAAGCTCCTTCTCTTATTGTGGATGTTTGTGGGAATAAAACTGAATTTATAATTTTACATGTTTGGCAAAGTAGTTTAAAATTCCCCTGCATGAAATGTACGTGGTTGGATTTTCATTTGCCCAAAGATGTACTGACATCATTCTAAGCGGTTGGCCAAAATGACCTCTTGGTCCCCTTAAACCAGTATGATCTATCTATCCATCTATATATACATATATACACACATATATATATATTTTTTTTTTTTTTTTTTTTATTATTCAAAATGTTGTTTCTTGCACAAAGATGCACAAAGACAAGCCAGAGGCGGCTCTCTAATTAGGCGGCCGCCTAAGGCCTCGCGCTGATGGGGGCCTCGCCTTAGGGCAGTGACGTGTCAGAGACCGAGGACCCGACACAGGAGGGGGCCCGGCGGCATAAAGGGCAGGCCCCTCCCATGCCTGCCCGGGAGAGAGCCAGCCTGTCTGCAGCTCCGCCGAGTGTAGAGCTGCAGACAGAGGGGGTCTCGTGATCTTAGCCAACCAGTGCGTTGCCTCTGGTTACGACGGCAACGCTCTGACTGGCTGAGATCACGACACTAGACTTACCATGTGGTCTGCAGCTCTGCACCTGGCAGAGCTGCAAACCGTAAAGGGAGCACACCGGACCACCAGGGAATCGGGATACAGTGTGCCCACCGGACCACCAGGGAACATTTATAAAAAAAAGGTATTTAAAATAAAGTTATTTATGACCCCTGCCCTGTCACAGCCCCCTACCACTCCCTGCCCCCTACCATGTCACTGCCCTCCTACCACCCCCAGCCACAGCCACCTTACCACCCTCTGCCCCCTATTCTGTCACTGCCCTCCTACCACCCGCAGTCAGAGCCACCTTACCACCTTCTGCACCCCTACCCTGTCACTGCCCTCCTACCGCCCCCAGCCACAGCCACCTTACCACCCTCTGGCCCCCTACCCTGTCACTGCCATACTACCACCCCCAGCCACAGGCATCTTACCACCCTCTGCCCCCTACTCTGTCACTGCCCTCCTACCACCCTCTGCCCTCGTACCAACCTCTGCCCTGTCCCAGCCACCCTATCACCCTTATCATGTCACTGCCCTCCTACCACCCCCAGCCCCACTACCCTTTCACTGCCCTCCTACCACCCCCTGCCCTGTCACAGACCCCTACCCAGTGGTGTATCCTGGTTTTGTGCTGCCCTAGGCAGGACAAAACTTAGGCACCACCCTCCCCCCCACCCAACCCTTCCCCCCGCCCGCCCCACCTTCTAAATACACACACACACATTCACTGACAGATACGCATACATTAGCTAACAGAAACACACACACTCACTAACAGACACGCACACACACACACAGTCAGACACACACACACACACACTAACAGACACACTTACACTCACTAACAGACACACTCACTAACAGACACACTCACTCACTAATAGACACACACAGACACACACACTAACAGACACACACAGTCAGAAACACACACACACACTAACAGACACACTCACACTAACAGACACACTCATTAACAGACACACACTCACTCACTAACAGCCACACACAGTCAGACACACACACACACACACACACTAACAGACACACACACTAACAGACACACTCACACTCACTAACAGACACACACTCACCCACTAACAGACGAACACAGTCAGACACACAGTCAGACACACACACACACACACACTAACAGACACACTCACACTCACTAACAGACACACACAGTCAGTCACACACACACACACACACACTAACAGACACACTCACACTCACTAACAGACATAAACACACACACACACAAACTCACATTCACTCACACACATTAACATATATTTTTTTATTTACCCCCCAGCCTCCTTACCTTTGGGAATGCTGGGGGGGGGGTTCTCTGTCTCCCTGGGGTCTAGTGGGGCTGCCGGTCGGGCTGCTGGGCTGGTTGCTGGGCGGGCGGCGCTGGCGAGGGAGCACTTCCTCTGAGCTGTCTGCTCAGCTCGCTCGCGACGTCATATTCCGGCTCCCAGCCTCACTCTGCGGCGCGCGAGGGAGCTGAGCAGACAGCTCAGAGGAAGTGCTCCCTCGCCAGCCACCCGCCAGCCCAGCATGTCAGTTAGCCGCAAGGCTAACAAAAAAAAATACAAGCTAGCCATGTCCCGTTCCTTGTCCTCACTGATGTCATTGAAGGCCTCTTCCTCCACCCAGCCACGTACAACACCAAGGGTCCCCGAAAGGTGACAACAAGCCCCCTGTATTTTTTTTTTTAAATGTACACTACTGTTACACCAGATATGAGTTGCACTGGTGTGACACTGTGCCCTGGCAGGCCCTGAAACGCACACGTGTGAAGGAAACTGACTGCTATTATTTCACAGTCAAATTTCTAGTTTTTTTTTTTTTTAATGTACACTACTGTTACACCAGATATGAGTTGCACTGTTGTGACACTGTGTCCTGGCAGGCCCTGAAACGCACATGCGTGAAGGAAACTGACTGCTATTATATTACAGTCAAAAAAGTTTTGTTTTTTTTTAAATGCAAGTTATTGTGACACCAGATATGAGTGGTGGCACTGGGCAAGTGGGCACAGTATACGCTGTGAGCTTGACACACGCGCTGGCAGGCAGACAACTGCAATTAGATTACACAAAAAAAAAAGCAGACTGATGCTCTTGCCCTAAAAAGGGCTTTTTGGGGTGATGTCTTTACAGCAGAGATCAGATGAGTCCTTCAGGACTGTAGTGGACACTGAATACACTAGCCTAGCTATCGATTTCCCTATTAAATCAGCAGCAGCTACACTGTCCCACCTCTCACTAAGAATGCAGCTTCCGGGGGGCGGGGCCTAGCTGTCATGGAGGAAAGACGCACTTCGTGTGAGCTCCCTCAATATCTCACTTTAAGCAGCTATCAACAAGCGAATTTCAACCCAGAAGGGGATGACCCAGCAATGTTGCTCCTACCTGACCGACCCGACATGCTTAATAGCGGTCAGCAACTCGACAGAGTCTTACTTACCTCCGCGTGGCAAGTGTGGCCTGGTGCTCACCGGGCTGGAGAGGCGGCCGATCTCCCGATCCTGGGATGCCCAGGAGCAGCTACTTCCCGGCAGGAGCTCCATTACCCCCCCCCCCCCCCCTCGGACCGGTGGGGGTTATCCCGGTCCACCCCTGAGAGGCTGTCTGGAGCTAATGGACGCAAAGAGCACAGCCGCCCAGGCTGACATACTCATCTGCGACTCTCCCAATATGGCAGCAGCCGCGTTTCCTGGTACCAGCAAAGCATGGCAGGATATTGAGTCTAAGCTGGACAGACTCTTTAATCAATTTTGGAAGCAAATAACAAGCAGGAAGCCCCAACAAGCTCCACCACAGCCCCAACAAGCCCCACCACAGCTAAGCGAAGCAGTCCCCATTAAAATCCACCAACGCAAAAGGTGTTGAAGACGGGACCGGAGGCACAAACAGAAATGCAGAGCCTGCCCCATGTCAAGCACTCGCCTCCATCTTAAGCCACCACAATCCCGCACCGGACGTGAAGCACCACCGGGACAGATCCGACCACCCGACAAAACAAGCTTCCAACACCTCAAGCCGCGAACCCAGCACTCAGCCAGAGACTTGCCTTTGTTGTTCCAGGTATCAGGGACTCCCAGGGTCTGCACCTGGCGCCCAGAAGGGATCGGATGAGCACAAGCAGTAAACAGCAGCCTGCCAAGCATGTCCCACTATAGCCGATCCTCCACACCATGCCTTTGATCACATAAACTGCTCTCTGCACATTAACTAATAGTAAAGTAGCAAGCGTTTAAACATGTCATTATTTCACCTCCTAAAGAGTTTATTGTCGTAGTTCCTTACATGCCTTTACCTTAAGGGACACTATAGTCACCTGAACAACTTTAGCTTAATGAATTAGTTTTGGTGTATAGAACATGCCCCTGCAGCCTCACTGCTCAATCCCCTGCCATTTAGGAGTTAAATCCCTTTGTTTATGAACCCTAGTCACACCTCCCTGCATGTGACTTGCACAGCCTTCCATAAACACTTCCTGTAAAGAGAGCCCTTTTTAGGCTTTCTTTATTGCAAGTTCTGTTTAATTAAGATTTTCTTATCCCCTGCTATGTTAATAGCTTGCTAGACCATGCAAGAGCCTCCTGTATGTGATTAAAGTTAAATTTAGATATTGAGATACAATTATTTAAGGTAAATTACATCTGTTTGAAAGTGAAACCAGTTTTTTTTTCATGCAGGCTCTGTCAATCATAGCCAGGGGAGGTGTGGCTAGGGCTGCATAAAGAGAAACAAAGTGATTTAACTCCTAAATGACAGTGAATTGAGCAGTGAAATTGCAGGGGAATGATCTATACACTAAAACTGCTTTATTTAGCTAAAGTAATTTAGGTGACTATAGTGTTCCTTTAACCGTTCATGTATTATGTTATTCACTAGTCTCATCTCATGGGGCGACTCACACTTGATTTATAACTAGTGGTGGAGCTGCTGATATAAATACACAGTTGATAACGTGCAAGCTACACCCTAAACATGACAGCCATCTTTCACAACAATGTACTGCTATATACTCATACCCTCAGTGCAACTAGCCATGATATACGCACGTTCAGCCTAGCATGCTCAAATATAACACACTTCTGTCTAAAAATAATAATAATAATAATAATAATAATACAAAAAAAAAAAAAGAATGCAGCTTCCAAATAAATCTAAAATGGATGCTGTCCAGGAGGTGGTAGGGTCTGTGAGGGAGGATCTGCTGCTGATTGGCTGGAATGTGTCTGCTGACTGTGAGGTACAGGGTCAAAGTTTACTCAATGATGACGAACGGGGGGTGGACCGAATATCGCATATGTTCGCCATCAGTGGCGAACGCGAACAAGCTATATTTGCCAGCGAACTATTCGGGACATCTCTAGTCAGGATAGATGCCTCTGGAATGGGAGGTACGGGTTGAGATGGTACGCATACCAGTGTCTCAGGGGCCAAATAAACATTTCTGGACAAAAGTGTCTGATGGGCCTGGGCAATCTGGTCCATATGGTGATCCTGTTCTTAAAATCTTGCCTCATAGGAGGCCATTTGCTGTCCTAAACCTGCAGGGCCCATGGTCCTATCATAATGTCATGATGTAATACCCCAACACGCAGAGTTTAGGATAGCAAAGGACAAGACTAGGATATAACTTATTACCTGGACTTAGAATGGCCAGACTAAATGTCAGACAGAGATAAAGCGAAATCAAAAACGAGACAAGATCATGGTAACAGAGAGACTACGAAAATGAGAACAAGCCAGAGTCAGGTAGATGGTAATCAGTCACAAGGGCAAACAAGACAGGAAAGGGTTAAAGATAAATTCAGAGTCAAATACAAAGCCATGTTCAATACCAAAATAAACAAATAGATCAAGGAACGCACTAAAGGGTACTGACAAAGAAACCACGATAGGACAAAGTGGATAGGGCTAGGGAAGCTTAAATATCCTTTAACATTTGATTGGCCCACGTCATGCCTACACCCCCAAAACGTTTGTGTGTGGGGGTGCTGGAATGACGTGGGCCAATGGGAGCCTGAATCAACTTTTGACTCCCACTGCCCCTTTAAGAGTGAGCTCGTGATTCGAGCCGTGCTCCTAGTGCCAGGCGGGCCACGTGACCGATCACTGCGGTCAGTGCACGCAGCTAAGTCAGAAGAGGAGATCAAGCCGCATGCGGCTCGTGTGGAGGCAGGAGTGATCCAGCCACGTGCGGCTCAAACTTAGGAGCCAGGTCGGTCCCAGAATAAGGTAAATACAGCCACAACCACTTATCCCAATCACACACCTTTCCTAACGTCCTATCCCATTAAAAGCATATTACCGCGTATTTAATAAAACAGATAGACCCCCTACTTCATCCAGGTTACCGATCGATGGTTCGATATTCTGAGCCCTCTCTGATTTACTGTACACGACTATTCGATATTCCCACAAATTTTATATAGCATTTTATGTTTGTTTGAGACCACCTTAAAATGATTGGATATCGCTAAAAATCATGATCACTATATACTTTCTCTACAAACCTCTAAAACGAACCAAACTACTCATCCATCCGATATACCACTTTATCCCACCTAGAACTAGTGCCCAGTTAAAATACTTGACTCTTACTTACCCACACTCAGTCATGCCACACACATTTCACCACTACTCTCACTGAATCCCTCTGACTACGGCTAAATTCATCTTCTACATCAGAACACTACTCCTAAGATTGGGTTGTATCCATGTCTCGGGTCTTTCATTTAGAATAGGGGCAGCTTCGGTCTCCTTCAGCACTGACACTCCAGTGCATATTAGTAAAAGATTGGGCAGATGGAAATCCTCAGTCTACAACCGATATATTCCTCATCCCGAGAAAGAAATGAGGAAAGCTTTTAAAAGTTTGGCTTTGTAAATTTGATGCAATAAGTGTGTTTTTCTTTAATACCTTTTCACCCTCTTTGCATGAACCCGATTTACATATATTACTAATATGTTTCTGAACATATATATTATATTATTCACTCACTCACTCTCTGGGCCGGCCTAAGACATCATGCTGCCTAGGTCCAACGATAAATGACTATGGGGGATAATGTATAATAAACACAGGTTACTGGCTATGGTGGGGATAATGTATAATAAACACAAGTTACTGGCTATGGGAGGGATAATGTATAATAAACACAGGTTACTGGCTATGGGAGGATAATGTATAATAAGCACAGGTTACTGGCTATGGAGGGATAATGTATAATAAACACAGGTTACTGGCTATGGGAGGATAATGTATAATAAACACAGGTTACTGGCTATGGGAGGGATAATGTATAATAAACACGGGTTACTGGCTATGGGGGGATAATGTATAATAAACACAGGTTACTGGCTATGGAGGGATAATGTATAATAAACACAGGTTACTGGCTATGGGAGGATAATGTATAATAAACACAGGTTACTGGCTATGGGGAGGATAATGTATAATAAACACAGGTTACTGGCTATGGGAGGATAATGTATAATAAACACAGGTTACTGGCTATGGGGGAGATAATGTATAATAAACACAGGTTACTGGCTATGGGAGGATAATGTATAATAAACACAGGTTACTGGCTATGGGGGATAATGTATAATAAACACAGGTTACTGGCTATGGGGGGATAATGTATAATAAACACAGGTTACTGGCTATGGGAGGATAATGTATAATTAACACAGGTTACTGGCTATGGGGGGATAATGTATAATAAACACAGGTTACTGGCTATGGGGGATAATGTATAATAAACACAGGTTACTGGCTATGGGGGATAATGTATAATAAACACAGGTTACTGACTATGGAGGATAATGTATAATAAACACAAACACAAAAAAAAAATAATACAAAAAAAAAAGAATGCAGCTTCAGAATTAATCTAAATTGTATGCTGTCTAGGAGGTGGGAGGTTCTGGGAGGGAGGGTCTGCTGCTGATTGGGTGGAATGTGTCTGCTGACTGTGAGGTACAGGGTCAAAGTTTACTCAATGATGACGAATAGGGGGCGGACCGAACATCGCATATGTTCGCCGTCCGTGGCGAACGCGAACAAGCTATGTTCGCCAGGAACTATTTGCCAGCGAACCATTCGGGACATCACTACACACGTGCGCAACAGCCCCCCACTGCTTACCAATGGAATTGCATTAGATTGGCTGATATCGTAAAGATTGATGATCTCAGCCATAGAGGCAGAGCCAGCTGCCGCTAGTCTGATGAGGGAGAAAAGGTAAGCTTAAACACCCTGTCAAAAACATCTGAGGGGGGGCAAGGAGTTTACATTTTTGTATTTCTGACAGAACTATAGTGTTCTTTTAGGATCAGGGGTGCTGTTAAGTTTCAAAAAAAACTACTGGTACTTGAGTCCAAAGGCAAACTCATTGCCCACTTGACTAATAGAGATATGGGAATGTGTTCTATTCCATCCTCTGTACCCATCAAAGGAGTTTTCCCTATGCTCTTGAAGAATTCAATGAAAACATAGTTTGAAATAAGTATATGCTGCAGTCAGTTATTCATAACATCATGCTATCTAATATCCTTCTGCCACTCCACCAACTGTAGAGGAGCTCAAGCTCTCCACACCCAGGGCTTCAGCTAAGATATTCAGTTAAGATATTCAAAAATCTTCTTTACATTGAACATCATCATCACACAGCAGGGCCGCCACCAGAAATTTTGGGGCCCCTGACAAAGCACAAGGTCTGGGCCCCCCGCCCCACCCCCCCGGCCCGCCCCATCCCCCCAGGCCCGCCCACGAGTCCGCCCACAGGACTCTTACCTAGTCCGCAGACAATGATGCAGGACTGAATGTGGTGTGTATAGTGGAAGTGAATTAGAATGTGTGTAATGGATGTAGTGTTTGTGCAGTGAATGCAGAGTGTGTGTTTGTGTAGCGGATGCAGTGTGTGTAGTGGATGTAGTGTGTTTGTGTAGTAGATGTAGTTTTTGTGTGTACTAGATGCAATGTGTTTAGTGGATGTAGTGTGTGTTTTAGACGCAGTGTCTCTGTATAGTGAATGCAGAATGTTTAAATGTGTGGTGGATGTAGTGCGTGTACTGTGAATACAGGATGTTTGTGTAGTGGATGCTGTGTGTATAGTTAATGCAGAGTGTGTGTCAGTGTAGTGAATGCAGAGTGTGTGTCAGTGTAGTGAATGCAGAGTGTGTGTCAGTGTAGTGAATGCAGAGTGTGTGTGTCAGTGTAGTGAATGCAGAGTGTGTGTGTCAGTGTAGTGAATGCAGAGTGTGTGTGTCAGTGTAGTGAATGCAGCGTGTGTGTGTCAGTGTAGTGAATGCAGAGTGTGTGTGTTAGTGTAGTGGATGCAGTGTGTGTGTCAGTGTAGTGAATGCAGAGTGTGTCAGTGTAGTGAATACAGTATGTGTGTCAGTGTAATGAATACAGTATGTGTGTGTTAGTGTAGTGGATGCAGTGTGTGTGTTAGTGTAGTGAATAAAGCATGTGTGTTAGTGTAGTGAATAAAGCGTGTGTCAGTGTAGTGAATAAAGCGTGTGTGTCAGTGTAGTGAATACAGCGTGTTTGTTAGTGTAGTGAATACAGTGTGTTAGTGTAGTGAATACAGTGTGTTTAGTAGATGCAGTGTGTGTTAGTGTAGTGAATGTAGTGTGTGTGTTAGTGTAGTGGATGCAGAGTGTGTGTCAGTGTAGTGGATGCAGTGTGTGTGTTAATGTAGTGGATGCAGTGTGTGTGTTAATGTAGTGGATGCAGTGTGTGTGTTAGTGTAGTGGATGCAGTGTGTGTGTTAGTGTAGTGGATGCAGTGTGTGTGTGTTAGTGTTGTGGATGCAGAGTGTGTGTTAGTGTAATGAATGCAGAGTGTGTGTTAGTGTAGTGGATGCAGTGTGTGTGTTAGTGTAGTGGATGCAGTGTGTGTGTTAGTGTAGTGGATGCAGTGTGTGTGTTAGTCTAGTGGATGCAGTGTGTGTGTTAGTGCAGTGGATGCAGTGTGTGTGTTAGTGCAGTGGATGCAGTGTGTGTGTTAGTGCAGTGGATGCAGTGTGTGTGTTAGTGCAGTGGATGCAGTGTGTGTGTTAGTGCAGTGGATGCAGTGTGTGTGTTAGTCTAGTGGATGCAGTGTGTGTGTTAGTGCAGTGGATGCAGTGTGTGTGTTAGTGCAGTGGATGCAGTGTGTGTGTTAGTGCAGTGGATGCAGTGTGTGTGTTAGTGCAGTGGATGCAGTGTGTGTGTTAGTGCAGTGGATGCAGTGTGTGTGTTAGTGCAATGGATGCAGTGTGTGTGTTAGTGCAGTGGATGCAGTGTGTGTGTTAGTGCAGTGGATGCAGTGTGTGTTAGTTAGTGTAGTGGATGCAGTGTGTGTTAGTGTGTTTAGTAGTGCATGTATGAATGTAATGAAAGTTATTCCCCCCTCCCTGTTTCTTACCTGGTTCAGGGAGGGGGGAAGATCCTTTGATCCCTGGTGGTCCGATGGCATTCTGGGGGCCCCCGGCTCCCTGTATTTGCAGAGGGGGCCCAGCGGACTGCAGAAACACTTTCCAGCATTTGCCTGTCTCTAACTCCCGCGAGACGTGGTTTGCGCGTCGCGCGGAGCGTTGCCATGGTAACCCATGGCAACGCTCTACCGACCGCACATCTCGCGGGAGTTAGAGACAGGCAAATGCTGGAAAGTGCTTCTGCAGTCCGCTGGGCCCCCTCTGCAAATACAGGGAGCCGGGGGGCCCGCGGCTGCACATATATATAGCGATGATCGCTATATATATGTGCAGAGTGTAATTGTGGGGCCCTGGACTGCCAAAGCAGTCCGGGCCCCCCAGGACCGCCGGGCCCGTGACAACCGTCACGGTTGTCACCCCCTGATGGCGGCCCTGTCACACAGTACTATTAATGCTTTTTACAAAGCAGATTGGCAAAGCAGGGTTATTGCTGCACGTACACACAATGTACCCATGCTTCTCTATGAGAATTATTGGATAGCTTGTCTATGGATGGGATAAAATCGTTAAGGAGAAGCAGCTGCTCCAAAGAGACTGAACTGGATTACAGGTATGACTATTTATATTATATATTTGTTTAAATTATTATACTTAAAATATAAAGAGTGTCAATGATTTAAATTAAAACAGCACATCTAATTAGAAATATATGTAAGGGTGTACAGGGAGTGCAGAATTATTAGGCACGTTGTATTTTTGAGGATTAATTTTATTATTGAACAACAACCATGTTCTCAATTAACCCAAAAAACTCATTCATATCAAAGCTGAATATTTTTGGAAGTAGTTTTTAGTTTGTTTTTAGTTATAGCTATTTTAGGGGGATATCTGTGTGTGCAGGTGACTATTACTGTGCATAATTATTAGGCAACTTAACAAAAAACAAATATATACCCATTTCAATTATTTATTTTTACCAGTGAAACCAATATAACATCTCAACATTCACAAATATACATTTCTGACATTCAAAAACATAACAAAAACAAATCAGTGACCAATATAGCCACCTTTCTTTGCAAGGACACTCAAAAGCCTGCCATCCATGGATTCTGTCAGTGTTTTGATCTGTTCACCATCAACATTGCGTGCAGCAGCAACCACAGCCTCCCAGACACTGTTCAGAGAGGTGTACTGTTTTCCCTCCTTGTAAATCTCACATTTGATGATGGACCAAAGGTTCTCAATGGGGTTCAGATCAGGTGAACAAGGAGGCCATGTCATTAGATTTTCTTCTTTTATACCCTTTCTTGCCAGCCACACTGTGGAGTACTTGGATGTGTGTGATGGAGCATTGTCCTGCATGAAAATCATGTTTTTCTTGAAGGATGCAGACTTCTTCCTGTACCACTGCTTGAAGAAGGTGTCTTCCAGAAACTGGGAGTTGAGCTTGACTCCATCCTCAACCCGAAAAGGCCCCACAAGCTCATCTTTGATGATACCAGCCCAAACCAGTACTCCACCTCCACCTTGCTGGAGCCTGAGTCGGACTGGAGCTCTCTGCCCTTTACCAATCCAGCCACGGGCCCATCCATCTGGCCCATCAAGACTCACTCTCATTTCATCAGTCCATAAAACCTTAGAAAAATCAGTCTTGAGATATTTCTTGGCCCAGTCTTGACGTTTCAGCTTGTGTGTCTTGTTCAGTGGTGGTCGTCTTTCAGCCTTTCTTACCTTGGCCATGTCTCTGAGTATTGCACACCTTGTGCTTTTGGGCACTCCAGTGATGTTGCAACTCTGAAATATGGCCAAACTGGTGGCAAGTGGCATCTTGGCAGCTGCACGCTTGACTTTTCTCAGTTCATGGGCAGTTATTTTGCACCTTGGTTTCTCCACACGCTTCTTGCAACCCTGTTGACTATTTTGAATGAAACGCTTGATTGTTCGATGATCACGCTTCAGAAGCTTTGCAATTTTAAGAGTGCTGCGTCCCTCTGCAAGATATCTCACTATTTTTGACTTTTCTGAGCCTGTCAAGTCCTTCTTTTGACCCATTTTGCCAAAGGAAAGGAAGTTGCCTAATAATTATGCACACCTGATATAGGGTGTTGATGTCATTAGACCACACCCCTTTTCATTACAGAGATGCACATCACCTAATATGCTTAATTGGTAGTAGGCTTTCAAGCCTATACAGCTTGGAGTAAGACAACATGCATAAAGAGGATGATGTGGTCAAAATACTCATTTGCCTAATAATTCTGCACACAGTGTATATGTCACAGTGTTCCATTAATATGGTTCTTGACTATAAAAGAGTCGTATCCAGTCAGTTCAAATCATACGTTTATGGTTTTACCTCCAGCAACGGTGTACGGTTGTATGATGCAAAAGATATAAACAATTGAGACAATGATAATGCATCACTAAGACATTACGAATACAGAAGCAAAACAATAATATTTTTTTTGTTTTTTCAAGAAAAAAATGCTCCAGAATTGTAAGGCATTATGGTAAACAGTAACAATTTACTCCAGAATATGTATCTCTTGAATAGTGCATGGGTAGGTAAAATGTTGGCTTCAAGTTGGGAGCATCTTTTCCTCCACATATTGCAAAGATTGCAAACTTGGGCAATCACTTGTGTCCTCATTATAAATGTATGTATGCTTTCAATTTTTCTCCAATGTTTCTTATTTTGGCATCATACAACTGTACTCTGTAGCTATGTGATGCATAACGAATTTACACAAGTGGAAATATTATAGTCCTGTTTATGCTTGAGATATTTATATATGTGGATGCATCAATGTTTTGTTTACATTTAAAACAGGTTTATTCGTCAGTGCTTTTTTTTTTACTTTGGCAGCAGTTAGGGAGATTGCAAACACATATCTGATATTCATTGCATACAAGTTATCACCTTCATTTGTTTTGGCAAATCATATCTGATTTTAACTGATATATAAACAGCTGCCAATAAGCATTTACTGGTCCATCTCTCCAATACATTTCTTCACCATGTTCACCATTGGCAAATCAATAAACATATACTGTATACTTTATGTACTCAAGTTTTGGATATTCTGCTGGAGTTGGTACATAAACTGGACCAAACAACCAAAAAACCCAAAATATTTCTAAGTAATAGTAAATAAATAGAATGGGAACCACAAACAACATCCCTAATGATGGCATGCAACATCAACTAATGCTAAATTAATTAGACCAATTAAAGAACAAATACATACTGTACCTAAAATATAGCATCAGAAATATAAATGCACGCAAAAACCAGAAAAGTCAGTTTTGAACACTCCACTTCCCAAAGGTAAGCAGGACATTTCATGATGACATAATGTTCTTAGAAATCATTAGGTATGTGTACTGGCAAAAAGTTCGGTTTGGCACTTCGGAAATTTGGGACTTCGGCAATTCGGTACTTCGGTTTGGTTCAGCACTTCCGAAATTCAGGACTTTGACAATTCCCTAACCCTAAACCCTACCCCTAACTCCTCATCCTAATCTACCCCTAACCCTAACCACGACAACCACTTACACATATAGGGTTAGGGGTAGGGTTAGGTGTTAGGGGGTAAGATTAGGGATAGGGTTATGGGTTAGGGGTAGGAGTATGGTTAGATTCCTGTCATCATTCCCGTAATTTTTCCTCCCTCTCTTGTTTTGCCACTTTTCAGAATTTCGAAGCACTTCGGCACTTTAAAAATTCGTAATTTTGGCGGTTCAGTTCGGCACTTCGGAAATTCGGACATTCGGAAGCATCTGAATGTACTAATGGGCAAAATTTGTCAGAATTTACATTCGGAACTAAACAAATTGCTCATATCTAGAAATCATACTATGATGGCTATGGAGTGTAACGTTTGGTACTTAAGGTACTTAAGGAGTATGTATGTATATAAATATATAGTCATGGGAAAAAGAGATTACACCCTCTCTCCACTATGATGTGAGAACCAAATAAAGTCATAGAGAAAATGATTATTTCGAGTTATTGCTGCTAAAGGTGGTTCTACAAGCAATTGAATAATAAAGTGTACTTAGTTTTTCACACATGGCTTCTCCATTTTGGCTTTACTTTTGTTAAATAATCATGACACTGTGTAATATGTCATGAGTTGTTCATCTGAAGTTGTAGTTACCTAATGTGAAGACCTGCTAAGGAACAGACGATTGTTATTATGACCTGAAATGTAAAACCATAGAGGGTGATCTTTATTTTTCCCATGACTGTGTATATATATATATATATATATATATATATAAACAAAAGAGGGTGCACTCAGATGTCTTCAAAAATCCAACTCGCTCCATCTGCAGCAATATAAAATCAACAGCCATACACGACCTCTTCATCTCACATTCTTTCACACTTCTTGCACTCACTGAGACCTGGCTGTCCCTCTCTGATACTGCTACTCCTGCTTCCTTATGTTATGGTGGGCTACAATTCTCTCACACTCCCAGACCAAACAACTGTAAAAGAAGTGGTGTAGGCATCCTTCTCTCCCCTCAATGTACTTTTCAACTTATCCTTCCTGCCCCTGCCCTATCCTTTACTACTTTTGAAGTTCACACTGTCCGTCTATTTAACACAACTCCTCTAAGAATTGCCATAATTTATCGCCCTCCCTGTCCCCCACCCCCGTCATTCTAGGATATTAATACAAAAAGATAAGTCCTGCACTCTCTCCCTTCACTCCTGGGCAGCAGCAACGACCACAGTACACATCAGCTCCAATACATATAGTAAAAAACAAAGAAAAAGTTACCTGCATTCTCTCCTAAATCCCTATGTATATTTAACCCCTTAAGGACACATGACATGTGTGACATGTCATGATTCCCTTTTATTCCTGAAGTTTGGTCCTTAAGGGGTTAAACAAATGGAGGTCATTTAGTTACTCCAATGGCCATTGGACGGAATGCCTGCCTGCCAACGTCATTCTAGGATAATCATTGAACACTTTTCTTCCTGGCTACCCCATTTCCTCTCCTCTTGCACTCCTTCCCTCATTCTTGGGGACTTTAATATCCCAATCAACAACCCTAACTGCCCTGATGCCTCTCGTCTGCTCTCGATAACCTCCTCCGTTGGACTCACACAGTGGTCTAATTCATCAACTCATGAACTAACTGCTATTCAATCTATAACAGTGAAAAAAGTTTTTGCATTTTTAAATGCAAGCTATTGTGACACCAGATATGAGTGGCACTGTGCACTGGCAGAGGATGGCAGAGTACACGCTGTAGGCCTGACACCCGTTTGCAGACAACTATCTGCTATTCAATCTATAACAGAGAAAAAAGGTTTGGGGTTTTTAAATGCAATCTATTGCGACACCAGATAAGAGTGGCACTGTGCACTGGCAGAGGTTGGCAGAGTAGATGCTGTAGGCCTGACACACCCGCTTGAAGACAACTAACTGCTATTCAATCTATAACAGTGCAAAAAGTTTTTTTGTTTTTAAATGCACGCTATTGTGAGACCAGATATGAGTGGCACAATGCAGTGGCAGAGGTTGGCAGAGTACACGCTGTAGGCCTGACACCCGCTTGCAGACAACTAAATTCTATTCAATCTATAACAGTGAAAAAAGTTTTGGGGTTTTTAAATGCAATTTATTGCGACACGAGATATGAGTGGCACTGTGCACTGGCAGAGGTTGGCAGAGTACAGGCTGTAGGCCTGACACCCGCTTGAAGACAACTAACTGCTATTCAAACTATAACAGTGAAAAACAGTTTTTGGGTTTTTAAATGCACGCTATTGTGACACAAGATATGAGCGGCACTGTGCACTGGCAGAGGTTGGCAGAGTACACGCTGTAGGCCTGACACACGCTTGCAGACAACTAACTGATATTCAATCTATAACAGTGAAAAAAGTGTTTTGGTTTTTAAATGCAAGCTATTGCGACACCAGATATGAGTGGCACTGTGCACTGGCAGAGGTTGGCAGCGTACACGCTGTAGGCCTGACACACACTTATAAAGGACACTGACTGCTATTATATTACAGTCAAAAACTTTTTTGTTTTTAAATGCAAGCTATTGTGACACCAGATGTGAGTGGCACTGTGCACTGGCAGAGGTTGGCAGAGTACATGCTGTAGGCCTGACACCCGCTTGCAGACAACTAACTGCTATTCAATCTATAACAGTGAAAAAAGTTTTTTGGTTTTTAAATGCAATCTATTGCGACACCAGAGAAGAGTGGCACTGTGCACTGGCAGAGGTTGGCAGAGTACATGCTGTAGGCCTGACACACACTTATGAAGGACACTGACTGCTATTATATTACAGTCAAAAACTTTTTTTGTTTTTAAATGCACGCTATTGTGACACCAGATATGAGTGGCACTGTGCACTGGCAGAGGTTGGCAGAGTACATGCTGTAGGCCTGACACCCGCTTGAAGGACACTGACTGCTATTAGATTACAGTCAAAAACTTTTTTTGTTTTTAAATGCATGCTATTGTGACACCAGATATGAGTGGCACTGTGCACTGGCAGAGGTTGGCAGAGTACACGCTGTAGGCCTGACACACACTTATGAAGGACACTGACTGCTATTATATTACAGTCAAAAACGTTTTTGTTTTTAAATGCACGCTATTGTGACACCAGATATGAGTGGCACTGTGCACTGGCAGAGGTTGGCAGAGTACATGCTGTAGGCCTGACACCCGCTTGAAGGACACTGACTGCTATTAGATTACAGTCAAAAACTTTTTTTGTTTTTAAATGCATGCTATTGTGACACCAGATATGAGTGGCACTGTGCACTGGCAGAGGTTGGCAGAGTACACGCTGTAGGCCTGACACACACTTATGAAGGACACTGACTGCTATTATATTACAGTCAAAAACGTTTTTGTTTTTAAATGCACGCTATTGTGACACCAGATATGAGTGGCACTGTGCACTGGCAGAGGTTGGCAGAGTACACGCTGTAGGCCTGACATACACTTATGAAGGACACTGACTGCTATTATATTACAGTCAAAACATTTTTTGTTTTTAAATTCACGCTATTGTGACACCAGATATGAGTGGCACTGTGCACTGGCAGAGGTTGGCAGAGTACACACTGTAGGCCTGACACCCGCTTGAAGGACACTGACTGCTATTAGATTACAGTCAAAAACTTTTTTGTTTTTAAATGCATGCTATTGTGACACCAGATATGAGTGGCACTGTGCACTGGCAGAGGTTGGCAGAGTACACACTGTAGGCCTAACACAAACTTATGAAGGACACTGACTGCTATTATATTATAGTCAAAAACTTTTTTGTTTTTAAATGCACACTATTGTGACACCAGATATGAGTGGCACTGTGCACTGGCAGAGGTTGACAGAGTACACACTGTAGGCCTAACACACACTTATGAAGGACACTGACTGCTATTATATTATAGTCAAAAACTTTTTTTGTTTTTAATGCACACTATTGTGACACCAGATATGAGTGGCACTGTGCACTGGCAGAGGTTGGCAGAGTACACGCTGTAGGCCTGACACACACTTATGAAGGACACTGACTGCTATTATATTACAGTCAAAAATGTTTTTTGTTTTTAAATGCACGCTATTGTGACACCAGATATGAGTGGCACTGTGCACTGGCAGAGCTTGGCAGAGTACACGCTGTAGGCCTGAAACAAACTTATGAAGGACACTGACTGCTATTATATTACAGTCAAAAACTTGTTTTGTTCTTAAATGCAAGCTAATGTGACACCAGATCTGAGTGGCACTGTGCACTGGCAGAGGTTGGCAGAGTACACGCTGTAGGCCTGACACACACTTATGAAGGACACTGACTGCTATTATATTGCAATCAAAAACTTTTTTTGTTCTTAAATGCAAGCTAATGTGACACCAGATCTGAGTGGCACTGTGCACTGGCAGAGGTTGGCAGAGTACACGCAGTAGGCCAGACACACACTTATGAAGGACACTGACTGCTATTATATTACAGTCAAAAACCTGTTTTGTTTTTAAATGCAAGCTAATGTGACACCAGATATGAGTGGCACTGTGCACTGGCAGAGCTTGGCAGAGTACACGCTGTAGGCCTGACACAAACTTATGAAGGACACTGACTGCTATTATATTACAGTCAAAAACTTGTTTTGTTTTTAAATGCAAGCTAATGTGACACCAGATATGAGTGGCACTGTGCACTGGCAGAGGTTGGCAGCGTACACGCTGTAGGCCTGACAGCCGCTTGAAGGACACTGACTGCTATTAGATTAAAGTCAAAAACTTTTTTGTTTTTAAATGCACGCTATTGTGACACCAGATATGAGTGGCACTGTGCACTGACAGAGATTGGCAGAGTACACACTGTAGACCTGACACACACTTATGAAGGACACTGACTGCTATTATATTACAGTCAAAATCTTTTTTGTTTTTAAATGCACGCTATTGTGACACCAGATATGAGTGGCACTGTGCACTGGCAGAGGTTGGCAGAGTACACGCTGTAGGCCTGACACACCTGCTTGAAGACAACTAACTGCTATTCAATCTATAACAGTGAAAAAAGTTTTTGTTTTTTTAAATGCACGCTATTGTGACACCAGATATGAGTGGCACTGTGCACTGGCAGAGGTTGGCAGAGTACACACTGTAGGCCTGACACCCGCTTGAAGGACACTGACTGCTATTAGATTACAGTCAAAAACTTTTTTGTTTTTAAATGCACGCTATTGTGACACCAGATATGAGTGGCACTGTGCATTGGCAGAGGTTGGCAGAGTACGCACTGTAGGCCTGACACCCGCTTGAAGGACACTGACTGCTATTAGATTACAGTCAAAAACGTTTTTTGTTTTTAAATACACACTATTGTGACACCAGATATGAGTGGCACTGTGCACTGGCAGAGGTTGGCAGAGTACACACTGTAGGTCTGACACCCGCTTAAAGGACACTGACTGCTATTAGATTACAGTCAAAACTTTTTTGTTTTTAAATGCACGCTATTGTGACACCAGATATGAGTGGCACTGTGCACTTGCAGAGGTTGGCAGAGTACACACTGTAGGCCTGACACCCGCTTGAAGGACACTGACTGCTATTAGATTACAGTCAAAAAGTTTTTGTTTTTAAATGCAAGCTATTGTTACACCAGATATGAGTGGCACTGTGCACTGGCAGAGGTTGGCAGAGTACACGCTGTAGGCCTGACACACACTTATGAAGGACACTGACTGCTATTATATTACAGTCAAAAACATTTTTGTTTTTAAATGCACGCTTTTGTGACACCAGATATGAGTGGCACTGTGCACTGGCAGAGGTTGGCAGAGTACACGCTGTAGGCCTGACACACACTTATGAAGGACACTGACTGCTATTATATTACAGTCAAAACATTTTTTGTTTTTAAATGCACGCTATTGTGACACCAGATATGAGTGGCACTGTGCACTGGCAGAGGTTGGCAGAGTACACACTGTAGGCCTGACACCCGCTTGAAGGACACTGACTGCTATTAGATTACAGTCAAAAACTTTTTTTGTTTTTAAATGCATGCTATTGTGACACCAGATATGAGTGGCACTGTGCACTGGCAGAGGTTGGCAGAGTACACACTGTAGGCCTAACACAAACTTATGAAGGACACTGACTGCTGTTATATTATAGTCTAAAACTTTTTTTGTTTTTAAATGCACACTATTGTGACACCAGATATGAGTGGCACTGTGCACTGGCAGAGGTTGGCAGAGTACACACTGTAGGCCTAACACACACTTATGAAGGACACTGACTGCTATTATATTATAGTCAAAAACTTTTTTTGTTTTTAATGCACACTATTGTGACACCAGATATGAGTGGCACTGTGCACTGGCAGAGGTTGGCAGAGTACACGCTGTAGGCCTGACACACACGTATGAAGGACACTGACTGCTATTATATTGCAATCAAAAACTTTTTTTGTTTTTAAATGCAAGCTATTGTGACACCAGATATGAGTGGCACTGTGCACTGGCAGAGGTTGGCAGAGTAAATGTAGTAGGCCAGACACACACTTATGAAGGACACTGACTGCTATTATATTACAGTCAAAAACATTTTTTGTTTTTAAATGCACGCTATTGTGACACCAGATATGAGTGGCACTGTGCACTGGCAGAGCTTGGCAGAGTACACGCTGTAGGCCTGACACAAACTTATGAAGGACACTGACTGCTATTATATTACAGTCAAAAACTTGTTTTGTTTTTAAATGCAAGCTAATGTGACACCAGATATGAGTGGCACTGTGCACTGGCAGAGGTTGGCAGAGTACACGCTGTAGGCCTGACAGCCGCTTGAAGGACACTGACTGCTATTAGATTAAAGTCAAAAACTTTTTTGTTTTTAAATGCACGCTATTGTGACACCAGATATGAGTGGCACTGTGCACTGGCAGAGATTGGCAGAGTACACACTGTAGACCTGACACACACTTATGAAGGACGCTGACTGCTATTACATTACAGTCAAAATCTTTTTTGTTTTTAAATGCACGCTATTGTGACACCAGATATGAGTGGCACTGTGCACTGGCAGAGGTTGGCAGAGTACACGCTGTAGGCCTGACACACCCGCTTGAAGACAACTAACTGCTATTCAATCTATAACAGTGAAAAAAGTTTTTGGTTTTTTAAATGCACGCTATTGTGACACCAGATATGAGTGGCACTGTGCACTTGCAGAGGTTGGCAGAGTACACACTGTAGGCCTGACACCCGCTTGAAGGACACTGACTGCTATTAGATTACAGTCAAAAACGTTTTTTGTTTTTAAATGCAAGCTATTGTGACACCAGATATGAGTGGCACTGTGAACTTGCAGAGGTTGGCAGAGTACACACTGTAGGCCTGACACCCGCTTGAAGGACACTGACTGCTATTAGATTACAGTCAAAAACGTTTTTGTTTTTAAATGCAAGCTATTGTGACACCAGATATGAGTGGCACTGTGCACTGGCAGAGGTTGGCAGAGTACACGCTGTAGGCCTAACACACACTTATGAAGGACACTGACTGCTATAATATTACAGTCAAAACATTTTTTGTTTTTAAATGCATGCTATTGTGACAGCAGATATGAGTGGCACTGTGCACTGGCAGAGGTTGGCAGAGTACACGCTGTAGGCCTGACACCCGCTTGAAGGACACTGACTGCTATTAGATTACAGTCAAAAACTTTTTTTGTTTTTAAATGCAAGCTATTGTGACACCAGATATGAGTGGCACTGTGCACTGGCAGAGGTTGGCAGAGTACACGCTGTAGGCCTGACACAGACTTATGAAGGACACTGACTGCTATTATATTACAGTCAAAAACTTTTTTGTTTTTAAATGCACGCTATTGTGACACCAGATATGAGTGGCACTGTGCACTGGCAGAGCTTGGCAGAGTACACGCTGTAGGCCTGACACAAACTTATGAAGGACACTGACTGCTATTATATTACAGTCAAAAACTTGTTTTGTTTTTAAATGCAAGCTAATGTGACACCAGATATGAGTGGCACTGTGCACTGGCAGAGCTTGGCAGAGTACACGCTGTAGGCCTGACACACACTTATGAAGGACACTGACTGCTATTATATTACAGTCAAAATCTTTTTTGTTTTTAAATGCACGCTATTGTGACACCAGATATGAGTGGCACTGTGCACTGGCAGAGGTTGGCAGAGTACACGCTGTAGGCCTGACACACCCGCTTGAAGACAACTAACTGCTATTCAATCTATAACAGTGAAAAAAGTTTTTGTTTTTTTAAATGCACGCTATTGTGACACCAGATATGAGTGGCACTGTGCACTGGCAGAGGTTGGCAGAGTACACACTGTAGGCCTGACACCCGCTTGAAGGACACTTACTGCTATTAGATTACAGTCAAAAACTTTTTTTGTTTTTAAATGCACGCTATTGTGACACCAGATATGAGTGGCACTGTGCATTGGCAGAGGTTGGCAGAGTACGCACTGTAGGCCTGACACCCGCTTGAAGGACACTGACTGCTATTAGATTACAGTCAAAAACGTTTTTTGTTTTTAAATACACGCTATTGTGACACCAGATATGAGTGGCACTGTGCACTGGCAGAGGTTGGCAGAGTACACACTGTAGGTCTGATACCCGCTTGAAGGACACTGACTGCTATTAGATTACAGTCAAAACTTTTTTGTTTTTAAATGCACGCTATTGTGACACCAGATATGAGTGGCACTGTGCACTTGCAGAGGTTGGCAGAGTACACACTATAGGCCTGACACCCGCTTGAAGGACACTGACTGCTATTAGATTACAGTCAAAAAGTTTTTGTTTTTCAATGCACGCTATTGTGACACCAGATATGAGTGGCACTGTGCACTGGCAGAGGTTGGCAGAGTTCACGCTGTAGGCCTGACACCCGCTTGAAGGACACTGACTGCTATTAGATTACAGTCAAAAACTTTTTTTTGTTTTTAAATGCAAGCTATTGTGACACCAGATATGAGTGGCACTGTGCACTGGCAGAGGTTGGCAGAGTACATGCTGTAGGCCTGACACACACTTATGAAGGACACTGACTGCTATTATATTACAGTCAAAAACTTTTTTTTGTTTTTAAATGCACGCTGTTGTGACACCAGATATGAGTGGCACTGTGCACTGGCAGAGGTTGGCAGAGTACACGCTGTAGGCCTGACACACACTTATGAAGGACACTGACTGCTATTATATTAAAGTCAAAACATTTTTTGTTTTTAAATGCACGCTATTGTGACACCAGATATGAGTGGCACTGTGCACTGGCAGAGGTTGGCAGAGTACACACTGTAGGCCTGACACCCACTTGAAGGACACTGACTGCTATTAGATTACAGTCAAAAACTTTTTTTGTTTTTAAATGCACACTATTGTGACACCAGATATGAGTGGCACTGTGCACTGGCAGAGGTTGGCAGAGTACACGCTGTAGGCCTGACACACACTTATGAAGGAAACTGACTGCTATTATATTGCAATCAAAAAAAATTTGTTTTTAAATGCAAGCTATTGTGACACCAGATATGAGTGGCACTGTGCACTGGCAGAGCTTGGCAGAGTACACGCAGTAGGCCAGACACACACACATGAAGGACACTGACTGCTATTATATTACAGTCAAAAACGTGTTTTGCTTTTAAATGCATGCTATTGTGACACCAGATATGAGTGGCACTGTGCACTGGCAGAGGTTGGCAGAGTACACACTGTAGGCCTAACACAAACTTATGAAGGACACTGACTGCTATTATATTATAGTCAAAAACTTTTTTTGTTTTTAAATGCACACTATTGTGACACCAGATATGAGTGGCACTGTGCACTGGCAGAGGTTGGCAGAGTACACACTGTAGGCCTAACACACACTTATGAAGGACACTGACTGCTATTATATTATAGTCAAAAACTTTTTTGTTTTTAATGCACACTATTGTGACACCAGATATGAGTGGCACTGTGCACTGGCAGAGGTTGGCAGAGTACACGCTGTAGGCCTGACACACACTTATGAAGGAAACTGACTGCTATTATATTGCAATCAAAAACTTTTTTTGTTTTTAAATGCAAGCTATTGTGACACCAGATATGAGTGGCACTGTGCACTGGCAGAGGTTGGCAGAGTACACGCTGTAGGCCTGACACCCGCTTGAAGGACACTGACTGCTATTAGATTACAGTCAAAAACTTTTTTGTTTTTAAATGCAAGCTATTGTGACACCAGATATGAGTGGCACTGTGCACTGGCAGAGGTTGGCAGAGTACACGCTGTAGGCCTGACACACACTTATGAAGGACACTGACTGCTATTATATTACAGTCAAAAACTTTTTTGTTTTTAAATGCACGCTATTGTGACACCAGATATGAGTGGCACTGTGCACTGGCAAAGGTTGGCAGAGTACACGCTGTAGGCCTGACACACACTTATGAAGGATACTGACTGCTATTATATTACAGTCAAAACATTTTTGTTTTTAAATGCACGCTATTGTGACACCAGATATGAGTGGCACTGTGCACTGGCAGAGGTTGGCAGAGTACACACTGTAGGCCTAACACACACTTATGAATGACACTGACTGCTATTAGATTACAGTCAAAATGTTTGTTTGTTTTAAATGCACGCTATTGTGACACCAGATATGAGTGGCACTGTGCACTGGCAGAGGTTGGCAGAGTACACGCTGTAGGCCTGACACACACTTATGAAGGACACTGACTGCTATTATATTACAGTCAAAAACTTTTTTTGTTTTTAAATGCACGCTATTGTGACACCAGATATGAGTGGCACTGTGCACTGGCAAAGGTTGGCAGAGTACACGCTGTAGGCCTGACACACACTTATGAAGGACACTGACTGCTATTATATTACAGTCAAAACATTTTTGTTTTAAATGCACGCTATTGTGACACCAGATATGAGTGGCACTGTGCACTGGCAGAGGTTGGCAGAGTACACACTGTAGGCCTAACACACACTTATGAATGACACTGACTGTTATTAGATTACAGTCAAAATGTTTTTTGTTTTTAAATGCACGCTGTTGTGACACCAGATATGAGTGGCACTGTGCACTGGCTGAGGTTGGCAGAGTACACGCTGTAGGCCTGACACACACTTATGAAGGACACTGACTGCTATTATATTGCAGTCAAAAACTTTTTTTGTTTTTAAATGCAAGCTATTGTGACACCAAATATGAGTGGCACTGTGCACTGGCAGAGGTTGGCAGAGTACACGATGTACGCCTGACACACACTTATAAAGGACACTGACTGCTATTAGATTACAGTCAAAAACTTTTTTGTTTTTAAATGCACGCTATTGTGACACCAGATATGAGTGGCACTGTGCACTGGCAGAGGTTGGCAGAGTAGACGCTGTAGGCCTGACACACAAGCTTGAAGACAACTAACTGCTATTCGATCTATAACAGTGAAAAAAAATGTTTTTAAATGCACGCTATTATGACACCAGATATGAGTGGCACTGTGCAGTAGCAGAGGTTGGCAGAGTACACGCTGTAGGCCTGACATACAGACGCTTGCAGACAACTAACTGCTATTCAATCTATTACAGTGAAAATGTTTTTTTGTTTTTTTTTAAATGCAAGCTATTGTTACACCAGATATTAGTGGTGGCACTGGGCAAGTGGGCACAGTATCCACTGTGAGCCTGACACAGAAGCTGGCAGGCAGGCAACTGCAATAAGATTACACAGGAAAAAAAAGCAGACTGATGTTCTAGCCCTAAAAAGGGCTTTTTGGGGTGCTGTCCTTACAGCAGAGATCAGATGAGTCATTTAGGACTGTAGTGGACACTGAATACACTAGCCTAGCTATCCATTTCCCTATCAAATGAGCAGCAGCTACACTTTTCCCTCCTCTATCTAAGAATGCAGCTTCAGAATGAATCTAAAATGGATGCTGTACAGGAGGTGGGAGGGTCTGGAAGGGAGGGTCTGCTGCTGATTGGCTAGAATGTGTCTGCTGACTGTGAGGCACAGGGTCAAAGTTTACTCAATGATGACGAATAGGGGGCGGATCGAACACAACCAGGGCTTAATAACAAACAATATGTAATGAAGGACCACTTACCTGTGATGTGAATAGTAATGGAGAGACTTGGTGACAGCAATTGCTGGGAGACCACTAAGGGCACAACTTGAAATACCTTAGAACCTGGAGGAGTAATACCGTGTACTTTGAATAGAGGAATCTGACAGACACGTGAGCCCTACGACGGCTAAGGAAATTGTTGTAAACATGTAAGTGACAACCAATATATAACTTGCAAACAATTGATGGGTAACACGAGTGACTTAGGCTAAGCCGGGTGGCATGAATATGAAAATACCAGCATATGACGTCAACCATAACCTAATAGCATTGAGGCATATAGCAAAATACTAATAATGCAAAAACTCTGGAAAGTAAGTGAATCGTGAACCTGTCACATGTATAAGCCCCTATTGCCTGAAAATATTGGGATTGCCGGAGACAGATAAGTGATTTATTAATATAGCAAGGGCCAAGTTGATAAAACCAACTTATATGGGAAAAAGGTTGAGAACCGGAAAAGTATCAGTACTGAAGAAAACAAAATAGCATAGGTAACTAGTACCAGGATCAACAAAAATATACGATGAAATGTATCTACAAGGACCAAAACGGTGGACAATTCAAGCTAACAAGTGTATGAGAAGCAAACCAACAACCCCTACATAGTATAACTAAACCAAAGTAAACCTTTGTTAGCTGATGAGACCCATGCGGGTTGTAGTTAATGTACAGTGAATGTATATACAAGTTAGTTTATATTTGTGAACCATATGTGTAGGCCCAAATTGGGCTTGACATGATTGGTGCAGTCAATAGCGACACTTAGCCATGTAGGGGGCCAAGACATATAATAGAAGTCGATATGTTCCAGTAAGGGGCCTAATACAGCTGAAGAAGGCATCGCTGTGAAGCTGTGTATTAGTGAAATGCTGAATATGATAGTAGTGAGATTTGCCCTGAAAGAACAAGCATACAGTTAGTAGAAACAGATTAAATCAGCCGTGGCAGGCCTACCATGGCGACTTCTATGAGGACGAGGTAGGGTTAACTTAAAGATGACATGTTTTAGTATAATAATGATGTTGTCACAATATGTCTGATAGGTGTGACATCGCAACTTATCTATATCCTAATTCACTTATTAGTGTAAAAACTTTCATACAGAAAATTGGATAGCATGACAGAAAGTCAATATCCCGTTGGATATCGGAACATACAGGCGCACATGCTCAATATTGAGTTGTGTTATGATCGTATGCGTATGGAGGGTCCTGTTGACGGCATGGTTTGACAACGTGTTTCTAGTCTTTCCAGTCTCTCATTTATTTACCCCTTAGAGGACACGAGTGCTGAGAATGTTGTGTGGAGGTTGGTGTTGCTTTATGCTTTCCTGGCCATTGCTGGGAAAAGAACGTTGCGTCTGCGTAGCTCAGCCGTAATACAAAGAATGATCCATGACCTGATAGAAGTCACCTTTTCATGTAGGTGTAGTGGACCAGACTGGAGTACTGGGGATTAACATGTCACCTTCTTATATAGGGATCTGAGACATACTGCAATATATTAATAATTAACTTGGATCAGGATTGTTTTACTGTCTGACTAGCTAGTGGCAAGTTGCGATGCAATTCACTAGGTTGGTGACAGGTGAGGCCCTGCTAGTTGCCAAGTGGCTCGAGAACCTCTATCTATGGCGCGAGGGGATTTGTGGCCAACGAACGTTGTGGCTGGGTGTTGGCCTCTTGGTGAAATTTAAATCATGAGATAGATTGGGTGTGACAAGTGAGGCCCTCTCTATGCCAACTATGTTTTGGCCCGTGGGGTGTAATACCTCATGTGTGGAGGATGGGTGTTGGCCTCGCGAGACCACTAACTCCAAGGCAGAGATGCCAGCAACTTAACATCTATTGGTCACCTAGATCCCTATAAGTCAGTAAAACCTACTCACTAAAAAGGTCTATATTGCGGGGGAGCCATCATGGCTATAAACGTACGTGAATTCGTATAAGAGTTTGTGTAGTTCTGTATGGTATGGTTGTAACCCGTAACTGAAATCTGCAGTACCCTCTAAAGGGGGCAGAGATAACCATAACAAATGTGTGCGAGGTCTGAAGAGCAAATTATGTTCCTAATTGATGACCTGTAAAACAATTATGATTTGATAAGACATAAGGAAATGGATGTTAGCAAGACCTCATGAGTACCACCATACCCCCCATGTACAGGCCTCATGGCATCCCGGAAAGCCACAGGACGAAATATACGCAGACTGTAACTGTAGTGTTAAACCATGCAATCATATTTAGGGAAATCTCAAAATATGATTAGACATGACACATAAATATGTTTTTAAGCAAAACCGTAGACTGTGCAGAAATGCATATGTAAATATAGACCGTGTGTCCCAAGGTGTATTGTCTATCGTAACCCATCTAATATGCCACTTCGAAGGTGATACGTGTTTGTGGCACTATGATAATCAGATTGAGGAAATATTACCGCTACATAACTGTAAAATAATTATATCCGTATACTAGGTGCCTATAAATGTCCTACCCAGAACCTAAAACAAGACATCATATTCTTAATCCAAAAATCTATAAATGTTTTCAATGAAATGCCAAAACAAGGTGCCAAATTAGCCTGTGGCAGCTTGCCCATTACAGGGCATATAAACACACGTTGTAAAGGCATAGTGGTGCCAGGAGTAGGAAATATGCGTATCTCGATTGCATCCCGAGTTTCAGGGTGGCTGTGCGGGCTGTGTTGTGATTAATGCGGGTGAAGATAGGTTGTGAATCGGAGAATGGTTGTGGAGTTTGTGGATGTAACTAAGACATGTTGGTGATGAAATGGTAGAAAACCTGATAGTTACGAATAATCATCTGGTTTATGAAATGGTAAAAAGAACAGAAACTGTATATAAACACTTAAAAAACATCATATACTGTATATACTTGAGTATAAGCCAACCCGAATATAAGCAGAGGCCCCTAATTTTACCCCCCAAAACTGGGAAAACTTATTGACTTGAGTCTAAGACTAGGGTGGGAAATGCAGCAGCTACTGGTAAATTTCTAAATAAAATTAGATCCTAAAAAAATTATATTCATTGAATATTTATTTACAGTGTGTGTATATAATTAATGCAGTGTGTGTGTGTGTGTATGAATGCAGTGTGTGTGTATGAATGCAGTGTGTGTGTATGAGTGCAGTGTGTGTGTATGAGTGCAGTGTGTGTGTATGAGTGCAGTGTGTGTTTGTGTATGTGTTGCAGAGCCTTAGTGGGGGGTGGGCATTTATTATTATTATTTTTTTAATTATTATTTTAATAATAGTTTTTTGTTATATTATTATTTTTTAATTTTTTTTTAAATATTATTATTAATATTTTTTTTCATCCCCCCTCCCTGCTTGATACATGGCAGGAAGGGGGGCTCTCACTCCCTGGTGGTCCAGTGGCATTGGCAGTTCAGTGGAGGGGGGCTGGCAGAGAGCGTTTACTTATCTCTCTTGCAGCTCCTGTCAGCTCCCTTCTCCTCCGCGTCGGTCCAGTCAGCTCCCTCTGCAAGTCCCAGTGTAAGATTCGCGGCCGCACTATGACCCCGCGGCTCTCGCGAGACTTACACTGGGAGCTGACAGGGGAGCTGACCGGACCGGCGTGGAGGAGGAGGGAGCTGACAGGAGCTGCAGGAGAGGTAAGTAAACGCCTCCTACACAGCCCCTTGTCTGTATTATGGCAATGTAAATTGCCATAATACAGACATTGACTCGAGTATAAGTCGAGTTGGGTTTTTTCAGCACAAAAAAAGGTTCTGAAAAACTCAACTTATACTCGAGTATATATGGTAATACATATGAACTGATCCCAATAAAACGGTTGTTGGAAGACAGTATCAAAATTGGAACAGAGGCCTCTAGAATGCCACAGTGGCTGAACAGGCTAGCGGCCATACATAATACATAGAAAAATATAGGAGATATAAGACATACGTTAAAAAGACCTACATGTGGAATGCTTAGGAGGATGATAAATACTTATGCATACACAGCTGGCATGGAAGATTAGGGTTGAAAGCAACAGGAAATGCTAGAATAATGCTAGAATATCTCAGTAATATTAGCATAAGATATAAAACTTCATTGCTTTAACTGAACATGACTGAATGATGTTCCTTTTGCATGTAGACCATACAAAGAAAGTCTGGGTGGTGTTAGAAAGTGAGGGAATGCAAAAGCAGCAGACAAGAGAACTGCAGGTTCAGCTAGCTGTTTTAGATCATACCCCAATGAAAATTACATAATTAAATGCAAGCAAGCTGTCCTTTGGGGCACATCTACTAAACAGTGCATTACTGAAAAATGTTGGCCCAATGAGTACCTGAATACCCAAAGGGAAGACAAACATTAAAATGTAGGGTGACTTACTGAAATGCATGTAATAGTTGTATGAATTTGAGGTTATTTAGTAAAAAGATTTAAGACATTTAGAAGATATTCCCCTTTACAGAAAATAAGGAATTTTACATTTATGTGTACAGAGAATGTATATACACATTTATATTTAATTCCTTTACCACATGTATAGGCCCAAGTTTGGGCCTGACATAAATTACGAAAGTCAGTTGCAACACCTAGCCACATAAGTGCATGAATACCCAGGACAGACAAAGAAAACTTTTAAATGTAGAGTGAAACAATAAATTGCAGGGTAACTAAAACGCATATGATAAAAGTCGATATGGCCTAGTGTGGGCCAAATACATCAAGCAGATTGAGGCATCGCTGCCAAATACAGTAAGTAGAATGAGGCATGCTATGTACGATTGAAACAGGCTGAATTTGCGTTAGTAGTGAAATTCGCCATATCCGAATGGCTGAACAAACAAACTTACGGTTTTGTTAAAAAAAAAAACAACAGTTATAGAAGCCGTGTCTGGGCTGGACGTGGCAGTGCCCCATGAGCTTCTAGTGAGGCAGCTGTTTACTAGAGTGAGGTAAAACATGTGCAATTCGTTTCGGTCCAAATTAAAATTCGGCTGAATTTCAGGTAATTCGGACATTCAGGTGCTTCCGAATGTCCGAATAGCTGAATTGCCGAAGTGACGAATTGCTGAAGTCCCGAAGTGCCGAAATTACCGAATTTCAGAAGTGTAGCAGTGCTGAAGTGCCGAAGTGCCGAATTGCTGAAGCACAGTATTGCCTAGTACTTACCCAGTGAAAGAAGAAGAAAGTTACACTGTATACAATTTCAAATAAAAAGTATACAAACATAGACAGGATTCACTTGGAAGCATTTGCAACACTTACAACAATCAAGTAACATACATTCATATAAAATGTAAGTTACTTAGCCAGTCATGTAATGATAGGAATGAATAAGTAGATAACTCCCTAATTTCCACGGTATTAGGGAGCCATCTACTAAAAGGCTGAAAGACCTAAATTGTATTAGTAAATTATGCCCCTACTCGCTATATCGCGAGTAGGGGCATGTCTATTAAACAGTGAGCAGCCTGTGCCCCCCCCCTGGTCCCCACCCCTGAGCGGTGGGTGGGGGCCCTAAACTAGAATAAGGGGGGGAGCCTAATGTCCTCCCCCCTGGCCCCCACCCCTGAGCGGTGGGTGGGGGCCCTAAATACAAATGGGGGGACCTAATGTCCTCCCCCCTGGCCCCCACCCCAGAGTGGTGGGTCGGGGCCCTAAATACATATTTAACCCCCCCTCTCCCCCAGGTGACTAGGGGTTACTTAATCCACCAATCAGAGTGTTATGAGTCAAATTGCACAGCGTGGGAAAATTACAAAGAACTTTCCCACGCTGTGTAAAATGACACAGAGCACTCTGTTTGGTGGATTTTGTCGAAGTAATTTTTAATACATTTTCTATAGAAGTTGGCAAACCCCAGAAAACGTTGTAATTCTTTTACGCTAGAAGGAATGGGCCAGTTGAGGATACAGTTGATTTTGGAACTATCCATGCTTATCGAATGAGGTGAAATAACGTATCCTAAAAAGGTAATTTCATTAACGTTGAAAAGACATTTTTCTGGTTTAGCGTATAATTTGTGAGTTCTGAGTCTGGATAACACCCATCTCACGTGTTTCTTGTGTTCTTCGGGATTGTTAGAGTATATAAGAATGTCATCTAAATAAATGATAACACAAACATCTAGAAGATCCCTGAAGATGTCATTTATAAAGTGTTGAAAGGTTGCGGGGGCATTACAGTTATAGAAGCCGTGTCTGGGCTGGACGTGGCAGTGCCCCATGAGCTTCTAGTGAGGCAGCTGTTTACTAGAGTGAGGTAAAACATGTGCAATTCGTTTCGGTCCAAATTAAAATTCGGCTGAATTTCAGGTAATTCGGACATTCAGGTGCTTCCAAATGTCCGAATAGCTGAATTGCCGAAGTGACGAATTGCTGAAGTCCCGAAGTGCCGAAATTACCGAATTTCAGAAGTGTAGTAGTGCTGAAGTGCAGAATTGCTGAAGCACAGTATTGCCTAGTACTTACCCAGTGAAAGAAGAAGAAAGTTACACTGTATACAATTTCAAATAAAAAGTATACAAACATAGACAGGATTCACTTGGAAGCATTTGCAACACTTACAACAATCAAGTAACATACATTCATATAAAATGTAAGTTACTTAGCCAGTCATGTAATGATAGGAATGAATAAGTAGATAACTCCCTAATTTCCACGGTATTAGGGAGCCATCTACTAAAAGGCTGAAAGACCTAAATTGTATTAGTAAATTATGCCCCTACTCGCTATACCGCGAGTAGGGGCATGTCTATTAAACAGTGAGCAGCCTGTGCCCCCCCCCCTGGTCCCCACCCCTGAGCGGTGGTTGGGGGCCCTAAACAAGAATAAGGGGGGGGACCTGATGTCCTTCCCCCTGGCCCCCACCCCTGAGCGGTGGTTGGGGGCCCTAAATACAAATTGGGGGGACCTAATGTCTTTCCCCCTGGCCCCGACCCCTGAGCAGTGGTTGGGGGCCCTAAATACAAATTAGGGGGACCTAATGTCTTTCCCCCTGGCCCCCACCCCTGAGCGGTGGGTGGGGGCCCTAAACAAGAATAAGGGGGGGGACCTAATGGCCTCCCCCCTGGCCCCCACCCCTGAGCGGTGGTTGGGGGCCCTAAATACAAATTTGGGGGGACCTAATATCTTCCCCCCTGACCCCCACCCCTGAGCGGTGGGTGGGGGCCCTAAACAAGAATAAGGGGGGGGACCTAATGTCCTCCCCCTGCCCCCCCCGAGCGGTGGGTGGGGGCCCTAAATACAAATTGGGGGGGCCTAATGTCCTCCCCCCGGCCCCCACCCCTGAGTGATGGGTGGGGGCCCTAAACAAAAATAAGGGAGGGGACCTAATGTCCTCCCCCTGGCCCCCACCCCTGAGCGGTGGGTGGGGGCCCTAAACTAGAATAAGGGGGGACCTAATGTCCTCCCCCTGGCCCCCACCCCTGAGCGGTGGGTGGGGGCCCTAAATACAAATGGGGGGGACCTAATGTCCTCCCCCCTGGCCCCCACCCCTGAGTGGTGGGTCGGGGCCCTAAATACATATTTAACCCCCCTCTCCCCCAGGTGACTAGGGGTTACTTAATCCACCAATCAGAGTGTTATGAGTCAAATTGTACAGCGTGGGAAAATTACAAAGAACTTTCCCACGCTGTGTAAAATGACACAGAGCACTCTGTTTGGTGGATTTTGTCGAAGTAATTTTTAATACATTTTCTATAGAAGTTGGCAAACCCCAGAAAACGTTGTAATTCTTTTACGCTAGAAGGAATGGGCCAGTTGAGGATACAGTTGATTTTGGAACTATCCATGCTTATCGAATGAGGTGAAATAACGTATCCTAAAAAGGTAATTTCATTAACGTTGAAAAGACATTTTTCTGGTTTAGCGTATAATTTGTGAGTTCTGAGTCTGGATAACACCCATCTCACGTGTTTCTTGTGTTCTTCGGGATTGTTAGAGTATATAAGAATGTCATCTAAATAAATGATAACACAAACATCTAGAAGATCCCTGAAGATGTCATTTATAAAGTGTTGAAAGGTTGCGGGGGCATTACAGAGGCCGAAAGGCATCACAAGATACTCGTAAAGGCCATATCGGGTCCGGAAAGCAGTTTTCCATTCATCGTTAGCCTTGATTCTAATAAGGTTATATGCCCCACGGAGGTCAAGCTTGGTGTAGATGGTAGCTGTTTTTAACCGTTCAATTAATTCATTTATCAGGGGAAGAGGGTAACGATTTTTAACTGTTATTTTGTTTAAAGCTCTGTAATCTATGATGGGACGTATAGTCTGGTCTTTATTTCTTACAAAAAACATACTGGAAGCAGCAGGTGAGCTGGAAGGTCTAATGAACCCTTTACGGAGGTTTTCATCCAAATATTCCTTGAGGATTTTTAGTTCTGATTCAGAGAGAGGATAGATGTGCCCAAAAGGGATAGGGGCACCAGGTATGAGATCTATTGGACAATCATAGGGACGATGAGGTGGAAGTGTCTCAGCTTCCTTTTTACTGAATACATCTGAAAACTCAGAATAACAGGAAGGTATAATTGGTTCTTCAATAACCTGAAATATTGGAATATGTTGTAGGCATGTTTCTTTACAATAAGCAGAGCTAAAGGTGAGAGAGAAGGGAGACCATGTAATTTGTGGGTCTTGCATGCCTTGGGCAAGTGTATCGACTCTTTGATTCAACACAGTAAATTTAGAATTGAAATCTGCTGGATCCATTACAATGGCTGGATTATTCTGTAATGCTTACATGAATTTAAATGGAAGACAATTGCAGATCTCTTAGGATTTAGATTGATGACCAGGATACTAGAGAATAACACAGGTACTGTATCTTTAATTAAGTAGATGTATAACACGGTTACTGTATCTTTAAGTAAGTAGATGTATGTTAAATGGAGTAAGCAGCTTCTGGTATGTATGCAGTACAGCAGATAGGAGTTTGCAAGTTCATGGAAACAGAGCAAAATAGGAATTGAAAGTTGCAGCAGGAATGATTAGCAGGCGTGAGAGCAGGTAGTATCCTATTACGGATTCAAATATGACTTAGTTTTCAATGGTGGAAGTCCAGCTTTCCCTAAGTTATCCTCCGGGGAGGGAAGATGTTAAGTAGGAAGAAGAAGATCCAGTTACTAGCCGTGGTTGAGGTGAGGAGAAGGTGGGTCGATAGTTTTCCAGTCCAGGTTCGGTGCACAGAAGGTTTAGTGGAATCTTGCAAGCCGGTTTGATTTCGCGGTAACGCTTTTCAATAATCCAGCATCTTGAATCTGGCGCGGTCTCATTATGTAGCGGGGGGAGACAATGTAATACCGGCAGTTAGGACATGACACTTACCTGTAAGTCTCTTCATTTACCTGTCAGAGCACTCTGATTGAATGGCTTAAACCCACCAATCAGAGTGCTCTGAGCCTAAATGCAGGGCGGGGCAAGGCTTTATAAGCCTTCCCCCGCCCTGCAGAGCTCAGTCTGCGCAGAGCCCTCGCAGGGTGAAGATGGATTTTTTTTATTTTTATTTTTTTAATTGCGTCGGTTATTATGGATTTTTATTTGGCCTTTTTTGGGGCTGAAAAAAGAAGATTTTAGAAGAAAGGAAACATCGAATGGTAAGTTTATTTGTATTTTTACAGGTACTTAGTAATAGGTCCCCCCTCATTATTTTTAGGGTGAGGGGGGTAGGTAGGAGTTAATTTTTGGGGGGAGGGGGTGACTAGGGGTTTGGGGACCCTTAGTCACCTGGGGTGAGGGGGGTTCAATTTTCATTTAGGGCCCCCACCCACCGCTCAGGGGTGGGGGCCTGGGGGGAGGACATTAGGTCCCCCCATATTCTTCTTTAGGGCCCCCACCCACCGCTCAGGGGTGGGGGCCAGGGGGAGGACATTAGGTCCCCCCCAATTTGTATTTAGGGCCCCCACCCGCCGCCACAGGCTGCTCACTGTTTAATAGACATGCCCCTACTCACGGTATAGCGAGTAGGGGCACAATTTACTAATACTAAGTAATTTTTACTTAGTATTAGTAAATTTTGCTGACAGACCAATTTAGGTCTTTCAGCCTTTTGGTAGATAACTCCCTAATACCGTGGGAATTAGGGAGTTATCTACCAAGCGGCTGCAACAAAATTCCCGAAATGCAGGGGTTCTGAAGTGTCCAAGATCCGAAGTGCCAAAGTTGCCGAAGTTCCGAAGTGGCGAAGTTCCGAAGTGCCGAAGTGTTCAAGTACCGACGTTCCGAAGTGTCAAAGTGCCGAATTGACGAAGTCCCGAATTGACGAAGTCCCGAATTTCTGAATGCCGAACACTAGGCCAAGACCAGCTTGTTTGGAGTTTAGGCAGATTATGTTGATGACCTTTGAACTGGAATTAAATGGTTCTGTACTGACCCAGTCTCAACAGCCTGCAGCTGGTTAGTCCAATCACGGTAGGGTAGGGAAGGGGGGAGTCTCTTTTAAAGGTCCATAAGCCCCTCCCACAACTTCAGGCCAAGCCTTCCAATATATATATATATACACACATACTTTATATCCCCCTTCCCTTCTTACCTTTGGCTAGGGAGGGGGACATTGAAGACCCTTGTGGTCTAGTGGTGGTAAGTGACTCTACAGAGTTCCTCCGGCTAGAACTCACTTCTCTTGCAAGATCCGGCACGGTCAGTGCATTGCCATAAAAGATAGAGCCCTCAGGTCATCAACTTCCTCTCCTCACTGAAGGAGATCTATAATGTGCCCGCTGCTTGGATACCACCTCATTCATTAGGCAGTAGGGAAGATTCTCTGAGCTTCCCTGTTGGCCTCATCACATGTCCATAGGGACCCACTAGGCATTTGCCTGGTTTGCCTGATGGCAGGTCCGGGCCTGCTTCCAAGAAAAACACTGATAAACCAACCCAAACCTTGACATTCATGCAATTTTAAACACACTAAAATACTCTCATACACAATCATACAGTCTGACAGACACTCATATTTAAACTCAGTACAGACAGAGGTTAGCCAGTAAGTCCTCAAGCTCCCTCACAAAGTTTGTGTGTTACTGCAATGCTTTGGCTGTTCACAAGTGACTTTGAGCTTGGGTTGCCTGTTAGTCCTACAGTTAGCGTGTTGGGGAACCTAACCTTGACAAGGATGCTGTTGGTAAGTTAAATTTGCGATTTCTGTAAAAAAAAAAAAAAAAACTAATTTAAATTACTTGTGTTTGAGCAACATAATGAATAGAGATTATGTTTCAGCATTTTTTTAGTCCATTTTAAGATTGTTTTATAGTCCATTGGGTACCTCATTGGTTTTCATCCCGGTCCTGAAAAAACTCTACTTTATGTTAATAATAATGCTATTCCTATTTAGAAATTATACTTTTTGTTCAGTCCACTAGTGTGCATGTTTATGCTGACATCACAGGGCCTCAGTGTGTCACTTAAAGGACAACTCAAAACTATATAGCAATCCTTTTATCAAGGTTTGAAAGGTAAGCGTTTTTTGTTTTGTTTTTTTATTTTTTTTATTTTAAGATGAGGTATATGTAGAAAAAAATGATAAAACCTAATTCTTACCTTTAGCTGTGTAATGGTTAAATGTTATGGTGTGTGGTGGCAATCCCGTGTGTGATGAATGTTTGATAATATGGTAAAACATTGTATACCTGCACATCAGTGATAACTCCTTGCATAGGAATAAGACATCAGATTGCTGATCAGCCACATTACACAGTGAGGATAACAAGAATTAAAGTATTGTATTGCTGGAGCATTCCATGTCATGGGAGCCAAAGCAACTATTTTTGGAGCAGGCTGTTATATTCATAACAATGCTAAAAAATAAATACTTTAAAAGAAAATCCTAATAATAGTGACTATCATTGACTGTGAAGGATGATTGTGTAGTATTGGTTACCAATTGTAAATCATAAAGGACTATATTACTGCACCATAAATAAAACAATAATAGTATTAGTGGCCTGGTGAGCACATTCTAGACTGCTCAGCAATGAGTGCATACATTTCACCACATATCTTACATATTCTTTATGCTGTAGCATAGGGGTAGACAACTTTCGGCACACCAGATGTTGTGGACTACATATCCCCTCACAGCATTATGATTATAAGAGCACAATGGGAGGTGTAATCCACAACATCTGCAATGCTGAAGGTTGCCTACCCATACTGTATTGTTTGGTGCCAGAATTCTCCTGAAGCAATGCCATTCGTGTAAATTAAACGGTTTTGACACTTATCTGAGTCCCTCAGGCACCCTCCATTGCTCTGGTCCTCTATGATTCCATTCAGCTTTAGTGGTATCAATTTTGGTCAAATTTGTACTCAATCCATTGGTGAGTGTTATTACTCCTTACAAGTAGAAAACCAGTATTTTTAAAGTGGAATGGAAACTTACACTGTGGCGATATCACCAGAAAACCAGGAGGATCATTGGCACCCAGTCTGACTCTTTACCAAGGAGAGCGCAAAGAGAATCCTAGCACCATAACCACTAAAGCATGCTTTAGTAATTTTTAGTGCTAAGAGTGTATCTTTAATTGTAAAGTGTGGAGCACATTAATGTTGTTCAAGAGCAAAATTCACAGTATGCATGATAAATTAATTTCCCATGTGTCTTTAAAAAAGACAGACTAAAGATCCTAGCACAGGGGAGTTAATTAATACAATCTGCTGTACTAGTTTCCTGGCTACTCAATGATGACATATTCCTGGACTGTGTTTTACTTGTCCTTGGTAATAACCTGACTTCATATTTCACCAGAGGCTCTGTCAGTTGTGGTTGAGTTTCACATATTCTGTAATAGAATATTCAACTTTAATGAAGCCTCTGGCACCAATAGCCTCAGTTTATATCTGATCCTAATCATATCTATCTATCTATCTGTCTATTTACATATCTCTCCCTAGATCGATCGATCTATCTATCTATCTATCTATCTATCTATCTACCTAATCTATCCCAAAATAGTGTTACTTTTCTACCTCTTACTTTATGGGATGTACTCAACTCCTATTTTTTTCTCTAATAGAATACTTAGATGACTGGAAAACCCTAGCCTCATTGGCCCTTTGGAAAAGATAATCCAGCACAAATATATATGGATAAAAAGATAAAGACTAACGTTTTACTATGTTAGAAAAACAAGTTCGTATCCATCAAAAAAATCTCTCCATAATGGTAATCAGGGTGCATGTAGGATAAAATACTACTTTGCAAAGAGTTGTAGATTGTGGAATGATCTTTAAGTGATAAATGCTAACTCATAAAACAAAATCAGACATGTGCTAAAGATTATCCTATAGAACAAACAGATACATTGAGTCTGATGTTTTATAGTTGGCAGAGAAGATTTTTTTTTACTAAAACTTAATCCAAAATTGATTCATTTCGACAATATCAACATCAAATATCTATATAGAGAAGCTATAATGTCACTGCATTAAAAACATTACAATGTTAATATAGCTCATTAACATCATTGTTATAGCCTGAGGTTCAATGCTGTACCTGGTGCTGTTATGACATGGGGTACAAAGGTCTGCTTATTGTTTTTCTGGAGCAATATGCCACACGTACCCTGACCCCTAACAATCAAGATTCTTAGAGGATCCAATATCAGTGGAGGAATTAGGATGGGTATTAAAGTGCCAGACCAGGAAGGTGCATGACCCAGATGGCCTAACACTAAAATATTCTAAGAACTATGGAGAAGCCTTGTTTCCACACCTACACAGTGGCGTCGCTAGGAGGGGGCAGAGGGGGCCATGGCCCCCCTACATCATGCTGTGCCCCCCCTTGGGCCCCCCCAAATGCCAGCAACTTGCTGGCCATGTCCTTACATTCTATTCCCTCGGGCTGTAACAGTGTGTGACAGCCCGAGGGAATGCAGGACAGAGTAGCTGGAACGGTGCTGGGTGTTTTCAGCACCCAGCAGCTTCCCCGGCACAGGCCCCGCCCCCCGCAGCCCATGCTGCTGCTGGAAAGGATAGAAGATGTCTGCCTAACTCCCAGCATCAGGCTCCAGTGACAGGTAGGCTTAATGTGCTTGTGTGTGTGTGTCTGTCTGCTAGTGAGGAAGTTTGTGTGTGTGTCTGTCTGCTAGTGAGGAAGCTTGTGTGTGTGTGTGTGTGTGTGTATGGACTCTGTATGTGTGTATGGACTCAGCAGTCTGTGTGTGTGTATGGACTCAGCAGTGTGTATGGACTCAGCAGTCTGTATGTGTGTATGCATTCGGCAGTCTGTATGTGTGTATGGACTCGGCAGTCTGTATGTGTGTATTGACTCGGCAGTCTGTATGTGTGTATGGACTAGGCAGTCTGTATGTGTGTATGGACTCTGCAGTCTGTGTGTGTGTATGGACTCGGCAGACTGTATGTGTGTATGAACTCAGCAGTCTGTATGTATGTATGAACTCAGCAGTCTGTATATGTGTATGGACTCAGAAGTCTGTATGTGTATATGGACTCGGCAGTCTGTATGTGTGTATGGACTCGGCAGTCTGTGTGTGTGTTTGGACTCAGCAGTCTGTGTGTGTGTATGGACTCAACAGTCTGTATGAGTGTATGGACTCAACACTATGTATGTGTGTATGGACTCAGCAGTGTGTATGGACTCAGCAGTCTGTGTGTGTATGGACTCAGCAGTGTGTGTGTTTATGGACTCAGCAGTGTGTGTGTATGGACTCAGCAGACTGTATGTGTGTATGAACTCAGCAGTCTGTATGTGTGTATGGACTCAGCAGTGTGTATGGACTCAGCAGTGTGTATGGGCTCAGCAATGTGTACGTGTGTATGGACTCGACAGTCTGTGTGTGTATGGACTCGGCAGTCTGTGTGTGTGTGTATGGACTTGGCAGTCTGTGTGTGTGTATGGACTCGGCAGTCTGTATGTGTGTATGGACTCAGCAGTGTGTATGGACTCAGCAGTCTGTATGTGTGTATGGACTCAGCAGTCTGTGTGTGTATGGACTCGGCAGTCTGTGTGTGAGTATGGTCAGCAGTCTGTCTCTCTGTGTGTGTAAGGACTCAGCAGTCTGTGTGTGTGTATGGACTGTATCAAGGGAAATGTGTTTGGTTTTTCATAATCCTTGGTGGAAAATAATGAATTCTCCACCAGGGATTATTAAAAAAAACAACAACAACAACACATTGTGTCGGGGGCGGGGCTTAATATGCGGCAGGGGCGGGGTCAAACTGCAGTGAGGGCGGGGTTAAATGTGCCCCCCTACTTTTGTCCCTGGCCCACCATGTGCCCCCCCTAAAAATGAATCCTAGAGACGCCACTGCACCTACAAGCAGTCCTCAATTTGATTCTAGAGGGTGAGACACTTCCAAGGGACATGGTGCTAGCACACATAACAATCTTAACTAAAGAGTGGAAGGATCTTTGCCAATGCTCCAGTTACAGACCCATCTCCTTTCTGAATGAAAATATATTTACAAAGTTTCTTTCATTGAGACTACATGGAATTATTCTAGTCTAGTTCACCCAGATTAATTGGGGGTTGTACCGGTTAGGGAGGCCAAAGGCAACATTGTGAGAATCCTCACTTTTTGCACTCATCCACAACATCTAGAGGTATATTTTTGTTATGTTCAACTGATGCCGAAAAGGTATTTGACAGGTTTTTTTTTCCATGTCTTATTGATCTCCTGTTGTTGAAGATGTAGGGCAAGCTGTGCGTGTCATTGTTTTGCCACCTAAACGCGGTCAAAATTAATATGCTACCCCGGTTCCTTCACCTGATACAGACAATCCCAAGTGTATTTTTTTTTCATGTCGTGTTGATCTCATCAGTATTCTACTAATCCTCTTATTGATTTTTTCTGGACCCTTACCCAGATCACTGTTCCATAAATGGATATATTGCTGTTTTCATAAATAGCTTAGCTTTATCTAGGCCCATGAAGACAATGATGGGTGACTTCTCTAATGCAGGATGAAAGGGTAATGCCATAAAGCAATCGGGAGGGTTTGAGGTCCCGTATGCACTCTCCCTCTGTACCTAATATTTTGGAGAACTGATAGTTAATTAGGTTTTTAGCAGTACAGTGTCTAGAGTACATACTCATATTGTAAAAGTGGGACTCCTTTATGCAGGAATGGAAAAGATTCCATACGGTCAAACAACCACAAATATTTAGCAAATCATATACAGTAGGTGAGCACTAAAATTAAGAGCTCTGGAGATGAGACTGACCATAACTGTTTGCAGAATGTTATAGGGATGTGTCTCATTCAATTTCATGTTGCCTTGTATGACTTTATTTCTCTCTTATTTTCAAACTAATTATGACAATTTTACAAAAATAAAGAGTCAAAAAATGACGTGGGGTACAGCACTTTACCCTATGCAATTGATTCAGCGGACATAGGTTTTAGAGAGTATGTAGGGTTACAGAGGAATTCAGATTAGGTGTGGTTTAGGACTATGGTGGACAAAGTGTTAAGTTGCCTACAAGATGCTTTGAACTATAACTTCTATTACTATTTCAGCTAAGGTAAGAATCATGTGAATTACAATCCACAGCATCATGAAAGAAGGTGCCCATAACCCAAAAACATACACCCCTGTGAGTGCTTAATACAAAATCCATATCCCCTATGGGTATGCCGGTGGGTAATGGAGGCGAGTGAGAGACACAATTGCAACACTGGCTCTTCCAAAAGAGAGTCATCTGAAGTGAATGCATGCTAGGCTGCCTGCCAATCCCCCAGGCCCGACCACTGAGGACAGGACTTGCATGGAGGTGCTCTTTACATGGTCTTTACATGGTCCTAGTGCCCTGAGACATGTACATATTTTTCTCAACTCTCATAGCTAGTACATGCCCGGTGCTCAGTCCTGAGCAAGGTTCTGAAAAGAACTGAAATGTTGACATTGTGAGTTTGATGAAATAGAGAAGATTTATTTAAAACACCCAGAATACTGTTATAGTATTGAATTACATATTTTTCAACGTGGAGCCACTAATTGGCTTAGAGTGGTCTCATGCCAATCAGCGGCGCATTTTCCCTCGCCAGTCCTCGACTTCCCTTTTGAAACTTTTCAACAAGCAGATGTTAGAGGGGGAAGAGTGATCCAGTGCTGGAGAGGAGGCTTTGGAGTTAAAAAATATATGAATGTTTTAACCTCTAAAGGTAAGCCAGTTCCAGGGACCTCCTGGTACCACAACAACGTAATTTTGTTTAAGTTGTTATGGCGCCCATAGTGTTCCTTTAAATATAATGCACCTGTAAATATTTATAGACAAACTAAATCTCACAAGCATACTAATTTACCATGGACCGTCCTGCTTGCTAACATCACCAAACAATATTATAGAATCATGTACTAAATGGTAAGTACAATTTTACAGCATATATATAATCTCAGTCTTGGCATATATGACACAGTTCAATGACAATTTCAATGTATAAATAAAACTGCAATATTTGGTACTTTATTACAGCTTATTATTGTGATCAGCTTAGTGTTGTGGGCAGAAGCACACGTAATTCTTAAACACAAAAGTCCACAGATAAAAACTCCCTTCCTGGTGTTACCTGGGAGAGACTGCACCACACCTAAGTACACAAGTACATATGGCTATTTACTAAAGTAAGACGTTTTGAAAATTCTAAGTGAATTTGTAATAAGCTGCAAATTTAAGGCCAAAATATTCAAATTAGAAGCATTGTTGTCTTGGAAAATATTTCCAGTTTGTGTTGGCCTTAAACTTTACATTCACTTGGGATTCCCAGCAATTCTCACTTTAATGAAACGCTCTGTAACTGTTATCACTATCAATAACAATAAATGAAAGGGCATCTATAATGTTAGGAAAACAAAGTTGTATTCCTAACAATATAGTGCCCTCTGGTCCCCTATCCACCCCCCCCTCACCCCCCCCACCCCCCCAGTAATAGTAACAACCCATGGATGTTGGGCTTAGGATGTACTTGAAAACCAGAGTAATCTGAATGAAGCCCATGGATCAGCGCAGTCAGGGGAATGGGCCTTGACAGAGCCAAGGAGTAGGCAGGTGGAGCTATAGATTCAGGGGTGGGGATTTAGGGTGGAGCATGTTAAAGGGTGTGGAAAGTGCGAGTATATTAAGCGGCCATTTTAGCAAGTGGCCATTTTAATTCAGAATCTGCACTTACCTGTTAATTGTTTTGGCAGGTTGTGTGGTTTCTTTTCTTCTGTTTTTCAGATGGCTTCGCTTGAAGAGATCCTGGACGGTGTGAGAGCAGCCGTGAGAGACAGGGGGATGGCTTGGCTGCAGCAGCAACTGGCGGTTCCTGGGACCAGCGGTAACCCCCCAGCGGCAGTGGAGAGGCGATCGGTGCGGAGGGCGAGACCGCCCCAGCGGCTGAGCCCGGGCGGGATGCCCGCAGCGCGTCGGAGACGGAGTCCATCCAGGGAAGCGAGCGGCTCATCGGTTGGGGAGGCAGTCCGGTCGGAGCTCTCGCAAACGCCGCCGGCCCCGTCTGTGCGACGTGGCGCCGGTAAGGCAAGGGCGGCGATTAGGCCTGGCGTGGTGTCGCGGCCTACCACGAGGAGCGCTGCTCGCAGGACGGCGGGCGGCAAGGCGGCAAAATTAGCGACGGCCTCTGAGGAGACCGGGACCGCAGAGGATGTCGGAGGTGTGGATGGAGCCCAGACACGTCCCGGTGAGTCTGCCGCCGGTTTAAATACCGGGCGGCAAGGAAAGGCACTGGGGATTGGGAAGGACGGGCTGACACCACCTCAGAGGGCAGCAAGGGACTCCAGTGGAGGGGGACTTGATTATACGGGCGAGACGAGGCCCAGGCAAGGCAGCGGGGGGACGGCGGGACAGGTCACCCAGCTAGGGCAGCAGGACCAAATCAGGGCGACAGCGGAAGGGGCTTCCGTTTGTCAGGGCCAGCGCAGCGCTTCCCCAGTGGACAGAGGAGCGGACAGTGAGGGATTGTCCCAGGGGTATGACACACACTCTGACAGCGGGGTTAGGAGTGTACGGGAGGGCCATAAATGTTGCTCCCGGGGACGGCATGAATACAGAGACAACCCTAGGCCTGCGGATTACAAGAGGCGGCGCGGGGCAGGCGCCAGGCAAAACCGGGCAGGGTGTGTCAGGGAGAGGAGCCCGTCTACTGACGGGTACAGTAGGCGGGGATCAGTCTGCAGGGCCAGGAGGAGAAGGGAACGGCGCAGCGAGTCTGGGTCCTCCAACGGGAGCACCCAAGGATGGCCGGATAGTTCTTACGGCCCAGAGGGCCTGGCTACTAGGCGGGAGAGGCGCAGGGTTGACGACAGGGAACGTTAGGAGGAAGGGCGGGTAGATGGGCACTCGAACAGACTACCCAGGTGTTCTTCTCCTTACAGGTCGCGGAGCGGTACACCTACGGTCCCACGGCGGGATCCGGCGGAAGGGAGTCGGCGTCAACTGGACACCCCGGAGCCGCACGCGGCGGAGGGAAGGAAAACGACCCCGCGGCCTTCCGCGGCCGGAGGCTCTTGCGGTGAGTTGCCTGTTACATCACATTCTGATTCCATGTTAACTTGCCTAAAATCGTTGTTAGATTCATGGGGCGGTGGGGAGGGGGCTTCACCGCAATTTTCGAGGGTATGGGTTCCGGAAGCGGGTTCCGGGACAACGGGTCAGGCTAAGGGGGCGGTGAGTGGTGTCTCCGGACGGAGTACGCCCGAAACAGGTGAGAGGACATGCTTAGGTTCGGTCGGAGGAGGGGAGGTTTCCGACGCGGCGCGGCAGAATGTACATGTCTCTTTCGCGGGCCCCTTGGGATGTCACCTGAAGTCTGAGGTAAAGGACAGGATTTGGAAAGGGGAGTTCGTAGAGGTTTTTTCTCTCCTTCCTCTGGAGGAGTTCCTCGATCTAAAGGATGAGGATAAAAAGGATGCGAAGAAGGAGGAAGAAGAGAAGAAGCGTAGGTATCGGAAGATACCCAAGACGTTTGCGAACTGGTTGCGGGCTTTTTGCATACTGGCCAGCGTCATCGGGGAAAAGTTTCCCGATCGCTGTTCGCAGCTTTTTTGCTACTTGGACGGGATAGGGGACGCTTACCGGACGTACGGTGGGATTGCTTGGTGGAAATACGATGAGCAATTCCGCCAACGTTTAGCAGCGAACCCGAGCATGAGATGGGATCAGATGGATCTGCCCCTGTGGATGCGGCTCATGATGGCGCAGAAGGCTGCGCCCTTTCACGGGGCGGCCGGTGCAGCACCTGGAGGAGCGGCGCCGGCCGGACAAAAGAAGGGTTTCTGCTGGCTTTTCAACGAGGGCCAATGTAAATGGGGCTCGTCGTGCAGATTCAAACACGAGTGTTCCGGTTGCGGCGGTGCGCATGGAGTCAATAGGTGCGTCAAGAGAGGCAAATCGACTAGCGGGGGAGGTCCCAGTGGCGCCACGGCTCCTGCCGCTGCCACTGGGGGCAACTCCGGTGAAGGTAGGCGAGATGCTACCGTGGCTAAAGCGCTACGCTAACCGGGCTGACGCGGAATTTTTGAGGAAAGGATTCACAGAGGGGTTTATGATACCGTTCAAAGGGAAGGGGCCAGGGACTTCATGTTTGAATTTACGATCCGTTCGGGATCACCCAGGGGTGGTGCGGGAAAAATTGATGTCGGAGGTACGGCTTGGCAGGATGGCGGGACCCTATGCGGTCCCACCTTTGCCGAACTTGAGGGTGTCTCCGTTGGGGGTGGTCCCCAAGAAGGAACCAGGCAAATTTCGGTTGATACACCATTTGTCTTACCCAAAAGGGGCTTCTGTTAACGACGACATTGACGCGGCCCTCAGCTCCGTGTCATACGCATCATTCGATCAAGCGGTCGAGTTGGTACGGAGAGCGGGGCCGGGAGCGTTGATGGCGAAGGTGGACGTGGAGGCGGCTTTCAGGTTGCTTCCTATTCACCCGACATGTCACCACTTATTGGGATGTTTCTTTGATGAAGGTTTTTTCGTGGATTTGTGTTTGCCCATGGGCTGCTCTATTTCTTGCTCATACTTTGAAAAGTTCAGCTCTTACTTTGAATGGGTGGTGCGTCAGGAGTCGGCTGGGGGTGCAGTAGTGCACTATCTGGACGACTTTTTGTGCGTAGGACCGGCAGGGTCCGATCGTTGTGGGCAAGTACTGGGGGTGTTGCAATGGGTGGCACAGGTCTTTGGGATCCCGTTGGCGGCTGAGAAGACGGTGGGCCTGACGGTATGCTTGAGCTTCCTAGGGCTGGAAATAGATTCGGTGAAGGGTGAATGTAGGTTACCAGCGGATAAACTGACAGCGCTCCGCCAGCGGGTGGGGGTAGTCAGGGGTTCGAAGAAGGTGACCTTGAGGCAGTTACAGTCCCTGCTGGGGAGCTTGAACTTTGCTTGTAAAGTGATCCCTATGGGGAGGGTTTTTTGCAGGCAGTTGGCTCGAGCAACCTGCGGTGCGCGATTGCCAGGTCATTATATCAGAGTCTCCGCTGCGATGAAGGCGGATCTGGATGTTTGGTTGTGTTTCCTGCAGGAGTTCAATGGTCGGGTGTATTTTAGGGATGAGGCAACATCATCAGAAGCAATCGGCTTATTTACGGACGCTTCCGGGAGCGTAGGTTTCGGTGCTTACCTGGCAGGGAGGTGGTGCGCGGAAGAGTGGCCGGAGGCGTGGAAGGAAAGCGCCTTGATCAGGAACCTGGCCTTTCTAGAGCTCTTTCCTGTGGTAGTGGCGGTATCTTTATGGGGCGAAGAGCTCGCAAACAGGAAGGTGATCTTTCATTCTGATAACATGGCGGTGGTGCAGGCAGTTAATAATATCTCGGCCTCTTCTCTGCCTGTGGTACGGTTGTTGAGGCGCTTGGTGCTGCTGTGCATGTCTTGGAACATTGTGTTTAGGGCGAAACATGTCCCGGGATTGTTGAATGTTATCGCTGACGCCTTATCTCGTTCACAGTGGGAGCGTTTTCGGGCAGCGGCGCCGGGAGCTCAGGAGACAGGTCAGGCATGCCCGGCGGAGATGTGGCGGCTCGGGACGTCTTGCTTGGGGGCTTTATAAGAAGTTCCCTGGCGGCCGGAACGTGGACGGCGTACACCAAGGTATGGTATGAATGGGAGGAGATGATGGGGCAGTCTGGAGGGGCGAATTCGCCGGCAGGTATGTTGGACACGCTATTATGGTTGTTGTGTCGGTTATTCGCGGGAGGGGCTTCTCCCGCGAAGGTGGACCGTTACATGTCAGCATTAGCATTTTGGTTTAAATTCACGGGTAAAGAGGATATTACAAAAACTTTTTTGGTGAAGCAGGTGTTGAGAGGCTTTCGTAAAGGACGTAGGACTGTAGACTCGAGACGGCCTGTGTCGTTTAACATTCTACATGGCTTGACAGAAAGGCTGCATGACGTTTGTACATCTACGTTTGAAGTGCTCTTGTTTACCGTAGCTTTTGTTTGGGTGTTTTTTGGGGCGTTCCGCATCGGCGAACTGGTCAGCTCTAATAAGTCCGGGGCGAACGGGATCCGGTTCGAGGATGTGGTGCTGGGGCAGGACAAAGTCGAGATACGCCTGAGGTGCTCCAAGACGGATGTCTTTGGGAGAGGTAAGACAATAATTTTGTTTGCGTTGCCAGGGTCGGCAGTCTGCCCAGTAGCATGTGGGCACAAATACTTAGGCGTTCGCCCTCAAGGCTTGGGGTGCTTCCTCGTTCACGAGGATGGTCTTGCGCTGTCGCGCTTCCAATTTGTCAGGGTCTTTCGCATGGGGCTGCGGCAGTTGGGTATGCATCCCATGCAATTTGGGACTCATTCATTTCGCATAGGGGCTGCAACGGAAGCAGCGCGGCTCGGACTCGGGGATGATCGGATTAAACAGATAGGTCGGTGGGAGTCCGCGCGTTTTAGGACTTATGTACGAACAGATAAGTTGGTTTGAAGGGGGGGTCTGGTTGGGTTGAGTGTGTGGTGTCGATGCTCTGCTGGTTAATAACTTGTGTTTCTTTCTAGGTCGGGTTGTATGGTTGGTGGGTCACTCCTACGTTTATTGGGCGCAGAAGAGGGCCGCAGTTCGGAGGAATGGAGCACAACTGGGCTTTCTTCAGGACACTGTACAGTTACAATGGTTTGGTTTTCGTGGTTTCAGCTGGCAGAGCATTAGTGGAGTGATTTTTGGTAAATTGTTGGAAGGAAATCCCCCGGACGTAATACTGATACATGGTGGGGGTAACGATTTGGGGCTTATCCCTCAGAGGGAGCTAATTCGGAGAATGAAGCGGGATTTGGATCGCCTTCGGGAGCGGGTGCCGGGAGTGGTTATAGTATGGTCTGAGATGGTTCCTAGATTTAATTGGAGACACGCCAGGGACACAGCTGCGGTGGCGAGATGTCGGGGGAAAGTTAACAAGGCCATGTCTGTTTTCGTTAGGAGGTCAGGTGGGGTCCCGGTCAGGCATTAGGAGCTAGAGGGTATGTTACCTGGGTATTATCGTAAGGATGGGGTCCACCTTTCAGAGGTTGGTTGTGACTTGCTTAACCTCGGTTTTCAGGAGGGGATATCCCGGGCCCTATTTCTGTGTGGTGGGGGGCGCTCGAGACATTAAGGGATCAAGTCTCGGGCTGTGGCGGGATAGGGCTAGGGTAATTGGGATGGAAGTGGATTAGCAAGTGGCTAGGCTAAGCTTAGGTTGAATTAGGCCAGAGTTGGAAGTGGTCTGTTGGTTCGAGCTCATCGGTGGCTCCGAACCTGGTGGTGTAGGGGTGTCTCGGTACACCCCTACAGTTAATAAAGTTATAATTATGGGGCCTCTTTGGTAGGCCGTGTGTTATATTTATGTGTTATTTATATTGTTATATATTGTTTATGGTATGGGGTCATTGTCTGGGTTAATGCAACGGATGGGGGTGGGGGTAAATTAATTTTATTTGGCAATGACCCCAATTTGTTATCTTGTTTATTGAAAAATTTAAATAAAGCTGTGGACTTTTATTTTCCAACAGAAATTGGTGTCTGTGTTTATTGGTGGGTTATGGGGAAGAAAATGCCACAAGCCGAATAACGACTGTGCGCATGTCAAGTACCTTTCCTGGTTAAATACGTTGTTATTATTATTATGTAAAGCTCATACATGCCAAAGGGCTACAAACCCTTTGTTTCCTCACCTGTTTACAGCACCGATCTCCCTCAACCTCCCTTGATGTCATTTGATGGTAGGACCTAATGTGCATGCACTACAAGTGCTGCATGCGCAATAGGCCTTCCCCATAACAAAGCATTGAATCAATAATTTCCTAATGGGATTTCTCTGACACTGGATGTCCTCATGCAGAGCGTGAGGATGTCCAGCATTGTTTAAGAGACTCAAACTCAATGGGCTAAAGTGGCATGGGTGCCTATAATGCCCCTTTTAAGGGACAAATAGCACTTTTGAAAACAAAACCCAGTGCAACCCAAACACTCCAAAGTGCAATGTCACTTTTTTACACTCTTAAAATACTAAAACAAAAAAGGTAATGGTGCACCCAGTCGTTATAGTTATCTCCTGTACAATGGTAAGTATATAATCTTATGATATACTAGTAGGTATATAACTTATATGTCTAAAAACCAAAGTGCTCTGTGCAAGCAAGGAGCATTTTTTGAATATAGCAGCTACCACGTTATGTGAGTCTCTTCCTGATTACACACAAAATAACACAATGAGCAACTTGAACAGAGTGGTTAAAACTACCACTAACCCTTGTACAATATAATATAACATATACCGTATAAAAAGAAACCATCATGATGTAGTAAATTAAGTAATATAAAATAGCAGAGGTGGCTCTTGGACAAACTCACACATTTCTGAAACTATAAGTTGTCTCTAAACTTAATCAGCATCACACCAAGCTGGAGATATGGCTGAAGAGCTTGACTCACAGACAGGTCCACTGGAACTTGAAGATAAGTATCCGTAAACCAAAGTAATAAAGTATAAAATGAATTTCAGTAAACAAACAATAAAATAAAGGTAAAATAGAATACCAGAAAACCAGGGCCGGTGCAAGGATTTTTGCCGCCCCAGGTAAAAGAAAATTTCCGCACCCCCACACCCGATGTGACATCACAATGCCCCACCCATATGATCTGCCATATGAACAAACGCCAGTGCTGCACAAAGTGTGTATTTTCATTAAAAAGCCTGCAGGGACAGGATATGGACACCAGAGCCACTACATTAAAGGGACTCTATAGTCACCATATAAAAGCAAGAAAGACAGGTCCCCCAGCCTTCCTTCTTGCTTTTATATGAACTTTCATTCATTAAAAAAAAAAAAAACGGTGTTTTTATATTAAAAACTTACCTCCGTTCCAGCGCCGAGCTCCCCGCTCGGCCGCGCCCCCTTTTTCGTCAAAATGCCGAAATCGCGGGGCCCAATGGGACGGCTTCGCGCTGCACCAATCGCGTTCTTCATAGAGCGGCATTGAATGCCGCCCTATGAAGAACCTGAGGGCTTTACCGCGCATGTGCGCGGAATGCGCGTTCGCGAGCTGAGCTGTCTGACTGACAGCTCAGCTCGCTTTCTAAAATTATCAATGAGGGGGGGGACCTACTGCCCCCCCCCGGCCCCCACCCCTGAGCGGCGGGTGGGGGCCCTAAAATGATCAATGAGGGGGGGACCTACTGTCCCCCCCCGGCCCCCACCCCTGTGCGGCGGGTGGGGGCCCTACAATTATCAATAAGGGGGGGGACCTACTGTCCCCCCCGGCCCCCACCCCTGAGCGGTGGGTGGGGGCCCTAAATACAAAGGGGGGGGGACCCTAGTTAACCCCCCCCCCCCCCCCCAAAAAAAAATATCTCCCTACCTACCCCCCTCACCCTAAAAATAATGAGGGGGGAACATTAACTAAAAACCTGTAAAAAAAAAAAAAAAAAAAAGAGATAAAAAAAAACTTACCATTCGATGTTTTCTTTCTTCTAAAATCTTCTTTCTTCAGCCCAAAAAAGGCCAAATAAAAATCCATAATAACCGACGCAATAAAAAAAAAAAAAAAAAAAAACCGAGCGCAAAAAAAAATAATCCATCTTCACCCATGGAGGGCTCCGCGCAGACTGAGCTCCGCAGGGCGGGGGAAGGCTTATAAAGCCTTGCCCCGCCCTGCAATTATGCTAAGAACACTCTGATTGGTGGGTTTAAGCCAATCAGAGTGCTCTGTGTCATTTTACAAGCGTGGGAAAGTTCTTTGGAATTTTCCCACGCTTGTAAAATGACACAGAGCACTGTGATTGGATGGATTTCAAGCCATCCAATCACAGTGCTCTGTGTCATTTTACAAGCGTGGGAAAATTCCAAAGAACTTTCCCACGCTTGTAAAATGACAAAGAGCACTGTGATTGGATGGCTTGAAATCCATCCAATCACAGTGCTCTGTGTCATTTTACAAGCGTGGGAAAATTCCAAAGAACTTTCCCACGCTTGTAAAATGACAAAGAGCACTGTGATTGGATGGCTTGAAATCCATCCAATCACAGTGCTCTGTGTCATTTTACAAGCGTGGGAAAATTCCAAAGAACTTTCCCACGCTTGTAAAATGACACAGAGCACTGTGATTGGATGGCTTGAAATCCATCCAATCACAGTGCTCTGTGTCATTTTACAAGCGTGGGAAAATTCCAAAGAACTTTCCCACGCTTGTAAAATGACACAGAGCACTCTGATTGGCTTAAACCCACCAATCAGAGTGTTCTTAGCATAATTGCAGGGCGGGGCAAGGCTTTATAAGCCTTCCCCCGCCCTGCGGAGCTCAGTCTGCGCGGAGCCCTCCATGGGTGAAGATGGATTATTTTTTTTTGCGCTCGGTTTTTTTTTTTTTTTTTTTTTAATTGCGTCGGTTATTATGGATTTTTATTTGGCCTTTTTTGGGCTGAAGAAAGAAGATTTTAGAAGAAAGAAAACATCGAATGGTAAGTTTTTTTTTATCTCTTTTTTTTTTTACAGGTTTTTAGTTAATGTTCCCCCCCTCATTATTTTTAGGGTGAGGGGGGTAGGTAGGGAGATATTTTTTTTTTGGGGGGGGGAGGGTTAACTAGGGTCCCCCCCCCCTTTGTATTTAGGGCCTCCACCCACCGCTCAGGGGTGGGGGCCGGGGGGGACAGTAGGTCCCCCCTTATTGATAATTTTAGGGCCCCCACCCGCCGCACAGGGGTGGGGGCCGGGGGGGACAGTAGGCCCCCCCCCCTTATTGATCATTTTAGGGCCCCCACCCACCGCTCAGGGGTGGGGGCCGGGGGGACAATAGGTCCCCCCCTTATTGATAATTTTAGGGCCCCCACCCGCCGCACAGGGGTGGGGGCCGGGGGGGGGACAGTAGGTCCCCCCCTTATCGATAATTTTAGGGCCCCCACCCACCGCTCAGGGGTGGGGGCCGGGGGGGACAATAGGTCCCCCCTTATTGATAATTTTAGGGCCCCCACCCGCCGCACAGGGGTGGGGGCCGGGGGGGGTACAGTAGGTCCCCCCCCCCCTTATCGATAATTTTAGGGCCCCCACCCACCGCTCAGGGGTGGGGGCCGGGGGGGACAATAGGTCCCCCCCTTATTGATAATTTTAGGGCCCCCACCCGCCGCACAGCGGTGGGGGCCGGGGGGGGGGAGGAGAGTAGGTCTCCCCCCCCCTTCAACCACTATTGGGGACCGTAAGCGCCCCTGTGGGTTCGGGCTTCAGCTGTCAGCTGAAGCTGTCAGCTGAAGCCACGCCCACAGCAGTGCTGACAGGCTGTCAGCACACAAAGCGCGTTCACAGTGCTTTGTGTGCTGATAGCCCGTCTGATGCATTCACCCAGAATGCATCGGACAAGAGGCCTTTTTAGGGCCTCTGAACTCGGAAGTCCCTCTGGTGGCCGTCTGATTGACTGCAACAAGAGGTGTTCCAAGCTTCCAATGTAAACACTGCATTTTCTCAGAAAATACAGTGCTTACAAGAAAAAAGGCTCCGGGTAGCTGTAGCACTCACCTGAACAACCTCATTAAGCTGAAGTTGTTCAGGTGACTATAGTGTCCCTTTAAGGTGCAGTGGTTCTGGGGACTATAGTTCCCTTAATGTGAGGTAAATTAGAGATTAGTGCCACAAATAATATACTAGATGGCCTACTTAGAACCAAATGAGGATGGTGATGGGCTCTGGCTGCAGTTTGGCTCCACTGGTCTGGTGTAGAACAGGATCTCTGGAGGCTGTTTGTAACTGTGGTCACAAAATTCAATGTTCTGGGAGAACGGGAAGCAGCTCCATTTTTTGGGGCCCCTTACACAGCTCAAGGTCTGGGCCCCAGGGCCTGATGGTGAGTATGCCCATAAGGCCCACCCAAAAGTCCACCTACATGTTCCACCCATGAGTTCTCTCACAGGGAGTGGAGTGTGTAGGGGATGTGTTATGGTAGAGGATCTAATGTGTGTGCTTATGGAATGTAGTGTATAGGGATACCTAACAATAAAAATAGGGAATGTGTATATTAGGTTAAAAAACAATATTAAATTAGGGTGCTTCAATCACCTGTGGGGTCACTCCACCACACATAAAATCAGTGAAAATAAAACAGTAAATTATAGGGATACCTGTTTGTGTAGGTGATGCAGTGTGTTTGTGTGTAGTGGAAGCAGTGTGTTTTTGTGTAAGGGATAGGAAGTGTGTTTCTGGTTGTGTGTAAGGGATGCATTGTGTGAATCTGTGTTTTTATGCATAAGTGATGCAAGGTGTGTTTCTGTGTATGTAAGGGATGCAGTGTGTGTGTCTGTAAGGGGTGCATTGAGTGTGTGTAAGAGATGCATTGTGTTTCTATGTGTATGTAAGAGAAGCAGTGTGTGTTAGCATGTGTGTGTAAGGGATGCATTGTGTGTTTCTTTGTATGTGTGCAAAGGCTGCATTGTCTTTATGTGTAAGGGTCGCATTGTGTGTGTGTAATGGATGCATTGTGTGTTTCTCTGTGTGTAAGGGAAGCATGTTGTGTTTCTGTGTATGTATAGGGATGCATTGTGTGTGCGTGTGTGCGCGTAGTGTGAAAGAGCTCCCTGTCCTGCCCCCTGTCCCTTAGAGCTCTCCCATGCCCCTTAGTGGTCTCTCCTCTCCCCACTCCCTCCCCTAGGGGTCTCTTCTCACCCGCCCCCGTGTTCTTCTCACCCCCTAAGTGTGCACTTCCTATCAGTCCGGCCGGGTACAGGAAACGCGTGTTCCTGTACCGCGGACCAGAGAGGAGCTCGGCCACCCAAGCTACACAGGGAAGGGGAGGTGAGGAGAGAGGCAGTGCTGCAGCCGCCTGAGGCTCTCTATAGAGCAACATTACTAGGCGGCTGCCTAGTTCGCCTTATAGGAAGCGCCGGCCCTGCAGAAAACACACAGGTAGCGCAACATGTTTCGACCTTCCCCTTGGTCTACCCAGGTGCTAATGGTAGACTTTGAGTAAAGGGAGAATTGATTGGCTTTCAAAGCTAGGAAAGATTCTGATGTTTTCATACCACTTGAAAATTATTTGACAAAAAAAAAAAGACTCATGATACTCTACCTGTAGCATTTTTTTTTTGCCAATTGCAACGCTTAAAGGAACACTGTCATCCAAAACACTTATAGATTAAATAAAGTGTAATCTGTATACTGTGCTGGGAAATTGACAGCAAATACAGAGAATAAAAGATGCACTTATGCCGATGAGATTTCTCAGTGGACTAATGCATCATAAGTAGAATCTGTTCAACCCTTGGGGTTACAGGTTTAAATCTTGGTAGGGTTGACTCAGCTCTTCATCCTTCCAAGGTAGATACAAGGAGTACCATTAAATTGGGTAATAGTAACAACCCATGGATATTGGGCTTAGGATGTACTTGAAAACCAGAGTAATCTGAATGTACCTTTCCTGGTTAAATACTTTGTTATTATTATTATGTAAAGCTCATACCTGCCTCTTTTTTAACTATCCACTGGAAAGTAGGCCCACCCCAAAGGGCACACATTCCACAATACTTGACATGTGCATATGTAGCTGCAGTGGCAGCAGTTTTCTTCTTATGAGTGCGATTCTGGACTAGAAGTATGTTGGGTGTTATCGGATGTTGAATAGTTGTATCAATATGTTATTTAGTGTTTTGGATAGCACACATGTATACGTGAAATGTGCAGCACTGCAAAATAACGTGCTTACTGAAGTTAATTGTGTTTAAATTGCTACACTTAAGATATTCATTTTTTTCTGGTTTATAAGAAGTGATTAACATTACTCAGTCCACTAGCCTAAATATCAAGTTTAAAAGAGAGAGGATGCCCTCTAGGACCCTGCAGTGTTCCAGCCTGACTTTTCCAGCATTTCTTTTGGAGTCAGGAACTGGGAGGGACCGTCATCCCAAGCTTTCCTTTAACCTGCCAGTACTGGCCAGATCCAAACAGATGCTACAACTCCTTTCTCATTTGGACCTTGTCTGCAGGGAATCTCTCTCACTCTGTCTCTTTCTCATTCTATGTGTCCAGAAAAGTTCAGGGAAATATTCCAGAGTCTCGTCTGGCCTGAAGGAGGAATCTTTTCATACATCTGGCAACTCTGCTACAGAAATCAGAAAAAAAAGTTTTCTAGCAAGTTGTTAAAACTGCTATGGAGTTAGCTGCTGGATCGATAAAAAAATATAGGTCTATGTCTCTTAGCTTAACAGAAAAGCAAATAAAAAAATACATACATTTTCCAAGAAGATAATCACCAAAATATAATGGACTTCTAACTATCCTCTTTGCAGGGAAAAGACAACATTTTACACTCACTTCTCAGAACTACTGGAAATCAGAAAATGAATGTTATCTAGTGCCAGCCATTGTTTGCTTTCGAGGAACAGGAGAAATTAATTCCTAGGCTAGAATATAACTTTAACCATTTTTTGTGATTTCAGTGCAGCCTATGACTTAATAAAGAAACACAATTGGTTTGCTAATCATTTATTCGTTAAGGACTCATGGTGTCAGGGCATTTGTTCATGGCAGTTTTCCAGAAAGGACTTCCAAGATATATTCACCCCAAAGGATGACTGTAATTTGAACTGTGTCTGAAGAAAAAGGTAGTTTTCTTTTTTTTTTTTTAAGTTATTTCTTTTTTGAAATCAAAAAGTTAACTATAAAAGGCAAATTGCCTGTATGGACTATTGACGAAAGTCACATTTCTTGCCCTAGGGCTAACATTATTTTTGCATCTAGACTGCCAGATCTTTGTTCTGTACTTTTGGCATGGCTGCTCACACTCTTACAGGGTTCTCTCTGGTCAGTCTGCTGAGTTTTGGTTATATGTCCTGGGATTGGGTAAAACCTACTATGCTTGCTGACAGTCCTGGTGATGTTCTTGAAAAACTCCAAGCGTCCCCTGATCCTCGCCCCCCGCACATCATCTTTATCCTAACAGATGACCAAGGGTTCCATGATGTAGGGTATCATGGCTCGGACATTCAAACTCCAACTTTAGACCGATTGGCAGCAGAGGGAGTAAAGCTAGAAAACTATTACATTCAACCGATTTGCACCCCATCGCGCAGTCAGCTTATTACTGGAAGGTAAGAATTACATGCTTGAAAACGTGGATGATAAGTTGGTCCACACTAGCATTCCATGAAGCTGACAAGACTAATGTTGGCATCTCAAGAATGTTGGTCCGATATAGTGTATAATGCTCATATAGCTGTTTTCTTTCTGTTCGTATATTTCCATATACACTAGGTAAACATTAAAAAGAGAAGCACAAAAGATGTATGTACGTTTAAAAAACTTTGAATTGCGAGAAATAAATTCCTGGGGATACAATATATGATCATTTTCTTGTAGGAGGAGGATAACATTTAGCAATGTTTTCTGAATATCTCCTTTCATTGCAATAAGAAACAGTAAAAGCTTTACAAGAAATACTTATATTGCAGGCTGCACGAACCGGTTAAAGCTGGAGTTTCACTACTGAAAGAAAATTACTTTGTGGGAAAGAAAAAAAAAAAAAACTAAACAGTCACAGAACTTCAAAAGACTATGCCTCATTGAGTTTCTGAAAGGGTCTATAAAGGCATTCAGATAATAACTATAAAATGCAGCTAGTGTCACTGTAACTACCCTTTAATTCAATCCATCGCTGCTTCCTCTTACCCATTGTGCTATTGTGCCTGACTTCAGTTTACTATCATGCATTGTCCTGATTCACTGCCTATGTGTAGCTGTCTTTCACTGCTATGTGAACTCAAACGAGAGAAGAATAAAACGGAACGTATAGAGATCATAGTATCTGACTGAGCATGTTTGGGACATTCATAATGTGTATTTATGGGGTGATGCATTATGGCATAACTTAAAAACTTTTTGTAAACGTTGCACCTCTTTTGTTGGCTTCCATGTATCCTTTGCAATTCCCAGTGTTTTGATCCTGAGTTTCAGGTTTGAGATAAAACTCGTTAAATTTCAGGTTGAATATGATATTTCCATATACTGGAAAAGCATCATGGGAGGTGTAGTTTGACAAAAGATTTGAAAGTAACTATTGCTTGCCCCTTAGTTATTGTTTTGGTGAGGTCCATTAATGGAACACAGTTGTGTGGCAATTTAAGGGTTAATATTTAGTGTCAGTTCACTCCCAAATGCATCACAACATTTCTAAAATGAATGTATATAGTTAGATGTGGATTGTACATCTTGTGTGTTTACCTTTTTAAAATGCTATCTCGCTTCCTTAAGACTGAGCCGTGTTTCTTCACCCTTTTGTCCTGCATGCCTCCATTTTTTTGCTTTTATTTATGAATTGTAAAGAGTGTGTTAGTGCTTTATAAATAAAATTAATAGTTTATAAAGTTCATAGTGAACCAAACACACAAGGAAGTAAGGGTAACATAGTACTGCTTTCTCTCAGTTTGTAATAATTTTACATATCTTAACCCTTGAGGTACCAGTATACATATTTTCTGTGTGTTTATGTATTACTTGTACAAACTTCTCTTTCATATTGGGAAATTTACCTTCAGTATTAGTCTTTCTTTAAGCTAAGAACTTAAGCGTATCCTGGAAACATAGTTGGCAATGGCCAGTGGTAGACTTCCAAGAGGGTCATTTGCAGAAAGCCTAGTGCAAGTGAAAATGTAAACAAGACTCCACTTGTGTAGCCTGCAATTCATGCCAAAGAAAAGAGGTATTTTTGCTTCCCTCCTATGTTATATTAACCCATGTTGTCCTAGAGAGAAAACAGCCTTAATCCTGTTTAGTACTCCTGACATTAGCCTCTTACAAATCCAGCTGGGCAACTAACACAATGCTCTAGATTGGTTCTCCACAAGATGGACAGATAGCATCATTCATTCATTACATTCGTTATGCTTCCAAACAGTAGCTTTCTTTTAGGTGTAAGGTTTCGCAGGGCAAACAGAATTCCCTGTGGGAGTCACTTCCTGATTTCTAGAAAGATGGGCTGTATCTACCTGAGTAACGTTATTTATTTAAACTACAGCAGGCAAATCAGAGAGAGTTTACGCAAATCAACTTTCATTTACCCAATGCCAAATCAATATAATTTTTTCTTGTGTGAAAACGAGAAAAGGTTAGTTGTATGTCTGATTTATTGGCATTAAAGGGGCACTATTGTCACCAGAACCATTACAGCTTAATGTACTTGTTCTGGTGTCTATAGTGTGTCCCTGTATAGCGTGTCTCTGTAGGGTCTTTAATGTAATGCACTAGAGGTGCTTCCTATCTATGTTCAGTGTTCAGAGTTCTCCACTCTCTGGATTCAATGCATCTCTATGAGATTCAATTTTCCTATAGGAAAGAATTGGATTGGCTGAGAAATTAAGGACTAATGATCTCCGCCATGGAGGCAGAGCCAGGTGGAAACACTGTGTGTTGGAACCATTAATTCAAACCAGTTCCCAATGGTACTGGATCCTTACTTAATTAAAACCCATTAAAGGTGTGGGCTATCATACCTTGAAGTTATAGTTAGGTGCATACAGACAGAATATACCATATGTGCACAAGTCTACCTTGAATGTATTAATTCTGAAGAGTTTATCTCTGAATTATCACATTTGGACCTTGACTTATCACAGATCAAACTTGGCTTGACTCAACTGAATTGAACGTGGTCCATCTGCTCCTGAAAACTTACCTAAGAGAATGTCTAATGTATTGTAAGCGCATGTTACAAGCAGCTGATTAAGTCTAGTTATGTTGAGTAAAGGAGTAGCAATCCAAGCTAAGTGAAAATCTCTCAAATTGCTTTTCTGTTTTATCAGTATTCATAAGATACACAGCTACTGTCTAACAACATTCTCAATTTAGGGAGACATTGAGTAATACATATGAACTGAATCCAAAGAATGTTAGACATCATAGATGCTTGTGACTCAGTCATTTTTTTCCTTCCTGAGTGCAGCAAAAAAATCCCCATGTGCTAGTAAAAAGTGAACCACATCAAAGATATACTCACCTACAAAATGACTGTTAACCTTGTTTAGTTGTATATCTGGAGCCTACTTTTGACTAATGACTATAACATGCACAAATGTACATCACACCATTGGGCCATTTATTTATTCCACAAGCTTGCAATGCAAAGGATGAAACAAGCATGTCAGGGTGCATGCACATCCAAAAACAATGCAGACACTCTTGAAGTCCCACACCGAATCTTAGATAGTACCATGTAGCGGAATGGATGCTCTAGACACACTTTTATTCCCTTTTCTTTCCACTGTCCGTACGGCCCCATTCGTTTACCAAATCAACTCTGTGTGGTCCCCTTGTTCGCACCTTTTAATTTCAGACTGGCCGTGGCTGTTAACCACAAATTGGTTATTAGTTCAAGTGTTCCCCTGTGTGTCCGCCGTTCGTATAACGGAACTCACGTGTTCAAACAAGCCAGGGGATAGATCCATCAATGTTCCTTGTGAGAACCCCCGAAAGATGACCAGCCGTTGCCTTGTTTTCTCTGGAACTATTTTTGGGCATCACCTCGTGGCCGACAAAAACTTCATTTGAATGGCGTTAGCGAACCACTGAAGGGATCTGAGTGATATTTCGTCAAAGTGTGTGCTCAGATCCAAGCTATTCGGTGATATGACTTTCGTGGGGTTCTGAAGTATTAAAATGTATTTTTGGGGTGTCTTAAAATATTGTAGATTTTTCTATACCTGAGAGATAATTGAGTTATAGATTTTCTCATGCAATTATTTCTCAGGCACAGAGGCTCTTGGAAGGAACAGTCCTATATTTTTGTATAAGAGACCCCACATAGGGGTCGGTGCACAAAAGCCGTGTATGGCCAAAATACAAGGAGTTAACTCCCAGAACTATGGATCGTCTAGTTGTTGGGGGGAAAGTGTTGTGGTTTATTATATTGCTTCTTTTAGCTTCGAGGAAAAAATAGCAGAGATACCTATGCTGGGTATTGGAGCTCCGCTACATACTATCTGCATCTCCAAGAATGTTCATGTGTCACTCCTGTATTCTTGCCCAGATCCAACCTATTAATCTTCCAGTGGAGCTCCAGATTGGTTATTCTGGTGCATCTGTGCCTTAAGATCAGAATGGTGGAAGCCTTCCTTTAGATAGATCCTTTGTTATTGTCTGTGATTCTTGATTCACCTACTTCTCCTTCTATTCACTGGTTACCAAAATTCTGGCTTGGACAACAACACGTCTATGGCAATGGCTTAAATCTGACTTACCTTTGAATGGAGACCATTGAAGCCAAGCCTGATTCCTTGTTGTCCTTCCCTTTCTGCTGTTTTGGGTTACTTCAGTTCAGATTTGTAAATTATGTGGACATATGTATACCACTCATTTATATTAGAGTATATTTTATAGTAAATATGAGAATCTTATGACATCATTTTCGGGACACCAAACATATTACTAATTTCTATTTCAATACCATTTTTCAAACAGCTATCAATTCACACTTACGAACAAGTATAGAAATTAGCCATAAGAGTATGTAAAGGTAAAAGGACTGGTATATGTAGCAGGGGGATTGTGCTGTTCTCTCCAGCTGCAGAACACAATATTAAAGTTTTTAGTATTTCACAGAAATGTATTTACATGGATGGAGAGTGAGTGAGTGAGTGGGCTTTAGGGAATATGTTTATTCTTGGAAGTAAGAAATACTTTTTACAGGGTTGAATAGGGGGCAGTTCATCTTCTTGTAGATCAGGAGTGTTGTTTCAGGGAGATTCCCAAGGTATGCATAGGCTTCAGTACTGTACGTTCATGTATGCAGCTGCACCTGGTCATAAAACAGGAGAGAAAGCATGGTGGTGCTTTGGGGGCCATCTGCAGGTGCACCCCAGGGCAACTGCACACAACGTAGGAATGTCACCTTCAGGATCTTTGCAAAAAAGCAAACACCCACCAAGATGACTAAGCCACTTTAATTCTAGGACAGAAGTTACAGTTTTGAACATGTCTAACAATAGGCATTGTGGTGATGCAGTTGGAACAAGAACATTGTGTGCCTCACCATCCATATACATTTTTTCATTTCTTTTTGTCTCTGGGGCATGCGTTATTGCAGACATTGCAAGCATAAGGGGCTCCCTGGTTAGGTAACTTGAGCTAAAGGCATGATATCGCCGAACTAGGTTTAATGAAAAACAAAACATAAAAGCATTGTCAAATTTTGAAACTACCTAATATTATCTCTGTTTTCCTTTTTTAGGTACCAAATCCACACTGGGCTACAGCACTCCATCATACGACCCCGGCAGCCCAACTGCTTGCCGCTTAATCAGGTTACTTTGCCACAGAAACTGCAGGATGCTGGCTACTCTACTCATATGGTGGGCAAGTGGCACTTGGGTTTCTATAAGAAAGAATGCCTGCCCACACGACGTGGTTTTGACACATTCCTTGGCTCACTGACTGGAAATGTGGACTACTACACATATGATAACTGTGATGGACCTGGAGTCTGTGGTTTTGACCTACACGAAGGGGAAGATGCTGCTTGGGATAAAGCTGGGAAATACTCTACGATCTTGTATTCTCAGCGTGTACATCAAATACTGGCTTCTCATAGTCCCCAGCAACCTATCTTTATATATGTGGCATTCCAGGCTGTACATACACCTTTACAGTCTCCTCGTGAGTATATATATCCCTATAGAAACATGGGTAACGTAGCAAGACGCAAGTATGCTGCCATGGTGACCTGTATGGATGCAGCAGTAAAAAATATAACTCGAGCATTAAAAAAATATGGTTACTATGACAACAGCATAATTATCTTCTCATCTGACAATGGAGGACAGACATTTTCTGGAGGTAGCAATTGGCCTCTGAGGGGTCGAAAAGGGACATATTGGGAAGGTGGAATTAGGGGTTTGGGATTTGTACACAGCCCATTAATTAAAAAGAAGAGAAGAACTAGCCGAGCCCTAATGCATATTACAGACTGGTATCCCACATTGGTAAAGCTGGCAGGGGGGAATATTTCAGACACTGAAGGACTGGATGGCTATGATGTATGGGGGGCTATTAGTGAAGGGATGGAATCACCCAGGACTGAAATATTGCACAACATTGACCCTCTGTATAACTTTGCCAGGTCTGGTTCTTTGGAGGAGGGGCAAGGAGTGTGGAATACAGCAGTGCAGGCCTCCATCAGAGTTAAAGACTTCAAACTCTTGACTGGTGACCCAGGTTACAGTGACTGGATTCCACCACAAACCCTCACCAACTTTCCTGGTAGCTGGTGGAATTTAGAAAGACACACAGATGGGGCCCGTAAGTCCTTGTGGCTTTTCAACATCACAGCAGACCCATATGAGCGCCACGACTTGTCTGCAGTAAAGCCAGATATAGTTAAGGAGCTTCTGATACGCTTGTCTTACTATAACCACACTGCTATCCCTGTACGGTATCCTGCTGAGGATCCCAGGGGCAACCCTGATTTGAATGGAGGTGCATGGGGACCATGGGCCAGTGAAGAAGATGAAGAGGAAGAAGAAAACTGGATTACAATGGGAGGACACCAAAAAAATGCAAACAGAAAAAAGAAATGTAAAATTTGCAAGTTAAGGTCTTTCTTTAAGAAGCTAAACACACGCCTTATGTCTAATCGAATCTGAAAGGACATCTTGACATTTTTAACCAGATGCCATCTAATTGTTTAGTGTGATATTGTTATCAATCCTATTTTTGTGGATTCTTTGAAATGCAACATTTCGTGTGAAGTTCATATGTTAAAAAGCAGATACATGGAAAGAAGGCAGCAACACCATAGTGAAATGCCCCTCCAAGTTTGATGGAATTGAAGAGTGTAGAATTCCTTCAGACCACAAGAACAATTGCAGCCATGAATGCCTAACTTATCTACATTATCTACCCTGTTACATAGTTATACAGTAGTCTAGGTTTAAAAAAGACTAAAGTCCATCAAGTTCAACTCTTCTTTTTCTTAAACAAGTTCATAGCACAGTAGATATATATATATATATATATATATATATATATATATATATATATATATATATATATATAAAACAGAATGAGTTAACACATATTATGAACATATTGGAGAGCCTTAAAAAAATATTGGACTATAAAGACTTTATATAAAATATTTTAAGAAAATTCACAAAGTCAACAAAGGTGGTGAACATAGAACATGTGATAAAAAAAGAACACTGGATTGTCATTCAAGACGACACCTATAGAGGTTGAGTTGTAATCAGAAAAAAAATCTATATTTTTAAATCTATCATGTGGCTAAATAGTAAATTGGTCAAATTATACATACAAACACATTCATATATGTTTATGCTTTAAAATTGTAGGTACATCCTACAGCTCACAAAGGCTCCTATGTTGTATGAATCCTCAAGATGACGTGTTACATCATATATGACCTATTGCTCTATTCAAACACATCCATTCATAAATGCCTAGAGTCACATTCTAGTTTGAAAAAAAATGATATGTATGTTGTAATTATAAGCCAGAGACAAGAACATGTTAAATTTGAAATGCCAATATGTATGTAATTTGACAAAATTAAATGTTTCTATTGTACTGTGACAAAATGATACATCATATGTAGTGTCTGCAGTAGTGGTTTACTTTAAGGGATTGAGAATGAAGATTATTTGGTTGAAAAGATAAGGAAATGGGAATCTTACATCTAAGGATGACATAACATGATATGGTAAACTAAAAGAGGGACCGTCACATGTATGTAGAATGATAAAATAATAATTCCAAGTTTGAAAAAGAAGAGGGAGCATTTGGGTCAAAATATTTAACCTACACAGCTGATCCTCTAGTGAAGAAGGCTTGCAATTAAAGGAGAAATATCACTTCCATACTATCTTTTAATATAGTGATCCTTTCAACAAGTTTTAAAAAAATAAAATTGATTCTTTGTTAAATTAAGTATATGTAAAAGTTGAGGAAAAACCCATCCCTACCTTTAGGGTATAGCAGGATCTTTCAGCCATTTCCATATGGACAGTGTTTTAATATGACAGTAAGTGTTCTGATGATGTAACTGCACTGTGTTTTTCAAACATTGTCTGACCCAAGGTGCATGTATATGGCTGAATTATCCGGTCACATACCGTACGAAAGGTGGAGATGAGTTTTTATCCTTTTTTTGCATACTCTTCATATAACACACAATATATTTCCTTTCAAAACTTGATGCAAGGGTCATTATATAAAAAAATAATGTTGAGGTGACAGTTGTCCTTTAACCCCTTCCCGGCCATGGACATACCAGGTATGTCCAACAAAAAACGTCCGTTAATGACCTCGGACGTACCTGGTATGTCCAATGGTAAATCCCCACTTAACTGATCGCTGGCCCCCTAATGCCTGCACAAAAGTTTAAAAAGCAAATAAAAGTTTTTATAAAGTATAATAAAGTTAAGAAAAGTACTTAGATCATATATAAATAAAATAAAATAATCAATACATAAATTGAAAAAATAAATTAAATTTTTTTTTTATAAAATTTTAAAAATATATATCGGTTTAAATTTGTTCTAACTGTATTGATATTAATATACATAAATATTTAAATGAAAATACATTTAGAATGACGTTAGAAATACATATCCCCTTAACGACTGCCACGTACAAGGTACGTCCGACAAAAAACAGTCGTCAAGGACCGTGATCACATCACCGCAATAGAAGTCTATGGAGTTGCCAGCAGGGGGACTGTCTGAGCTGTCATGCAGTCCCCCATTCTGCTACAAAGTAAAAAATAAATAAATATATACTATACATATATTATATATGTATAATATATTATAAAATAATTAAAGCATTTTATAATATATTATACATATATAATGCATATATATGATTTCATTATAAGTGTACTTTGAGACATATAAACATATATCTCAAAATACACTTATAATGAAATCATATATATGCATTATATATGTATAATATATTATAAAATGCTTTAATTATAACATATTATACATATATAGGAAATAAAAGTGTGTATGTGTGTGTGTACGTGTGTGCGCGTGTGTGTATATATATTTCCTGGCCATATCCATGGCAGCACAACAATGGGTTAGCTCCTCCCTATCCCTAATTAGACAGGAACAGAATTAAAATCAGGGGTATAATCAGGGGTATACCCCCTCCCACCAATAGTCCCTTAGTCTTTTTTTTTCCTGTCCTATCCCATAGGACTCCAGTCATTATAGACTGTGAACACACTTTTTTTCTTTGGCTTACCTGAGGGTTTTTACCTTCGGCCCCAAGGGAGTTCAGCCTCTCTTCCTTGGTAAGTCTCCAGTACGTGGCCCTGCGCAAAGGATAACCCCCTGCAGATGCTCCTTTAGTCACCGGGAGCCGCTTGCAGTGACCCTAGGGGTAGCAAGGAAAATTATTGCCAATAAGGAACATTCCCTGCAGTAACCAAGCGGTAGCAGGAAGTGGCAGAAGAACCTCATCTTCAGAAGATTCTTCTTATCTCTACCTGGCAGGCACAGTAAGTTTAAATGCATATTCATGTATTATATTACTTATGGCTGTCAGGTTTTCCCCTCCCACCTCTTTTGTATGTGCCATATATCCCCCCTTTCTACAAAGATTTTGTATGTACCATATATTTTTTTTTCCCCCTTTCTCTTCCCCTTTAAAAAATGTGTTTTTACCGGGCTTTCTTTCCGGTCGGACGCCATCTTGGTGGCGTCCTTTCAGTATGCGCCTGCGCTGGCCTGCGGGTGCGTCATCCTCGGTCCCCGCGCATGCCCGGACCGGTAGCTGCGTCTGTAGACGTTTCCGCGCATGCGCGGATCGAGGGGCGCGTTATGCGGACTTCTGCGCATGCGCGGAGTAATTGCGGGGCATTTCTTACGGGCGCCAAATTTGAGTTCTTTTACCTGTTTCAGGTTGCCTGGACATCTGGGAGCTCTTGCAGCATCTTTGGTTCCAGTTTTGTTGTTTATTTTCAAGCTTCCATTTTTCTGTGACTCAGGTATGGTTTTATTTCTTAAAGGCACATCCCCTTTTCTTTCACAATTGATTTTTTATACTTTTTGGGTATAAATATCTCAATTCCTTCCTATATTATAACAGGGAAGATGGACAAATCTTTCTCATCAGACTCTGAGGCATCTGTTCATAAACAAAGGTCACAATCTAAAGGTTATAGGTAAGCCATTATTATTATTATTATTTTTTTTCTCTCCAAACCAAAACAAACAAACAAAAGAGTGCCTGGATTAATTGTATTTCCCTATCATGACAGCTCTACGGGAATTAAAGCATCCAGAACTTCCAAAGGCAAGTCACCTGCAGCAATAAACCGCTAGAAGGGAAACGTTTATGTGCAGAATACCTGTCTACAGCCGCTGGAGCTTCTACTACTGCCCCTACTCCGGATATGATGGAGTTTATAAAGCATGCAGTATCCCAGGGCATCAAAGAAGCTGGGAAATCCCACAAGAGGCCCAGATTCGCTGAACCCTTTGGGTTTTCTCAGGAGGAATCTTCAGATGAGTCCATGGACTCTTACAGGGAAGGGCTGTCCTCCGGAATTCATGGAGCCTGCTCAAGTAGATCATTTAATAGCCAGAGTTCGTAAATCCTTGAGTCTCAAGGAAATATCCTCGGAACAACCTTCTACTTCCAGTAGATATTTCGCAGATCTAAAGAAAAAGAGAGCCACATTTCCAGCTCATGAGACAATCAAGGAGCTGATTGAAGACGAATGGTCTAATACTCGTAGAAAACTGACATCTCAAGGCAGAGTTGCTCGTCTTTATCCATTCGAAAGGAAAGACTCCAGCTGTTGGGATTCGGCTCCTAAGGTAGATGCGGCCGTAGTAAGACTGGCCAAACACACTACCCTACCGGTTGACGACGCAGGCTCATTTAGAGATCCCATGGATAGAAAAATGGATCTAAACCTCACCAAGGCTTACATAGCTGCAGGCACACTCCTCCATCCAGCAGTCACTCTTACTTCAGTTTCCAGAGCTTTAAAGATCTGGATGGAAAATCTGGAGGCAGACATCCAAAGAGGCAGGAGCAGATCCAGTCTTCTTGACAGTCTCAAAGATATAAAGCTTGCAGTAGACTTTACTTCTGATGCTTCGGTGGATCTGGTTAAGGCCTTTGCCAGAAATATGTCCCTCTCCGTTTTCAGCCAGAAGGGCTTTGTGGTTAAGGTCATGGATAGCAGATACCTCTTCTAAATCTAGTTTATGTGCCTTACCTTTCCACGGAGACATGTTGTTTGGGAAGAACTTGGATGATTGTATTAAAAGAGCAGCCGAAGGCAAAATAACTTTTCTCCCGCAGGATCGTAAACCCAGAGGTTCCTTTCGATCCAAACGATATCCAGAATATTTTTCCTTCCGAGATGCCAGATCTTACAAGCCAGGTAGAGAGCATGGAAGATCCCAGCCTTGGAGAGGTGGTCAGTCATCTACCAGAGGCGGTGAATCTAGAGGCGCCTCGTTCCACAAAAATCCCAGATCTTTATGACGTGTGTCCCCCCCAGTCGGTAGGAGTGGGGGCACGTCTGTTACTCTTCCAAGACGTATGGGAACTATCCACCACAGACAAATGGGTGTTGGATATCATAAGAAGAGGATATCGTTTAGAATTCTTCAGACCCCCTCCAGTTTACTCCTTTCAAACGACCAAATGGCCAGGAGAAGCAGAAAAAAGACAGGCCTTAAAAGATTTCATCTCTACACTCCAGGAAGGAAATGTCATCATTCCAGTTCCTCAGCTACAGCAAGGTCAAGGTTTTTACTCTCACCTATTTCTCACCAGAAAGGCTTCAGGTGGTTGAAGGCCTATCTTAGACTTAAGCAGACTAAATCAGGACCTCCTCATCCGGAAGTTCAAAATGGAGTCTATTCAATCGATCATAAAGGTCGTTTTTCCACACCAATGGATGATTTCTATAGACTTGGCAGACGCTTATTTCCACATCCCCATTGCTCCAGAACATCAGAAATTCCTTCGGTTTGCGGTGGAACAAGGGCATTTTCAATTCCGAGCCCTACCATTCGGTCTCAGCACAGCTCCAAGAACATTCTCCAAGGTCTTGGTTGTTTTAATCGCGGAGCTCAGGAAAAAGGGCATAGCCATTTACCATTACCTAGACGACATCCTCATCTTGGCAGAGGACACAGATACCCTTCAGACCCATGGGCAGGTTTGTCTACGTTTCCTACGCCATCATGGTTGGAAGATAAACGAGAACAAGAGCCAATTACAGCCGGCTCAGGAGATGAAATATTTGGGGGCCATATTCAACACACTAACAGGCACAGTACGACTGTCTCCAGAAAGAGGTACTAAGTTGATGTGCAAAGTCAAAGACATGTTGGCATCCAATGTAACCTCAGCAAAGAAATGTATGAGCCTGTTAGGCTCGATGTCCTCTGCCATCGGACTGACGAGATGGGCCCAATGGAGGATGAGGATTTTCCAGAAGAATTTCATCCTACAATTCAGAATGAGAAATCCACTTCAGCCTATCAAGATTCCCCCTCAGGTCCATCAATCTCTGATTTGGTGGTTACAAAAGAAATCCCTGTTCAGAGGGTTTCCATTGGGGAACGTCACATGGACGGTTATTACCACGGACGCAAGCCAGTGGGGTTGGGGTGCTCACCTACAAGATCAGTTTATCCAGGGAAAATGGTCCTTTCCAGCAACAGGGACTCCCACCAACCAATTGGAGCTTTTGGCAGTCCTAAAAGCTCTAGAAGATCTCCTTCCCCTCATACGCTTCAAGTGGATCAAGATCAGATCGGACAATGCCACTGTAGTTGCCTACATAAACCATCAAGGGGGAACAAGGAGTCAGAAAATGATGCCTATTATGAAGCCTCTAATGTCCTTCTCCCAGAAACATCTAGCGGGCCTATCGGCTATTCATCTTCCGGGAGTCCAGAATTCCATAGCGGATTTCTTGAGCAGAGTGGAATTGGATCCAGGGGAATGGAGTCTGTCAAGCAAGGTGTTCGAGGACATCTCACAAGTATGGGGCTTGCCACAAGTCGACCTTATGGCGACATACAAGAACAGGAAGGTGAAGCGTTTCTTTTCAGAAAACATCGATCCCCAGGCCTCGGGAAGAGATGCTCTTTCAATTGATTGGGAATTTCGCCTAGGTTACGCATTCCCTCCCACACCCCTCATCTTTCCTCTTCTAAGACGATTGAGGCAGGAGAGGGTATCCATCATCCTCATAGCCCCTGTTTGGCCACGCAGGCCATGGTTTCCTCTGTTATTGAACCTTTGCAGTGCAGATCCTTGGCAGCTTCCAAACATTCCTTCCCTTCTACATCAGGGTCCTGTCCTCCACCCAGACCCTGCCTCCCTCAAGCTGATGGCATGGAAATTGAAAGGGAAAGGTTGAACTGCAAGGGTTTTTTTCATTCTGTCATTGAAACTCTTCTGCAAGCAAGGAAACGCTCTACATCTTCCACTTACTACAGAATCTGGGACGTTTTTTCCTCCTGGGCTGCATCCCACCACAGGAATATTCAGTCTATCTCTACCAAAGAGATCCTGGAATTTCTACAATCCGGTCTTGACAAGGGTTTAAGCTACAATACCCTGAAAGTGCATATTTCGGCTCTTTCGGCCCTTACGGATCAGAGATGGGCCTTGAACACGGACGTGATCAGATTTATGTCAGCAGTTTCGAAAATCAAGCCTCCTATCAAGCCCTTCGCCCCACCATGGGATCTTCCCTTGGTGTTGAAGGCTCTGAGCAGTTCTCCTTTCGAACCTCTTGAATCCATCTCTCCTCAGTTACTCACCATTAAGACTGTTCTATTGGTGGCCTTAGCCTCAGGTAGACGAGTGTCTGAACTCCATGCCTTATCAACAAAGGAGCCCTTTACAGTTTTTCATAAGGACAGAGTTATTTTGTGGACTGTTCCCGAATTTCGTCCTAAAGTTGTGTCAGCCTTTCACATCAACGAAGAAATAGTACTCCCAGCTCTTCATTCAGAGTCTTCTACTGGGGATGCTGAACCTCTGCCTTCTCCGTTAGATCTTGTTAGATGTCTGTCTGTCTATCTACAAAGATCTTCAGCTTGGCGGATCTCTCAGAGGCTATTCGTCATCCTTAACGGTCCTAGAAGAGGGCTTCAGGCTTCTAAGATAGCTATCAGTAGATGGATTGTTGCCGCCATCACTCAGGCTTACCAAGCATCGAATATGAAAATTCCTGATGGACTTAAGGCTCACTCTACGAGGTCCCTTTCCTCATCTTGGGCAGCAGCGGCTAATTTATCACCAGACCTGATTTGCAAAGCAGCCACTTGGTCTTCTCCAAACACGTTTTTAAAACATTACCGGATTGACGTTAAAGCCAGCCAGTCAGACTCTTTTGGCAAATCAGTTTTATCCGCAGTCAACTCTTCTTGATTGATTTCTATTTCACGTGTGATTTCTAATACACCAGCATCTAAAAAAATTATTGAGTCTGTGGTTTTTATTTATTTCCTCCCTTGGTTAATGCTTGGGTATTACCCATTGTTGTGCTGCCATGGATATGGCCAGGAAAGATGAAAATGTATCCATACTTACGGTAATTTTCCTTTCCTGGTCATAGGCCATGGCAGCACTTAGATCCCGCCCTGGGATATTGCTGTTAACAAGACTAAGGGACTATTGGTGGGAGGGGGTATTTATACCCCTGATTTTAATTCTGTTCCTGTCTAATTAGGGGTAGGGAGGAGCTAACCCATTGTTGTGCTGCCATGGCCTATGACCAGGAAAGGAAAATTACGGTAAGTATGGATACATTTTCATATATATATATATATATATATAAACAAAGAAGAATCCAGGATGCACTCTCAGGACTTGTGAAAAGCAGTGTTTCGTTTTATTTCAAATCATATGCAAACAGATGAACCAACATTTCGACCTCTGCAGGTCTTTTTCAACCTTGAAAAAGACCTGCAGAGGTCGAAACGTTGGTTCATCTGTTTGCATATGATTTGAAATAAAACGAAACACTGCTTTTCACAAGTCCTGAGAGTGCATCCTGGATTCTTCTTTGTTTGTATATATTGAACGCATCACCGTTTGCACCCAGGCGGATTTACTGGATCACAAGTAAGGAGAGTGCCAAGCTATCTATCTTTTTATATATATATATATATATATATATATATATATATATATATATATATATATATATGTGAAACATGGGGGGTGGTTGCACTCACCTGAACATGCTTAAATGGGGTGCTGCTGGGGGCCATATTATACAATAAACAATACACAAGATCCAGCACACTCTCCTATCTACTAAACAGCAACTTCAATGTTGACAGATTTTATTAGTTTTTAAAAGTTTTTTTTTTAAAAACAGCTAATCTAGGCAAAAAAAAAAAAATGGGGATTTAGTTACATTATATGATCATACATTGCATAAGCCTGCCACAACGTCAATCTTTGGCAGGTCCTACTCTCAAAGGCAACAAAGGCAACATAGTCAATCTGGCAAATAGCAATTTACAAAAACAGAAATTGGCAAAAACATGTACTTGAGGGTTACTTTTGTACTCGTGAGACATTACTCTACACAAATATGAGTGTTTTAGAGCAGTAACATGTATTATACCCCTGTAAGTTCTCAAAAACCCATACAACCTGTACATTTGGGCACTGTTGTACTCAGGAGATATTGCTGAACACATATTGGGATGTTCTTTGTCAGTAACACATAACAGGAGCTGAGAATCCATGCCTAAAGTACAATGTGAGAGAAAAATAACACAAAAAAATTACTACCCAAAAGTTTGACAAAGACTGGTTGTAGGATTAGTGCATGGAAAGTGTTAAAATACCACCATTTGGGGGGGCGGAGCCTGACCTGCAAGTGAGCAAGACGCAGAAAGCCGGAGCTCCCGACTACAACGCTAAACTAAGCAACATAACTCGGCGGGCACAGCTTCAAATCGGACCCGACAGGGTAATCAAAGTCAGGGGGTCCCAGGGAAGCTTAACAAGACCTCACCCGTGCGCTTACCCTGCCCAGAACCTGTGATCCTTGCCGCGGCCTACCTGAAACGTGGCGAAGGGGAAGCGGCAGATCCCCTTGGGCTACGAGAAGGGATTTGGAACAGTGGCACTCCAACCCCCCCCCCTCTGGACCGCGGGGGTCATCCCGGTCCTCCACAGCGACTGTACATTGTACTCACACTCACTATACAGCGAGAAGCCCCTGAATTAATCCCATGTGCGATGCACCGCACATGCAGTCAGTCCCCTGCCGGGAGGCGAGACGGCTAAAGCACGACCGGTGAAAGGGCCTGCCAAGAGCTGGGCACAGAAGGAGATGCCTGCATGCAACTCGGCACACCCGACACCAGGGCCGCCACAGTCCACGGGCCCCAGCGTGCACCGCCAACAGATGAGAGCTCCCAGGCCCTCCAGAGGAATACCCCCAAGGCACACACAGAGAGTCACAAGGCACCAACCCAGACCCAGGCGACGGATCTACAGGGCTCATCAGCCGAACTCACCGGGGCCAACCCAGAGACCCACCAGACCACAAACCTTTGACAAGCCGATACAGACCCTCTCCCAAGCACGAGACAGGGCTGACTTCTCCACCAAGCTCCACAACGCGACCCTGGCAGCCAATGTGTCAAGTTACCAGGTCTGGGGCAGGAGGGGAATACTACTGGGGACTTTGGGACTCTTACCTCTCCTCTGTCGGGTTGGGGTGGGCTGAAGCTGAAAAACACAGTCTAGTGGGCTATAGGACACCTGCACCCCAGCTCATACCCTTGTGCTGTTGACAGTATACACCTTTAAAACGTGTCCTGACCTCTAATGTATTATCTATGATTCTTTACAAAAGTGAGCGACAACATACTCTTGTTTAGTACTCTGTCAAAATGAGCATTCTTCTTTTACTTCTAAAGCCTGTATCCAGCAAATAGTAACCAATAATGCCTGCATGTAATCCAAGCTTGTACTTAATATACCAAAAAATGTGCACTGCCTAACAAACCCTAATCGTTATCTATGCTAAGCAGCTCCAGGAATGCCGTTGGGGTACCTAGAGCCAGTTTGTAATCCTTATCTGCACTGCAAAAAAAAAAAAAAATTTAAAAAAAAATGTTAATATTTTTATTAAAACACCAAAAAATACTATAAAAAAAAAAAAGAAAAAAAAAAGAAGTGTGATATTGGGGGCGGGGCCGGGCCGCCGAGCTGACCAGACGCTAACACATACAGCTCCTGCTCCAGGCCCCTAAAAATAACATAAATCACCTGAAGCGACTATCTCCAAACCCGAGGGTGACAATGCAAAGTTGAGGGGAATACCCCAGGAGCTTCCCGGAGCAGGGACATGGTCGTTTTTCAAACCATACAAGAATGTCGATGACCGCGGCCTACCTCCACGTGTGAGCCTACTACACGGACAGGGAGAACAGTGCCCTGGCGGTTTTACGTGCGGGAAAGTCTCGGCCCCGCTCTCCCCCCCCTGGGCTGGGGGGGTTATCCCGGCCCATCACCACACAAATATAGCGGATCAACCGCGGGCTGAACAGGGCCTGCAGAAATTGTGGCCTAACTACTTCAGACTGCTTTCCCCAGCATGCAACTACTGATAACACCGCTAGTATTTTTTGTGGAAGAGGGGTGCAATCTTACCTGGCGGAGGGTCTGTCACGTCCAAGCTTCAAGATTCTGAGTGGCCCCCTGGGGGCGCGGTGTCTCCGGTTCGGAGGGGCGGCTGTGTGAGCCTTGACCGACTGGATGTCGGAGAATAATGTCCCCATCGCTGAGAGCCCAGCTGGAGGGTGTCGAGGCCTCCGGTGGACCGGTGGCTGTGAGGCCAAGTGTGCCCTGTCTCAGAGAGGTGGCCGGCGGTGGGCGAGACATGAAGAGGCTGCATGTATTCCTGGCCGGGACCAGCGGCATAGCGGAGGTGCAGGAAGTAGCTGACCTGCAGACTCTGTGAGGGGGGAGCCTCGTGGCTCGGCGGGCTTCTGAGTGCCCGTGGTGCGGTGGATACCCGGGTGGGACAGTTCTGCTCGTGCCGATCCAGGGCACTTGTGATCCGGAGAACCCTAGTGGCAACCCATGGACAGTGCGGAGAGAGCCTCCGGATTCATGTCCCTTACATCTGTTGATGCAATCTGTGAGGCTAAACAATGTGTCCTCCTGCATGTACTTCCCCAGCATTTCTCTCTTGTTATTAATAGGCAGTAGTATGCTTTACAATACTAATGTTTACAGTTGACTACCAAACATGCACAGTGCATATATTTTAACCACTACTGACACGCGGTTTATTTAAGTTAGCACACACTGTGGTATATTTATCTCTGTCTTTAGCAACTCACAATAAGCATATATTGTGCATCAACCTCCACTACAACCATTAAGCGAGTAACCCAATCTAACATGCACTATGCTAGTTTCCACTAACTCACTATAAGCACATACAGTGCATACACCTTGTATTACTACGACTACGCTAACGATATCGCCAACATACACGAAGTTACTCCTGTTTATCTCCACGCATATTACCTTGCTGTATTTAGTTACTCTGTGTCAGACTACAAAGCATATCTTTTATAATCCTTAAGTATTTTCATTCACTGGCACGTCTTGATTTAACCTGTATTTTACTTAAAAATTTGTGCACCGTATTTTTGATGCCATGTTACAACCTGTTGACAAACGGTCTCATACAGCTATTGTGGCGTAGCAGACCTAAATGTTAATTCATGCATGAACAAAAATAAAGAATTAAAAAAAAAAAAAAAAAAAATACCACCATTTGAAATACCCTAGGGCAGTGATGGCGAACCTATGGCTCGCGTGCCTCTCTGTGGGCACGCGGCCATAGGTTTGCCATCAATGCAGAGTAGGCACCTGCCCGCCCAAAACGGCAGGTGCCTACTCTGCTTCCGGGTCGGGAGGCAGGGGGAGGGATCTGTGAAGCAGCTCCCCTGTCCTCCCGCGCGATGCGACACAGTACCCCTACCCCCCACAGCACCCCTACCACCCCACACACAGTATCCCTACCCCCCACAAAACCCCTACCCCCAACACACAGTACCCCTACCTGCCCACAGCACCCTTTCCCCCCACACACAGCACCCCTACCCCCCACACACAGCACCCCTACTCCCCATACACAGCACCCCTACCATCCCCCACACACAGCAGCCATACCCCCCCCACACACAGCAGCCATACCCCCCCACACACAGCACCCCTACTCCCCACAGCACAGCACCCTTACCCCTGCCCAGCACCCCTTTTTTCCCAAGCAGAGGGGAGGGATTGTTTGCCTTGTGTGGGAGTGCCTTACATAGAAACATAGAAACATAGAATGTGACGGCAGATAAGAACCATTCGGCCCATCTAGTCTGCCCAGTTTTCTAAATACTTTTATTAGTCCCTGGCCTTATCTTATAGTTAGGATAGCCTTATGCCTATCCCACGCATGCTTAAACTCCTTTACGGTGTTAGCCTCTACCACTTCAGCTGGAAGGCTATTCCATGCATCCACTACCCTCTCAGTAAAGTAATACTTCCGAATATTATATTTAAACCTTTGTCCCTCTAATTTAAGACTATGTCCTCTTGTTGTGGTAGTTTTTCTTCTTTTAAATATAGTCTCCTCCTTTACTGTGTTGATTCCCTTTATGTATTTAAATGTTTCTATCATATCCCCCCTGTCTCGTCTTTCCTCCAAGCTATACATGTTAAGATCCTTTAACCTTTCCTGGTAAGTTTTATCCTGCAATCCATGAACCAGTTTAGTAGCCCTTCTTTGAACTCTCTCTAAGGTATCAATATCCTTCTGAAGATAGGGTCTCCAGTACTGTGTACAGTACTCCAAGTGAGGTCTCACCAGTGTTCTGTACAATGGCATGAGCACTTCCCTCTTTCTACTGCTAATACCTCTCCCTATACAACCAAGCATTCTGCTAGCATTTCCTGCTGCTCTATTACATTGCCTGCCTACCTTTAAGTCATCAGAAATAATCACCCCTAAATCCCTTTCCTCAGATGTTGAGGTTAGGACTCTATCAAATATTCTGTACTCTGCCCTTGGGTTTTTACGTCCAAGATGCATTATCTTGCACTTATCCACATTAAATGTCACAACTCTGACCATTTTTCTAGTTTACCTAAATCATTTTCCATTTGGCTTGTCCCTCCTGGAACATCAACCCTGTTACATATCTTAGTATCATCCGCAAAAAGACACACCTTACCATCAAGACCTTCTGCAATATCACTAATAAAAATATTAAAGAGAATGGGTCCAAGTACAGATCCCTGAGGTACCCCACTGGTGACAAGCCCAAGCTTTGAATATACTCCATTGACTACAACCTTCTGTTGCCTGTCACTCAGCCACTGCCTTACCCATTCAACAATATTGGAATCCAAACTCAAAGATTGTAGTTTATTGATAAGCCTTCTATGTGCAACAGTGTCAAAAGCCTTACTGAAATCTAGGTAAGCAATGTCTACTGCACCACCCTGATCTATAATTTTAGTTACCCAATCAAAAAAATCAATAAGATTAGTTTGGCATGATCTCCCTGAAGTAAACCCATGTACATGTGTTGTTATTGATTTGGAAGTTTGTGTCCCTGTGCCCAACAAGGTCCACCTGGGTGTCACTCTTGCATAAAAGGCCAGTGTGCCTCCATTAAAATGCAATTCCAGCTTACACTCCAAAACTGTGTGTCGTCCTGTTATTGGAGGGAAAGAAGATTTACTACTGTGTCTGCTGTTCCAGCTTGCAGGGGTGTGGCGCAACCAACCTCGCCACGTGTCCTTGGAGGGGGCTGCTTTCCCGCCTCTTGCCTTTAGACTATGGCCCCTGTTCTTTTTCCCTGCAGAAAGGCTGGTTTGTGCCTTTTTGCGGACTGTTAAAGCCATGCTACCCCAGATAGCTATGCCATGGAGCCATATACTGAAAGACTGTATGAAAGACTTTGGCTCCATGGCGATTGAACTGTATGTGATCTGAGCGCCATCCGGTAATAATGTGCGCTCAGATCTATGCTATCTGGGGGTAGGTAGAATGTCTGTATTTTATGTAATAAATGTAACCTTGTGTATTTTATTGTATTTTTATTGTCCTTTGTCTGCCACGTGGCTAATGGAGTTTTGCCTCTGTCCTTGGAGATAATTGGATTACTTCTCAATTATCTCCAGGATAGAAGACTCTGTGGAACTGGTTTTGGGCAGAAAAGCCATGCTTCATTTGGTCACAAAGGACTTCGATCTATCTTTTGAACCAATGGACCAATTTGGATGATTTTGACATATGTTTGTATTTGGAGTATGCTGATTCGGAAAATGTATGTTTTATGTTTGTGACATGTATATTTTAGAAGTTATAAATATATTCCTCTGCCTGTGATAATGAGATTACCCATTGTGTTCAGTAATCATATCACAGGCAGAGGGGAGGATTTTGTGTGGGAGTGTCTGTGTGTATTGTACGGATTGATTGGTTGTTCTGTAATACCCTGTGGGCTGTACGGTGGTTGTGGATTGGAAATAAAAGAGACTGCATGTGCCAGGACAGTCAGATTCTGCTTAACCCTCAAAACAAAGTGTTGTCTCGTTATTGGGGGAATTGGATTGTATGCTGACTGCCAGGAGTGTAACCCTTTCGTATGGTTTTCCTGTTCAGATATTTCCAGGGTTCATGTGTTTTCAGGTCGGGAGATTGGTGCTTACAGTAGCTGTCGGTGTATCTGGAAAGGGGAATATCGCCTAAACGGTTTTTAACCTCTTGTGAGCAAAACGGTCCGTTACAAGGGGATTCAATGGGGAAAGTCCTTTTAAGGACTAGTGCTAAGTCCCCATTCAGCTCCAGGAAGGAGCGGTTGCAGGGCCCCAGTCAAGCCACGGCGGCAGAAGTGCTGCGGTTTGTCCCCTGTTCCAGCTAGGAAGCGGTCCTTGGTGGAGGTACCCAGCCAGGGGTACAGGGAGCTCTGTTACAGGGTTAAAGGTCTCAAACCACTCCTACAACTTCAGTCTAATTATATGGCATAATATTGCTTCCAGCACAATGTACGTTGGACCAGCAAACCAATCAGGCAAATTTCAATATGTAAAAACTGAAATGAACAAGCTCTTGATTTGGCCCTGTCACTTTCCAAGACACCATGAAATCTGCACATGGGGGCCTACCATCATTGTACACCATAGCATACAAATATGTGGTTTTGATTGCATTAAAGCTAACAATATGTCAATATGACATTCACAGTTAAAATGCCATGCAGAACTTCGAAAAAACATTTCCCAATTCCTCCCACTTTTGCAGATTTTATTAATTTTAAATTATGTTTCCTATATAAATATTTCATGTGAAATGAAAGTCCTGTTTCTCGTGATCAAAATTATATATAAGTGTGTGCGCACCTAGCATGAAAGAGTTAAATTGTGGTTAAACAGATTTTTAGCTCAAATTCTTGGTTTTGCTTTGGTTCAGAACTTGGACAATTGCCTCTGTCTTTAAGGGGGCTAAAAAAATGCTGTGCATATGCAAAAATAATAAAAAATAATCTATACTGAATAAACATGTGCTAACAATAAAGAACACTCGCTTAGGAAGAACAATAATAAAAGAAAAAATAACTTTTATGGTTTTCTCTGAGTGACAAAATATGTGGGCAAGTACTACTGTGTCCTGAGGAGCACCATATGAAATGTTCTGGGAACCACCATTTATCTCAGCATGTTTGCGATATAGTTTCAGAGTTTACACCTGTTCCATTTGATTGGCAGTAGTGGAAAACAAATGTTGAAGCACACAAAAATTACTTTTGTTCAGTCTACTTACATAATAAAACACCAAGAGTTATTTTCTTTGGAGTGTAAAAACAAAATTTCATCTGTTGTTGAGAAGATGCTCTAAAATGCAATCACTGCAGTGAGACAATGACCATTACCTTTGTTCTCTTATAAACTAATTATTTTAGGGACTCTTTGGCAAGGGCAGTGGTTAAAGAACATTACAGTATATAATTGGGCATCAAGCCAACTGATCTGACCCAGTTAAAGGTTTAGGTACAATTCCCATTGCTCTCATTGACCTTATTCGAGTTACCTCACTCATGTGGTTATTATTATTGTATTACTTATATAGTGCCTACTTGTTCTGGAGTGCTGTGCAATATTATAAATGGGGGGACATTTAACAATGAGACAATTACAAACCGTTACAGGAACAATAGGTTGATGAGCTTACAATTTAGAGTCTTGAAAAAGCCCTCATGAGAAGGGCGAAACGCTTTGAAGGTGCAGCACGTATTTTTCAGCAGCAGGGCTCACTGACTTAGTTCCAGCATCTAGCGTGGCATACCTTAGGCATTCCTCAGAGCTTGGTACCAGGACGGTCGGCTTTTGTGCACGAGGCAGACCCAGCTTCCTCTGGAGGATTGGTTCCATGTGAGACATATCTGGACTAAAAGTCACTTGTTATTTGAGCTGAATTTGTAGTCCTTAGAGATAAGTACCACCATTTTATCTTGTAAGAGTTTTTAATTAGGGGGGATTTATTAAGGGCAATACATAAACTGTGTTACACTATTATCTGTTTCCTTATTTTTAAGACACAGCTGGTTATCTACGGATTTATTTACACAGATTGGATATGAACTTTGCCTATCCCCAACAGTGACTATATTATATTATATATTATATTATATTATATATTTTATTTTTGCTGTATATTCTCTTAAATTTTTCATTTTTGTTTTATACATCTGGTATTTCTTAGAAACCTATGTTTCACCATTGATATTTATTTGCTTTGCATTTTATTTGATTATTTTTCACTGCTTTCATATTGTATTAATTCTTTATTAATGGCATATTAACTAAGCGCTGACACACCGTATACTTCATCTATCTATGAGAATTTGGGAAGTTCTAATCTGTGTCTTGGCTGCTGGTTATATTGTATATTGTTATACCTTGATATGTGAAGTTACAAATTTGTTCACATTTGATAACACCTTATAATATTTCATAAGTTTTTGCTCTCTCTTTACTATACTCTATTTTGTCTCAACAGATGTTACATGCTGTAATTACTGAGTTGAGTTGCGAAGTCAAATATTAAACACCCAAATTATCTATTAATGACAATAACATCTCTTGGCATGCTTGGGAAAAAGTAATCAGCTAAATCCATATCAGCAGGTTAATCATTAGCAAACCATTATTGACAGAGTTAGCTGTAAAAACATACTCCTGGTAGGATTATCTTTGTATGGCAATCTCTACTAGTCAAAATATCTTGCTGGGTTGTAAAATCTGATCAGTTACAAATTCACAGAATTCTATCTGTCTGTCTGTTCGACCATCCATCCATCTATAATGAACCAGGATCCTCTTAACTATCTCTCAAACTGTGACCTAGAAGATGGACGGACATATGAATGGAGATGAGAGAGAGAGAGAGAGAGAATATTCAAATTTTGATTCTGACATTTCCGTTTGCTTCACAGTACACTTACTGCTTAAGCTAAAAAATAAATGCCCCTTTAAATTTATCTTTTAAGGAATTGTTACATTTTATTGCCCTAAATTTGCCCTGGTTTTGTAGCTGTCAGGCAGACCTTTGAAAATAGGACCCCGAGGTACCTTTTATTGGGTTAAAGAGAGTACATTGTTATTATGTCTTCTTGTATGGAAGCTCAGCATTTAAGAGCCCAGTCTGCATTGACATGTCTACCCTCTGCTGGCCATGTGTGGGAGTATAGTGTTTTCAAGCCTGACTGAATTAATGCTGTCTTACTGAATCCTTGCGTAGGTGTTGGTTTATTTGCAGAGATTGAGTGTGAGTATTTAGATTTTCAACTGATTCTCTATATTATATGCAATGTACCTTTCTATGCTAAATATATTTTCTAACCAACTTTAATATATATATATATTATTTTTTATTTATGAGAAAATTAAAAGCTATCAACCAGAGTTGAGGAATTCTCTAATTAATGTGTAATACAATGATTGTTATACATCAAGGAACTATGTATTTACTCCAAAATATCTGCTGTGTTGGCAGAGCTCAGTGGCCCAAGTGAGGGACACCTGAAATTTATGTTTACAAATGTATTAACTCTTTAAAGGGTCCATTTACCTAGACTTCCTTTTTGTGTTAGTCTTCATTATTTACAGTTTTAGTAGTTGGTGGCTTTTTCTTTGTAATTACAGCTTTTGGGACCAATTACTGAAAGACTGAAGGGGCCTCTATCATACAGCAGCAATAGTCCCCAGACGTCGCAACTGTTTTGACCAGGCCTGTTATTCCAGGGGGCCCGGCCACAGTGGTTACCCCTGCGACCGTGGGATGCCGGCATTCCTTCTGCAGTTCTCGGGTGTCTGCAATGTGCTGCTCCCCTCCTGCCTGTGTGTAGCGTTTCCGATCGGTCTAGCAGGAAGTGCCCACTAAGAGAGTACTTCCTGTTAGACAAGGAACCACAGCAAGCCCAGGTACAGGATGGGATGAGGGAGGGAGGGAGGGAGGGAGGAAAGGGGCACATGTTGGAGATGGGAAGAGAGGAAGGAAAGGGACACATGGACATGGGACACATGGAGGGGAGGGGGGAGAGAAGGAGGAAAGGGACACATGGAGGGGATGGGAAAGAGAGGGAGGAAAGGGACACATGGACATGGGACACATGGAGGGGAGGGGGAGAGATAGAGGAAAGGGACACATGGAGGGGACACATGGAGGGAAGGGGGGAAGAAGGAGGAAAGGGACACATGGAGGGAAGGGGGGAAGAAGGAGGAAAGGGACACATCGAGGGGAGAGAGGGAGAAATGGGAGGGAGGGAGAGGGATAGAGGAATGGTACACATGGAGGGGAGAAAGATAGGAAAGGGACACATGGAGGGGAGGGGGTAGAGAGGAAGGAATGGGACACATGGAGGGGAGGGGGGAGAGAGGGAGGAATGGGACACAGAGGGGCTCGGGGGAGAGTATGGGACACATGGAGGGACTTGGGTGGAGGAAAGAATGAGACATATGGGGGGGATGAGATACATGGGGCGTGAAGGGGGGATGAGAAATATGGAGGGACTGGGGGCGAGGGAATTAAACACATGAGGGAGCCCATGGAAATTTTTGCACCATGATTTGTAGTTACGCCTCTGCCCACGATTATTCACTAAAGTGAGAATTGTTGGAATTCAAAGTGACTTTCATATGTAAGGCCATAGTAGCCAAGCTGGAAGCATAACTGATTAGGAGAATTTTTCTAGTCTGGCTATTTTTACGTCAAATTTTTTAATTTCCTATAATTCTCATTTTAGTAAAAAAAAATGTTTTATCCGTTTTCTTTTTGTCCATGTGCTCCTGGAAAGAGCAGCAAGGTGTAACTGAATATTGCACAATATGGGTGATTGTTCAACAAGGTGGGGTGCTGCAGAATTAACTTGCAATGTAAAGAAGTCCCTCTGTTAGGTTTAAGTTATGTTTTTGCTACTTACAGGATTAAAAAAAGTCCTGAAAAGAAATATTGTTTTTTTTGGGACTCTAGTCTCCATTCTGTCCACCCCTTTGGCATTAAAATATTAAACTTAAAAAATAATTACTAAACTTATTTCCAGCACCAGTACTCCTGTTATGTCAGCATCCAAAATGAAATAACCAATGATCTACAATCCATTGCTTTTATATGAGAAGCAATGGATTGAAACTAGGTGGTCAAATTCCACTCTCCTCTAATTGAAAGTTGCTATCAGTAACAGTTGATTCCAGGGCCCTCAGTTCTGGAGGAGGAAGTGTCTCTAGTAGCTGTCAGGAAAATGACCACTAGGAGTATATTTAACCCTACAATGTAAGCATTTCTACATATATGAAACAATTACAATACAAGCTTAAAACTAAAAGACCACTGCACCCAGACTATTTTATTGTGAATAAGTGGTCTAGCTGATTTGTGGTCCTTTAAAATATATTAGAACTAAGTCAGATCAACTTTAAGGTTACTAAGCATTATAAATACTGTTGATAGATTAAGTAACTATCACTTAAAATAGTAGATTTATAACAGTGATTAAGAGAAAATATTGAAAGGATTTTCAGCCTCTGATGTCAGAATTCATATCTAGCTCAATATCCATTGTCTGGCTGGGCACACACCTAATAACAACGCATGCAACTAAAATATAATTTAGAACAAGAAAATATATCTTCTAGACATGATCAATTCGTTTCGTTCCGAATGCAAATTCGGCTGAATTTCGGAAATTTGGCCATTCGGATGCTTCCGAATGTCCGAACTGCCGAATTTCCGAACTGCCGAATTTTTTAAATGCCGAACCGAACTGAAGTGCCGAATTTCCGAAGCGCCGAAGTTCCGAATTTCAGAAAGCTGAGTCGAACCAGATTGCCGAAGTTTCGGAAGTGCCGAATTTCAGAAGTGCCGAACTGCTTCGGATTTCTGAAAAGTGGCAAAACAGAAGAGGGGTTAGGTGTTGGGGTAGGGTTAGTGGTTGAGGTAAGGTTAGGGGTTAGGGTATGGTTAGGTTTGTGGTTGGAGTAGGGCTAGGGTAACCCTATTCCTAACCCTACCCCTATGCTAACCCTAACGTTGCCCCTAACTCAACTCAACCCTACCCCTACCCTAACACTACTCATAACCCTAACCCTGCTCCTAACTCAACCCTGCCCCTAACTCTACCGTAACCCTATTATTAACCCTACCACTAGCCTAACCCTAACTCTACATTTATCCCTACACCTAGCCCTGCTCTTAAACCAACCTAACCCTACCCTAACCCTACCTTTAACCTAACCCTACCCTAACACTACTCCTAACCCTGATCCTACCCTAACCCTACCACTTGCCCTACCTCTACCCCTAACCCATCCCCTACCCTAACACAACCCCTAACCCTGCCCTAACCCTACCCTTAACCCTACTCCAAAACCTACCCTAACCCTACCCCTACCTAACCCTATGCCTAACCCGACCCCTAACCTGACCCTTAACCCTACCCCTAAACCTACACTTACCCCAAGTCTCGAAGTTCCAATGTTCAGAGGTGCCGAAGTTCCAAAGTGCCGAAGTTCTGAAGTTCCCGAAGTGTTGAAGTTCTGAACCGAACCGAAGTGCCGAAGTCCCAAATTTTGGAATGCCAAGCCGAACCAAAACGAATATTTTTCCCTTGCACATCCCTGATATCTTCTTTACACAGACTGCTTACTCAACACATTTATTATAGTTTAAAGAAACAGTATTATGGTATTATTGCTGTGGACCTCTGTTATACACTCCGTCACACCAACAATATGACAAATTGCATTAAGATAGAAAATAGGGACAGAAGTTGTTTGGACCAAAATAGGGACTGACCTTCATAAGTAGGGACACATTCAGGAGATATGTGAGTATAATGAGTGTTTAGAGCAGCTAGAGAGGCAAAGGTAACCTCTATGTGTTTATTTAATTTATTGGATATTTTTCAAACTTTTCCCATCTTGGTTTATTTGGTACACTTGGAATTTTGAAGAAATAATAATGTGATTGTCCATACACCCCAATATGTCCATCTGACAAATTTAGGCAAAAATAACATAACCCCCTTTAGATCGACTATAAGTGTGGTTTATTGTAATAAGCTCTTTCTTCAGTGTTAGATACATTTGACTCCTTTATATAAATGCAACGTTTCAATGTGTTTTTCTCTAGATAATAATTTAGCAAATGCATAACAGATATGTCTCCTTCCACACAATATATTTCTCATATCTAGTGTTTGTATCTTTCTCCAGACTACATGCAGTTATTCTGTCTTTCTGATGCCTTCATTTCCTCCCCCCCATTTATTTCCAATAAATCTCTCTGAGAGCGTTGCTTGCGATAACATCTTGGATATAAGCTGATAAGCTGTAGGTATTCCTTATGGCCTTCCCCGATATGAACAATTACATTGCATTTTATTAAACATCACACATGACATCTTTACGCTGGGAAACGTTCTATGGAAGCTTGAACTTCCCTACTGAAAAGTCATATTGTTTACCCAGGATGCCTTGCAGTACATTTTGTAGCATTCTGAATGCAATATTCAATAACACATACTGTACATATGTTTGGTAATTCTGTAGTGGTTTCTATTTATATATTTATAAAGGAAATAGTGTTTCTTTATATAGTTACATAGTTACATAGCTGAAAAGAGACTTGCGTCCATCAAGTTCAGCCTTCCTCACATATGCTTTTGCTGTTGATCCAAAAGAAGGCAAAAAACCCAGTCTGAAGCGCTTCCAATTTTGCAACAAACTAGGAAAAAAATCCTTCTTGACCCCAAAATAGCAGTCAGATGTCTCCTTGGATCAAGCAGCTATTACCCCACTAATTAGAAAGTATATCCCTGTATGTTATGTATGTTTTTGCAAGTATTTATTCAATTGCAGTTTAAACATCTGTATAGACTCTGACAAAACCACCTCTTCAAGCAATGAATTCCATATCCTTATTGCTCTTACTGTAAAATAACCTTTTCTTTGCCTTAGATGAAATCTCCTTTCTTCAAGCCTAAATGTGTGACCTTGTGTCCTATGTATAGCCCTGTTTATGAATAGATTTCCAGATAATGGTTTGTACTGGCCCCAAATATATTTGTATAATGTTATCATATCCCCTCTAAGGGCTGTTTTTCCAAACTGAAGAGATTTAAATTTTTTAACCTTTCTTCATAACTAAAATGCTCCATTCCTTTGATCAATTTTGTAGCTCGTCTCTGCACTTTTTCTAGTGCCATGATATATTTCTTTAGAACAGGTGCCCAAAATTGCACAGCATATTCAAGGTGTGATCGGTTACCAGCGATTTATAAAGAGGCAAAATTATATTTTCATCTCGAGAATTGATGCCCCTATTTATACATGACAAAACCTTACTGGCTTTAGCAACGGCAGATTGACATTGCATATTGCTACCTAATTTGTTGTCTATAACAATCCCCAAATCCTTCTCGTGTGTGGTTATCCCTAGTTCACTACCATTTAGGGTGTAAATTGCTTGTACATTCTTAACCCCAAAGTGCATAACTTTGCATTTTTCTACGTTAAATTTCATCTGCAATTTTAATGCTCAGTCCCCCAATCTTCCAAATCCCTCTGCAGCAAGGCAATATCCGGCTCACATTTTATTACTTTACAAAGTTTTGTGTCATCTGCAAACACTGATACATGGCTTTCAATGCCCATTTCAAGATCATTTATAAATATGTTAAATAGAAGTGGTCCCAAAACACAACCCAGCTTGAAAATTTACAATTTATGACAACTCGCAGTACTCTATCCTTAAGCCAATGTTCTACCCAAGAGCAAGAATATTCATCTAGACCAATTTCTTTTAGTTTGAAGACTAACCTATTGTGAGGAACCGTATCAAATGCCTTGGCAAAATCCAAGTAGATCACATCCACTGCAACACCCTGATCTATATTTCTACTTACTTCTTCGTAGAATGCAATTAGGTTAGATACAGTTAGAAAATGTAACTTATGAACAAAAAAAGAACAAAACTCTTGAAAGTGAAATTACTGGCCATCAAGCTATTTTATCACATCTACTGCAACCCATTTTCAACTAATATATTTTTAAATGAATAATTGGGCATAATTATTTATGCTCTCCCCTCCTGTTCACTACAAAATAGCTTTTTTCAAAAGGTATTACTTATCTGGAATCCAGCGTCATCCAAAGCTCCTGGCACGGCTTTACATAGTTACATAGCTGAAAAAGACTTGAGTCCATAAAATTCAGCCTCCCTCACATATGTTTTAGCTGCTGATCCAAAAGAGGGCAAAAAAAAAAAAACAGTCTGAAGCGCTTCCAGTTTTGCAACTAACTAGGAAAAAATTCCTTCTTGAGCCTAAAATGGCAGTCAGATAACTCAGCTATTACCCCACTAAACTTTCCAGGCACCCTTTATCGGATGTCATGGTAGCCATTAGCAGTCCAATAAATGGTTTCTCAAAGATGGTGAGGAGAGGGAGGGAGTGGGGAGAGAGACAAGTATAGGAGGAGGAGGGAAAATAAAAAATAAAACTGTGCTCATTTGGTATGAGGGAGGGCTGCACAGAAGAAGGATGGGAAAGAAGGACAGGAGGGAGGCGGGGACAAACAACTACCTGAAATGAGATACTTAATATGTCTGACTGCATGCAAGGAGATACTCAATATGTCTGTCACCAGTGTGCAGAGTACATACTGACAATTGATGTATTCTATGCACAGATTTGACATTAGACAGTCTGGAACAGAGTTCTGGGCTGCCAAGTCACAGGTGCTGGGGGGAGGGGGGGTGCAACTAGCCCTCAGCACACAATTCACAATAACTCTGTATGTGTCGTGTTTCCAGCTGAACCACTGCACACACTGACTCCTACCCCCATGACCACTTCTAAAAGCAGAAGTGGTCATGGTGGTTGGAGCAATCCTTTCAATAAAGCACTTGATCATATTTTAAAAACAATGACAAACTCATGAAAAACAGCTACAAAAATGGACAGGAACAACTTATAATGGTCAGTCTGCAGTTCAACTACGTATAGCAAAATATGACAAAAAAATTGTAAACAAATGCAAATAATTTTTTGCCCTATGTCTGTCTGTCTAATTTTCTCCCATTTAACAGTCTATGGCAAAAAAACAGTCAGTTTTCAAACTTCTTTACATGTGTGTGATTTAGATGTGCACCTTGGACGTAAAAACCCAAGGGCAGAGTATAGGATATTTGATACCTTACTAACCTCAACATCTGAGGAAAGGGATTTAGGGGTGATTATTTCAGATGACTTAAAGGTAGGCAGACAATGTAACAGAGCAGCAGGAAATGCTAGCAGAATGCTTGGTTGTATAGGGAGAGGCATTAGCAGTAGAAAGAGGGAAGTGCTCATGCCATTGTACAGAACACTGGTGAGACCTAACTTGGAGTATTGTACGCAGTACTGGAGACCGTATCTTCAGAAGGATATTGATACCTTAGAGAGAGTTCAGAGAAGGGCTACTAAACTGGTTCATGGACTGCAGGATAAAACTTACCAGGAAAGGTTAAAGGATCTTAACATGTATAGCTTGGAGGAAAGACGAGACGGGGGGATATGATAGAAACATTTAAATACATAAAGGGAATCAACACAGTAAAGGAGGAGACTATATTTAAAAGAAGGAGAACTTCCACAACAAGAGGACATAGTTTTAAATTAGAGGGACAAAGGTTTAAAAATAATTTCAGGAAGTATTACTTTATTGAGAGGGTAGTGGATGCATGGAATAGCCTTCCAGCTGAAGTGGTAGAGGTTGACACAGTGAGGGAGTTTAAGCATGCGTGGGGTAGGCATAAGGCTATCTTAGACTTACGATAAGGCCAGGGACTAATTAAAAGTATTTTGAAATATTGGGCAGACTAGATGGGCCGAATGGTGCTTATCTGCTGTCACATTCTATGTTTTTATGTTTTTATGTTATTGTTCTAGCTATCCCTAACATAACAAGCCAGGGCTCAAGCAAAGAGATGCTATCCTTTACTAGCACCGTTTCACTGAATTAACCTGTTAGGGGTTTTGTGTGCATGGCAACTCATTTGTATCTTAATAATAAATATAAATAATAAATTGTTACTGCAATCAGCATGACCACTTCTGCTTTAATACGTGGTCACAGTGCAATGAATCTGGATATACAAAAATTACATCCGTCATCGGCAAATGTAATTCTGCTCACTGGAATGGTGTCTATGACCTTAGAAAATCAGATCTTTCAAAGCAATCATATCAGTCAATATCACATTTGAGCTTCTTGTAGATATTCCTCAAAATTCATGGAACACAAGAATGATTGACAGTTATGATTTTTAACAGATTCTATAGCCTCAGGGTGTTCTGAAGTGCTTTTGTGAGGAAAAAATAGCCTTGTTTAATGGCCTAAATAATTACATTTCCACTTAAACCTCCAATCAGTAATAACACAAGCCACTAGGGCCCTCAGCTTCCATCTATGAATTAATCATTAACCAATTGGGGGTTTATTTACAAACACATCAAATTACTCGTGGGTTATAATGTAGTTGATAATTATTAGATGAAAATCTGATACTCATCACTACTCATGGTATTATTTACTTTCAATCACAACTCTCCCACTGACACCTACAAATGTTCCTATAGCTTCTCAATATGTCGAAGTGAGTTGAACACTGTCAGCATTATTTACTAAAGTGAGAATTGTCAGGAATGCAAAGTCAATTTCAAATTTAAGTCCAAAATAGGTGAACTGGAAAAGATCTCCAAGTCAGCTTTGCTTCCATTTTAGTTACTTTGACCTTAAATCTAAATTCTCACTTGTCATTAAAACAACTTTAGTTTAATGAAGCAGCTTTACTGTATAAATTATGCCCCTGCAGTCTCATCGCTCAATTCTTTGCCACTTAGGAGTTAAATCACTTTGTTGATGCAACCCTAGGCACACCTCCTTGCATGTGACTTACACAGCCTTTCTAAATACTTCCTGTAAAGAGTAATCTAATGTTTACACTCCCTTTTTTGCAAATCCTGTTTAATTTAGAGTTTCTTATCTCCTGCTCTATTAATAGCTTGCTAGATCCTGCAGGAACCTCCTTTACGTAATTAAAGTTTAATTTACAGAGCAGGAGATAAAAACTTTTATAGTGGCAGAGCTTGACCATCAATCTGAACAAATGCCATTCTTGTATGCTGCTTGGCAAAACCTACTATCCAAAGAAAATCTTACTACTCTAAGCCAATCCAGCTCCAAAAAGTTGTAAGCAAGACTCTTTAACTCCTCCTGAGGCAATGATGCCATTCTTTGCGGCTTCCACCCAGCCGAAGCGGAGGCGGAAAATCGGGGCCTACTCCACGCTGACACTTCCAGGCCCTGAGGCAATATTCAGGTGTAACGCGGCGAGACAAATGTGGAACGGTGCCTCTCCAACGAGGTCAGATCAGCTCACAGCGACCACAACCAGCGGCAGACAGCAGGGATATCGGGGCCATGCTCCAATGGCCTACACAGTGTAAAACCTGGAAACCCCGTGCCCCATGACCCACATTTACTATCCAGAGCAACCAGAGCCAGGGACCCCCTGGACACTGAATTAGAGCGTCAATCCCAGCCTGAACCTCCAGCAGACATAACTCCAGTCTCCAGGCACCACCTGAAATTATTACTGTCGGACTTCCACAAAATCTTGGTGGCAGAATCGCTCCAATCAAGAAGGATATGAAAGCCATCACAGACAGGGTGCAAGCATCCGAAAAAAACCATCATGGACATACAGTCTCACCTACCCGAGCTCAAAGACTCAGTGCAGCAAGTCGTGGCAAAACAAAGAGCCACAACGGCACAGCTGACAGCCACGGAGGAACGTCAATGGCTCACAAACATAAAAAAATGGGGCATCCTGGCAGAAAGCTCACCAGACTAACTGCTGCACTACACAAGATGCCTACTGGCCACAATCTTACCTCATGCTACAGTAAAGAAAATGGCCACTGAGGAGATATACCGCCTACCCACATCAGCAAAGGCACCTTCAAATGTGATACTTAGGTGCCTAACAGTCCATGATAAGATACAGATCATCCGCGCTAAAGGGAAAAACACCTGCGGCCTTTGAGGGCACTATCTTGACTTTCTTCCAAGACCTCACGAAAGTCACCCTCATCTGGCATAAAACTTTCAGCTCTCTCACTAGTGGCCTAAGATCGACAGGCATCACTTACAGATGGGGGACAAATGGATCCCTGGTGGTGCACCGGAACGGAACCCAACACCCGCTTACCTCGATGGAGGAGGCACACACACTCTTAGAGACACTGGGACTGAAGCTCCTGACTGCTAATCCTCCCCCGAGACCCACTACTGCCAACTGGGACCCTGAACACGTCGGCCCATTTGTCCCAAGGGCCGGGAGCTCCCAGGCCCCGGAACCAACACAGCCTCAGGCGACTGGCTGACAGCAAGGCACAAGAACCCATGGAAGGAAGCCTATTCCAGATCCAGGCATCACCTTAGCAAGTCTAAAGACTGCAATTGTTTTAACTCAACTTTTCTGTTGATTTGGCTTATATTATGTTTTTTTTTTGTTATTTTGCTTGTTTGAACTCATTATTATTAATAATCTTAAAACTACATCTCCAGCATAGCCCATTCCCTATGGTCACAACACGGCAATAGCCACACAGATGAACAAACTAACCCTGGAACAGGTAGTCCACCAAACTTATAGAAGGGCGACACGCACACTCTTCCTACCCACCACTCCCCGCATCTTCCTTGGTTAGGAGTATCTTCACTCAAGGCATAGAGTACAACCACCAACTTGCGTAGCCACAATAAGGAGAAGCCACACCCAATCACCTAAACACCTCTGATAAGAGACAACTGTATCCTCTCACCTCATGGCACTCATTCCACTCTCACTTCAAATCTCTCTAACCACTGACCTACTACCTTCTATTCAGCCTCCCAGCAACATGGGACAATGGCGCTAGGACTGAGTAGGCGAACTACACCTCTAAATGCACAAGATGAGCTCTATCACCTACAGTAGGACCTAGGCCCACGTTCACAGCATGTATAAAATAAAAAATTGGTGCAGTTACTCAATGATTTCTACCCATACTATTTTATGCATCAGAACCTCTATACCGCAAAGTACTGTTCAATGTATGGTTTATGCAATGCACTGCAAAAATAAAGAATAAAAAAAATAAAAAAAACTTTGATAGTAAGTTACATTTGATTGAAAATTAAACCATTTTGTATTCATGCAGACTGTGTCCGTGACAGCCAGGGGAGGTGTGGTTAGGGCTGCATAAACAAAGCAAAAGTGATCTAACTCCTAAATGGCAGTGAGTTGAGCAGTGAACTTCAGTGGCATGATCTATACACCACAACTGCTTCATTAAGCTCAAATCTCTAAATTGCCATATGTCTAGATTCCCTCTTAGATATGGGGTCCTTTGATATGTTAATGACCATTAGCCTTGTGTTCCAGTATCATATCCAAAATAAACATTAATATTTACCCACAGATTAATAATTAAGCCTCATTTTGTTATATTTAGAATGAGACGAGCACAATCTTCTAATCAAGCCCAAACATGATTTGCATATATTTGGGAATGGTAAAATAGTAACAAATTCATAGATGCAATTATAATTTCTGTGGCAAATACAAGAGGATGTTACCGAGTAAACTAGCAGAAGCCAAACACAGAGAGATGGACGCAAGTCTTCAGGAAGTAAGAAATCTTTATTAACATACCAATCGGGCCTCAGATGAACTCCTGTTCCGAAAATATCTGAGAGACCAACACATGGTGTACATTCCTTATATAGCACTATAACTCCTCCCATTAATAGCTACACCCACATATACCTTTAACCAATCAATGAGCAGAATATAGACTTGTGCATCTGGTCAAACCACATGGCTCATCCAAGACAAAGGAAATAAGTGCAATTTCAGTTCCTGCATTCCTGCACATGCTCAGTACATTGATGACAGTATCCTAGCTACGTGTAGCTAACTAACTGACACAACATACACATATGCCACATGGAATTTAAATTCACCGAAATTCCACCACAAGGAGATAGAACCAAATGTTTCCATTTGGATTGATGTTGGCCTGAAACACAAGGGGGTGCTCACTTATAGTTACTATAGGTACGCCTTTTGTCCACCTCTGGGCGAGGCTTGCTAATCCACAGGGTATATATCTAATGATACTGAAGTGTGTATTGGACTTGAATATTTTTTGCTCATAATAAATATTCCTTTATTAAGTTCTGCCTTTGTCTGGTAAAGAATCAAGTTACCTGAAGAGACTAATTAATTTTTTGCATTTACATAGATATTATGTTAAGTTGTATTTGGTGGGTTTTTATTATTAAGTTACCTGGGGGACCAAGGCACCCCATTTATAAATTGTCTTGATGGTGGCAGCATTAAAATAGTAATATTTACATTATTATGGTTAAGTGTGGGTGGTGTTATGTGGGATTTTATCATTATTTCCAGTCTAGTGCAGACAAATAGTGAACTTTAACCCTTTAACCACTACAACTACATCACGCACACTCTTGAAGTAGGGTGTATTCGTGACAAAGGGATTTCCTGTAATTTGCCAATAAGGTGTTAAACCAGATTACTGAGAAAGTCAATAGATGTCTTACTAAGCAGAACCTTTTTTCCCCTCATAAACCAGTATGTTGGTGGTGACATCTTTAATTACCTTTACAATTTGGTTTACTAGCCTTGCATGAACAGATCTTCTTGGATAGCAGCAGATGAATGTAAAGAAATTCATCACAAAAGAACAGCTGTTAATTTAAAAAAGGTTATAAACAATTACTCATAGTGCAGACACACCTATGGGTCATCAAACTTCTTTTAAGCATTGTGAAAAAATATATTGAGTGAACACATAAATAATCCACTCCCAGCAAATCTGCAAAGAATTACATGTTGCAATAGAAAAAAAGTTATAATATATTTTTTATATGAATATTGGTGTAATCTGTCTTTGTTACACTATGCTTGCAGTGATATATTTTGTTATCATATAATCTAACACTTTTGCAGTTCTGTTGAATGCATGGCAGATTGCATTCATCATATGGCATATTTACCCATTGCTGGATTGGCAAACATAATAAGGGTGTTTTAACAGAGGTCAATGTTGGCACAAGCTCAGTTACCTTACACCTGGACCTGATTAAGTATTTTATCAATAAAAAGATATGTAGGTATAAGGGTACAACATAATACATGCCAAATTGTTTCTATAAGTGGCAATATATAATGGTCCCTCAAGTTGAGCATAACAAATCTGTGCTATGCCACTGATATTGATGGGACATATAGGATAGAGTCCATTTAAAATTGTGTTTTCTTTCAGTTAGTTCCTCTGCTTAGAAAGCTGCTTCAACAGAATTAAAATTGATTTAATTTCTATCTAATGTGACCTACTGTTTAAACATCTGAACTCAACAAGTGATTGAACATTGGTTGAAAAGTTGGCATATATGCAGATAGAGTTCATTTATCACCTTGCTCTCGAGGATTACAAAACATTGTGCCGGAGTGCAGTCCTATAAGACGATGTATATAATTCTAAAAAAGGAAATCAGTCCAGGCACTTTTTAATTAAATACTAAATTGTTCAGTTTTTCAGTATAGCATATATGTATTTAGAGAGAGAGAGCGAGAGAGTGACAGTACGCACATCATTGTTATGGAAGCTGATTGTATTTCTCCAAAGCTGCTGCAGTACAATATTTTGTCTAATAGCCACAGGAAGGATGTTTTGGTTCTGCATAGGAAATTATGTGATTTAATTTGAGTCCCTTTGGTGGAGCATTTGAAGAAATAGGAGGTCCAGTGCTCCACTCCACAGTTTACATACAGCACAGCAAGTGAAGAATTTAGTCCAGGAATTCTGGATCACACAGGTAGTTCCCATGCCTGTAAGCAATGAGCAGTACAAGGCTGCTAATAAATTTCCCTGTCAGGGATGCATTGAGAGGACACAGGCAGTGTGGGAGAGACTGCATTACTCTCCAGAGAAAGGCTCTGGATACAAATCTATTCTTAAGAAAGAACTGACAGGGTTATTCACGAAATGAGAAGTCAAAGTAAATGTCAGATTTAAAGCCAGAGTAGCCAAACTTGTTCAGCTGAAATTAACTTTGAATTCTCATTTAAGTGAATAACCCTGGCAGTTGGAAAAAGGTTTGTGCTTTGTATATTTTATTTTGTAAGCAGTGGGAAAGACGATCCACCATAGTTAGCAGTGGGAAAAAAAAAAAAAAAAAATTATATATAGATTATTTGAGATAATTGGTTTGATATGTGATGGAGAATACAAATGTTTTAAATTCCCAAGTATATATATATATATATATATATATATATATATATATATATATATATATATATATATACTTGGGAATTTAAATATTCAATATATACTTGGGAATTCAATATAAAAAGTCTATTTGAGGCCTAATTTGGGATAATTGGTTTGATATGTGATGGAGAATACAAATGTTTTAAATTCCCAAGTATATATATATATTTATATACTTGGGAATTTAAAACATTTGTATTCTCCATCACATATCAAACCAATTATCCCAAATTAGGCCTCAAATAGACTTTTTATATTGAGTATGACAATATCTGAATTAGCTCATTGGGCTGAAACAGATATTTCCAAAGACCTTAAAAAAAAATTATAGTAAACTCCAGTAATATGAATTTTGAGTGAAAAGAGCATTCTTTCGAATGTAAGGATGTAAACATTTGGCCATTCCCACTGCTAGAACAATGAATACATTGATATTAATGTCACCCTGGTAATTATTTATATTCTTGCTAGACTGACAGAGGCAGCAGAACTATCAGTGGAGAATCAGTTTTAGCAAAATGATATCACTACACAAAGGGAAACACTATAGGTTAATTGGCTGTACTTTTGTCTCTAGCAAGCAACAGTTGATTTGTGAATTGTGGAAATGTCATTTTCCAGGACCATTAGTAATTACTTGGTCACATAACGCAGTTATAACATTTTAAAAGACTAAAAGAGGCAATTCACAATAGTACTGAATCACTTATTCATAGGGTAAGTTAGGGTAGTTATCTTAACGCTTAAAGGAGCACCATAGGGTCAGGAACCCAAACATATATTCCTGACCCTATAGTATTAAAATACCCCTCTTGCCACCCTAAATATAGTAACATTTTACTTGTATTGTAGTCTGCAGCTGCTGGGTCTGCCCCTGTTTGCATGTGAACTTCCTCTGTCTGCTGACATCATCACAAGTGGTGGTCTGAGCCAATCACATGCTTCCCCTTAGGTTTGACTGAGACTGTCAAGGTGGCAGATTAGGGCAGAGCCAACACAAGTCAAACACAGCCCTGACCAATCAGCATCTCCTCATAGAGATGAATTGAATCAATGCATCTCTATGAGGAAAGTTCAGTGTCTGCATGCAGAGGGTGGAGACACTGAATGTTGTGATGCATTTTAGGCAACAATGATCCAGGAAGGATCACTAGCAGCCATCTGAGCAGTGGCCAGTGAAGTTATCACTAGGCTGTAATGTAAACACTCAATTTTTTCTGAAAAGACAGTGTTTACTGCAAAAAGCTTGAAGGCAGGGGCGTACCTAGAGCATTTGGCACCCGGGGCGGACCCTGAGTTTACCCCCTCATAAAAATGTAAGAAAACACCCACAAATGTTTTTAAATGTTTTCAATAATATTTATTGCACAAATTTGTAAACTGTATATCAACTTGAAAAAAATGGAACTATGAAAAATAAATTAACTTAGAATTAAATTAACTTTAAATAATTAACATTTACTTAACAGCTAATACGCTTTCTATATCTCCTCGTAGAGATGAATTGAATTAATGCATCTCTATGAGGAAAGTTCAGTGTCCGCATGCAGAGGGTGGAGACACTGAATGGCAGTGCTGCACACTAGGCAGGACTGCCCCAGGAAGCACCTCTAGCAGGCATCTAAGGAGTGGTCAGTGGAGTTATCACTAGGCTGTAATGTAAACACTACATTTTCTACATTTTGTAAACAGTGTTTACAGCAAAAGACCTGAAGGGAATGATTCTACTCACCAGTACATAGGCAATAAGCTGTAGTTGCTCTGGTGACTATAGTGTCCAATTAAGTACAATAAAATTAAAATAGGCACTATGTATTTCAATGTGGTATTTCAATACATTTATTAATCTCATCTTTCATTTCCTGAATGTCTGAGTTGTAGTTCTAGACCCAGATTTGTCTGTATGTCTTGTGAGAGAAAATGTGGAATGGTTGTTGAGGGAAGATATATTAGGCCTGCTTTACTAAACAGCAGCCTGAGGTTTCTCAATTAACCCCTTAAGGACTGAGCCAAATGTACACGTTGTGATCAAAACAAAAACCTGAATTTGTGCTATATGTCTGTTCAGACGTAATTCACCCCTTTCATGTTATGTGCACCCACACTTATTATATATCATTTTATTCAGGGGGAAAAGGGCTTTCATTTAACATCAAATATTTAGGTATGAAACATAATTTAATATGAATAAAATATAAAAGAATGGGAGAAAATAAGATTTTTTAAAAATGTTTTAGTTCTAAGTGACATTTTAACTTTGAATGTGATAATACTGTTTGGTTTTTATGGCAATAAAATACACATATTTGTATTCAGCGATGTCTCACGTGTAAAACATTACCCACTATGTACAGTGTGGCGAAACCAACTTCGCCACTGTGAACTGGAGAAGCCTGGTTGCCCGCCTGGTGCCTTTGGACTATGGACCAGACTTTATGGGAATGTGATACCCCAGATAGCTATACCATGGAGCCTATTCATATAATGAAAGACTATGGGAAAGACTTTAGCTCCATGGCAATTGTACTGTGTGAATAGGATCTGCGCGCTATTCGGTAGTTTTGTGCGCTCAGATCCCAGCTATCTGGGGATATGTGAAATGTCTGTGTGTTATGGTTAAAAAGTAACTTTCTGTATTTTAAAGTGTTTTATGTCTTTCTGTAACCATGTGGTTAATGGAGTCTGTCTCTGTGCTGGAGATAATTAGATTACTTCTCCAGCACAGAGAAGGCTCTGTAAAAAACAGTCTGAGCTGGGAAGCTAGGGGTTTTAAAAGATACTTTACTAACTTTTGAACCCCTGGTCTGATCCATGCCATTTTTTAATATGTTGTTCCCCTGAATGGATTGATTGTGGATATGTATTTTTATGTGAATGTGATGTATGGTTTTAGAGTTAGGAAAGTTGTGTAAAAGTATATTTTAAACTGTATGCATAATGGGATTATGTGTCACACGAAAGGGGAGGGGATGTGTGGGAGGTAACATCTATGTCATTGGTTCTTTTATGCCTCCCCCTGGGTGTGGCCTGTATGTGTGAGTTGGAAATAAAAGCCAGGCTGGATGAGCCAGTCCTCAGTTCCTGTTTAACCCTCAAAATGAAGTGTCGTCTCGTTCTTGGGGGGAATTGGATTGTAAGCTGACTGCCAGGAGTGTAAGCGGATTGTATGCTTTTCTTGTTCAGCTGTTCCAGTTCGGAGTGTTATCTTGTATCCAGTTCGGGAGTTTGGTGTTCTGCGGTAGCTGTGCCTGTCTCTCAAAAAGGGGATTATCGCCTAAACTGGGTTTTATCCTCTTGTGTGTCCGTTACAATTGGTGGCAAGCGGCGGGATCGTTCCTGCAACCAGAGGGACAGCTACAGACAACACCATTCCTGGATTACAAATTGAGGGCAACGCTAGTACCCGTACAGCGACCCTATCTACAAAAGAATCAACTTTGGCAGAGCAAGCATGGCATATGACTACACTCAGGAGGAGTTTGACAGAGAGGTTAATGAGGTGCTGTCTGGCTATGGACCCAACCCCCCGGAAAGGACCGTGCAGCTCGCCAGGAAACTAGTAGGAGAGTACCTGCAATCCCTAGTAGATTTGGCCAAAAAGGAATCCCAGGGAGCTGAAGGTGTCGTCCTTCCTCCCCAGCGGCAGAGTAAGTCCCAGGGAGCTGAAGGTGCAGCCCTTCCTCCCCAGCGGCAGTGTGTACCCCAGGGAGCAGAAGGTGTACTCCTTCCCCCCCAGCGGCAGTGTGTACCCCAGGGAGCTGATGGTGTCGTCCATCCTCCCCAGCGGCAGTGTGTGTCCCAGGGAGCAGAAGGTGCAGTCCTCCCTCCCCAGCGGCAGTGTGTACCCCAGGGAGCTGATGGTGTCGTCCATCCTCCCCAGCGGCAGGCTGAGTTACAGGGGGCAGAGGTAGTTGTTCCTGCCCCCCAGCAGCAAAGTGATATGCCAAGAAGGCAGTGTGAAGTGAAGGGAGCGGAGAGCAGCGTCCTCCCTCCCCAGCGGCAGTGTGTACCCCCGGGAGCTGATGGTGTCGTCCATCCTCCCCAGCGGCAGTATGTGTCCCAGGGAGCAAAAGGTGCAGTCCTTCCTCCCCAGCGGCAGTGTGTACCCCAGGGAGCTGATGGTGTCGTCCATTCTCCCCAGCGGCAGGCTGAGTTACAGGGGGCAGAGGTAGTTGTTCCTGCCCCCCAGCAGCAAAGTGATATGCCAAGAAGGCAGTGTGAACTGAAGGAAGCGGAGAGCAGCGTCCTCCCTCCCCAGCGGCAGTGTGTGTCCCAGGGAGCAGAAGGTATCGTCCTTCCTCCCCGCGGCAGTGTGTACCCCAGGGAGCTGATGGTGTCGTCCGTCCTCCCCAGCGGCAGTGTGTAACCCAGGGAGCAGAGACAGTCAGTCTTGCACCCCAGCAGCAGGACAAGAGAATGAAAGGGGAGACCGCTGGTCTCCCTTTCCACCAGCAGAGAGAGTGGCAGGGAGAGGAGCCTGCTAACCCCTCTCCCCAGCGGCAGTTTACCGTCCAGAGAGAGGAGCTTGTTACACCCTCTCTCCAGCGGCATCCTAACCCACCAAGGGGAGATGTTAAGCCCCACATCTGTGCAGATGGGACCGTAGTCTCTGCACTTACAGCACCAGGGGTAGGGACGGTCGGTCCTGTCCCCCAGCCACAGAGCGATATATCCAAAGGGGAGACAGTCGGTCTCCAGCAACCAGGCTCCAACCAGACTACTCCCGTGGTAGTGCTGGCAACAGGACAGAGTACCGCTGGTCTCTGCCCCCTCAGCAACCCACCAAGGCAGCCTACCAGTCCCCCACACAGCCGTGGTGAGGCACCTGAACCTGGACAAAATTCTCCCTCACCCAGGTGTAGTAACTGTTTATTGTGGGTGGGCTGCTCTGCTGTTTCTGTTTTGTGGGTGGGTTACTGGACTAACCAGGGCACTGACCGGCAGGAGGTCAGGTACCCTGTTAGTCTAATTGGTAAAGGGGAGAATTGTGGCGAAACCAACTTCGCCACTGTGAACTGGAAAAGCCTGGTTGCCCGCCTGCTGCCTTTGGACTATGGACCAGACTTTATGGGAATGTGATACCCCAGATAGCTATACCATGGAGCCTATTCATATAATGAAAGACTATGGGAAAGACTTTAGCTCCATGGCAATTGTACTGTGTGAATAGGATCTGCGCGCTATTCGGTAGTTTTGTGCGCTCAGATCCCAGCTATCTGGGGATATGTGAAATGTCTGTGTGTTATGGTTAAAAAGTAACTTTCTGTATTTTAAAGTGTTTTATGTCTTTCTGTAACCATGTGGTTAATGGAGTCTGTCTCTGTGCTGGAGATAATTAGATTACTTCTCCAGCACAGAGAAGGCTCTGTAAAAAACAGTCTGAGCTGGGAAGCTAGGGGTTTTAAAATATACTTTACTAACTTTTGAACCCCTGGTCTGATCCATGCCATTTTTTAATATGTTGTTCCCCTGAATGGATTGATTGTGGATATGTATTTTTATGTGAATGTGATGTATGGTTTTAGAGTTAGGAAAGTTGTGTAAAAGTATATTTTAAACTGTATGCATAATGGGATTATGTGTCACACGAAAGGGGAGGGGATGTGTGGGAGGTAACATCTATGTCATTGGTTCTTTTATGCCTCCCCCTGGGTGTGGCCTGTATGTGTGAGTTGGAAATAAAAGCCAGGCTGGATGAGCCAGTCCTCAGTTCCTGTTTAACCCTCAAAATGAAGTGTCGTCTCGTTCTTGGGGGGAATTGGATTGTAAGCTGACTGCCAGGAGTGTAAGCGGATTGTATGCTTTTCTTGTTCAGCTGTTCCAGTTCGGAGTGTTATCTTGTATCCAGTTCGGGAGTTTGGTGTTCTGCGGTAGCTGTGCCTGTCTCTCAAAAAGGGGATTATCGCCTAAACTGGGTTTTATCCTCTTGTGTGTCCGTTACAATTGGTGGCAAGCGGCGGGATCGTTCCTGCAACCAGAGGGACAGCTACAGACAACACCATTCCTGGATTACAAATTGAGGGCAACGCTAGTACCCGTACAGCGACCCTATCTACAAAAGAATCAACTTTGGCAGAGCAAGCATGGCATATGACTACACTCAGGAGGAGTTTGACAGAGAGGTTAATGAGGTGCTGTCTGGCTATGGACCCAACCCCCCGGAAAGGACCGTGCAGCTCGCCAGGAAACTAGTAGGAGAGTACCTGCAATCCCTAGTAGATTTGGCCAAAAAGGAATCCCAGGGAGCTGAAGGTGTCGTCCTTCCTCCCCAGCGGCAGAGTAAGTCCCAGGGAGCTGAAGGTGCAGCCCTTCCTCCCCAGCGGCAGTGTGTACCCCAGGGAGCAGAAGGTGTACTCCTTCCCCCCCAGCGGCAGTGTGTACCCCAGGGAGCTGATGGTGTCGTCCATCCTCCCCAGCGGCAGTGTGTGTCCCAGGGAGCAGAAGGTGCAGTCCTCCCTCCCCAGCGGCAGTGTGTACCCCAGGGAGCTGATGGTGTCGTCCATCCTCCCCAGCGGCAGGCTGAGTTACAGGGGGCAGAGGTAGTTGTTCCTGCCCCCCAGCAGCAAAGTGATATGCCAAGAAGGCAGTGTGAAGTGAAGGGAGCGGAGAGCAGCGTCCTCCCTCCCCAGCGGCAGTGTGTACCCCCGGGAGCTGATGGTGTCGTCCATCCTCCCCAGCGGCAGTATGTGTCCCAGGGAGCAAAAGGTGCAGTCCTTCCTCCCCAGCGGCAGTGTGTACCCCAGGGAGCTGATGGTGTCGTCCATTCTCCCCAGCGGCAGGCTGAGTTACAGGGGGCAGAGGTAGTTGTTCCTGCCCCCCAGCAGCAAAGTGATATGCCAAGAAGGCAGTGTGAACTGAAGGAAGCGGAGAGCAGCGTCCTCCCTCCCCAGCGGCAGTGTGTGTCCCAGGGAGCAGAAGGTATCGTCCTTCCTCCCCGCGGCAGTGTGTACCCCAGGGAGCTGATGGTGTCGTCCGTCCTCCCCAGCGGCAGTGTGTAACCCAGGGAGCAGAGACAGTCAGTCTTGCACCCCAGCAGCAGGACAAGAGAATGAAAGGGGAGACCGCTGGTCTCCCTTTCCACCAGCAGAGAGAGTGGCAGGGAGAGGAGCCTGCTAACCCCTCTCCCCAGCGGCAGTTTACCGTCCAGAGAGAGGAGCTTGTTACACCCTCTCTCCAGCGGCATCCTAACCCACCAAGGGGAGATGTTAAGCCCCACATCTGTGCAGATGGGACCGTAGTCTCTGCACTTACAGCACCAGGGGTAGGGACGGTCGGTCCTGTCCCCCAGCCACAGAGCGATATATCCAAAGGGGAGACAGTCGGTCTCCAGCAACCAGGCTCCAACCAGACTACTCCCGTGGTAGTGCTGGCAACAGGACAGAGTACCGCTGGTCTCTGCCCCCTCAGCAACCCACCAAGGCAGCCTACCAGTCCCCCACACAGCCGTGGTGAGGCACCTGAACCTGGACAAAATTCTCCCTCACCCAGGTGTAGTAACTGTTTATTGTGGGTGGGCTGCTCTGCTGTTTCTGTTTTGTGGGTGGGTTACTGGACTAACCAGGGCACTGACCGGCAGGAGGTCAGGTACCCTGTTAGTCTAATTGGTAAAGGGGAGAATTGTGGCGAAACCAACTTCGCCACTGTGAACTGGAAAAGCCTGGTTGCCCGCCTGCTGCCTTTGGACTATGGGCCAGACTTTATGGGAATGCGATACCCCAGATAGCTATACCATGGAGCCTATTCATATAATGAAAGACTATGGGAAAGACTTTAGCTCCATGGCAATTGTACTGTGTGAATAGGATCTGCGCGCTATTCGGTAGTTTTGTGCGCTCAGATCCCAGCTATCTGGGGATATGTGAAATGTCTGTGTGTTATGGTTAAAAAGTAACTTTCTGTATTTTAAAGTGTTTTATGTCTTTCTGTAACCATGTGGTTAATGGAGTCTGTCTCTGTGCTGGAGATAATTAGATTACTTCTCCAGCACAGAGAAGGCTCTGTAAAAAACAGTCTGAGCTGGGAAGCTAGGGGTTTTAAAATATACTTTACTAACTTTTGAACCCCTGGTCTGATCCATGCCATTTTTTAATATGTTGTTCCCCTGAATGGATTGATTGTGGATATGTATTTTTATGTGAATGTGATGTATGGTTTTAGAGTTAGGAAAGTTGTGTAAAAGTATATTTTAAACTGTATGCATAATGGGATTATGTGTCACACTAAGGGGAGGGGATGTGTGGGAGGTAACATCTATGTCATTGGTTCTTTTATGCCTCCCCCTGGGTGTGGCCTGTATGTGTGAGTTGGAAATAAAAGCCAGGCTGGATGAGCCAGTCCTCAGTTCCTGTTTAACCCTCAAAATGAAGTGTCGTCTCGTTCTTGGGGGGAATTGGATTGTAAGCTGACTGCCAGGAGTGTAAGCGGATTGTATGCTTTTCTTGTTCAGCTGTTCCAGTTCGGAGTGTTATCTTGTATCCAGTTCGGGAGTTTGGTGTTCTGCGGTAGCTGTGCCTGTCTCTCAAAAAGGGGATTATCGCCTAAACTGGGTTTTATCCTCTTGTGTGTGAAACGGTCCGTTACATACAGGTTTTATGGAGTTTTGGGAAGTTACAGGGTCAAATATAGCATGTTACATTTTCATTTTTTTCACATTAAAATTTGTCAGATTGGTTACGTTGCCTTTGATAGTAGCCCAGGAATGAGAATTACCCCCATGACGGCATACTATTTGCAGAAGTAGACAACCCAGGTATTGCAAATGGGGTATGTCCAGTCTTTTTCAGTAGCCACTTGGTCACAAACACTGGGCAAAATTAGTGTTAATATTTGTTTGTGTGTGAAAAATGCAAAAATCTAATTTGAACGCCAATTTTGGCCAGCGTTTGTGAATAAGTGGCTACTAAAAAAGACTGGACATACCCCATTTGCAATACCTTGGGTTGTCTGCTATTGTAAATGGTATGCCATCATGGGGGTAATTTTCATTCCTGTGCTACCATACGGCCTCAAAGGTAACATAACCAATCTGGCGAATTTCAATGTGAAAAAACTGAAAAGCAAGCCTTATATTTGACTCTGTAACTTTTGAAAACATCATAAAACCTGTACATGAAGGCCACTGTTATACCATATATTTTTAAAACGTAGAAAACCCAGGGTATTCAACATGGGGTATGTCCATTCTTTTTTAGTAGCCACTTAGTCACAAACACTGGCCAGATTAGTTGCATGATTGTTTTTTTGCAATTTAAACACACAAACAACTATAAATGTTAACTTTGGCCAGTGATGGTGACTAAGTGGCTAATAAAAAAGAATGGACATACCCCATATTGAATACCCTGGGTTGTCTACCTTTTAAAAATATATGGTTTGATGGGGGTAAATTACATTTACCCCAAATATCCCAAAATAGGACATGGGTGCACGAAGACCAGATGTGAAAATTCCAAGTTGGAAAATTGGAATGCGCACCCTCCAAATAAGGTCACTTAGAACCCGACACACCTATACATGGGTGGTATCACTGTACTCAGGAGATGTTGCTGAACACATATTGGGGTGTTCTTTGGCAGTAAGCCTTAAAATTCTCAGTACATGGATTCTTAAATTGCTATGTGTGTCAAAAAAAACTTTTTTTTTTTTTTAATTTGGCAATGATTTTCGGTAAAATGGTTGCATGAAAAGAGTCAAAATAACTCAAGTTTAATACCTTAGGTTGTCTTTAAAAAAAAAAAAAACACGTGAAGGGTTATTCAGGGATTTCTGACAGATATCAGTGTTACAATGTCTCAGTCAATACAAATACAAAAAGAGAAGTCCTGCGCTTAAGCAGCAAGGACTACAACACACATCAGCCCCAATATATAGTAAAAACCAAAGAAAAGAAAATGTTACTTGCGCTTTCTCCTTAATCCCTATGTATATTTAGACAAATGGAGGTCATTTAGTTGCTCCAATGGCCATTGGAGGGAATGCCCGACTGCCCACGTCAAGGCAGACCCCCCTAAGCGGGTCCTAACACTGACCCTTCAGCCTGCTTCCTTGAGCTTCTGGTAAAGATATCTCTAATGAGACAGAAAGGGGTATTTTTTATATACACCCCTTTACTTATTAACCCTTAATAGGGAACACATGGGATGGGTAGCAGCATTGTAACCAGGCTGTGTGATACAAAGTAAATACAAATACAAAAAGAGAAGTCCTGCGCTTAAGCAGCAAGGACTACAACACACATCAGCCCCAATATATAGTAAAAACCAAAGAAAAGAAAATGTTACTTGCGCTTTCTCCTTAATCCCTATGTATATTTAGACAAATGGAGGTCATTTAGTTGCTCCAATGGCCATTGGAGGGAATGCCCGCCTGCCAACGTCAAGGCAGACCCCCCTAAGCGGGTCCTAACACTGACCCTTCAGCCTGCTTCCTTGAGCTTCTGGTAAAGATATCTCTAATGAGACAGAAAGGGGTATTTTTTATATACACCCCTTTACTTATTAACCCTTAATAGGGAACACATGGGATGGGTAGCAGCATTGTAACCAGGCTGTGTGATACAAAGTAAATACAAATACAAAAAGAGAAGTCCTGCGCTTAAGCAGCAAGGACTACAACACACATCAGCCCCAATATATAGTAAAAACCAAAGAAAAGAAAATGTTACTTGCGCTTTCTCCTTAATCCCTATGTATATTTAGACAAATGGAGGTCATTTAGTTGCTCCAATGGCCATTGGAGGGAATGCCCGCCTGCCAACGTCAAGGCAGACCCCCCTAAGCGGGTCCTAACACTGACCCTTCAGCCTGCTTCCTTGAGCTTCTGGTAAAGATATCTCTAATGAGACAGAAAGGGGTATTTTTTATATACACCCCTTTACTTATTAACCCTTAATAGGGAACACATGGGATGGGTAGCAGCATTGTAACCAGGCTGTGTGATACAAAGTAAATACAAATACAAAAAGAGAAGTCCTGCGCTTAAGCAGCAAGGACTACAACACACATCAGCCCCAATATATAGTAAAAACCAAAGAAAAGAAAATGTTAATTGCGCTTTCTCCTTAATCCCTATGTATATTTAGACAAATGGAGGTCATTTAGTTGCTCCAATGGCCATTGGAGGGAATGCCAGCCTGCCAACGTCAAGGCAGACCCCCCTAAGCGGGTCCTAACACTGACCCTTCAGCCTGCTTCCTTGAGCTTCTGGTAAAGATATCTCTAATGAGACAGAAAGGGGTATTTTTTATATACACCCCTTTACTTATTAACCCTTAATAGGGAACACATGGGATGGGTAGCAGCATTGTAACCAGGCTGTGTGATACAAAGTAAATACAAATACAAAAAGAGAAGTCCTGCGCTTAAGCAGCAAGGACTACAACACACATCAGCCCCAATATATAGTAAAAACCAAAGAAAAGAAAATGTTACTTGCGCTTTCTCCTTAATCCCTATGTATATTTAGACAAATGGAGGTCATTTAGTTGCTCCAATGGCCATTGGAGGGAATGCCCGCCTGCCAACGTCAAGGCAGACCCCCCTAAGCGGGTCCTAACACTGACCCTTCAGCCTGCTTCCTTGAGCTTCTGGTAAAGATATCTCTAATGAGTTTTTACTATATATTGGGGCTGATGTGTGAGGTAGTCCTTGCTGCTTAAGCGCAGGACTTCTCTTTTTGTATTTGTATTTACTTTGTATCACACAGCCTGGTTACAATGCTGCTACCCATCCCATGTGTTCCCTATTAAGGGTTAATAAGTAAAGGGGTGTATATAAAAAATACCCCTTTCTGTCTCATTAGAGATATCTTTACCAGAAGCTCAAGGAAGCAGGCTGAAGGGTCAGTGTTAGGACCCGCTTAGGGGGGTCTGCCTTGACGTTGGCAGGCGGGCATTCCCTCCAATGGCCATTGGAGCAACTAAATGACCTCCATTTGTCTAAATATACATAGGGATTAAGGAGAAAGCGCAAGTAACATTTTCTTTTCTTTGGTTTTTACTATATATTGGGGCTGATGTGTGTTGTAGTCCTTGCTGCTTAAGCGCAGGACTTCTCTTTTTGTATTTGTATTTACTTTGTATCACACAGCCTGGTTACAATGCTGCTACCCATCCCATGTGTTCCCTATTAAGGGTTAATAAGTAAAGGGGTGTATATAAAAAATACCCCTTTCTGTCTCATTAGAGATATCTTTACCAGAAGCTCAAGGAAGCAGGCTGAAGGGTCAGTGTTAGGACCCGCTTAGGGGGGTCTGCCTTGACGTTGGCAGGCGGGCATTCCCTCCAATGGCCATTGGAGCAACTAAATGACCTCCATTTGTCTAAATATACATAGGGATTAAGGAGAAAGCGCAAGTAACATTTTCTTTTCTTTGGTTTTTACTATATATTGGGGCTGATGTGTGTTGTAGTCCTTGCTGCTTAAGCGCAGGACTTCTCTTTTTGTATTTGTATTTACTTTGTATCACACAGCCTGGTTACAATGCTGCTACCCATCCCATGTGTTCCCTATTAAGGGTTAATAAGTAAAGGGGTGTATATAAAAAATACCCCTTTCTGTCTCATTAGAGATATCTTTACCAGAAGCTCAAGGAAGCAGGCTGAAGGGTCAGTGTTAGGACCCGCTTAGGGGGGTCTGCCTTGACGTTGGCAGGCGGGCATTCCCTCCAATGGCCATTGGAGCAACTAAATGACCTCCATTTGTCTAAATATACATAGGGATTAAGGAGAAAGCGCAAGTAACATTTTCTTTTCTTTGGTTTTTACTATATATTGGGGCTGATGTGTGTTGTAGTCCTTGCTGCTTAAGCGCAGGACTTCTCTTTTTGTATTTGTATTTACTTTGTATCACACAGCCTGGTTACAATGCTGCTACCCATCCCATGTGTTCCCTATTAAGGGTTAATAAGTAAAGGGGTGTATATAAAAAATACCCCTTTCTGTCTCATTAGAGATATCTTTACCAGAAGCTCAAGGAAGCAGGCTGAAGGGTCAGTGTTAGGACCCGCTTAGTGGGGTCTGCCTTGACGTTGGCAGGCGGGCATTCCCTCCAATGGCCATTGGAGCAACTAAATGACCTCCATTTGTCTAAATATACATAGGGATTAAGGAGAAAGCACAAGTAACATTGCCCCCACCCCCACCCCTCACTTACCTGATCTGTAGGCTGACCCCCACACCTCACTTACCCAATATGTCGGCTGCCCCCCACCCCCACCACCATCCCTTACTTACCTGATCTGTCTGGGAGTTGCCGGCTCCCCTGCAGATTCAGTCCCCGTGGACGCCTATGATAGTATGTGTGGGTACAGTAAATGAGTAAGAGGAAAATTACAGCTAAACACAAACACCACAGAAATGTAAAAACAGCCCTGGTCCTTAACGGTAAGAAAATTGAAAAGTGGTCTAGTCACTAAGGGGTTAAAGAAGAGGCAAAATTATATTTTCATTCTGAAAATTAGTGCACTTTTTTTTGCATGACATTACCTTACTGGCCTTAGGAACTGACATTGCACATTATTTCCTAGTTTGTTGTCTATAACAATTCCCAAATCCTTATCATGTGTTCTTATCTCTAATTCAGAACCATTTAGGGTGTAAATTGCTTGTGTATTCTTCACCCCGAGGTGTATAACGTTGCATTGATCAACATAACATTTAGTCTGTTATTTAAGTGCCTTGTGCCCTAATTTATCTAAATCCCTCTGCAAAGTAATATCCTGCTCACATTGTATTATTTTACCTAGTTTGTGTCATCTGAAAACAATGGGACATGACTTTCAATGCCTATTTCAAGATCATTTCTAAATATGTTTAATAGAAGCGGTTCCAGAACAAAACCCTGAGGTACACCACTTACCACTTTTGTCCAGTTTTTAAATTTACCATTAATAACAACTCTCTGTACTCTATCTTTAAGACAATGGCCTACCCTGTGAGATTGATGTTCAAATGGTGGTGTCAATTGGGTCTTAAGTATGCCAATGTCAAAAGTCAGCAGATGGAGGTCAGCTAGAGGAAAAGGAATATTGGAAAGATTAGAGATTGGTGAAGGCGAGATCAAGAGTGTTTCCTGCTGTATGAGTTGCTAAATTGGACCATTGCGTAAGGCCGAAGGAGGAGGTTACAGAGAGCAGACAAGAGGCATCAGTGCAATTGGGGTTGTTGATTGGGATATTCAAATTCCCAAGTATAAGGGAAGGAGTGCTAGATGAGACATTAAGGGGGTTGGAGTGCTGGTTTGCCATTTTACCTTTAGGGGTACATATTTTTCACAATGGAAGGCCAGTGATAGGCTGACAGCATCAACTGGTACTCTCAGCCTACCACCAGCCACATGCCTTAACCTTCCTCTTATTAAGTTGTACACTTGAGCCCCCAATTTCAGTGTTGAACCATTGCAAAACGGTTTGACCTCGGATGGTAAGACTGAGTGAAATGAGCTAAAGTTGTTGTGGTGGTCTTTAGCCCCCTATGCACCACAATATTGTTACAGTTACACAGAAGGGAGACACGGAGGGAGTGGGAAATGTTAAACTAAAATATTTTGACGTTTCAAAAGAAAATAGATGAGAATATTCTGCCTGTCCCTTAAATCTGCCACCTTAGTCAGCCTATAGCTAAATACATCACAGGCTTATACACACATGCACCCACACTCTCTTACACCTACCCACACACACACAAAACAACAATCTGACACCTACACCCATACATTCACACTCTGATGCCTACTCACAGCCGTGTCCATCTTTTTTGAGGCTGGATTTGTTACAGCAATGCACTAGTAAATCAATTCCTTATTGACTACACACCAACCCTTTTGCAGTATGGACCAGGCACTCAGTTAGGTAAGTAAAATTTATGTTTTAATATACCCCAGCAAGTAGTCCATTGAGCTCTTTTTCAAACATTTTGTGGATCATGCATGGCTATCAATATAATCTACTCACCTTAGAAATCTAAAAAATGTGTAAAGTTGTGCTAGGGCAACTGGGACATCAATGGTGTCATAATTCAGTGCAATAATGGATCATGGCAAAGTAAGCACTTTCTTCCACTAAAGAATTAGCACAGTTTGCATTTCACTAAGAACCACAAACTGTTGTGAAGACATTCAAATTGTTTAACAAATGTACTTGTCTTGTGAAGTGTTTGATGCTTGGGATGAACTTTTGGCATCTTCACAAAAAAAAAAAAAAAAAAATAATAATAATAATAATATATATATATATATATATATATATATATATATATATATATATATATATATATATATTATCTTTACACAGATGGGAGAATAATCTCTAACTAGACATTTGCAAAAATGTTTTTATAATGTGAAAAATAGCAATGCTGAATATATATGCCTCTAACATATAATACAAATACTCAGGCTACTTCTATCTTGGCAAATTATATAAGTTTGCCAACTGATCTACTATTCTTATTTTGCTGATAATATAAAAAATGGTGACAACTCCAAATACATATATACACAATATTGGTTACACCTAAAATGTGTATTTTGAAACATAAAACAGAATGTTTCCAATTGGGTTGATATCAGATTCTCTGTTTGGCTAAAATCATTGAGAAGGGTATGTCAGATTCTGAAATAAAGGTTTTAAAATAGCAATTTCTTAAATGACGCAACTCTAACGAAGATATTTATACATGTTTGATCAGCTATTAGATGGCCTGTAATGTGCAGAATGGGAGAATGGTTGGAGCTTTAAGAGGATATGTCTCAGTTCAGATGACTATACTTAGTATTATGTAGAAATTGTCTGTAAAGGTCTATATCCTGCGGGGAGTGTGTCAAGATTGTGTCTTGTATCATCTTCAGCACAAAACATCTCTGTCACAACTATAAATCAAGAACATTGGAATGAACAACTGGATACTGTAAATACATATCAAAAAAGCTAATTAATGATCCTCAACAAGCCAAGTAACATCCAGAAACAACCAATGCTCTGTAACAAGGTGTTCATATACATTAACGGGACACTATAGTCACCAGAACAACTACAGCTTATTGCATTTGTTTTGGTGAGTAGAAACATTCCCTTCAAGCAGGGGCATACTAAGGGTGGGGCGGCCCGCCCCGGGTGCCACTGACTAGGGGGGGTGCACCACTGACTACTGGGGTGCCATGACTGCCAGTGTCATGTGTCACCCACCATCATTACAGTGTGCACAGCCACAGCACCTTTGCTACTGCATCTGTGGCCAGCCCGGCCGCACTGACTGACAGGATGGATGAGGAGGGGGAGGAGTGTTGTGGCGTCGCGCAATGTGATGACGTTGTGTACAGCGCCACCTGCCCACCACCTTCACAGATCTTGAAGAGGAGCGGCAGAAGGATCCATTACCGATGAGGCACCCAGTGGTCAGAGGTGCCTCTACTCAAATGTGAGTAGATAATTTTATGTGATGGGGGATTAATTAAAGGTCGGGGGGGGGGGGGTGCAGGTTTTTTTTTTTAAATTAAGGGGGGTTGCAGTGTTTTATTTATTAAGGGAGGATGTGCACTGCAGGGGATTTTTTTTATTAAAGAGGGTGTGAAGGTTTTTCTACTAAGGGGGATGTGCAGGTTTCTTTTTTATTAAGGGGGGTGTGCAGGGGTTTTTATTAAGGGGGTGTGCAGGTTTTTTTTATTAAGGGGGGTGTGCAGGGTTTTTTATTAAGGGGGTGTGCAGTTTTTTCTAAGGGTGTGTGCAGGGTTTTTTTTTATTAAGGGGGGTGTGCAGGGTGTTTTTATTAAGGGGGTGTGCAGGTTTTTTTTATTAAGGGGGGTGTGCAGGGTTTTTTATTAAGGGGGTGTGCAGTTTTTTCTAAGGGTGTGTGCAGGGTTTTTTTTTATTAAGGGGGGTGTGCAGGGTGTTTTTATTAAGGAGAGTTGTGCAGGTTTTTGCTTTTTATTAAGGGGGGTGCAGCGTTTTTTTGTTTTTGTTTTTAATTAAGGGGGGGACAGGGTTTTTATGTGCCAGGGTCTGTGCAAGGTTTTTTTTATTAGAGGGGGTGTGCATGTTTTTTTTTTTTATTAAGGGGGGGATGTGCATGGTTTGTATTTGATTAAGGGGGGTGTGCAGTTTTTTTTATTATGGGGGGTTGTGCAGGTTTTAGTTTTTTTATTAAGGGGGTGTGCAGCATTTTTTTTTAATAAGGGGGTTGTTCTACAAAACCTCTGCCCTAGCCGCTCCATCTTTTGAACCCAAATCCCTTACCTATGCTGTTTCTCTTTTTTCAAGATGTTTGGTATTTATAAATGTATTAAGTTTTATAGCGATACAGTTCATAGAAATGTATTTAACCCCTTAAAGGATAAGCTCAATGAAGTGGTCTGGGTGCCAGGTCCCTCTAGTTTTAACCCTGCAGCTGAAAACATAGCAGTTTCAGAGAAACTGCTATGTTTCACAGAGGGTTAATCCAGCCTCTAGGGGTGTCTCCCTGACAGCCGCTAGAGGCGCTTCCGCGATTCTCACTGTGAAAATCACAGTGAGAAGACGCTGACCATCCATAGGAAAGCAGTGAGTAATGCTTTCCTATGGACGGTTTGAATGCGCGCGCATGCTCATTCGGATCTGACATCGGCAGGGGGAGATCATTAGTGACGAGGGAGCCCGGCGCTGGAGAAAGGTAAGTGGCTGAAGGGGTTTTAACCCCTTAAGCCCAGCGAGAGAGGGGCCCTGAGGGTGGGGGGGACCTAATGACCCAGGAGTTTGTTTTCCTGGCACTATAGTGCTCCTTTAACGCCTTTATGGCATACTGTGCCGCCCCGGAAAATTTGATCTTTAACCATGTTAGGGTGGCATAGTACGCAATAACGAACAAGTCCTATAGGGAGCCCAGATACCTATGGGGGACTGTCCGACAACTTAAGGGGTCTCCCTCTGGCAAATCCGGATCAGTAGTTTAAATCACTGCCTGCAGGGGAACCCACCTGGGTTTTCAGGCAGACCCTAAACTCTTAAAATAATAATGAAAAATAAAGCTTAATTATAACTTAATAATAAATAAATATGATATATACCGGTATATATATATTATTTGCTTTATACTGCTGTACTCGTGGGACATCGCTGAACACAAATATGAGTCTTTTGAAAACAGTAAACTGTGTAATTTTGATATCAGTGAAAGTGCAGTTTTTATGAGAATGCAAAAATAAATAAATGTGAACACTAAGTTTGCCCATGGTTTGTGACTACTAAAAAATACTGAGAAAACAAGCGGTTGGCTGCACTCACCTGAACATGCTTAAATGGGGTGCTGCTGGGGGCCAATAAGTACAGTAAAAATGAAAATCCAGCGCACTCCCTTATCTACTAAACAGCTACTTTGGGGCTGACCAATTTTGTACATTTTATTAAAACACCTAATCTAGACAAAAAATAATAGGGGTTTAGTTACATTATATGATCATACATTGCATAAGCCTGCCACAACGTCAATGTACCCTATCTTTCTCATTATATGATCATATAATGTAACTAAATCCCCATTATTTTTTGTGAAGATTAGGTGTTTTTAATAAAACGTACAAAATTGGTCAGCACCAAGGTAGCTGTTTAGTAGATAAGGGAGTGCGCTGGATTTTCATTTTTACTGTACTAAAAAATACTGGACATACCCAATTTTAAATACCCTGGGTTGTCCACTTTTACAAATGGTATGCCAAGATAGGAAATATAAGACAGATATCGAACTAACGAACCCTAGAGCCAAAATAAATTTCTATTTTTTGCAGATAACACCAATTCGAAGCGAAATCGACCAAGCGGGTCTCAGCAACAAAAAATTAAGAAGGCAAGAGAAAAGTCAGCTGAGACGACGTCTGGATCCATTTTAAAATATGTTGCACCTTCAACATCTACAGCAGTAGGAGAAAGTGCTGAAGACATTCAATCTGTTGAATCCAGAGGTGAAATGCCTGAAGTAGCTTCTCAAGAAGCTTCATATGTGAAAGCTCAATAATTGGAGAAAATAATTTTATCTTCAAGTGGTGAAAGTGATATAGACGAAGAAGATGCCAGCAGAATCCTGCATCAGCAAGACTCTGATGATGATGATGATGAAGAAGAAAAGGAGACGGTTCAGTTTATTCTGATGTTGCTGCTTGGCCAGTTCCAGTTCCAGATGTTTTAAGAGTTGATCTTATTAAGAGGGGAAGTGAACCTTTCCAAAATAGAGATGGGCCATTCAGTTCTGTTGAAAGGCAAGGAGAGAAATCAAAAGGGAAGAGTCGACAGCTGACCACTGCATGGTTCTATAAGGCTCTGCCTAATGGCGAAAAAATTCTTAGAACGTGGATGGTGTACTCTCCATCAAAACAAAGTTTGTTTTGTTTTTGCTTCAGACATTTTGCTGTTGATGACAAAATAACAGGGACATACAATTACAAAGAAGATGTCTGATCATGAGGCTTCTGAGCAGCATCTTACATGCTTGGAGAAATGGAATAGAAAATAGTGGCTGTTTTCAAGAAAGCAAAGTACTTTGGGATTCTTTTTTTTTAAAACTTAAAGTTTATTTGTTTTTTTTTTTGTTCACTTTTCACAAAACATTGAAGGAGGGGTCCATAAAGCCCCCTGGTACCATAAACAGGATACACTCCTGTGGCTTATCCAACCTTACGTTAGGCAGTAATTTTTGGAGCAAATGGGTCACCGCTTCCCATAATGGGCTTATTTTATCACAGGACCACCAGATGTGGAGCATCGTGCCTAGCGCCCTCCCGCACCTCCAGCATAGGTTACTGGTTTGAGGCCATATTTTGTGTAGCTTTGCTGGTACTAGGTACCATCAATACATGATTTTGCGCTGCAATTCTAGGTGTGTAGCGCACGCCGTGAGCCCTCGATGAGCCGAATATGCCCTGTCCCACTCATCATTTGAGAATGTCTGGCCTATTTCCCCGTGCCAATCTCTTTTGATTTGCTCTAGTGTGTTTGTTTGTGTGGAGACTAGCTTCTGGTACCCCCAGGACATTGTCTTCTTGAGTGGCGCCGTTCCTACACATTGGCTTTCAAATGTTGTCATGGTTTTTTCGTCATCTATTCCTGATTGTTTTTTTAGTTTGTCTGACACATACGATTTGAGTTGCAGGTAGGAGAATGTGGTCTTGGTGGGTAGTGCATACTCTTTCTGGATGGCTGGTAGTGTTTTCAGTTTTCCCCTGTCAATGACTTGGTATATGTGGTGTATTCCCCCTCTTCTCCAGGTGTCCCAGGCGAATGTGGGGATCTCTATGCCTATTGTTTGTATTGGCATGGCCATAGGTAGCTGAGGGTTTGACACCAACTTGTTTCTCATTGTATCCCACACTCTTAACAGGTGCTGTGTGCTAGGTAATAGGGCCTCTCGTACGTGTTTAGGACATTTCTGTAGCCATAAGATTGCTCAGAGGTCTTGTTGAGGCGCACAGTGGGATTCTATTGCTACCCATTGTGGGGTGTGGGCTGGGAGGTTAATTTGTGCTATGTTGTGTAGGTGTGCTGCCCTGCAGTATGCTGTTAGATTTGGTAAGCCCAACCCGCCTTTGCTCACTGGTTGTTGCAACGTTCCCGCTGCTACACATACTTTTTTTCCTTCCCATATCAATGTGTTTAGGACATGCTGCATATTTTTTTAAAACTGTTTCGGGATGGGTGTTTGTAGTGTGCGAAAGAGATATTGGATTTTGGGTATGAGTGTCATTTTTACCGCTGCTATGCCGCCTGTCCATGAGAGAAACTTTCCTTTCCATTTTTGTATGGTGTCAATGATTTCTGTGCGTAGGCATTCGTAGTTTAGTTTAAATAGATGAGCTGGGTTTCTGGGAAGTTTAAGTCCCAGAAACGACAGGTAGTCATTCCTCCAGTCCAATGGATATGCCGTTTTCAGTCTGTCCACCAGGTCACCTCCCAAGCCTATCCCCAGGGCCTGTGTCTTAGTGACATTCAACTTATAGTATGAGACTGCCCCATACTCGCGTATCCGTGCCATCAGGTTTGGTAGTGATATTAAGGGTTGTGTAACTGTCACCAGTATATCGTCCGCAAAGAGGTTAAGTTTGTACTCTCTGTCTCCCAGGGTTATTCCCCTTATGGATCGGTCTGCTCTTATGGCTGCTGCTAGTGGTTCCAACGCTAGAATGTACAGTAATGGGGATAAGGGGCAGCCCTGTCTCGACCCATTGGTTATCTTAATTTGTTTAGACATAAAACCTGCGTTGAGTACTCTTGCCGTGGGGTGGGAATACAGTGCCTTTACTGTGCTCAAGAACCCCTGGGGGCTTTGTGATTCTTTTTGACAGCACCCCTGATGTGTCCCACACTGATCAGATGTGTGAAGTGATCAGATATGTTCATATTGAAGGTGACAATGTTGAAGTAAAGGAATCATTCTTAGACTTCTTTCATATTGCTGAAAAGACTGCTGCTGAACTCACAGAAAATATCCTGCAACAGCTGGAGGAAGATGGACTAGACATAAGCCTTTGCCGTGGTCAAGTATATGATAATGCTGCAACTATGGCAGGGATTTATGGTGTTGTTCAGGCAAAAATAAAAGAGATTAATTCCAAGGCTTTGTTTATGCCATGTGCAAACCATTCTCTGAACATCTGTAGGGTGCACTCATTTGGAAGTGTTGCTTCCTGTGTGACCTTTTTTGGAACATTGGAGAGAGTGTATTCCTTTTTTGCGGTTTCTACACATCGTTGGGAATTGCTGATGGAGAATTTAGGTGTGACAGTGAAAAGATTTTCCCAAACAAGATGGAGCGCTCATTATGATGCTGTGAAGCCAGTGAGGGCAGATTTTGAAAAACTGACTTGAGCCCTTGAAAAACTGTAATCCCAAAGAAAATGTGGACACGAGAGGATAGGCTCAGATGTTGCTGTCTGCCGTATGTGATTTTTCTTTTTTGTGTTACCTTTATTTCTGGTGTGAAGTTCTAGAAGAAGTTAATATCACACAGAAGTATTTGCAAACAGTGGGACTCACTCTTGAAAAGTGCATTGTGAAACTACAAGGTCTGAAAGTGTTTCTTGAGATCAGCGCAGTGAAATTGTGGAGAAGGCCATTTGTTATGCAACTACTACGTGTAAAGAAATTTCTATGGAAAGAAGAGGGAGAGTAAAGCTCCGGAAAACAATGCCAGGAGAGAAGGCAAAGGACGCTGGTCTCACAATGCCAGAGGAAAAGAAAAGGGCTATGTTTGAGTGCCTTGACCGTTTTCATCACGAGTTGGAAATTCGTTCGCAGGCAATTGAAAAAATCCTTTCAATGTTTGCTCTTATTCAGCCAAACGCTCTGGTTGTGGCAACAGAGAAAGATATTCATAATTATACTCCAAAATTGACTGAGATTTTTGACGAATTCTCTAATGAAGATATCTCTAGGGAAATTGAATGTCTTCGGAAGCATTTGGAAGCTGCCAAGATCTGTGTTGAAGAAGCAAAGAAATGGACGGCATTGCAGTTCCTGGAGTTCATTGTTAAATGGGATTATTGTGAATCTCTGACAAATTTGTCACTGTGTTTAAGATTCTTTTTGACTCTCTGTGTGTCTATTGCTTCATGTGAAAGAAGTTTTCCCAAATTAAAATAAAAAAAATAAAAAACATGAGTGAGACAAGGTTGACAAATCTGGCAATACTTTCAATTAAGCATGAATATGCAAAGAAGATTGGCTTTGATGAAGTAATCGATAGATTTCCAGAAATGAAGGCTCGAAGGCATAAGGATGTGAATCATTTCAAATTACCTCTACCGAATAGACTGAGTGGACACTTTGGATCTGTGTTTTTTTGTTTATAGAAAGCGTATTAGCTGTTAAGTAAATGTTAATTATTTAAAGTTAATTTAATTCTAAGTTAATTTATTTTTCATAGTTCCATTTTTTTCAAGTTGATATACAGTTTACAAATTTGTGCAATAAATATTATTGAAAACATTGAAAAACATTTGTGGGTGTTTTCTTACATTTTTATGAGGGGGTAAACTCAGGGTCCGCCCCGGGTGCCAAATGCTCTAGGTACGCCCCTGCCTTCAAGCTTTTTGCAGTAAACACTGTCTTTTCAGAAAAAATGGAGTGTTTACATTACAGCCTAGTGATAACTTCACTGGCCACTGCTCAGATGGCTGCTAGTGATCCTTCCTGGATCATTGTTGCCTAAAATGCATCACAACATTCAGTGTCTCCACCCTCTGCATGCAGACACTGAACTTTCCTCATAGAGATGCATTGATTCAATTCATCTCTATGAGGAGATGCTGATTGGCCAGGGCTGTGTTTGAATTGTGCTGGATCTGCCCCTGATATGCCTCCTTGACAGTGTCAGCCAATCCTATGGGGAAGCATTGTGATTGGCTCAGGCCACCACTTGTGATGATGTCAGCAGACAGTGGCAGGTTAGAGCCAGAGATAGATGCTCCAGACTTGAAAACAAGTAAGATTTTACTATATTTAGAGAGGCAAGAGGGGCCGGGGAGGGGATCTAGATGGTGGTTTTAACACTATAGGGTCAGGAATACATGTTTGTATTCCTGACCCTATAGTGTTCCTTTAAACAACACAAATATCTCTTATTTTGCATTGAAAAATATTAAGGAAATTACAATCTGAAAAGAAGTGAAGCAGGGTTATGAAAATTAAGAAAGCTCATTGGTAATTGTTTGTTGATTGTAGCTTGATAATATGTTAAATGACTGAGAGGTTGAAACATAATGGATATATGGTCAGAAATACAAACATGTTATAATTAGGCTGTAACGTAAAAACTGCATTTTCTCTAACAAATACAGTGTTTACTACAAAAAGCCTGAAGGCAATGATGATACTCGCAAGAACAAATACAATAAGCCGTAGTTGTTCTGGTGACTATAGTATCTCTTTAAATCTGTATTTACAGGCAAATGTCAGAACAAATGGACAAAAGTATCTGTTAACCATCAGGAAAAGGAACTGCAATATGTTGTACATGTGATTTAGAATACGAAGTAGAATAGCCCACAACTAATGCAGCAGTGGAAGGCTAAAGACTGAGAGACGAGGTGGAATTTTATCATTGATGCCATTAAGTGGCCATTTATGGAATTGCATGTCAAGTAAAAATTAAAATCAGAGTGGTTCAAGAGGGCATTGCCACCTTGGCCATTTCAAGCTCTCCATTTCATCCAATTCAATGCAGACTCAGATCTTAAGAGATACAGGTGGGTAACCAAGGAAACAAGGAATGCTGATTTTGCTGGATATTACCATGATTAATATTTTAGTATTTATTTGCAATGCTTGTAGTCAGAGAGTTCAAACATGTTTATTTATAATTTGGCATGCAAATAACCCTTTATGAGGTTCCCAACAAAGGAATTCAATAAGGTGAAAATGTCTTGAGAATTTTAAGGTGTACATAACAAGCTTTACAGATACACTACTGAACCTGACCAAGTCAGCTTTAGATCTTGCATGAAAAATGTAGGTATGTAACCAAGGAAACAAGGGATACTGGTATTCTGACTAATTCCATGACTATTGACTAAAATTTAAGTAATTATTAGTAATAACACAAAACAAGCACATTCGTTTACTACGTGTACATATAAATATAGATTGAACATGAGCATTTGTCTGAAAATCTTCTCAATGCAATGAAAAGTTCTCAATGCACCTTAACAGATTAAAAGCTTTTGGTTTGACTCACAATGGGACAAAAATCTCAAGGATCCCAAAGTAAAAGCATACTGTTAAATAATAATCTTGAAATAATTCCCTTAGGTATTTACTCATTTATACATATTTGTTCAAACCAGAAAGGGATATTCACCCCAGAAAGGGGTATTTTTGAGGGGTGCAGTAAAGCTTTGAATCTAAAAAAAAAATTAAACGGCAATGCTCTGACTAGAGATCGTGAGACTTACCACGTGGTCTGCAGCTCTGCACCTGGCAGAGCGGCAGACCGGAGAATCAGCCCACCGGACCACCAGGGAAAGCTGCCCACTGGAGCACCAGGAAATAATTACAGAAAACTAAAGGTATTTACCTTTTCACAGCCTCCCTACCCACTTACAGACCCCTACCCACCTTACAACCCCCTACCCACCTTATAGAACCCCTACCCACTTTATAGAACCCCTACTCACCTTACAACCCCCTATCCACTCACAGTTCCCCTCCCCACCAAACAGCCCCCCTATGCACCATACAGCCCCCTACCCACCTTACAGAACCCTACCCACTTTACAACCCCCTACCAACTACTCACCTCACAGTCCCCCTACCCACTCACAGTCCCCCTACCCACCTTACAGAACGCATACCCACTCACAGCTCCACTGCCCATTCACAGCCCCCGACCCACCTTACAACCCCCCTACCCTCTCACAGCCCCCTACTGTTTTAAAGCCCATCTACCTTCTCACAGCCTTCCTACTCACACCTTGTCACAGCCATCCCCACCCTGTCTCCCCACAGACCATCACAGCACCCTGTCACACCCTGTCACCTCTCCACACACACACACTCTATCATCCCCATACATACACTGACACCCCTACATACAATATTGCCATCCCCAATCACTGCCAATCATTGCCATCCCCCACACAATGTCACCCCTTCACCCAGCTATATATTTGAATACAAGCGTATACTTTTTCGGGGGGGGGGAGGTGGATCTTTGGTGAGTTCCCACACTTTTTTCCCCTGGACTTGATCCCTGCTCTGTATTAATGGTGAAGGGTAATACATTTATATTTTTATTTGCTTTATTACTTTAAAGGAGCACTATAAGCATTATTACTACTACAGCTTGCCGTAATCCCCTAGTGCCCCCACAATTTAAGTTGTCACTCCATTTTAGAACTTTACCTGTGAAAAATACATGACTACTGAATCATATCCCAACCCACTGTTGCCCCAATAACACACTGGACACCTTTAAAGTGGATAAGGGTAACGACCATAGCTTTATTAACAATATTCTTAAATCCTGTCAGCTGTTGGGTGAGACCCCAACAGACAGTTTTCCATACTTAACTGAGCTTCCTGTACCCCGGTTGGGTACCTCCACTGACGGATGCTCCTAGTGCTCACCGAGGACCCCAAGCACTCCACCTGACACCATCAGCATCGCAGTCCCCACATCCAGCGTTACAGTTTGGCTGGGAACGCGCCATCTCCTACCCACCCTGGACCTATGACAAGGCTCCCAGTTCCAGTGGGTGAACCTCTCTTCCTCCAGAGAGTCAAGCATGAATAGCTCTTAATAGAGGTTAGTGATTATAATCCCTGGGGAGTATAGTGATATAGCAATCCCCAGGGTAGATGCAGCATTTTCCCCCCACACATGAGACGAGACTCTATGTTGAGGGTAAAACAGGAACTCTTTAATGCAAAGCAAGCACTTACAATTTATACACACATTTAAACCTCCAACAGCCTCATTTACATACAATAGGTTACATAGAGCACTATAGTACAAGTAAGGGTGGGGTCAGACAATAGCAAGGGCTGATGGGAGATTGAGGAGGGAAAAAGCAGCCAGTTTAAACTGGTCTGGCAGTGTCCCTGGGACAATGCCCTGCAGGGGAAATAATAGGACAGGACAAAGGGGAAGAGGCACATTTTCCCATGGAAGTCGCTTTTTAACATGTCTTTTTGCAGGGCCCATAGTCTTTGGGCAGGAGGCCAGCAAACAGGCCCACCAAAAAACCAGTGGCAAGGTCATTTTCGCCACACTTATTATCCAAGAGCCAAACACAGCCATTATTAGCCATCATCCCTGTGCCCACTGTAGTCTCCCCAAGGTGACCTTGCGTCATACTAATTTCTTTGATTGCGCTGTCCAAGGAAAAACCGCCAGCTGTGACAATAAGGAAAAAACAAAGAGAGACCAGATAAACACACCACGAATTCCAGGGATGGAGGGTGGGAAATTCAGTCAGGGTCTTTCCACTGCTCCTGCTGACTGGTAAGTTTCCTCCCCATCTCTCCTTTTTAACTCCAGCCCCCATAATGGGCAGCAGTCATGCTCCCCTATGCCCATTTGTCCAGGGGGAAACTAACAGTTGGCCAAAATGTAGTTTTAATTTTGTCAAGTAACAATTTTAGTCAACTAAATTTTTTGAGATTTAGTTGACTAAAACGAAAACAATTCAGATGACTAAAATACGACAAAAAAACTAAAATGGCATTTTAGTAAATTTGGGGCTGTGGAATGGCAAACGAGAAAGACCACAGCTTGTGAGAGGGGCTTGGAAGACACAAAGAAACACAGAAGGGCTGGGGAAGGTGCAAAAGAGACAGATAGAGGCTTTAAATAAACCCATTAGATTTTAGTTGTGTTGACTAAAGTCTACTGGAGATTTAGTCGACTAAAACTAAAAAATTCAGATGACTAAAATACAACTAAAACTAAAATGGCTTTTCAGTCAAAAGACCTGACTAAAACTAAATTAAAAATAGGATAAAGAGTGGGTAGACCATTGCCGTTCTCATCATGTTGAGATTAGTATGCTACCTAGGAGGCCTGGCTATTAGCAGGGTTGAAATTTAATCAGATATGTTTCCAGATGTTTTGGTGACATATATAGAGCTTACAATACAGTCAATATGTGTGTTAATGAAGTGATCGAAAGTATAATATAACAGTGTCTTAAAATGTGAGGTGATTGTGAGGGTCTGAAAAGGGTTACATAACAGTGAAGCAAGTATGATGATGCATGATATTAGGGTCAGCTCTAAAGTTAGGTTCAAGTTTCATTATTTATAGTGCTGCGTCAGTGCATGCATTTTTTGGTTTTCCTGAAAGCGGTTGGAGTTTGGATCCAACAGCAGCTACCATGGGTGTCCACAGGGAGGGGGGAAAGAGGGGCACTTGCCTACCCTGGATTTTTCAGCTTGTGCTGGTATTTCTCTTATGAAATTGAGAATACAGTGCAATACCGGCACCGGCCTGTATGGAGAAAGGCCGGGATAAGAAGCTAAATCTTATCCCTGCTTCTCTTTCCTGACTGAATCCGCAGGGGAGCAGCACAGAGTGCAGCCAGCAACACCCAGACTGCAGAGACTGCCTACAGATCAGGTAAGTGAGGGATGAGGGGGCAGACTACAGATCAGGTAAGTGAGGTAAGGGAGGGATGGGGGGGGCTACATATTAGGTAAGTGAGGGATGGGGCAGGCTACAGATCAGGTAAGTGAGGGATGGTGGGCAGCCTACAGAAAGGGGCAGCAAGCAGCAGAAAGGGGCAGCAAGGAGAAGGAAGGGTCAGCAAGGAGAAGGAAGGGTCAGGAAAGGAAAGAAGGAGCACAAAAGTAAAGGAGGAGAAAGAATCAGAAGGAGCATAAAGGTAAAGTAGGAGAAGAAGCAGAAATGGTCAGCAAGGAGCTGGAAGGGGCAGAAGGAGCGCAAAGGTAAAGTAGGAGCAGAAAGGAATGGAAATTAGCAGGAAGGGTCAGCAAGGAGCAGAAACTGTCTACAATGAGCAGGAAGGGACAGAAGGAGCACAATGGTAAAGTAGGAGAAGGAGCAGCAAGCAGCAGAAAGGGGCAGCACGGAGCTGGAAAGGGCAGCAAGGAGCAGGAAGGGACAGAAGGAGCACAAAGGTAAATGAGCAAAAAGAATCAGAAGGAATCAAGAGCACAAAGGTAAAGTATGAGAAAAAGCAGAAAGGAGAAGGAACAGACATGTGCAGGAAGGGTCAGCAAGGAGCAGAAAGAATCAGAAGGAGCACAAGGGTAAAGAAGGAGAAGGAGCAGAAAGGGCAACAAGGAGCAGAAAGGGCAACAAGGAGCAGGAAGGTAAAGTAGGAGAAGGAGCAGAAAGGAGATGGAACAGAAATGAGCAGAAATCGGCAACAAGGAGCTCAACGGTAAAGGAGCAGAAAGAATCAGAAGGAGCACAAAGGTAAAGTAGGAGAAGCAGCAGAAAGGAACAGAAAGGATCTTCAAGGAGCAGAAAGGGCCAGCAAGGAGCATGAAGGGACAGAATGAGCACAAAGGTAAAGGATCAGAATCAGGAGCACAAAGGTAAAGTAGGAGAAAGAGAGCAATAAGGAAAAGGAACAGAAATGAGCAGGAAAGGACATAAAGGAGCAGAAATGGTCAGCAATGATCGGAAAGGGGCAGAAGGAGCACAAACATAAAGTAGGAGAAGGAGCAGAAAGGAGCATAAATGAGCAGGAAGGGGCAGCAAGGAGCAGAAGGGGGCAGCAAGGAGCAAGACATGGCAGCAAGAGGCAGGAAGGGGCAGAAAGGAGCAGGAAAGGGCAGCAAGAAGAAGAAATGGTCTGAATGGAGCAGAAAGAGTCTGCAAGGAGTAGAAAGTCAGCAATGAGCAGGAAGGGACAGAAGGAGCACAAAGGTAAAGTAGGAGAAGGAGCAGAAAGGGCCAGCAAGGAGTTAGAAAGGGGGAGCAAGGAGCTGGAAGGGGCATAATGAGCGCAAGGGTAAAGTAGGAGAAGGAGCAGAAAGGAAAATAAATTAGCAGGAAGGGGCAGCAGGAGCAGGAAGGGTCAGAATGAGCACAAAGGTAAAGGAGCAGAAAGAATCAGAAAGAGTACAAAGGTAAAGTAGGTGAAGGAGCAAAAAGGAACAGTAAGGAGCTGGAAGGTAAAGTAGGAGGAGAAGCAGAAAGGAGAAGGAAGAGAAATGAGCAGAAAGGGGCAGAAGGAGCACAAAGGAAAAGTTAGAGAAGGAGCAGAAATGGTCTGCAAGGAGCAGAAAGGGATCAGAAAGAGAAAGGAGCAGAAGGGCGCAAAAGAATCAGAAAGCAACAGAAAGGTAAAAAATGCATAAGAAGCCAAGGAAAAGAGAAGACAGTGTCAGAAGAAAAAGAAGAATGTGTCAAATGAAGGAGAAGAAAAGGAGATTGGAGCAGGAAGGACAAGTGAAGTAATCACTCCAAATCATTAGGCTTTGGTACCTGGGCCTGGCAGGGAAACTTTGGACCTTCTCATCTCCCCAGGTAAAAAAGGTGTTCACTTTTATTTACTGAGTGTCAGAAATCACTGAGTGCCGCTGAGTAGGGATGTGTTGCTGATTGGCTGACCGCTCTGGTCAACTGGCACTCTAAGCCAATCAGTAGCTCCCCCCAAAAAAGTAAGACATTTTTATAAACCAGGAACTAGCGATTGGCTTAGAGCGTCAACTGACCACTCTAGTCAATCAGCGGCACCCATGCCTGACATCAATCTGCACTTCCTGACACTCAGTTTCAGAAGCCGAATACCACTGAGCAACCTGGAGGTGGAGGAAGCCTTTGGGGTTAAACCATTTGAGAGCAGTTTAACCTCTTAAAAGAAAGGGAACACCCAGGGGCCACCTGGCATCATGGCATTTTCATTTAGGTGAAGTTGTTATGCTGACCAGAAGTTTCCTTTAATTTGATAAAAGTATCCACCTGGACAAATAGGAAAGGGGGAGCATGACTGCTGACCAGGATGGTGGGCTGGAGTTAAGAAGCAACAATGTTGCAAATGTTGGAGGAGTTAAAATAGGGGAGCAGGGAAGGGGACTTACCAGTCAGCAGGAGTTGTTCAAAGACCCTGACTGAATTTCCCACTCTCCCTCCCTGTTTTTTTTTTTTTTTTGTGGTGGTGTATTGTGTGATTTTTCTTTGTGTTTTTCTTATTGTCACAGCTGGCGGTTTTCCCTGGACAGCGTAATCAAAAAGGAAGGAGTATGACGCAAGGTCACCCTGGGGAGACTACAGTCAGCGTAAGGCTGATGGCTTGTGACGGCTGTGTTGAGCTCCTGGAGATTAAGTATGGAGAACGGTCTGTTGGGCTCTCATCTAACAGCTAACAGGAACTAAGAATTTACTATGTTTAATAAAGCTGTGGCAGTTGCCCTTATCCACTTTAAAAGGTGTCCAGTGGGTTATTGGGGCAGCGGTGGGATGGATATGGGTCAGCAGTCAAGGAATACTATAGTGTCAAGAATACATCTATGTATTCCTGACACCATAGTTGTGAAAACCCTATTCACCCTGACTTTATGTAATAATGACTTTGCACCTCCCCTTCATGACACTGTCAAAAAGGGGCAAAGCATGGATGTCATTACAATTATGCCCCCCTGGAAAAGTTCCTGCACACGCCCATGGCAGCTACTATTTGTGGCTATTGTGCTCAGTTCTGTAACTCTCTCTTTATTAACATATTGGGTGACGAGCTTTCAAAATAGAGACACTATAATCTTCTCACAAGCTCTAATCCGAACATTTTATTTACAAGTGATAGGTTAAATGAAAGGCAGGAGCAGGTAGCTGGTATCTTCTAAGTGTGATATGTTGGCAGGAGAGTTGAGTAGACAGTTGTGATGCTTCTGTCTTCTCAACTCATCTTCCACTGAATTTAAATTACAGCTACGGCAAATAGCAAGTGCTGCTTTGGAGCATAGTTCTCCCTAATCTTGGGCAGACAGGACATGTATATTCTAGTTGTGCTTTAACATTAAATGAGCCCTAACTACAAAAAAAAATGTACTAAAAAAGATACACAACAGTTTTGAAAAGACAATTCCAAGGTTTTGCAATGCCAAACCAAAATACAGATTCTATTCACTCGTTTCAACGAGCTTATAATTTTCTGGCATTCCCTGCTTGGGAGAGGTCCTGATGTAAATTCACTTGCATGATTGAGTGCAGGATTGAAAATATTCCTCTCCAAAATGGTTCTCATCAGGATTCCAAAATTCAGCTATGACTATTTAACTGCAGACCACAGATAAAGGTAGTGATTTTTAAAATATACTCTTTACTCTTTAATTATTACCGTATAACACAGATCATTGTCACTACAGTACCAGATTGCTGTGGAGAGTAAAATGGAACCTTATCTTTGAAAGATATTATAAAACAAATACTTGCACACTCATTAAGGAAAAAAAAACATCAAGACCATCTGTAGATAGTATATGGACCTAGCAGCCCTGAAAAATATCAACTCTGTTATTTTTAATAAATTATTATTTTATCTATCTGTTATTAGACATGAAATCCTTATTTGTCCCCTTTTTCTGAAAAATATTAAATTATCCTTAAAAAAAATAGATGTGATGGAAAAAATAGAAGTTCAATCATAATTTCTAACTTAGGCTGCAGGTTTTTTTTTGCCTGTCATTATAACCTACTTTAATGTGATCCAAAACCCAGCACATAAAGTGTTACTGTTATACACACACCAAGTGCTGTATGCATACAGATCTCGTATATCTTTTTAGCTTCACCTACGGATGCTTGTATACACACACACATAGGTGATAACACAAGCTGTCAGTGTTAGCCTCCTACGCAGGAACACTCCCCTAACACCTACACACACAGGCAATCTAACAGACAGTCGCACTCATTCCATCGCATGTACCACTTTTCCCTGCAATCAGTCCCTGGCTCCCCGTGTTTTATGCATTTATTCGTCTTTGTCCTTCTGTCACAAAAAGCTGTAATCCATTTCCTGCCATAGTGATACAGAGAGGTTTCTGTATTCCCCGGACCCCCTCCCTTTTGTCTTTGCTCAGTACTACCCCTCCCCAACTCCAAAAATCTCTCTGTTCTCCACCCACGCTCCACGTGCTGTGTTCCCTTCTTATTTCCATGTAGAGAAGGGCTTTCTGTTCTCTGCAACCTGCACTCCACTACCACAGGAGTCCCCAGGGGCAATGCAAGGCGTGGGATGGGCTCATGTTAACCTCTCTGTGATGAGACAGAGCCGGCCTGCTTTTTAATTCATAAATCCCAATTACAGAAAGCAGTCACACTGGTCAATGGATGTTTGCATTTCTGCACTTTGCTGACTAAGTCTCATGCATGCAATATATCAGTGTGAATGTGCGACCCATCAGTGACCTTGGCTGCGCAGTTTGCAGAATCTGTCATAAATGTACACAATAGTTGGAAAGACAATTTGAATTTTACACTTTCCTTGGGACATGTGAAATCTTACTCTTGGGTTTTGCTGGGAATTATTCAGCATCAGTTTAATTTTAAATGTTGTTTGGCAATGTTGATGTGAGAAATAGCTAACTGGAAAAGTCTGTTAGCTCTCTTTGGTTAGAAAAGACAGATGGACACCATTTAAAGTGTCTTTGTCATGTTTTTTTTCTGTCAGTTTACCCTTTCTTATGCCCATTGTATCCTTAAAGGGACACTATGGGCACCGAGACCACTTCAGCTCATTGAAGTGGTTTGGGTGCAGTGTCCCAGGTAATTTTACCCTGCACAGGTAATTATTGCAGTTTTAAAAAAACTGCAATAATTACCTGCTAGGGTTAACACCACCTCTAGTGGCTGTCTACCAGACAGCACTAGAGGGACTTCTGGGTGGTTTCGCCTAACTGACTCTGGACGTCCTCACGCTGTGCATGAGGAATTTCCGCGTCACCCAAAACCCAGCAGGAAAGCATTGTATATTGCTTTCCTATGGGAGGAGTCCTTATGTGAGCGCACGTAACTATTAAGTCTCATGCATCAGTGTGAAAGGAGCAGAGGCGGAGCCTGAATCGGAGCCGAGGGACGCTCAGAACTGGAATCAGGTAAGTGACAGAAGGGGCTTTTAACACGTGGGGTAGCAGACGGAGGGGGCATTACAGGGAGCTATGGTCAGAAAAACAACTTTTTCCCTGGCACTATAGTTTCCCTTTATTAGTTATGTTGACATGGAAATTTGCTTAACCCCTTAAGGACGGCGAGCGTTCTATGCCGTCCTTAGGGAACCGGCTTTAAACTCCAGAGGGTGGCATAGAACGCCTAAGCCATCCTTTCTACTTACCCGGTCGCCGGTGATCCCCGTCCTTCCTCTTCGGCCCCCCTCGCGATCACATGGATGGCATAGCCGTCCAAGGCATTGCCAGCAGGGGGAGTGCCTGTGATGACAGGTACTCCCCCCGGCTGTCTGAAAATTTTTTTTTTAAAACAGTGTAAAATCAAATTATATATACTTAGATATAAGTGTATTTTAATATTTATATATATATATATAATTATAAATATATATTAATATCAAAATACATGTACAATAATATTGATTAAATATATATATAATTTTTATTATATATATATATTTATATAATATAAAATAAATATGTAAATACGTAAAAAAATAAAATTAAGTAATAAAAAATAAATAAAAAATATATATGTGTAAATTCGTTCTACCTGGATTTTAAAATTAATATATATATATTGATATCAAAATACATGTATATTGACATGTTCCGATAAGCCTGTTGTATTATTACGTAAGACACGTTGAAGAAGCCTGTGACTACACAAGCTAACTTAAAAATGTATGCAGTAATTACCTAATGAGCCCTCTCTATAAGTTACAAGTGAACCATATATCAGCATGTTCTCTCTTGTTCAAAAAAAAAAAATGTGTGTGACTATCTCATACCATGACGCTGTATATTTCTGTACGATAATGCACTGCTTGTTAGCGCTGTCGTGGTGCTGCAAGCATATTGTTCATCTCTTCACACAACAAAAATAAAGAATTTAAAAAAAAAAAAAAAATACATGTATATATATATCTATATACATAAGTATATACGAATATCACTATATGTATATACACACACCTATATATAAATAAAAATAATTGAAAAAAATGATATATATATATATATATATATATATATATATATATATATATATATATATATATATATATATATATATATACACACACAAAAATAAAGGGAACACAAAAATAACACATCCTAGATCTGAATGAATTAAATATTCATCTGAAATACTTTGTTCTTTACATAGTTGAATGTGCTGACAACAAAATCACACAAAAATAAAAAAATGGAAATCAAATTTTTCAACCCATGGAGGTATGGATTTGGAGTCACATTCAAAATTAAAGTGGAAAAACACACTACAGGCTGATCCAACTTTGATGTAATATCCTTAAAACAAGTCAAAATGTGGCTCAGTAGTGTCTGTGGCCTCCACGTGCCTGTATGACCTCCCTACAACGCCTGTGCATGCTCCTGATGAGGTGGCGGATGGTCTCCTGAGGGATCTCCTCCCAGACCTGGACTAAAGCATCTGCCAACTCCTGGACAGTCTGTGGTGCAACGTGATGTTGGTGGATGGAGCGAGACATGATGTCCCAGATGTGCTCAATTGGATTCAGGTCTGGGGAACGGGCGGGCCAGTCCATAGCATCAATGCCTTTGTCTTGCAGGAACTGCTGACACACTCCAGCCACATGAGGTCTAGCATTGTCTTGCATTAGGAGGAACCCAGGGCCAACCGCACCAGCATATGGTCTCACAAGTGGTCTGAGGATCTCATCTCGGTACCTAATGGCAGTCAGGCTACCTCTGGCGAGCACATAGAGGGCTGTGCGGCCCCCCAAAGAAATGCCACACCACACCATTACCGACCCACTGCCAAACCGGTCATGCTGGAGGATGTTGCAGGCAGCAGAACGTTCTCCACGGCGTCTCCAGACTCTGTCACATGTGCTCACCTGTCTCCTGGTAGCTCCTCCATGCTCTGGACACTACGCTGACAGACACAGCAAACCTCACATTAATGTGCCATCCTGGATGAGCTGCACTACCCAAGCCACTTGTGTGGGTTGTAGACTCCGTCTCATGCTACCACTAGAGTGAAAGCACCGCCAACATTCAAAAGTGACCAAAACATCAGCCAGGAAGCATAGGAACTGAGAAGTGGCCTGTGGTCACCACCTGCAGAACCACTCCTTTATTGGGGGTGTCTTGCTAATTGCCTATAATTTCCACCTGTTGTCTATCGCATTTGCACAACAGCATGTGAAATTGATTGTCACTCAGTGTTGCTTCCTAAGTGAACAGTTTGATTTCACAGAAGTGTGATTGACTTACATTGTGTTGTTTACGTGTTCCCTTAATTATTTTGAGCAGTATATATATATATATATATATATACACACACATATATATAATAATTCTACGTATATATTTCTGTAATAATTTTACATAATTAGGTCATTTTATTAATTACAATTAGCAGGACCTGCCTGACAACCCAGGCCAAAAGTCCAGGGAATTTAATTTGCTAGCACTATATTTAACCCTGTAACTTTCCAAGACACCATAAAACCTGTACATTGGGGTTACTGTTGTACTCAGAAGACTTTGCTAAACACAAATATTAGTGTTTTAAAACAGTAAAATGTATTACAACGACGATATTGTGAGTAAAAGTGATTTTTTTTTTGCATTTTTCACACACAAATGGCACTTACACGGACGATATAATTGTTGTGATACGTTTTACTGTTTTGAAACACTAATATTTGTGTTCAGCGAAGTCTCCCGAGTATAACAGTACCCCTCATGTACATGTTTTATGGGGTTTTCAAAAGTTACAGAGTCAAATATAAGGCTTGTGTTTCAGTTTTTTCACATTGAAATTCACAAGGTTGGTTATGTTGCCTTTGAGACCGTACGGTAGCCCCGGAATTAAAATTATCCCCATGATGGCATTCCATTTGCAATAGTAGACAACCTAAGGTATTGCAAATGGGGTATGTTCAGTCTTTTGTAGTAGCCACTTAGTCGGAAACACTGGCCAAAATTGGCCTTCAAATTAGTTTTTTTTGCATTTTTCACACACAAACAAATATTAACACTAACTTTGGCCAGTGTTTGTGACTAAGTGGCTACTAAAAAAGACTGGACATACCCCATTTGCAATACCTTGGGTTGTCTACTTTTGCAAATGGTATGCCATCATGGGGGTAATTCTTATTCCTGGGCTACCATATGGTCGCAACGTAACCAATCTGGCGAATTCCAATGTGAAAAAACTGAAACATTTAACATTCTATATTGGACCCTGTAACTTTAAAAAAAAACTGTACATGGGGGGTACTGTTTTACACGTGAGACATCGCTGAATACAAATATGTGTATTTTATTGCTGTTTAAGCAAACAGTATTATGACATTCACAGTTAGAATGTCACGTAGAACTAAAAAATATTTTAACAATTCTTATTTTCTCCCATTTTAAATATTTTATTCATATTAAATTATGTTTCATACCTAAATATTTGATGTTAAATGAAATCCCTGTTTCCCTTGAATAAAATGATATATAATAAGTGTGGGTGCACATAATATGAAAGAGGCTAATTACGCCTGAATAGACATATAGCAAATTCAAGTTTTTGTTTACGTTTTGTTTTGATCACAACGTGTACATTTGGATCAGTCCTTAAGGGATACTATAATCACCAAAACAACTTTAGTGATATGTATAAATCATGCCTCTGAAATTTCACTGTTCAATCCACTGCCATTTAGGAGTTGAATCACTTTAATTTCTGTGTAGACAGTCCTAGCCACACCTCCCTTGGCTGTGACTGACACAGCCTGCATGAAAACAAAATGGATTAATTTTCAATCAGACGTAACTTATTTGAGAAGTTTTTAGCTCCTGCTCTGTAATTTGACCTTTAATTACACTCAGGAGGCTCCTGCAAGGTCTAGCAAGCTATTAACAAAGCAGGAGATAAGACATTTTAAATTAAACAGAATTTTCAGTAAATAAGTGTAAACATTACCCGACTCTATCCAGGATGTGTTTAGAATAGTTGTGTAAGTCACATGCAAGGAGGTGTGGCTGCATATGGCTGCCATTTGCCTCCAAGATCCTCAAGAGAGTTGTGTACACCAGATTGACTGTCTTTCTCAAATCCAACTCTCTACTTGACCCCCTTCAGTCTGGATTCCGCACTTGTTATTTTGTCGAAACGGCTGTGATCAAAGTATCCAACGATTTAATTGCTGCTAAATCTCGCGGCCATTACTCTATCCTAATTCTCCTTGATCTTTCTGCTGCCTTTGACACTGTTGATCATCAACAGCTTCTTTGCATTCTCCATAATTTTGATCTACAGGATACTGCTCTCTCCTGTGTTTCTTTCTCTGACTCTGCTCATAGGCTAGAGTGGTCAGCTGATTCTCTAAATCAGGAGTAAGCAACCTTCGGCACACCAGATGTTGTGGAATAGACCTGATGCTTTGCCTGCATTGTTACTTTATGGGAGATGTAGTCAACAACATCTGGAGTGCCAATGGTCGCCTAGCCATGCTCTAAAACAATAAGTTGAACACAGGGCTCGAGTCCTGCAGGAACACATGGTAACGGCGTTCCTGCGCTTTTTTCACAGCAGGAACGCCGTTACCGTTGCTCCTGCAGGCTCTAACCAGGGGTCGGCAAAAAATGCCACTCCCAAATGCCCCCCGTGTTTCCCTGGCAAGAGGTGGCCTGACGTCATATTTCGGCTCCAGGCATCAGTAGACAGCTCGCGCTGCGCAAGGGAGCAGATCAGAAAGAATACAGCGCCCTCGCCACATATGACAGGACCCCTTCTGCCCGCCTCACTGAAGCCTCATTGGACCCCAGGGACAGGTCCACGCCAGTTCTCCATGTAGGGAGGCTTGGTGGACATTTGTAAATTTAAAAAAAATATGAATAATTTGTGTGTTTCTGTGAGTGAGTGAGTTTGTGTGTGTCTGTGAGTGTCTGAGTAGTTGTGTGCATCTGTGAGTGTGAGTGTATGTGTGTGTCTGTGAGTGCATGTGTGTATCTGAGTGTGTGTGTGTTTGTGAGTGTGTATGTGTGCATCTGTCGGTGTGTGTGTGCACGCGTTTATATATGCATATGCAGGGGCGTACCTGGAGTATTTGGCACCCGGGGCGGATCCTTTATTTGGCACCCTCCCAACTCTTAAATGTAGAAAACAACTGCAATTTTTTTTTTATGTATTTGGCACTGAACACCGAAACAAACACATACACATAAACAGATACACAAACACACAAACAGATACACAAACACACAAACAGATACACATACAGATACACAGACATACAGATACACATGTATAAGTGTGTGTATAGTGTATGCAGTGTGTGTATAGTGTATGCAGTGTGTATAGTGTATGCAATGTGCAGTGTGTGTATAGTGTATGCAGTGTGTGTATAGTGTGTGCATGCAGTGTGCAGTGTGCAGTGTGCAGTTGCTAGGGCAAGCCGCGGCAACGCTCTCGCGGATCGCAATGTTATGGTACTTTTTAGCAGTAAACCAAAATGTTTAAATGTCTATCTGTTCCTGTCCAAATCAATAAAATCAAATTGCGTATATACGCTGAAGTAATTAAGTCTGACACACAAGGTTCAGGTTAAAATAACTTCGAGAAAATTTATTGGCAAGTGATTAAAAAGCGGACGCGCAGGTCCTTTTAAGAGACATTTTACGTCATCATTGATTATTAGAATATCAGCAAATAAACATCATTAATTGGATTAATTGTTAAGTGTCGGGATTAGTGTCCTCCTATCAATATTATTAATTGGTTCAAAAACTAAGTGGTTAGTCCCGTGTCCACCCACCAAGAGGTGGGATTGTTCTGGACACGGGTGGGGGACAAGGGGTCTTGAGCGTCATTTTACACGGTCGGTGATCTCAGGCCTCGTGGCCAGGTGCAAGGTCTCTTATGAATAGAACATTTCATTACTACTGTGTTCTCATGGCCTTCAAACTATACTATGTTGCAAATCTTAAGGAAAAGTCAGCAATTCCTGTGTTAATCATGTCTTTATAGAAAATACAGTCTTTGTTCTATTGTATTAGATGTGCTGGGAAATTCTGTCATGTAAGGTAGTTTTAAAATGAACAAGTTAGGTTATGAGGACAAAATGGAGGATTGAAGAAGTCAGGTTAGGAGGACAAAATGGAGGATTGTCACAGTATAAGGTTAAAATGGAGTTAGTGCAATGATTGAATACACATACAATAAGGATTTTTAAATAATCCCACATCAGTCCCCCCTATGAAATGTTAGATTCTAAGAGATAAAACTTTATTAAGTTAGTACCAGGAAGACGTGTTAACCCAAAGGCACAGAAACCCCGTGGCCGCTAGCTAGGTGTTAATGCAAAGTGCAAGACTGTCCCTAGATCTGACCCTAATAGGCTAACTCATCCGTCAGTATGGCTCTCGAACACTTCACACCCACGGGTATCCCATGGCAGCTAACCCACCACTTCTCCACACGGGGCCTTTACCATTCACTGACAGATGCTGTCCCTGAGCTAGTCCCTTCCTAGAATTCCTGCACTTTATCAACAAAAGGGATAGTTTGCAACGGCAGACAGGGTGAGTTGATGTCTTGGAAATCTTGGTCATCAACTTCGAGATGGGTGAAGGTGGGTGCCGCTTGGTCAACAGTCTTCATGAGGGATTTTCTCAAACATGGGAGGATACAACAAAAGAGAAGAGCAAAGATAAAAAGAAAAATTAGTATAGCCATACCAATATGCATTAAAGCCTTTTGCCATCCTGTCATCCAACCAAACCATCTTTCCCAGGGATCTTGTATCCCAGAATTCCTTTTCAACTCTATAGACAGGTCATTTAATTTCTCTATGGCTAATGTAACTTTACCATTAGGGCCTGTGTTTTCTGGGATATAGGTACAACATGTCAAGGTGTCGGGCAAAATTTTACAAACCCCTCCTTTTTCGGCTAAGATCATATCTAGGGCCATTCTATTCTGAAAAGCCATTTGGGATGTGGCCTGCAATTGTTCGGCCAATCCCTGGAGGGCGTCTCTGGTATAATTAACAAAACGCTGTTGATTATAATAAATGTAATTTATCCAATTTAAATTCTTGTTTGTGGTAACTATGGCAAAAAGTGATTCAAATCCTGCAGCAACTTCATCTCTTGCTTTAAATTCATTGGGCACCCCCCTAGGCACCCCAATAGCATCAATATAAACATGAGGATCAAAACTTCCTTTCACTGGGGCGTCACGCTTAACCTTAGTGTGCCTGGACTCATGGGTGACGAGGTGTGTGTCAGAGATGATATGTATAGGCATAATAGCTTTAGCCAAAGTACACTCCCCCCACCATTCCTTGTCCATTCTGGATCTCAGCTGTAAATCCCCACACAACCAGTAGATATCTCCTAATGACCTGGTGTGAAACTGCAACAAGTTCATAGAGACACTCCTGTAGGTAGCACAATACCCCTTAGAGAAGTTACCCAAGAATTTACCAATTCCATCATAATTAGCATAACAAGTGTAATTACCTTTATACACGGTAATACCATCTGGGGGTTTGACATCCTTGGTTAGGAGAGGATACTCCTTTGTCCATGCAATACATATGGACCTGTTAAAATCATAGTGATAGGCAAAAAGGCTTAGAACACATTCCTCTACATCTACTGGCAGGATTAGAGGTACAGTACCCAGGTGGGGCCGGGCACCACCACACACATAGCATGCAGTCTTATTATGCTTATTAGCATTATATTTCATCCATTCTAACCATAAATTTACATCATTAAAACCTGTTTCAGCGGCCATGGTATCTTCGAAGGTGGGGTTAGCAATGGCCATCATGTCTTGAAAGGTCTGGATATGAGGTTTTAATGGGTTAGGGACCATATGGGTGGCCCCTTGCCACTCAGAAGAGTTGCACATATCTTTTAAGAAGAAATGCCCTAATTTACGGTAGGAACCCTTTTTCCAATACATTCCCATCACATACTGATCTGCATCCGTTGGGCTTGGATGCTCAATGTTAAGGATTAATTTCATTGGTGTACCCCCCCCAGGCTTTCTCAAAGTCATTCTCTGGAGAAGGGATCTACCTTGATCATCTACTTTAGATAAGGCACTTTTTGGTTTGTAACCCCAGGCAGGCCCGGCATTCCATCCCGCCGCCCCCCAATGATTACAATTGTGCCCCCATTGCTTGTCAACTACACAAACATATGGGTCTTTTGAATGAGGGATATCTCTGTAAATACTCTGGATTTGTGATGTGGGGAACGGGCATTCTACAATGTCACAATAGTCAAAGGTGTAAGTAGCCACATGGGTGCATGATGAATTGTACCAGAAGGTATACCCACTAATATCTTTGGTGATGGCTACTTGTTGGGCCTTTATAAGGCTGATTAGGGAGAAGGTGTACCAGAGGTACATGCTTGTGCGGTATCTGCTTCCTCGGGGGCTGGAGATTTCTTGCAGTGGGAAGCGTGGATCCAATTTGGCCTGCCGGCCAGTTTGACGGAGGTTGCGGTAATCAGGAGAACTTGGAATGGACCGTCAAATCTTGGTTCCAGGGTGTTTTTCCGCACAAACTTCTTGACCAGAACCCAATCTCCGGGAAGCAGGTTATGGGTACCTGTATCCAAATCGGGATCTGGAATTGAAGAGAAAACTTGGGCATGTATTTTGTTCAAGGCACTTGCAAGTTCAGTTACATAATCTACTAAAACATCTGATTGGAGCTGTAACTGCTGCGGATAATAACAACCTAGTCTGGGTGCTGTCCCAAATAGAATCTCATATGGGGACAGTGAATGCTTCCCTCTAGGTGTGTGCCTAACGCTAAATAAAGCTATTGACAGGCTTTCTGGCCAGGGCATTTTTGTTTCTTGTGACACTTTTAACATTCTGGCTTTTAGAGTGCCATTCATGCGCTCTACTTTACCACTACTTTGTGGGTGGTAAGGGGTGTGGAAGGCTAGGGTCACCCCTAGAGCAGTCCAAATTTCTTTAGTCACTGTTGCTGTGAAGGCTGGGCCTTGATCACTTTCAATGACTTCTGGGAGTCCGAACCTACATACTATCTCTGTAAGTAGGCGTCTTGCGGTTGTTTTTGCAGTGATATTGGCCACTGGGTAGGCCTCTGGCCATCCTGAGAACATGTCCACTATGACTAGTGCATATTCATGGGGCCCACTCTTGGGCATTTGGATGTGGTCAATTTGAATTCGCTGGAAGGGGTACATGGGCTTTGCCAGGTGTTTCGCAGGCACCTTGATTGGTCTTCCTGGATTGCATTTTGCACAAATGACACAGGCCTTACAGAAGCTGCTGATCAATGTTGTGATTCCGGGTGCTTCATAATACTTCTGTATGAGGGCGGCCATCAATTCCTTTGACAGGTGTGCAGGCCCATGTGCCCACTGGACAACTGCTGGATATAATTTTTTTGGAAGACAAAATTTGAAGTTGTTGTAATATACTCCGTCCTTTTGGACGGCTCCTTTCTTTTTCCATTTCTGGATTTCTTCAGGAGTGACTGCAGCTTGCTGTTCTCGCAAAATTCGCAAATCAGTAGGAAGAGTTTGTAGAGCAAAAATAGGGACTTCTTCTTCTTCTTCTTCTTGTCCGGACACTTCTTCATCCACTTCCTGCAGATCTCTGACAGCTAGCTTAGCAGCCTGATCAGCCAAATGGTTGCCCTTTGCTTCATCTGTATCCAATTTCCCATGGGCCTTTACCTTCAGAACGGCCACTTCTTCAGGGAGTAGGAGGGCATCCATTAGCTCCTTGATTGCAGTACTATGTTTGACTGGTGTACCGGCGGTGGTAAGAAATCCTCTTGTCTTCCAAATTAGGCCGAAGTCATGTGCCACACCCAGAGCATATCTTGAATCTGTATAGATGTTGGCACGTTTTCCTTCGGAAATTTTGCATGCTGAAGTCAGAGCCTGTAATTCAGCTTCTTGCGCAGACATTGCTGGCGGTAAGGATGATGATTTGATAACTTCGTCTGTTGTGGTTACGGCATATCCTGTATGATATCTTCCTTCTTCATCAGCATATCTTGAGCCGTCCACAAACAGGGTAAAATCTGGATCTTGTAATGGATTCTCATGTACAGTTGGTAGGTGCACTGTCTCCATTTTCATCTGTTCAAAACAGTCATGAGGTGTTTCGGGGTCATAATCATTCACTATGACCAGATCTTGAAATTCTTTTTCTAGGAAGTGGCGTGGCCATGCTTCCAGAAGGTCAGTTGTTGGGTATTTGACAATACCATTTTCCTGTAGCTGTTCTTCATCCATGGTGGCCCATAGCTTTGCCATGGGCCCAAGATCATTCCATGACCTTGTCTTCAATTTGGTAACAGGAATATGTGGGATAGCAGTATCCCAATGGCGGTAGAGGTAGTTAAGTTGTTGAGGTAGTTGGACCAAGACCATGCTATTGCCTTCAGAATCACAATAGAAATCTTGAGCAGTGAGCTTCACATCAGTCCAGTGGTAAAGCTCATCTTCATAGCAAGGTTCGGGAGTAATGTCTGGTTTGTACCACATGGTACAGAAGGCGTAATCTGGGCCTTCACAGAGAGGCTTCTCATCTTCATAAAATGTCAAATGTGGATGCATGACTTTCTTGATACATCCACAAAGCAGGTAAATGTAGGTTTCATCTGTGATAAATCCATAATAGATACCCCCCTCAGGGAGTGGAAGAAGAGTGGATGGGTTAAGAACTTGACATCTTTGGATGGAAATATTGTCAGGTAGAAGAAGATGGCACTGGAGGCGTAGGTGTCGGGCTGGAGACACGTGCTTGAGCTGGACTTGGTTGATGATGGCAGAAATATCATGAGGGGCCAAAACAACCAGAGGGTGGCCAAGGACCAGGTCTGAGGTTCTTTCTATGAGCTCTCTTGCAGCAAAAACAGCCCTGAGACAGGAAGGAGTCCCTCTGGCCACAATGTCCAGTTGACATGAAAAATATCCAATAGGCCTCTGGCGGCCTCTTAAGTCATTAGTTTGGGTGAGAACTCCTGTTGCGTGGCCTTGTCTTTCAGAGACAAATAATTTGAAAGGTTTGGAGTAGTCAGGTAGGCCCAAGGCAGGAGCAGAAGCAATGGCACGTTTGAGAGCATTGAAATTGTCCAGAGCTTCATTAGTCAAACAGAAAGGGTCAGACTTAAGTGCGTCATAAAGAGGTTGCATGAGCAGGGAGGCTTCTGGGATCCATGCTCTGCAGTAGGAAATAAGGCCTAGGAAGGCATGGAGAGATTTTGAAGTCCTTGGAGGTGGAATATCCAGTACAGCTCTCACCCGGTCCCGGGTAAGATGTCTGGTACCTTGAGATAGGCAATGTCCAAGGAAAATTACTGAGGGTTGGCAGAACTGTAGCTTAATGAGCGAAGCTTTGCATCCTTGTTCTGCCAAATAACAAAGCAGACTAATTGAGCACTTTTCAGTAGTGGGTATATCATCTCCACAGAGCAGCAAATCATCCACATACTGGAGCAGAACAACTTCTGGGTGCTCAGCTTGCCATGGGTCAAGGTTGGTGGCCATGGCCTTTGCAAATTGACTTGGTGAATTTTGTGCCCCTTGGGGCATGACAGTCCAGGTATACTGTTGCATCTCATGGGTGAAAGCAAACAGGTATTGGCAGGATGGGTCCAGTGGGACACTGAAAAACGCATTTGCTAGGTCAATGACTGTGAAGAATTTTGCAGATGGTGGGACTCCAGAGAGCAGAGTATGGGGATTTGGTACAAGAGGGGTGTCCAGGACGGTAGCTTCATTGACAGCACGGAGATCCTGAACCATCCTGTACTTCTCTGGCTCACCTTTTGGAGTTTTCTTTTTCACAGGGAATAATGGGGTGTTGCATTCAGATTTACATTTCACCAGGGCACCCTTCTCCAAGAGTGCCTTGATGTGGGTAGAAATGGCAGCAGCCTGTGCTGGTTTTAATGGATATTGTGGTTTTCTTGGTAACTTAGCTCCTGGAATAAGCTTTACCACCACAGGGGGAACATTTAGGTGACCTATGTCCTCTGGGCCTGAGGACCATAACTTGGCGGGCACCTGTGTTTTTAATGCCTCTGGGAAATTGGACCTTAATTCTGCTGCTTTCTCACGGGGCTTTTCTAAATGCAGCATTAGAGGCAAGGAGCACAAGGCTGAGGTGTCTGATTCAGATAGAGGTGTGGACATCTCTACCTGCCCATCCGGGGTGAAGGTGATGGATGCTTGCAGGCGTGAGAGAACATCAGCACCTAACAGGTTAATTGGGCATGTGGAGGATACCACAAAGCGAGCAAGCAGGCTAGAGCCAACTCGTAATGGAGTTGTTAAAGGGCTATGTCTTGGCTGGCCATCTACCCCAACGCAAGAGACATCAATATTTGACAGAAAGGATGGGTCTGGCAGGTCTTGTTCTCGCAGAACACTACGGGCTGCACCTGTGTCAACTAGAAATGTGGTAGGGTGGCCTTCAATGGGCAAAGTCACTGTGGCAAGTGGCCCCCCCTTATCCCCTGTAGACACTGCCATTACAGGGGTTACAGACACAGGCTTGCCAATTTCCTAATCATCCGGTTCCTCAATTATCGGAACCTGTTTGGTGGCTTTGGGAGCCGGGGCAGGTTTGGAGGGCTTTCTGGGCTCCCTTGGCTCCTTTTTAGGTTCTGGACAGTCACTTCTAAAGTGCCCCTTGGCTCCACAATTAAAACAATGTCCCCCCTCCTCCGGTCTAGTACCTTTTGGGACTGGGGTGGAGCGGGATACCATGAGAGGAGCTGAAGTGGGTCTTCTTGGGGTCTGAGCGGATTCCAAACCTCTAGCTACTAAAAGTAGGGTGTCCAGGGGAACAACCTTATATTCAGGGCGTGCAGCAATGATTCCCTTGCGTATAGAGTCTTTAACACCTTGGACAAACGCACCTGACAGCATTTGTGAATGAATCTTGTCAGTAAGATCAAAGCCCAAATCTGTAAACATTTGATACAGTCTTGCATGAAACCTTTCCACTGATTCTCCTTTATCTTGAATAACATCAGTAAGGCCAGCAGCCTGATCTGCAAGTTTGTCCTTAGCCCATTCTCTTAATTGGGTGCAAAAAGTTACTCCAGAGGGGTAGTCAACATCACTGTTGAGCAGATCTGTACTGAGGTGTCGGGCCATGCTTGGCCAATATGCATCCCCTGCTTTAATAGCACAAATGCTCAGTAGATCACGCCATGCGGCTGAATAAGTCTTTTGAATTTGAACTATCCCTCGGTAGAAGGGCATAGGCTGTTTTTCTGGGTCAGGGAGTGATTTCATCAGAGCACTAGCTTGAGTGGGGTTAAAAGCAACATACTTAGGAGGGGCCCGTTCTCCCCGACCCTTGTGGCCGAAGGGATCATCGATAGAACGATGAGTTGGGGCTCCCGCAGCAAGCTCCGATGAGACATGGGACACCCTGTCCTCCTCGTCATCATCGAATTCTATGATATTGACTCTTCTACGCGGTGCAGGGCCCGCGTGAGGTGAAAGGATCGGTGGTTGGGAATGAGCCCCAGATGCAGGGGTGGCTAGCGAGTCATAACCTGGGGATAGGTAGTCACCGGGGATTACCGGCATCAGGGCTGAACTGGGGGCCGCCATATTGGAGGCGGGGAAAGGAGTTGCTTCAGGATTAAGGGAAGAAGCGGCGGCCATATTTGATATGGGCACTTCCTGGGCAGACTGGGCCGGATTGGGCATGACCGGAACCTGGGGAGTGGCTTGGGGAAAGGGAGGGTAACCGGGGTAGGGCAGGGCCATGGGATATGGGAAGGGGTAGGGCCAGGCAGTGGAGGGCAGAAGAGTAGGGTGGGCAGGTACGGTTAAGGAGGTAGGATATTGGACTGGGGTGGAGCTGGTTATGGGAGGAGACAGGACGGGATTAGTAGGGATGGATGCAGAAAGAGGAATCGTAGCAAGGGAGGGAGGGGTAGTTAGTTGAGCGGGTGCTGATGGAAGGGGATTAACCATAGAGAGGGATTGCAGGGAGGAGGTGGCAGATGAGATGTTAGGATTAGGCATGGAAGGGAGTGTGGGGATGGCTGAGGATGATGGGACCGTTAGAGAAGGGGAAGGGGTAAAGAAAGATCCATCAGAATTCAGGACCGGGCAGACAGGGGAGGTGGTGGGATAGGATTCGGGAGGGTCGGGAGTGGGGAACATAGTCAGCTGGCTATTACCTATTGCTGACTGAACCTTGGGGATAGACATCCCCTGGGCGCCATTTTGGGGCGCCGGCTGAGGGTAAACCCCAGCAACACAATTCTTATGATACACAAACAATTTTACACCTTTGTGATTTATTTCTTCCTCAACCCAACCTTCTAGCTGAATAGCCTTCGCTACTCTGTACCATGCTTCAGCAGTCTTCAATAAATCATTGTCTGTAAGCTTGCCTTTCATTTCTGCCAGTAACTTGCGCCAGCTTTCTGGTTGCAATCTTCCACAAGTCGGTACAGCAATTTTACATACTTTTGCAATCTTCTCAACACCTTTAACCATCTCTTCACCCTCTCTGTTCTCTACTAAATCACATGCTAACCAGCCCTTGCTGGGCTTATCTAAATCCTGTCCCATAGTCCCTTTGCCCCTATACCAGCGTCCTAGATATAGAGAGAGAGAAGGAAAATTGAACAGGAACGTCTACAATGCTCGACTGCCACCTGAGAACCGTGGGACTTTCTCAGGTGCGTCTTCCCAAAACGTAGACCAGTCACTGAATCCGCCTACCCGGGGTGGTAGACACGGATTGGAGCGAGGTGAGAAGTGTGTGACCAATCACTTCTCTTTTAAGAGGAATGGGAGTGGATAGTATAATAATATAGAAAGTGTAGAAAAGATGAAAGGCAAGGAAAAAATCCTTAGAGACAGACACAGGAGTACATGAGACTCCTCATTAAACAAACAAGACAACAATACAGTTGAAATACAGTGCATGTATCACAGTTCAGATAAAATCAACAGTAATTCCTTTCCTTTACTCGTGTGCTTACTCCAAAGTCACCTCCCTCAACCCCGTAGTGTCTCCGCTCGGAGAATGACTTTCATAAGTCTCACTACCAGCGGCCACGGAAAACAACTGACACCGGTCCGAGTTCCGTCAGCCTCCTTCTGCACAGCAGTCCACAAGAATGTGGCCACCTCTATCCTCACTCCCGCAGTGCCCCTATAAAACCCACTTATAAGTCTCACTACCACGTGATGCGGAAAACAAGCAATGCCTACTTGAATCCCCCCTGGAAACAGAGTCCCCTGCCACAAGACTAAGTCCCCTACCACAAATAAACTGAGAACTGGAATTCCACCAGCCCCAGCGCTCAGGGCTGTGGTTACCAAAAGAAAACTGGAATCCCCCCAGCCGAAACTGAGGTTTACCAAAACTGGAATCCCCCCCGCCTCGGCACTCGGGACAGTGGTTACCAAACTTGGAATTCCACTAGCCCCAGTACTCGAAACTGTGGGTTACCACGTGCACAATGAGGCTAGCTGGGCTCTCAAAGTGTCACCAGAAGGATCACAGGAGATTATGAGTCTACACAAAATCCACAGTTCCAACAATCCCCTTTTTCCTTACAGCCACAGCCACGAGGCTCCTAAAAGAGGTAAACAGGCAAAGATGACCCCCAGGAACACATCCACAGGCCAACCCCCCTTTTTCCCTACAACCACAGCACCGTGGTTCCTAAAAGGAGTAAAACAGGCAACAGAAGACCCAGGCAAGTCCCCTCAGGTCCACCCCCCCTTTATCCCAAAAGGGGCAAAATACAAACAGATAGACAGATATACTGAAGACCCAGGCAAGTCCCCTCAGGTCCACCCCCCTTTATCCCAAAAAGGGGAAAACAAGCAAGACAGAACCCCAGGCAAATCCCCTGCAGGTCCACCCCCCCTTTATCTCAAAATGGGGAAACAGGCAAACAATTCAAACACACCCAGGCAACAGATAGACTAAAAATGCAGGTAAACAAGTGAGTAACGAGGCACCGGGCAAGATATTACCTGTCTTTGATGTCCTCCCGGGAAGCAGTCACAGACACGTGGACGGGTCAATCAAAGGGGCCGGAACATACCGGTGGCTCTGCAGAAGTCTCTACCGTGTACCTGGAGGTGATCAGTCTCCTTTCCTTCCCCCTGGATTCCTCCGTCCACCCTTGTCTTCCTTAGGACGGCTCACCGGCCGGACATAGCCCGATGCCCCACGTTGGGCGCCAAGTTGTTATGGTACTTTTTAGCAGTAAACCAAAATGTTTAAATGTCTATCTGTTCCTGTCCAAATCAATAAAATCAAATTGCGTATATACGCTGAAGTAATTAAGTCTGACACACAAGGTTCAGGTTAAAATAACTTCGAGAAAATTTATTGGCAAGTGATTAAAAAGCGGACGAGCAGGTCCTTTTAAGAGACATTTTACGTCATCATTGATTATTAGAATATCAGCAAATAAACATCATTAATTGGATTAATTGTTAAGTGTCGGGATTAGTGTCCTCCTATCAATATTATTAATTGGTTCAAAAACTAAGTGGTTAGTCCCGTGTCCACCCACCAAGAGGTGGGATTGTTCTGGACACGGGTGGGGGACAAGGGGTCTTGAGCGTCATTTTACACGGTCGGTGATCTCAGGCCTCGTGGCCAGGTGCAAGGTCTCTTATGAATAGAACATTTCATTACTACTGTGTTCTCATGGCCTTCAAACTATACTATGTTGCAAATCTTAAGGAAAAGTCAGCAATTCCTGTGTTAATCATGTCTTTATAGAAAATACAGTCTTTGTTCTATTGTATTAGATGTGCTGGGAAATTCTGTCATGTAAGGTAGTTTTAAAATGAACAAGTTAGGTTATGAGGACAAAATGGAGGATTGAAGAAGTCAGGTTAGGAGGACAAAATGGAGGATTGTCACAGTATAAGGTTAAAATGGAGTTAGTGCAATGATTGAATACACATACAATAAGGATTTTTAAATAATCCCACATCAGCAAGAACAGAGGACCTACTGCTGCTGGATGGGAAATCGTGTGGATAATTTCCTAAGCGGCCGGTCCCTTTACATAAGACACAGGAGTGGCGAAATGCCACCCCTATGAAAGTTTGTCCTGGCACCCCCCTAGTGAGTGGTACCCGGGGCAGACCGCCCCTGCCACCCCCAAAGTTTTGGTACATGAATGGTTATTGATTTTATTGATTTTAATTCCTAGAATGCTTAGCCAGCTGGCTGAGTATCATGGGAATTGTAATCCATAAAAGCTTAAATGATAAAGATTGTGTGGTCTTATCACGATACAGCAGCACTGTATAATAGGTACTGCAAAGATCTAAGGTGTATGGTTCGAACGCTGGGGGTACAAACTATTTTCAGATTAAATTTTACACCACTGGGGAATTGTGCTCACCATGGAAACCAACCATAGTAAGTTTGTAAAAACAGCATAAATCTTTTTTTTTTATTCGTTTAGCCTTAGGAGCTTGTACATGGAATATATGAATAACTTTGATGCATGTTGAAAATGGAAAATAAAACCAGGCATGCATATTTGGAAATGTTTTCTGTATTGTATGAAAGGAACACTATATAGCAGGCTTCCCCAAACTCCGGCCCTCCAGATGTTGCTAAACTACAATTCCCATGATTCTCAGCCTTTCATTCATAGAATCATGGGAGTTGTAGTTCAGCAACATCTGTAGTGCCAGAGTTTGGGAAAGCCTGTTATATAGGGTCAGGAATTCAAAGGCAGTGTTTACATTACTGCCTAGTAACACCTCTAGAGGCAGCTAGTAATGGGCGGTATCGGTTGACTAAACAGCTATTTAGACTTATAGTGTCAGGAATACATGTTTGTGTTCCTGACACTAGAGTGTTCCTTTAAATCCATATATTGTATTTTATGTGAGTAGGACCATCCACACAGAGTCCTGTGAATTATTGTGCAAAATAAAACTCCATTATTTGTACTAGCCCTCTAAGTTGCGACCCTCACCTGCATATATATATATATATATATATATATATATATTTATAGTTAATACAATGTTAAACAATAATCTGCACACCAATCAAGCCATAAGACTTGCTTTTCCCACAGAAATCCCAAATCTGCAGTGTTGCTACAACCACAAAGGATTCTAGGTGGGCATATGCAAATTAGTTTAACAAAGAATCACATTTTTGCCTCTTTCCATTTTAAACATGGATTCCTTTTAATCTGTGTTTGGGAAGGAAAATCCAATTAAGTTATGGTGGGGAAAAATTGTGATTGAAAACCCCTTCCACCTGAAGTCTGTGGATAGTTAATACAATGTTAAACAATAATCTGCACACCAGTCAAGCCATAAGACTTGCTTTTCCCTCAGAAATCCCAAATCTGCAGTGATGTTACAACCGCAAAGGATTCTGGGTGGGCATATGCAAATTAGTTTAACAAAGAATCACATTTTTGCCTCATTCCATTTTAAACATGGATTCCTTTTAATCTGTGTTTGCAGTATACACCATAACCTATTTGGATTTTGCTTCCCAAGCACTACCAAGCCTCAATAAGCAAACCAATAACCAACCTCATGCTGAAGAGTTGCATTAACAACGAAACAGCTGTCCATGAGTGGTTCACTGGTTTTGCATCTTTTCCTAAATTGTGTTCCAAGCAGTTGTATACTGCAAACACAGATTAAAAGGAATCCATGGATCTGTGAGGAGATATAAGAGGGGCTAGAGTTGTTCAGTGCTTTATAGGTGTGCGTTAGTACCTTGAATTGACTCCTATAGCATACAGGAAGCCAATGTAAGGACTGGCAGAGGGGTGAGGTGTGAGAGAAACGACTAGAGAGGAAAATCAGTCTAGCAGCAGCGTTCATTACGGACTGTAGGGGTGCAGTACGGCTTTTGGGAAGACCAATCAGGAGAGGGTTACAATAATCCATGCGGGAAATTACTAGAGCATGGACAAGCTCCTTGGTAGTATCTGGTGCAAGAAAGGGGCGGATGTGGGCTATGTTTTTAAGATGGAATCTACAGGATTTGGCAGCAAAGAAGAGCAGCCACCTCTTGGTCAGTAGCTGGAGAGAATGTCTGAAGGGTAGGAAAGGCATGATCTATGTGTGGTTGAGAAACAGAAAGGCAAGGAGAGGAGAATTCTTTCCTCAGCTGTTCAATCTTGTCAGTGAAGTAACATGCAACGTTATCAGCAGTAAGGTTAGTTTAGGGGCTGCCACAGCAGGGCGAAGAAGAGAATTAAAGGTGTCAAAGAGACGCCTAGGGTTGCGGGAACATGAACTAATGAGAGAGGAAAAATAGGACTGTTTGGCAAGGGCAAGGGCTGCACTGTATGAACACAATATGAATCTATAATGGAGAAAGTCTGATTGGGTGCGAGACTTCCTCCAGGAGCGTTCAGCACAACGGGAGCATCTTTTCAGGTAGCGCGTTGATTTAGTATGCCATGGTTGGGGGCGGGTCCTCCTCGAGGTGCTTGTTTGGAGTGGTGCTGCAGCGTTCAAGGCAGATGTAAGAGTAGAATATGCACAAAATATAATTTCTTTTGTCAGATGTAAGAGTAGAGTTATATGTGGAGATGGCCAGTGAAGGACAGGAGAGGGAAGCAGTCGTGAATCAATGTAAGCTGACAACTGCTGGAGATCAAGAGAATTAAGGTCCCTCCTGAGTTGAGGGGGGTTAGGCTGAGGTTGTTGGGTGAGGGGGTACGTGAGAGCAAATGATAAGAGGTGGTGATCAGAGAGTGGATATGGAGTGTTGCAGATATTAGATACTGTACATGCATAAGTGAAGATTAGGTCAAGGGTATTGCCAGCTACATGGGTGGGAGAATTTGCCCACTGCGATAGCCCGAGGGAGGAAGTAATTGAAAGTAGTTTAGTGGCTGCAGAGGTACAAGGTGGGTTTATAGGAATATTGAAGTCCCCGAGAATTAGGGATGGAATGTTAGAAGAGAGGAAATAGGGTAGCCAGGCAGCAAAGTGGTCAAGGAAGAGAAGAGGGGAACCAGGGGGACGGTAAATAACAGCAATGTTAGTAGAGAAGGGTTTGAAAAGGCGAATTGAATGTATTTCAAATGATGGGAAAGAGAGGGAAGGCTGGGTGGGAAGAGGTTTAAAGGAGCAGTGAGGGGAGAGGAGAAACCCAACCCAACACCACCACCTTTACATTCAGAGTTTCTTGGGTTGTGGGTAAGTTGGAGACCACCTAAGGACAAAGATGCAGGGGTGGCAGTGTCAGAGGGGGAGAGCCAGGTTTCTGTTAAGGCTAGTAAATCTATTGAACGAGAGATGAAGAAGTCATGGACAGCAGTGGATTTAGTTATATTGCAAACAGAGCGTGCGTTCCAGAGGGCAGTATTGAAGGAGGATTTAGAGGAACATGAGATGGGTATGAGATTTGTGTGGATCATTGGGTTAGTATGTGGTGAGTTTGTTGAGAGGGGACCGGGGTTTGGAGAGACATCACCAGCTGCTAGGAGCAGAAGGATAGAAAGGAAGTGAAGGTGGGAGTAGGATTTGAAAGTTTTTTAGGAGGGTATGTATGTAGAGGATTTGGGAGGAGTTGGTGGAGATAGGCTGGAAAGGTATGTGTAGAGTGCATGGGATGAATAGAGAGGGGAGGGGAGTAAGGTGGAAGTAATGATGATGGTGTTGCCAGGGACAGGTGAGCGAAAGGATAGGGATATTTTAGTAATGAGAGAAGTTAGTGTTAAAGTGAAAAATAGAAGAGAGAACATTAGAGAAAATGTTTATTATATAGATATGTAGATCATATATACAAACACACACAAATATCAATGAGTGTTTAAACCATTGTAAGGATGCAGTGTTTTAAATGATTTCAGGTGAGGAGAGGTTTAGTGACTTGATTGGTGTGTTAAGGAGACCAGCTGATGTGCACTATCTATAAGTAAGTTGATGACCATGGGGTGGGCAATCTTCCAGAGATGATACCTCTGCTCAGAAGATTCTGCAGGACTTGGTTGCTTGGGAGTGCTGGGTGTTAATGCTGTTTTAAGGGGCCCAGTCTGAAATATAAGGTCTGAGGTTAGAAAAAAAAAATTAAATAAAACACACTATTATGGGTGGGGAGACATGGGGCTATTGAGGTAATTAATTAGAGATGAAAAACTAAAGGAGAGAACATTTGGGATAAAAAGATAGGAAGGATCAGATAGGTGAAAGTCATAAACTTCAAAGCACGTCCGCATTCCTGGTCACGTGACACGTTTCGCCCTTCCTCTTGGGGCTTTCTCAAATGAGCAGTATCTCCTCCCACCTCAGTAAGATATTTATATGCTGGGCTTCTTGCCGTGATCCAATCAGCATATTTTTTAAATCAGTCTCAACTGATTTCCCAGTCTCTTAAAGAGTCTCTTGAGGTTTTAAACAGTCTATCACATTTTTAAATAATAATCAAACGCAAAATTAAATGTTACAATATATGGCAACACAAATACACTTAAATAGCAGAAAAAGAGTGCAGTTGCACTGTGATCATATAATAGAGTGTATAGAAAAGATCAAAAAAATACCTCCACACTGTAAGTTAGTACCAACTAATCCAAAAAATCTATATCTAGGATTCAGACCATATTCCATAATATATATATAAATTCAACTCACAATCAAATTATGAGGTAAAACAATTTTTCACTTTAAATGAATTGAAGGGGAAGATTGTCTAAATCCAATTATCCAACATCTTCAGAAAATCAAAAATTCCTTTATAGTCCATAAATATAAAAAAAAACCCTACTAAAAGCTGTGATGGAAAGATAAAAGGTAGGTAGGTCAGGCAATATACAAACATAAAAAAACAAAAGTTAAGATATATTTAAGAACCTTAAAAACCATAACGGACTAAACAGGTATCCATATGGATGGACAAGAGGTATGTAATGAACCAGAAAAGTGTAAATTAAAAAAAAAATGAATATAAAAAAGGAGTATATATATATATATATATATATATATATATATAGATATATAGATAGATACACACATAAAGCACCCTCACACACAGCACAAAAACAGCACCTACACACATACAGCACCCTTACACACACAGCACCCTCACACACAGTACACTAACAGCATCCTTACAAACACACACACAGCACCCTTACAAACACACAGCACCCTCACACACACAGCACCCTCACACACACAGTATACTAACAGAACCCTTACAAACACACAGCACCCTCACAAACACACACACAGTGATGGGAGTGAGCACAGGACTTTTCTTTTTGTGTATGTATATATATATATATATATATATATATATATATATATAACATCTACTATATAAAGAATTTAAAATGTTACACAATTTGGGGCACCCTGATAATGGCCTTAGATGGCAATATTTCACTCAGATCCCTATCTGTTTTTAGTATCGACCAGAATTTATTAATGGTTTTCTTAGTAGATTTATGTTGGTTGTTAAAATCAAACACTAAGACTAAGAATAACCAGGAGAATTTTAATGAAGTCTTAGTGTTTGATTTTAACAACCAACATAAAACTATTAAGAAAACCATTAGTGTGTCCATGTTTAAGGTTAGGGGTACCATACTCGTAAATTTTGGGAGAATGATTTTACTTAAGAGTAACTAACAGAGATGACTGTATCAGCATTATCCTCAGGTGTTTGCAGACACCCTTATGTGCCCTGAACCGTAACAATGTTCATGATTATGACCTGAAGTTCAGAGCCATTATGGTGTCACTAATTGTAACTTTTTGCTAGTGGGTTCATCAGCCTTAACCTCCCTACAATGTATAAACACATTTAATCATTTAAAAATAAAAATATATTTAGAAAAACAAAAAATTGCGGCTTTCTGAAGAGCCACGGGATGCCTCAATCAGTGGGGACACAGGAGTTCCATAAACGAACTCAACCACAGCTGGACAGCTCAGTGTTTTTTTTTTTTTTTTTTGCTTTGTTGGCTTTGTCTTCTTCTTTCTCTCTCCCTCACCTCTAACTAAGGACACTGTAAGTCACAAGTAGTCCCTACTTTAGTGGACACCCACCTCAAGTTACAAATTGTTTTGTTTAATCACTAATGCTGTTTAGATTATTTTGTCAGACGTGCATTACTTTACTTTACTCACACAATACACCACGCTACCCAGGGGCAACCCAGTTGTTTTTTTTTTTTTTTGTTTTTTTTTGTCAATCTCTGTTTATTGAAATTTTTTTTCTTTTTTTCATATCAACGCATTTTGGGTTACAGAATAGAAAGGAAGGGTGGGGGATACATAGATAAACAAGATAAGCTTTCACATTAGTCAGAGTTGTGGTATGTGTCCTTGCGCCAAGTCCATGTGCATTAATATGTAGTCATGGGAGTATGGTTGGCTTAGGGAGATCAGCCATGCGGTCAAGTGTGTCAAATCCAAGGTTATGGAGTCCGGCCGTCTTCTATTTGTGCCCCTAACCAAGGGGGTGGCGGGGGGGGTGTGGAGTGCAGTCCATGGCGTGTGCATTATGTCCGTATAGTCATATTAGGCTGCGTCTTATTTTGGTATTACCAGAGTGCGTCTGTAGTGGGTATATTGTCGCTGTCATGTCAACTTAGGAGCCTTGTAGTCATGTTTATAAGAATAACATAATAATAGGGTTTAACAGAACTAAACAGCTGTGTATGAGCCTCATGGCATTGGGGTATCCCCCGGGGTATTCAGGTTTCGGATCTTAGAGTCGGGTGGTCCATGGTCGTTGAGGGTGCCGCTGTTCTGGTTCCGGAGTGTCTTTCCGGGTGGGTCTGCTGGGCCTGGATACCCAGGGCTTTGAAGAATTGAGGCGCCTCGGCTAGCGAAGAAAGTTTATGGACAGTCCCTGTATGAGTGACCACTAAGAACCTGGGGGATCTCCAGTGGTATTCCAACCCTGCTGCCCTTAGCTGGCTGGTGACTGATTGTAGGGATCGACGCCATTGCAGTGTGGACCTCGTAAGGTCCTGGAAAAATGAAAGGTTGGACCCTTCAAAGGGTAGTGGTGTCTTGCCATGCATCGCTGTCATCAGGAGTCTTTTATCCTGTGAGGTGGAGCAGCAGACGATCACATCCCTCACCATGGTAGAGGTGGCGCCACCTGCAGCTGGTAGGCGGTATATCCCGTCTATAGAGAATTTCTTGGCTTGGGACTGGGGTAGTATGGAGGCCACCAGGCGCCTCATATAATGAGGTAGTTCGTCCGGCGTGATTGTGTTAGGGATCCCTCTAATTTTCAGGTGGTTTCGCCGAGACCTGTCATCTAGGGCTGTGTAATGCAGTGAGAGTGCTTGTTGATGCGCTTGCATGGTCAAGACTGTGGCTTGGAGGTCTGATAGTCCCTGCTTAAGTGTGACTATATCCTCTTCCGAGGCCTTCACCCTAGTGTCCACCGCCTGTATGTCTGCCTTAATACTTGCCACGTCTGCTGCCAGGAGGGACTTGATTTCCTGCACCAGGTTGTGGAAATCCCGCTGAGTAACCGGCGCCGATCCATCCACCTTCTCAGCTGTGCCCGGTACCTGCTCTGGTAGTGGGTCTGGGCGAGCAGACTCTGCAGGAGAGATTGCTGGCCTGTGGTCTGCTTTGTCCGCCATCTTAGCTGCCTGGTTTCGCTGCAGTAAGGCCCCTATGTCTCTGGAGCCTGGTTGTGGCTCCAGGGGGGCCTTCTGTGATCGTCTGCCCATCTGTGTGAAGGGTAGTTGGGAGGTGTCAGCGAAGTCTTCAGCCTCCGGGTCTCCGTGGGGCTGCCAGCAATCCAGCAGGTCTGACCAGGTCGGGCTCCAGGAGTGCGTGTAGGCCCCGGGTTTGCGTTTCTGCCGCTTGCCTCTCGCCGGCTGGACGAAAGGCATAGATCGTCTCCGGTTTTCACACTCCGTGGGTTAACAGCCTGTGGCAGGTAGGGCAGAGGGTTTAATCCCTCAAAATTCAGGCTTTTTTCGGCTAGAACCCACGGAGCTCCGTGAGATGGCGACTGCTCTCGCTCGCGGTCAGGCTCCGCCCCCGAAACCCAGTTGTTAAACACCCAGGAAGGGCATCCAAAACATGCCTAACCACCACCGCAAAAGAATAAGTGTCGCCATACCCATACGTATAAGGACCGAAAAGCAGACACTGTTTGCAACCTTTGCTCAACACGCTACCGGACACACTGGCACTCCATCCCAGGATGCCCACAGCTAGCACACAGACGAGCCCCTTAGCTAACCATCTCAATAACGTTAACTATATCGCTCACAGAGGGCCACACATACACCAAGCTAAACTAAATACACTGGACCCACATGTTGAAATCCACACACAAACATCTACGCCAGTTAGATGACTGTACTAACTCGACGAGTACAAACTATACCCATTATGTTCCAAGTTATACTGTTCAATTGTTAGACGTATAGGCCCCACTCGCATGTTATCAGCATGTATAATCCTTATAAGCTCATAAATTAAGTATCATCAGCAACTGTATTCCTTAAATGTTTTTATAGTTCGGCTTTATTAGCATACATATTCCTTATTCTTACTTAAACAGTAACATCAGCTATGTGCACCTTACCTGTTCGAAATATAGTATACCTTAAACTTCTGCAAGCCTTACATGTTCTCACAAAACCATGTGTTGGAAACGTATATATTCCTCAACTGCTCTACAAGCTACGTCATGTCAGCATGTAGCCCCATGTAGCTAGAGCGCAGCTAAGCGGAAAAAGGCCTTGACAGGGGTTAGGAGGCGGGCTTAGGAGGAAGTAAGCAAGGGTTGGATTATGGGTAAGTAGGATTGGCTATTTAAATGAGCAGCCATCTTAGGTGAGTCATTCTAACTTTCTACCCGGTTGAGTTTGTGTTCACCTCGGTGTGTGCGGACTTTGCTCGGTTGGATTTTCTTTGTCTCCTCTGCAGGACCAATGGACGACGTGGAGCGGTTGCTGGAGGGGATCAGGTCGGCAGCACGGCATCAGGGTGTGGACTGGCTACGGGCACAGCTCGGCCCTGCCCTGGCGGAGGCGGCGGATCGGGACGGCGATGGCGGGAGACCGGTCAGGGCCCGGAGGCCCCCGAGGAGGCTAAGCCCGGGCACGGGGCCCGGTGAAGTTGTCCCCGGAAGCAGTGGGGTTCCGGTTGCGACCGGCAGCAGGCCCGGGAGCCGCGTGGTCGAGGCCTTGCCTCCCCGCGTGCGGACGGAGCCTCGGACGAGCACTCGGAGGCAGAAGGATGTCGTGGACGGGGGCGCTGCTGCTGTCGGGTCGGAAGTGGCCGGGCGGCCCCCTGGCGTTGCAAGACCCACGGAGGGGAGGTCTGGGCGGGCTTCCCCCCCATCGGAGAGTACCGAGGATGACGAGGCCGGATCCGGGAGACCGCATGGCCGGCCTGGGAGGCAGCAGGCAAGTGCAGGGGGCTCCGGCCGGGGCCCTCTTGGCGGGAAGGTTGTTCGGGGGAGCTCTGCCACGGAGAGAGGCGGGAGTAGGCCAGTGGGGGGTGCCCAGGCCTTAGTCCTAAGGGGGGAGGGTCCCGGGGCCCCGAAGCGTAAACGCAGATCAAAAGGTGTGAGTTCCAGGGGCGGGGGGGGGTCTCGAGAGGTGGCCAGGTCAGAAAGCGGGTCCCCCGTAGGGGTGGTGGGTAGGTCCGGGCTGTCGGGGTCTAGTCAGAAGGGGGGTAAAGGCAAAGGGGCGATGGGGATAGGCGCAGGAAAAGGGGTTCCGGAAGCGGTCAGTCGGAAGAATGCAGGAGGTCAGGGACCGGGATCCTCGGTAGTGGTCGGGCGGCGGGGGGGCCCGGATTCTGAGAGTGGTAGCGATAGTCCATCACCCGGTAGATTGCAGGGGTCCCGGGAGGCGCGGGGGAGGTCGGGTCGGCACTGCTCCCCCTCGGGCAGCTCGGCAGGGGAATGTGCGGCAGCCCCTAGGTATGGTCGGCAGGGGCGGCCTACTAGTAGAGACGGGAGGAGTCGTAGCCCCAGGGGTTCCAGGGTGCCACGTGGTGGTAGAGGTCAGCGGGAGGCTTCGGTTCAGAGCAGGCGCTCCCGGGGTCGTGACGGGAGGGGTATTGATGTCCGTTACACCCTACCCAGGACTTCTTCTCCTTGTCCTAGGTCTCAGAGCCATTCCGCCTCCTCGCAGGCTGGTCACCGGGTGGGCTCCCCGGTCGGCGAGACAGCAGCGGAAGTTCCTCTTCCTGGATGTCGGGCGATCCGCACTGCAGCCCCCGCCGTCCCGGTTTCGGGGGGCTTGGCCGGTGAGTCCAGTGGGTCACTACACTCTACCGCATTAATTACCACACTTCAGGCACTACTCCACTCATTGGGGGCGGGGGGTGACACTAGCGGCATTGGTCAGGTGTGGGCTCCGGGCGTGGTGGCTACGGGCTCTCGGGTTGGGAACTCCACAGGGCCTAGTTCGGGCGGGGATATGGTGTTGCCGCAGGACGTGGGGGAGGTTGGGAGCGAGAGGGCTGAGTTGACAGGGGGCATTCCCGACGCGGCTAGACAGCACGCGTATGTGTCGTTTGCGGGCCCGTTGGGGGTCCATTTGAAGCAGGAAGTGAAGGACAAAATATGGAAGGGGGAGTTTTGTGAGATCTTCTCCCTCCTCCCCTTGGAGGACTTTATAGACCTCAAGGAGGAGGACAAGAAGGACGAGAAGAAGGAGGAGGAGGAGAAGAGGAAGCGGTATCGCAAGATTCCGAAATCCTTCGGGAATTGGCTGAGGGCCTTTTGCGTGCTGGCTAGCGTGCTCGGCGAGAAATCGCCGGGGTTATGCTCCTCGCTGTTTTGTTATTTGGATGGCATTTGGGAAGCGTATCGGACTTACGGAGGGTTGGCGTGGTGGCGGTATGATGAGCAGTTTAGGCAGCGGCTGGCGGCTAACCCGGGTATGCGGTGGGACCAAATGGACCTGCCGCTCTGGATGAAGTTAATGATGGCGCAAAAGGCGCAGCCCTTTCAGAACTCGGCCGGCGCTAGGGGGCTTATGTTGGCTCTATAATGAGGGCCAATGCAAATGGGGGACCACCTGTCGCTTCAAGCACGAGTGCTCCGGCTGCGGAGGCGCTCATGGGCTCAACCGCTGCTTCAAGAAAGGGAAGTCCGGTGGCGCCGGTGCTGCGGCCGCGGCCGGTGGAGGGGGAGCATCCGCTTCCCCTGGGCTTAACCCCAGTGAGGCTAAGCGCGATGGAGCCATGGCTAAGCCGCTACGATAACAGGGCGGATGCCGCTGTGCTCCGGGCGGGTTTTGAGAAGGGGTTTTTCATTCCGTTTCAGGAGCGGGAGGGGGGATCGGGAAGGCTGCGCAACCTGAAGTCTGTGGCTGACTTCCCGGACGTGGTTAGGGAGAAGCTGGGCAAGGAAGTCGGGCTAGGCCGCATGGCGGGCCCATTCACAGTGCCTCCGCTGGAAGGCCTGCGGATTTCCCCACTCGGGGTGGTTCCCAAAAAGGAACCGGGTAAATTTAGGCTCATTCATCATCTCTCGTACCCGAAAGGAGAGTCGGTGAATGACGGTATTCATAAGGACTTGTGCTCGGTGTCTTATGCGTCTTTCGACCGGGCGGTCGATTTGGTCCGGCGGGCAGGGCGTGGGGCTCTGATGGCGAAGGTGGATATTGAGGCCGCGTTTCGGCTGCTGCCGGTCCACCGGGACTGTCATCACCTGCTGGGGTGTTTCTTCGAAGGGGACTACTTCGTGGACTTGTGCCTGCCCATGGGTTGTTCCATCTCGTGCTCCTATTTTGAGAAATTTAGCACTTTTCTCGAATGGGTGGTACGGGTGGAAGCAGGGAATCGTTTTATTGTACATTATTTAGATGATTTTCTGTGCGTGGGGCCGGCTGATTCCTTGGAATGCCTGCGCCTGCTGCGGACGGTTGAGTGGGTGGCGGGCCACTTCGGGGTTCCGCTGGCGGCGGATAAAACTGAAGGCCCGACCACGGGTCTGAGTTTCCTGGGTCTGGAGATTGACTCTGGGTTGGGTGAATGCAGGCTGCCTCGGGATAAGCTGGACAGGCTTCGAGGGGCGGTGGCCGCTGTGGCGGGGGCGCGCAAGGTTACTCTGCGGCAGCTCCAGTCTTTGATTGGGCTGCTCAATTTTGCGTGTCGGGTAATCCCGATGGGAAGGGTTTTCAGTCGCAGCCTGTCGGCTGCTACTGCGGGGGTCCGGTCTCCGCACCATTTCATCCGGGTGTCGGCGGCCATGAAGGAGGATTTGGGCATTTGGGATGCCTTCTTGCAGGATTTTAATGGGACAGTGTTGTTCAGGCAAGAGGGCCAGTCATCGGCCGAGCTTGAGCTTTTCACGGATGCTTCGGGCAGTGTGGGTTTTGGGGCATACTTTGGTGGCTGTTGGTGTGCGGAGAGGTGGCCGGACTCTTGGGGTTCGAGCCCTCTTATGCGCAACTTGGCTTTCCTTGAGTTATTCCCGTTAGTGGTTGCGATGGCGCTATGGGGCGACAGGCTGCGTAATCGGAAAGTGGTCTTTTTCTCGGATAACATGGCGGTGGTTCACGCGGTGAATCGTCAGTCTGCGGCCTCACGGCCGGTGGTTAGGCTGCTTAGGCGATTGGTATTGCTGTGTATGTCTCGGAATGTTGTTTTTCGCGCGCAGCATGTTCCCGGTTATTTGAATGAGGTGGCTGATGCTCTGTCTCGTTTTCAGTGGTCCCGATTCTGGCTGGTGGCGCCGGGGGCTTCGAAGGACGGGCAGGCTTGCCCGGACGAGATTTGGCAGCTGGGAACATCCTGCTTGGAGGACTTGTGAAGGCTTCTCTGGCGCCGGCCACTTGGGCCTCGTACAGTAAGGTTTGGGGCCTGTGGGAGCGGTCGCTGGACGGGCTGGCCATGGACAGCGGGGAGGCCCTGCGGGATGCTTTCCTGTGGTACACTTGTCAGTTGCTGGCAAAAAGGGCGTCGCCTGCCATGGTGGACAGGTCCATGGCGGCGATGGCGTTTTGGTTCAGATGGCATGGGAAGGAGGACTTTACTAAGACCTTCATTATCAGGCAGGCCCTGAAGGGCTATCGCAAGGGACGCAGGTCACCGGATACCAGGCGCCCGGTGTCGGTTCGACTACTGGGGGATTTGGTGGGTTTGTTGCCTGAAATCTGTTTCGATGGGTTTGAGGCTTCTCTGTTCAAGGTGGCGTTTATTTTGGCGTTTTTTGGGGCATTCCGAATTGGGGAATTGGTGAGCGCTAATAAGATGGTGCAAGGGGGCTTGCAATTTTCGGGGGTTCGTGTCTTGGATGGGAAGGTGGTGGTGCACCTTGGCAGCTCCAAAACGGATGTCCGCGGTGTGGGCCGGGACGTGGCACTGGGGGCCTTGCCGGGCTCGGCTTCGTGCCCGTTGGCTGCTACGGCGGAGTACCTGGCACGGAGGCCAGTAATGGGGGGTTCCTTGTTGGTGCATGCCGACGGATCCTCCCTCTCTCGGTTTCAGTTCACGAAAGTTTTTAGGTTGGGCTTGGGCAAGTTAGGGCTTCATGCTGAACGATTTGGAACACACTCGTTCCGTATTGGGGCTGCCACGGAGGCGGCTCGGTTGGGATTGGGGGACGAGGAGGTGAAACGGATCGGGAGGTGGGAATCAGTAAGATTCCGTTCCTATGTCCGATTGGGTCTGTTGGAATAATGAGTTTGGGGACCGTTTATGCAAAAAAAAAAAAAAAAAAAATGTATATATGTTGGGGATGAGCGACTTGTAACTGGCTGTACTGTAACGGTTCTCTGTGTTATTTGGGCTGGGGTGGGGGTCTCTGTCGGACTTCCCTCATCATTTGTTTTTCCCCCCAGGGCATGAGGCATGGATCGTGGGCCATTCGTTTGTCTTCTGGGCCGAGAGGAGGGCCGCAGCTCGAGCGCAAGGCCAGCAGCTGGGTTTTCCGAGGGGCCAGTTGGCAGTTCGCTGGTTTGGGTATCGGGGTTTATGCTGGGGGGATGTTTGTGGAAAATTGTTTGGGATGCTGGCGGCGGGATACACGCCAGACTTACTGGTCCTGCATATTGGGGGTAATGACCTGGGCCTTACGCCGCAACGGCGGCTGGTGAAGTGGATGAAGCAGGACATCAATAAGTTGAGGGGCCTGCTTCCGGGGGTCATGTTGGTGTGGTCGGAGATTGTCCCGAGGCGCCGGTGGCGGCACGCTCGGGATCCGTTAGCTATGGATAGGTGCAGGAAGAAGGTGAATAGCTTGATGGCAAGCTTTGTGCGGAAGGTTGGGGGTGTGGTAGTAAGGCACCTTGAGCTGGAGGAAGGGTTGCCAGGATACTACCGCTCGGATGGTGTTCACCTCTCGGAGGTGGGTTTGGACCTGCTCAACTTGGGTTGGCAGGATGGTATCCGGATGGCTCTGTTTCTTCGGGGTGGCGGAGCTCAGACAGCTTAAGGGGTCAAGGTCTGAGCTTGTGGCGGGACGGGGAGCCGAAGGAGAGGAAATAGGCTCCCCTGGATGAACGTGAGGTGGAATAACAGATTGTGGTCATCGGTGGTTGAGAGGTTTCGAGTCCTGGAGGTGACTCAGAACCTGGTGGGGCAGGGGTATCCGGGTATACCCCTGCCGTGGTTAATGGTTGGTTGGCACTTTGGAATGTTGGTGTATGTTATAAATATGTTATAAATATGTATAGGTGTTATTATATGGGGGTCATTGCCTTTTGTATGGTAGCCGAAGGAACAGGATGCGAGGGGGCGGAGTATGGGGGGCAATGACCCATGTTAAAATATGTTAATTTATTATTGTTATTGTTATTATTATTATTATTATTATTATTATTATTATTATAATTATTGGTTAATAAAGCTGTGGACAAATTTCCCCATAATACTTAGTGTCCGTGTGTTATTGGGTTAGGTTATGGGGGTGGTTTGTCCTGGATTCCGACTGCCCAAATGGCGACTATACACCTGTCATGTAGCCCCATGTAGCTAGAGCGCAGCTAAGCGGAAAAAGGCCTTGACAGGGGTTAGGAGGCGGGCTTAGGAGGAAGTAAGCAAGGGTTGGATTATGGGTAAGTAGGATTGGCTATTTAAATGAGCAGCCATCTTAGGTGAGTCATTCTAACTTTCTACCCGGTTGAGTTTGTCCCACCCACCCTCCCTTTGTTTGTTATGTGTTTATTTAACCCGTTTCTTTCACAGCGGCGGGACGGGGAGCCGAAGGAGAGGAAATAGGCTCCCCTGGATGAACGTGAGGTGGAATAACAGATTGTGGTCATCGGTGGTTGAGAGGTTTCGAGTCCTGGAGGTGACTCAGAACCTGGTGGGGCAGGGGTATCCGGGTATACCCCTGCCGTGGTTAATGGTTGGTTGGCACTTTGGAATGTTGGTGTATGTTATAAATATGTTATAAATATGTATAGGTGTTATTATATGGGGGTCATTGCCTTTTGTATGGTAGCCGAAGGAACAGGATGCGAGGGGGCGGAGTATGGGGGGCAATGACCCATGTTAAAATATGTTAATTTATTATTGTTATTGTTATTATTATTATTATTATTATTATTATTATAATTATTGGTTAATAAAGCTGTGGACAAATTTCCCCATAATACTTAGTGTCTGTGTGTTATTGGGTTAGGTTATGGGGGTGGTTTGTCCTGGATTCCGACTGCCCAAATGGCGACTATACACCTGTCATGCATAATCCTTTTATGATTCCTTTTAAAAAATGGTGCAGCTTTATATAATGTGTTACTGGAACTTTACTTGAATTGTCTTGATGTGATGTATATAACATATTGTTGCAAAATCTGAGGCTCTTTGCACCTCAAAAATAAAGAATTGAAAAAAAATAAATAAAAATTTTTTTAGTTTTTATGTGAAAATATGACACTCCGTAGGTATGTTTACTTGAATCCCGTTTACTGTAATGTCAGGGATCTGAGTTGTGGCGAACAGAACCTCGCCACGGGCTCCTACAGGAGCCTGCTTGCCAGCCTCCTGCCTCAGGACTATGGGCCCTGCAATATACCTCGCCCAATGCACTTTAAAAGGCTCTGTTCATGTGATTTATGTACTTTTGTACTCCAGAAAGAGAGACCAACCGTTAACCCTGATTCCCTGGAACTGTTTTGGGCATAGGACCATGTGCACGGTGGGTCAAAATTATGACTTCCATGGAAATCCCGAACCCCTGAACCAATCTGGGTGATTTTTGGATATGTTGGTCTCCTAGATCAGAGCTATCAGGGGTGTGACTTTTGTGGGGTTTCCGTGTGTTTTAGGGGTACTTTCGGGATGTTGCTAAAATGTATGTTTTCAGTGCCTGGAGATAATTGAGTTTAGTACCATTCCTGACTCAATTATCTCTCAGGCACAGGGGAGGGTTTACCCTGTTTTGTGTGGGAGTGTCCTGGACCTGACAGCCAGTGTAATTATGTGTATGTTTTACTGTAGTCTCCTCTCAGGTCGAGAGGGAAATGCCCCTGGAATATGTATCCGGAAACCCCTTGCATATAAGGTTGCATGTGGCTCCCATTAAACCAGTTCTTCTTCACCCTCAACATAGAGCCTCGTCTCATGTGTGGAGGGAACAGCTATATTCACTCTGGGGATTGCTATGCTCATTATACTCCCTTGGATTATAATCACTAGCTTTTGTAAGAGCTATCCTGCTTTACTCTCTGGACTCGGAGAGGTCTTCCCACTAGAAGCTGGATCCCGGTCTTGGGTCCAGGGTGGGTGGAGGGCAGCCAGACCCCAACCAAGCTGTAACACTGGCTGCGGGGACTGCTGTGGTTATGGTGTCTGGTGGAGTGCATGGAAGTACTCTGAGTCACTAGGAAGCAGTGATTGGTGGAGGCACCCAGTTGGGGTGCCAGGCGGTCCGCCACATAAGTTAACAAAATTTTTTTTTAAAATATTTTGATTTCTGTTGATCCATTACAATGTAAAACTTGACCTTATAGGAACACTGTTGCATTAGGACACTACAGCCCTGATGCCCCTCATCAATTAGCCCCCCACCCCTGTGTGAAAACAAAAACAAAGTGAAATAAACTAAATATAAACTCTAAACTAAAAATTACAATTTTTTTTCTCCAGAGTCTTCCTTCCGTGCTGCCCCTACCTACTCCTCCGGTTGTGTCATCTCGTAAGCATGCTTCCAGGATGACGGTCCAATCCAACGCTCCTAATGGATGCCTCCTCATAGGGGAACATAGATGCACGCGCACCGCTAGCGCCTATAGTTTCTTCATAGAAAATTTGTACTTCCAGATGGTACTCCTGACTCCTGACATGAGTGAATAACTAACCACGTGGGCTGGGAAAATAAGAAATACACAAAAGGGCTAAAGGGGGAGGAAAAAGACACACAAAGAGCCGGGGGCAGTAAGAGACACACAAAGCGGTTGGAGGAAAGTAAAAGGCACACAACGGGCATGTAAGAAACACAGAGCAGCAAAATGGGGGATGAAATTCACTAAAGAAAATATACTAAGGAGTGGAAGACATTCACAATGGGGAATAAGGAACAAAAAGGGAGTAAGGCATTTAAAATGGGGTACAAGTACAAGTACAGATGCATTATTTATTGGGTGGGGGTGGGGCAAAATGCCTCTTTGCCTGTCTAGCTAAAAATCCTTACACTGGCACTGCCTGCTAGGAGAATCCAAGTGCAAGTCTGCAGCTGCTGGTACCCATATAAATCCAGGTAAGTTTTCAAACCATTCTAAAACATTTTGGTATATTACTGCTTTCGTTATTTTGTTTGCAATGTTACTTTGTGGAAGGATGAGGTGCAAAATGGATTGGCATGTGTTTACAACTGGGAGTGGGGTTGTGAGAAGACAGGGAGCAGTGCTGGATAGAGGAGGGTAATATGGTTCTTCCAGTAAGGGAGCAATATGAAGCAGTATATGGGTCAAGATGTAATGGGCTTTGGGAACATGACTGCTGACCCAATTTCACAGCCACAGCTTTATTAACAATTTTAAAACTAGCATTAACTTCTAATTGTCAGCTGATGAGGGTGGTTATCCCACCAAGTAGATATTACTTTCTTTTCCAGAGTCTGAATCAGCCTGCCTTCCGCCTTCAGCCCAAGGAAGCTGCAACTCCCCAATCCAACTTTGCACTTACCTTCAAACGCGCTTGGCAAGAACACCGCCACTGCATTGCCAGTTGTGGTGTTCACGACGACCCCACCAAGTCGTCGTACAAAGCAAGAAATAGTCATATTCAATTTATGATGGCTGCGCTCTAATCCTTTTGCATAAGGCAATTGCCTGGGGACCACCTCGGACCACACATGCGCACTAAATCGTGTTTCTTACAATTAATCAAGTCAACAGTTCTAATTCAACCAAGATCATTACCACCCACGTGAATTACTAGAGTGACTGCTCCGGACACAAACCTAGTTAGGGACACGCATTATTGGTACAGCTGGCTCCAGGAGAGACCCTAAATAACCCTCCAACAAACCTGAGCCACATCATTGGAAAACCCTAAGTTACAACCATAAGAGCTTTCTTCCAACCATCAAGCCATCCAATATACATAAGAATGCCCTAATATCCACATATAATGGGGGAGAAGAGGGAGGGGGAGAACCTACCAGAAGTTAAATTACAACAAATGGGGCTGAACATATAACTGAAAGTGCCCTGACTCCCATCTGCTCAATCTCCTAACCAATGCTGATGGGAAACGCAAGACACTAGCCTCCTTCAATACCTTAACAAATTGATACCATGTTTACGGAGCCCCATGCTGAGGAACCAACAATGAGCCTACTCCAACAGGTCAAACCTCCCAAAAAATCTACAGAATAGTTAAACCGAACAAAAATACCCTACAGATACCCCAATCCTAACCCAAGCACCCCTGCCTGACCCGCAGGGCCGTCTTTAAGGAGGGGCAAAAGGGGCAGCTGCCCCGGGCCCAGTTACTCCTTGGGGCCCTAAGGCAGCTGCCCCATGGGCCCCCTGCAGCACCTGAGGTAATCAGGGTCCACAGCCCTTTAATACTGCTCCAGACCGGGGCCCTGTAATATGTGGGTTGGCTGAATACATACTCACAGCCATAGACATTCTATGTCTATGCTCACAGCTAGCCCCCTCACACACTGCCCTGTGATCCCTTTTCTTCTCCGTGGCATGCTGGGAGGAAGTGAGGGCAGATCACCTCCTCCTCAGTGCCGCTGGGGAGGGGGCACACACCACATGGAGGACGCAAGCATTGTGGGGGAGAGGGACTGAGAAAGCTGATGGCAGACTCCCATCAGCCTGGGCCAGCAAGCTCCCGCTGGACCCCAGGGAAGCCACGTTTCTGTACCCAAAAGGTAAGGAGACAGGAGGGTGGCTAAATATTGTTTGTTTTTTGTTTTGCTTATTTCTGATATCACTTTTATTCATGTGTTGGTGTTTGTAATGTAACACACAGGGAATAAGTACATGTTAAAAATCCTAGAAGAACCTGGCAGTTCCCTATTAAATATAAATGTAAAAAGTATTTATTTTAACATATTATTGCATCAAGTGTTATCAAGGGCTGTACACCATTTCCAAATGTCACGTTTGCCAAATTCTGGACCAGGGTATGTAAGAACAGAGTTGAGACATTATATTGGCCAAGGTTGCTGGGAGTTGCTGTCAAAGAGCTGCTAGAAGGCAGAGATTAAAATATGTAAATGTACACATATATGTGTGTGTGTCTGGATGTGTTTATGTCCTTGTGTGTATCTGGCTGTGTTTGTGTCAGTGTGTGTATCTGGCTGTTTTTGTCTGTGTGTCAGTGTTTCTGTGTGTATGTATACCTGTGTATGTGTACTTGTGTGTTAGTGTGTATGTGTACCTGTGTGTGTGTTTGTGTGTTTGTGTGTGTTTCTGTATGTGTCGGTGTGTGTAAGTGTGCATCTGAGTGTGTGGTAATGCATACATCCCAGCATTTTAATGCCAACACAAATACACTCCTACATTCCATCTCTAGCACTGTACACCTATACACCCCTGCATTCATACCTTTATGTATGTGTGTATCTGAGTGTGTGTGTACATACCTGTGTCAGTGTGTGTGTGTGTATCTCTGTGTGTGGATGTGCCAGTGTGTGTATCGAAGTGCTTGTATCTGTTTGTCAAAGGGTGTGTATCTGAGTGTGTGTGTATGTATGTGCAAGTATGTGTCAAGGTTTGAGCATGTGTCAGTGTGCTTATGTGTGTATCTGCATGTTAATGTGTATGTGTATATGTGTTATAGAAATCACACAACATGCAAACAGACCCCTGCAAACACAAACATTACATACAAACACACCAGTTTGCAGAAACACCAATACTACACACAAATGTACACATACATTTAAAACACAACACTACATCCAAACATCCCCCTGCATGCAAATACAAAAAAATCCCTGTATTAAAATGCTAAAATTATATACAAACACCAACTCTACACACAAAAGTACACCTGCATTTAAAAGCCAACACTACAGACAATCACACATCCATGTATTCAAACGCGAACAATGCACACAAGTACACCACTGCATTCCAATGGTAACAGTACATACAAATACACCCCTTCATGCACACATACACTCTATACAATAACATGCTGACATTCAATTGCACAAACACTGCTTAAAAATACAACCCTGCCAGGATGGTAGATCCCCAGCTGGCATAGCATCGCAGGAGTTGCACCAAGGCACTCTCTACATTAGTTTTGCCTCTAGGTTGGGGTGGAGGGAGTGATTGCATGCCCAGGGGGCCCAAGCAGATGCTTGCCCAGGGTCCAATCAATATTAAAGACGGCCCTGCTGACCCGTCCATCTTAGATTTCCACATATTAACATCTACAAACATAGAAGATCACCGAATATCCGCCAGCAGCAATGGAGCTGCTAATCTCTGACTAGGAGCCACCAACTCACCTATCCGGAATGCCCCAAAGAAACAGAAAACAAACGCTACACTACCTAAAACAATAAATGCTTGGACTCCTCACTACACACCAGATTCAAGAAACCCAACAACTCCCAAAAATGCTGAACCAACATGGGATGATGCATATCCAGCACTCTCCTGCTATGCCAGCACCTAAGAATCTCCTGAATCCAAAACTTCCTAGTGATGTCCCTCCAACTGCCGCAGCCCAGAACCTCGTGTTTTTAACCAAGCCATCCAAGTACAACAGTGTTACCTCAAAACAACCCACGTCAGGCACGAGACACCTGTCCCAACTCACAAACCCCAGCCAGCTTGACCAAAACTACCAACCCGCTCTCCACAAGGACCAACTACTCTGATGCCAATGCTATTGTGCCTCCAAAACGAGATCCCATAAGGACTGAGGGCAGGGCAGCCTGTCGCGATCTGCCTCTGGCACCACCTCTCAGAAACGCTACCACTGGAACCAAGACAGCAATGACATTTAAAACACCAGGAACATGACATGCCTTTATCCACGCATTATACTGCAGACTTAATAAAACTAAGCACCGCAACAACATCAACAACGTAGGAGAAGATGACGTGGAGTGATTTATCACATGGACCACACTCATGTTATCCATGGAAAAATCACCACACAATCTCGCAATTCCTTACAAAACAGCTACAATGCCATGACAATTGGGAAAATCTCCAAAAATGTGAGATTCCTAATTAAGTTTGTCTCATGTCATGAGTCCAGCCACACTGCCATGGACCACCTCGCTTGAAGATATGCTCCAAAACCCCTGGAACTGGACGTTTAAGTAAAGTTAGTAAGCTCCACCTGCAACCAACACAACCTACCATTATAGTTCTCCAGAAATGAACTCCATACTTGAAGTCCACCTTGAGCTTCTGTTTCATCCAGGGTAAATTAAATGGTTACCGAATCCCAACCGTCTCCAAGGATAAACACAGACAGAAAGCCCGACCCATAGGGAGAACCCAACATGCTAATTCCAAGTCACTAAGCAAAACCTGCATTTGCTGCAACTGACCTTTTTCAACCCCTTTCACAAGATCCACCAAAAGGAGAAAGACCGCCATCCGGCAAGTGAAAGATCATCCAGACAGAATCATCACACAAAGAAAAGATAAAACCTTAGCTGGACCTTCCGTTTTTTTTGTTCGGCCACTGGAATCCTAAAATTTGGTGCCACTTCCCAAAAAATTCATAGCAAGTCTGCACACACCTGCGAACCCTAGAACTCATGAACAAAAAAATAATCCAAATAGTGAGTAAAGGACACAACACCAAAAACACCGAAACCACCCACTCCAAAAGGAAAAAAATCTCAAAATAAGAACAAGAAATCACACACCCCATCGGCAAACACATGTCATAATAGAAGAGCCCTTTAAAATTACCTCCCAGGAGGTGATAGCAGTTGGGATGAACAGGGAATAAACAGAACGCCGATTCAATATCCGACTTTGCCAACAAGGCACCTGCACCCACCTCATAGGCCAGCTCCAATGCCCTGAGAAGACATGTACAACTATATTCCTGATCAATGACATCATTCACCCACCCAGCCGCTGGGTTGGATAGTTGATGTATTAAACAATATGAACTGTACTCTTTTTTAGGAACCCAACCTAACAGCGAAACACAAAGGTTCGAAATAGGAAGGAAATCGAACGGACCCGCCATTCTCCAAAGCAGACCTTTCTTCCATCTTATCCTGCAGCATATGCTCCTTACTGAATATATGAACGAAATCCAAAACCCCACTGGCAAGCCATGAAAACATCCATTCCCCACTCAGGGGAAGTCCAAGGAGGACTTTGAAGAAGTCCTCCTTAGACCCGCCCTTAGCGGCAGCCTGCTTTTCATTGGTCCTCAATGAAGAGCCAACAAACACCCATTTTTGATAGCACTGGTTTGGGTGCCGGCTGCACCAGGAAAGGGAGACGGCCTCACCAACAACAGCCAAAGGCTGCCATCCTGCGTCCCAAAATCCAACCTGCGGCATACAGCCATTTTTTGGCAAAACTGGAATTCTGGGGCAAAAAAAGCCCTGCATATGCGCAGATGCAGCTGCTGGCACAGAGCCTACCATAGGTGCATTCCCTGCATCTGACGCAAATCCTGCCATTGTTGCAGCCACGCAGAAGGCATGACCCAGTGTCACATCTGGCAGCTATGGAAAAGAGAAGCCAGACTTTGACCTCAACCTTCCACTGCTGGGCCCGCATTTCCACTGCCACCACAGTTCGGTCTTGCAGCAGCGGACTGGGGGAAAGGTGAGTAGGAGGCCGACACCACGGTGCATCCCGGCCATCATCTTAGACAAGGCCCCGGGCACCATGCTACCAGGTAAATCTGCAGCATGCCCATCATTTCCTCCCTGGACACTGCACCCATATTCAGGTAGAAAAGACCCTGGCCTATTTTACTAAAGCGGTGAATTTAGGCAGTGGTGATTGCAGAGTGAACAGCTATTAATATAGTTTTAGTTTTTTTTTAGGTTTTTTTAGAAGATGAAAAGAGCTAGATTTGCAACAATCCTTCCTGTCAACTGGTGAGTGCCATCCCCTACCAACCCTTTTTATTTGTCCACTAGCGTGCAACAATGTGTACCCTTAACTCCAACCCCTTACTCTGGGCAGCAGCCATGCTTCCATTCCTTTTAGTCCAGTAAATCCCAAATCCCAATTCCCAAAAAATGTATAAGGGAAGATTGAACATGGGTTCAGGAAATTGATGCTTTAGTAGAGATAGCAGGTGTCAGGGTTGGAAAGAAGTGCACTTAGACAGTAGGAGTGGGCAATCTGAGCGTTGGTGGATAGTGGAAGGAGGTGTGAGTGATTGGTCCTTCTGTACTGTAGTTGTGCAGGTGGCCAGTAGGCACAAAGACAGTAAACTTATGTCTCTTTCTGCATCAGCCTCCTCTTCACCATAAATAATTTAGCAGTACAATATGTGTTTTCTGTAGATTCTCCACAACTAAAACAAAATATTATAACTTTTTATAAATTAATATTGAAGGTAAAGAAATGGAAATGATGGGTTTTGTTAAAAGGAATACCATTTTTACAAGTGTTGTTGACACATGAAATAACCTACCTGGAGAGGTGGTAGAGAAGTTTTAGAGAATTTTTTAAATGTACATACAGTAAGAAAACAAATGTGATTGTGAGTTTTAGTCTGTCATCAACATCCTTGGGACTGGAATTTCTAAATGTATGTAATCCTAGCAAAGTAATCTTCACCTTTAATGCAATACTTCATGTGCACACATTCAATAAATGTGCTGTGCAAACCTCTGACTGGTATCAATGCCTTTCACTTCTCGTAGCTATATCTTAAGAAATGTCACTTGAAATGGAGGGGGTGTGAGCACAATGAGAGTCATAGTCCATAGCAACTAAACCCTTGCCTGAATTCCTGCACGTTGTATCAAGCAGTACAAATGACTGTTAGTCAGCAGTAGTCACTAAAAGATATGGATGCAGAAAAAAAGTAGAGAGTGTGCGTGGGTGAGTAAGCAGGCATTTTCAATGCTGTTTATGGGAGTGGGTGAAAATGTATAGTATGAAAACCAGTTACAATTGGGAACAAACATAAAATATTCCTATTCTCTCTGTGATCTAACAAAAAGTCTTTAAATTGGGAAAGGGATCAGCTACTAACATTCTATTATTACAATATTTATAAAATTAGAGTTTCTGCACACACACCCACATACGTACACACACACACACGCACTCACACATATACACAATTTTACTTAGCACCTAATATCAAGATTAAATTTTAAACCTTAAAAAATTACTTTGAGTAAATTAACTGCCTGCACTGCCAGTACCTCGATGCTGTCAAACAAGATACCTAACAATATACCTTCCAAGTGTCCCTATTTAAGAGAGACAGTGTGTATTTTGGAACTAAATACTGCTGTCCCTCCTTTGTTTCATAATATATAAGTATAATTAGTAAGTTTCCCAAACTTTCTCAGGGCAGAATCACCAATAACCCTACCACCAAAAGTTAATGTGTTTCTCTTAGTCCATTTCAAATGTTGGGAGGTTTGTAACCAGGGCTGGTGCAAGGATTTTTGCCGCCCTAGGCAAAGTAAAGTTTGCCGCCCCCGCCCCCCCCATGACATCACAATGCCCCACCCATATGACCTGCCATGTTAACTAATGCTAGTGCTGCAGTGCCGCCGTGTTTACATTAAAAGGCCTGCAGGGACAGGCTATAGACACCAGAACCACTACATTAAGCTGCAGTGGTTCTGGGGACTATAGTGTTTATTTAATGTGAGGTAAATTAGAGATTAGTGCCACAAATAATATACTAGATTGCCTACTTACAACCAGATGAGGATGATGATGGGCTCTAGCTGCAGTCTGGCTCCACTGGTCTGGTGTAGAACAGGATCTATGGAGGCTGTTTGTAACTGTGGTCACAAAAATCAATGTTCTGGGAGAACGGGAAGCAGCTCCATTTTTTGGGGGCCCTTTACACAGCTCAAGGTCTGGGTCCCAGGGTCCACCAATGAGTTTGTTCACAGGGGGTGGAGTGTGTAGGGGATGTCCTGATTTGTATGTAAGGAATGCATTGTGTGAATTTGTGTTTGTATGTGTAAGGGCTGCAAGGTGTGTTTCTGTGTATGTAAGGGATGAAGTGTGTGAGTCTGTAAGGGGTGCTTTGCGTGTGTGTAAGGGGTGCATTGAGTGTGTGTAAGGAATGGATTGTGTGTTTCTGTGTGTGTAAGGGATGCATTGTGTGTAAGGGTTGCATTGCGTGTGTGTGTGTGTGTGTAATGCATTGTGTGTTTTTCTGTGTGCAAGGGGTGCATTGTCTTTGTGTGTAAGGGGTGCATTGGTTGTGATTGTGTGTGTGTGTGTGATGAATGTCAATCTCTTCCCCCCCCTGTCAGTTTCTTTCTCCCCCCCTCCCTGTCAGTTTCGATCTCCCCTCCCTGTCAGTTTCTTTCTCCCCCCACCCCTGTCAGTTTCTTTCTCCCCCCCTGTCAGTTTCTTTCTCCCCCCCTCCCTGTCAGTTTCTTTCTCCCCCCCTGTCAGTTTCTTTATCCCCCTGTTTCTTTCTCTCCCCCTCCATCCCTCCCTGTTTCTTTCTCTCCCCCCCTCCCTCCCTGTTTCTTTCTCTCCCCCCTCCCTCCCTCCCTGTTTCTTTCTTTCCCCCCTTCCCTCCCTCCCTGTTTCTTTCTCTCCCCCCTTCCCTCCCTCCCTGTTTCTTTCTCTCCCCCCCTCCCTGTTTCTTTCTCTCCCCCCTCCCTCCCTCCCTCCCTGTTTCTTTCTCTTCTCCCCCTCCCTCCCTGTTTCTTTCTCTTCCCCCCTTCCTCCCTGTTTCTTTCTCTTCCCCCCTCCCTCCCTGTTTCTTTCTCTTCCCCCCCTCCCTGTTTCTTTCTCTTCCCCCCTCCCTCCCTGTTTCTTTCTCTTCCCCCCTCCCTGTTTCTTTCTCTTCCCCCCTCCCTCCCTGTTTCTTTCTCTTCCCCCCTCCCTCCCTGTTTCTTTCTCTCCCCCCCCTCCCTCCCTGTTTCTTTCTTCCCCCCCTCCCTGTTTCTTTCTTTCCCCCCCCCCTCCCCTACCTATGATGTAGCGTGGCCGAGCGCGGTATGGTCCGCGGGTACAGGGAGCTTTTGTTTCCTGTACCCGGCCGGACTAAAAGGAAGTGAACACTCAGTGTTCACTTCCTGTTAGTCCAGCCGGGTACAGGAGACAGATTCTCCCTGTACCCGCGGACCATACCGTGCTCGGCCACGCTACAGTGAGGGAGTGACAGGAGGGAGCGCTGAGCGCTTCCCTCCTGTTAGTCCCTCTCCTCATGCTGCGCCCGGGCGGTGCGCCCTCATGGACGCACCAGCCCGGGCAAGGCTGCAGCCGCCTGAGGCTCTTTACAGAGCGCTCGGGCGGCTGCAGCATTAGGGGGGCCGGCGCTCCTGGCGGCGCCCCTTCCTAAGGGGAGCCCTAGGCGGCTGCCTAGTCCGCCTAACAGGTAGCGCCGGCCCTGTTTGTAACAGTTTGCAGCCCTGCCCGCCCTGTAAGCAACACACATTTTACCACTCAAACTCTTAATACACAAAGTATAAAATGATTCCTATCATTTTAAATAAGTCACTACCATATGGAATGAGACAGCGGTGTACAAGCCCAGCTTAGCAGCATAGACAACCATTTACCTTTGCGTTCATGCACTATATTTTAACAGTTACTGACGACAAACAGCTTTTTTAGGGGTGTGATTGGGGGTATGGCCAGGGCGGGACTGTGCTGAGAAATTCTAGATGACTTACTAATAACAATTTATGCAACTGAAATTTAATTTAGAAGAAGAACAATATAGCTTATTTACAAAGGCTGACTTCTAAACACATGTATTGTAGTTTAAAGATACATTATTGTGAGTATTATTTCTGTTATACACTTAAACAACATCAACATGGAAAAGAGGAACATTAGGATAGAAAAGATGGACAAAGAGGTTTATACCCAAATTAGGGACTGCCCCCCCTCCCCCCCTTAATAGGGACACTTGGGAGGTATGTAATCATTATAACCACTGAATTCTTTATTTTTAATGTTTGCTTCTCACATGAACAATTATGCAAATTCATTGAATTGCAACAGTATGCATATGGTAATTTAGCATTGCCATATATACATTAATGAATGCATGTGCGGAAAATTATTATTTGAATATTTAGTAAAAACAGAGTTTTGTTCTACAGCTATGCCATGGTCTCTTATTTCAGATGGCACACATAAATGCTGCTTCACTTTTAGATCATGTGCCCTATTCCTGACTAACCAAAGGTCGCCGAAATTGGTCACAAAAGATTTATTACTAATGATAGAAATGGAATGTCTGTGGCAGAGAATTGTTTTCAGCTAGAGAAAGCCTAGGATGTAAAAAAAAATACAGATTACTTTTAAGCTCCACTGTGGATAAGAAATAGCAGTTTATTAGAAGGGCTGGTGCTGGGATGGGAGAACGCTGCAGGGCAGCCTTAATGACTGTCATACCGATGCGATAATTAGGCTGGGTAGTTGTTTGTTACACTGAGATTCTGTTTGTAAACAGGCAATAGCTGGGATATCCTCTGGCGTTTGGATTTAATGGTGATCCCAATGATCACAAAAAAAGGATCTTGAAGTGATTAGCTGCGTGCCTCACAGACAGGATATGACAAGCTAGCTGCTATCGGTTTAGAACAGTTCCTTGAATCCTCATCATTAGAGCTTACATGTGATCAGGTAAAGCATATTTTCAAGAATAAATATAGAATTGTCATCACCACTATCCATTGGTTGATTTGCTCATATTATTAGACTGCAATATCCAAAAATCAAAAAATGACATTAGAAAATCTATGACAGTTGTACTTCAACAAAAACTGGTCAACTGGACTGAAAAACTGGACAGTTGGTCAAACTGAAAACTGGTCAACCTTTTTGATGGTAGAAGGTTAAATCAAGTTACTGTCTCATCTGTATTTATAATATAAAAAAATAATTTATATGTCCTTGCAATGACATACACAACATTTAGTCCCAGACTATAAGTAATAATATAATTAACAGTCATTGTGCGTTACAATACAAATGTGTGTCACTTATACTGGCTTATTGTATTGTGGACAGCGTTCCTTATAAGCATTTTTATTTTTGTACTGAAACAAAGAGGACTGTACTGTATACGGGATTAACCCCTTAAGGACCAAACTTCTGGAATAAAAGGGGTGATTATCCCAAATATTTTTTTTTTCTTCCATAGAAAAGAAGGGTGGATCGTAGGGAACCTTTATAATTAAGATATTAACATTCTGTGAACTGAAATGTAGGAGATTACGAAAGAAAATTACATGGAAGAAACTGAAATATGAGGGTGAACCCATGATAATGATATGCAAGACTAAGAAAACAATAGCAAAGGAGGGGGATTAGGATGTAAATGACATTGATGCAAGGAAAGGAGGCTTCGAAAAATGATGACACAAAGGACTAATTATATACAATAAGTGGCAGGCAGTTCACTAGCATAAGACTGAGCGAATTATGTCTGTCAAATAAAAATTCTATTCCTTAATTATATTTTCATGTAAAACAAAGAATATCCTAGCTGTCTGAAAATACATTATACTCTCACCTTTATTTGAAGCAATTCACCAGCATTTTTACACCAGCTATTTGCTTTCTATTTTACCTTCTTGCTTCCTGGTACCAACAAATCCTTAGGTAGGGATTATACCACCCATGCTGTTTTAACTAGAGCAAGTCTTGTAATATATTATCTTCTTTTTATATATACAGTATTTACTTCACCATTGGAGTTTTTTCTCTTTATTTTTGTCTCCATATATACCATGCATATTGCATTGCATTTGGAGCACCGGTATTGCCTACATCACCATATATTCTTAGATGGGGATTGTACTGTCCATGCGCAACACAGCAGAGCTCTTAGATAGCTCAATCAAATGTGAGTGGATCTCAAATAGTACTAACATTCTAATTTGTATCCTAATATACTGTATTGCACTACTACTGTGTTTTTTCTGTTATTCTGAGGTCTAAAGTATCATACCATCTGAAGATTTAAGTACGTATAATCTTTGGGTGTGGTATACGCCATTTTCATTTTACTATTTGTTCATTCACAAGGTTTTGGAATCCTTGCACTGTGTACTGCAGATCACACAAATAGATCCATTAAGCTATAGTGAGCGCCTATTACTTTTGCTTTTTTTTATTGGTCTACTGCATCTAAAAGAACACTGAAGTGTTTGGAAAACAAACATGCTTTAGTGTCCCTATACCTAGTAATATTGAAAAAGGGGACTTCTATACTTAAAAAAAAATAATAAAAAAAAATAGAGCTTTTTACTTCCCCTTTTCCAGCACTGAGGCTTCCTTGACACTGCTTGCCTCTCCTCCTCACACAATGTCATTGAGTAGGCATGGTCCAGTCCACGATGGTCCAGTCTAATGCTCTTCATATAGGAGTATTGGGGACCTGATGCACATGCATTGCAAGCTCCATGCACGCATTCTCCTTAGTGAGCCCACCCTTAATTATTAAGAAGGCATTGAATCAATGTTTTCCTTTGTGGGCCTCAACAACACGTCACCAGGTTTTACTCTGTCAGACAGCTACTAGAGGCAAATTTAATCCTAATGTAAACATTGTTTCTAAAAAATTGCAATATGTGTATTACACACACAAGAAGAAAAAGCCAACTGGTCAAATTACCTATGTGTGGCATAAAAGATTTGGACAAGGTGACTGCAAGAGAATTTCTCATCTACAGAGTAAAGATTTGGCAAGAGGAATATAGATAAAACCCATCATAAGGATCACAACAGAGAAGCATGTGAATGTTGTCTAACAGGGTAAGGTACAAGTCTTCCTATTCTCAAACAGAGCCAACAAAACTAATTAAAGCTTATGCAACTCATTCCCTCTGGTGTATGTGGTCCAATACAGCCAATTTCTTGTGGGCATAATAAATATATGCTAAAATGTATTGATGATTTATTGATGAACCAGTTTAGGAGAAAACCTCAGGCACTTCTAACAGACAGCAGTGGTGAGTAGCCATCACGCCATAGTAGTGCATTTTTAGAAGAGAAAGGAGTAGAACACTACCATACAGTCCAGAACAAACCGATGTAGCTGAAAGAAAGAATCACTATTTAATGGAGATGGTCAGCTGCATGCTGTCAGTCACAGTTTCCATAAATCTACTCGACTGATGCAGCTATGACAGCTACACTTCTCAAAACAGACTACCTACAAAAGCTACAAATAAAACTCCATTTGAACGTTTGGCAGAACCCCTAACATTAATCACATCAGATATTTTGATCCATAGCTTATGCATTTGTCCCAGATCATAAAAGGTCAAGAGTTAACAAAATAATTGAGATAGGCATCATGAGTGGATATGACAGTGATGTAGGATTATTAAAAATCTTTATTGAACTTGTATTGAATTATTGCACTAACTCCATTTTAACTGCATACTGTGTGACAAATCCTCCATTTTGTCCTCATAACCTGACTTCTTCATTTTAAAACTACATTACATGACAGAATTTCCCAGCACATCTAACACAATGGACAAAGACTGTATTTTCTATAAAGACATGACTAACTCAGGAACTGCTGAATCTCCCCTAACTCGCAACATAGTATAAATTGAAGGCCATGAGAACACGGTAGTAATGAAATGTTCTATTCATAAGAGACCTTGCACCTGACTTGACATCACTGACCGTGTAAAATGACGCTCAAGCCCCCCTTTCCACCGAGTAAGCCTTATGCTAGGGAAGATGGCGCTTGAGCCCCCTGTCCCCACCCGTGTCCAGAACAATACCACCTATTGGTGGGTGGACACCTAGCTAACCACTTAGTTTCTGAGCCAATTAATTAAATTTATAGGTGGACACTAATCCGGACACTTAACAATTAATCCAATTAATGATGTTTATTTGTTATTATCTGATATTCAATGATGACGTAAAATGCCTCTTAAAAGGGCCTGCGAGCCCGCTCTTGACTCACTTGCCAATAAATTTCCTCAAAGTTATTTTAACCTGAACTCTGTGTGTCAGACTGAATTACTTCAGCGTATATACGCAATTTAATTTTCTTAATTTGGACAGGAACAGATAGACATTTAAACATTTTGGTTTACTGCTAAAAAGTACCATAACAACAGTGGATGTAAAGGCTACAAAATCCTGAATGCAGAAACAGGAGAAGCAAAAGCGAGAAGTGTTTTTTTGTTTTAAAAAGGGAAAAAGCAAGTGATTATGACCATAAACTATGTGGAGAATATATGGAGCCAACGTTACTGCTGTACTCTTATATACGCATGAGAGTACGGTATTGAGGTCTTTTATCCCACAAATATGTAGGATACTCCATAGACACAGCCAGTTCATTGCAGCTGTCACTGGTGACTCGAGATTGTCACTCGAGATTGACTATTAGACTCCACCCTGAGTCTAAGAGAGTCAGGCGGAGGAGAAATTCCACACAGTCAAAATAATATTTTGGAGAGTGGGGAGGGTTTTTTTAGTGCCGCTTTAAAGATAAATTTAGGTTTGAATTAGGTACCATCAAAAAGAGGATTGTTAGTAATACTTGTTAGTCCCTAGTATGAGTGCGTTGGAGGACTTCCTACTGCTGGTAATACTTTGCTGTCTGACCACTATTATTTGTGTGCTGCTGGTCTTGCTGTGCAGCCATTTTGCCTTTGGGATCTTTAAATCCCAATGCTGCTGTTGCGCTAATTTAACTTTGCTAAAGATCAAACTGTATATAATCTTTAAAACTGTCTATGATCTTTACTGAGCATCATCATCTTTTTTGGGGGGGAGGGGAAATGAGAGGAATGGGAAATTTTATTTCAAATCTCACTGTATCAAGCTCTGTGTGAGGAAGTTGAGAATAGCAATCAGTTCATACTGATTGTCATAGACAGATTTAACTTCTAGCATTGTTTTAAAAGCCCATAGCTACAGAAAGGCACTTAGTATCTGCAAAGAGTTAATATGAAATTATGGTAACTCTATAGCAAGAGAATAATTGAAAACCCTGCAATTTTAAATAAGGAATGTATATTAATGAAAGGAACACTAACCTGGAACAGTTAAAGAGTGGGTGGAGGCTGATTACTGTCTAATGCTGATCATGATCTACATGAGATAATTGGAATATCCCCTGGCATATGGATTTAATGCTGATATCAACAAACATTAATAGCGAAACCCATCCAATCTCACTTAATCTCTTTCTGGCATCTCAAGCAACGGCTCATGGATGATTAAAGGCTTTTTATCACTCCATTTCAGTTTACATGCAAATGTATATGAACTAGCAGGCAGTATCAATACAGACAATGATTACTGGAAACTGTAAAGCATTAATAACATCTTGGATGATTGAAATCATGCTCATAACATTGATGTGCAGATGTGCATGCAACACATTTGATAGATTGTTATCCATTGTGTTGTAGGACACATACTGTGGACTGTATCTCTAAATACCTACAGTCCGGCAAAAACTGTCTTACAGTCATGGAAGATTCCAACCATGGCATGTCCATATTTGTTTGTGCTTTTCCTATTCCAGTTTTTTGGTTTTTTTTTAAAGCACCATTATGAGGGATTCCCTCATCCTCTTTCCTGAAATTGAGGATTTAAATCTGCATCTCTCCACTGGTGTTGAGGGCTACCTCTCTCTAATAACACATTACCCTAATCACACACTATCCTAATAACGCATTGCCCTAGTGACCTTAATTACCCTAACCACAGGCTCCTGTTTTACCTACTAAGGCTTTGACATGGATTTTTAGGGACTATCTATTAGGGACTCTTGCAGTACAGCAGGATTGTGAAATAGAGTAAATTTTCTCAGGCTTAGAGAGAGTAGGATTTCTGGAAGCAGCCCTCCAAATATATGCAAAATACAGTTTAAGGGAATAGTGTATGTAACAAATGCTCTTTACCATGGACATTTGCCACGAATTCCTGGAGGAGTGTGGAAGCTGGCCTCCTGCCTACCAACTATGTTCCAGGTCAGAGACCCAGGTCGGGAGTTAACCTCCCCAGCCGCCATTAACAGCTTTCCCTGGGTGCCCCTGGTTCGGCACTTCCCTTCATTCGAATGGAACTGTTAGGCTCTAAGAATTTTACAGGGTCTGTAACCCTTACGCTGCCATGGACTTATGCTGGTAACACATCCTGCTTTCCTTAATCTTTGTATAGGTTCACTGCAGAGAACAATTAATGTACAAATAAAGAAGTCATTATGAAGTGTAACCCCTTAAGTATCTCATATGTATGAGGTATGTCCGACAAAAACGGTCCTAAAGGACCGCGGACATACCTCATCCGTCCACGGTAAATGTGAGCGCTGGAAGCGATTGTTATCAGTTATCTCCTAGGCACAGAGATCTTTGGGAGGGGCTTGCAATGTATTGTGTGGAGACCCCCTGCTGGGGGTTGTGTATATAAGCAGGCAACTTGGCCATAATAAACCAGTTCCTTTACATCCTTCACTCCGTCTGGGCTAGTGTTTGGATGGACCAGCTATACTCTCTGCAAGAGAGCGTAATCACTTGAAGCTTTACCCAGGACCCTAATCCAGGGCGGGAAGCGATGGAGAGACCACAGCCAAGCTCCGGTGGTTAAGGGCTGAAGCACTCCTGTGTCTCAGAGGAGAGCTAGGAAGTGAGGTTGACGGAGGTACCCAGTCGGGATGCCAGGCGGTCCGTCACAGTGTACATACTTGTGAAAATTGTTTTAAATTCTGGATTCCAACTATTCCGTATATCTTTGGAATTCAGACCCAATACTTTTGGGTTGAGCACGTTGCCCCTTTGGAAGTGACCACAGGAAAGCATGAATTTGAGGATAGTCTCTGGAAGCAGTTTAAAGGGAACCTGCCACAGCCTTTCTTACCTTGTGCTCCCACACCGCATTGTCCCGTCTACATTTTTCCCTTTCTCCTCCAACAGTTATTTCAGTTTGGCCCTGCTTGGGGACTGTGTAAATTGCAAACTGCAATTTTATATTTAATATTATTATTTTTATTTATAAAAATATTGTTTATTTTCCCCACGCTGCTTCTTACTATGGCCCAGGGAGGAGGTACATCTGTTCACTGTTGATCCAGTGACAGCTTCAGGTCTGCACCTCAGCTGGGTACAGACTTGTTAAATTCTACTCATAAGCTCTGGCACTGCTATTTAATGCAATGTTCTAAACAGCTGGAGCTTGTGGAATGAGTACTGTTATTTTGCACCTGGCAGAGGTGCAGGCTAGTGTCGTCAACGCCCCTACCACTACACCAGGCCATGAATGCACACAGCAAGTTTGGCAATTGGATAGTTTGGACCCTGGATGGGGTGGCAGGGAAAATTCTTTGATTCTGCCAGAGAGATCTTTTTGGACTTTTTATTGGGATGGGGGCAGGGGTGTGTGAAAATGGAATTCCCAGAAAGCTATGAGGTTTTTTTTCCCATTTGAGGGATTGTTTTATTTTATTTCAAAAATTCAGTTTTATTTGGGAAAAAAAGTGAAAAAAATACTGTACACAGTGCATACTATGTGATAAAAGATTGGTGGACTAAATATTGCACAATGGACCATATGTATCAACGCAAACCTTCTGTTTGAGACTCTGCAAAATGTAAAGAACCTAATTATATTAGTTCAATTTCTTGAATTTTAGGCAGAGAGCTTGACAGAAATGCATGCTGTGTCTAACTCGGGGGAATTTTTGATGCTAAGATGACTAAAACACTTTATGATTTAGTCATAATTATGATTTGCATTACATATCTATCAGAGAGAGATTTGTAATGCAAACCATAATTAAAATAAACTTATTGTTAAGCTCCTCCCGAATTCATCATATTAAGAGGTCCCAAGATAAAAGACAAAACAAGCTGTGTGTGTATGTATATATACAAATATATACACCAATTAGCCACAACATTAAAACCGATCGAACATCGTGTAGGTCCCCATTGTGCTCTAAAACAGCTCTGATGCATTGAGGCGTGGACTCCACAAGACCTCTCAATATTTTCTGTGGTATCTGGCACCAAGACATTAGAAGCAGATCATTTCAATCCTGCAAGTTGCAAAGTGGGGCCTTTATTTGTTGTTCCAGCATATCCCACAGATGCTTTATTGAGATTCTGGGAAGTTGGATTCCAAGGCAACATCTTGTACACTTTGGCATGTTCCTCAAACCATTCCTGATCAATTTTTGCAGTGTGGCAAGATGCATTATCCTGCCTAGGCCACTGCTATCAGGGAACACCATTGACATTATTATTATTATTATGTTATTATGTATATAGAGTCAACAAATTTCGCAGCGCTTTACAGTGGGAGGACGAACAAACATGTAGTTTGACACCAGGAACCACAAGTTTGACACCAGGAACAGAGGGGTTGAGGGCCCTGCTCAACGAGCTTACATGCTAGAGGGAGTGGGCTAAAGTGACACAAAAGGTAAGGATAGTATTAGACAGTTGCAAGAGAGCAATCAGTCGGGAGCTATTAACAGTTTTATTGATACGCTTTTTATGAAGATTTGTGTTTTTAAGGATTTTTTTTGAAGGAGTGGAGACTGGGTGAGCATCTAACCAAGGAGAGAAGTGAGTTCCACAGGAATGGTACAGCCCTCAAGAAGTCAGAGGTGGGATCAGAGGTGGGAGTACGGACAGAAGATAGACGTAAGTCTTCACCAGAGCGTAAGGGCCTAGACGGGACATACTTGTGTATTAGGGAGGATAGATAGGTGGGAGCAGCATTATGTAGAGATTTGAAAGCAAGAACCAAAATTTTAAATTGAGCCCTATATCTGACAGGAAGCCAAAGTAAGGACTGGCAGAAGGGTGAGGCGTGGGCGGCGTGGGCAGTGCGGGCGTACAGGGAGATGAGCCTCGGCGCCGCATTCATTATGGACTGTAACGGCGCAAGTTGGGAGCACGTAAGACCACTGAGAAGCGGGTAACAGTAGTCAAGGTGAGAAAGGACAGTGGAATGGACCAGCACCTTAGTCGAATCTGGCGTTAAGTAGGGTTGGATACACGCAGATGGAAGTGGCAGGATTTGGAGATAGACTGGAGATATAACATGAGGAGGCCGGAGTAAAAGAGAACACCTAGGCAGTGATCCTGCGTGGTGGAGCTGATATTAGCACCATTGACTTGGAGGGTGACAGACACGGGAGTAACAACACTTGAGGAAGAAAAGACCCAAATTTTAGTTTTGGTCAACTTGAGTTTAAGGAAGTGGGCAGCCATCCAGACATGAGGGTATGTGGTCTTCAGCAATCTCTGGATAGGTGGTAGATGCCAAAATAGCATTTGCATGAATTCCAGATGGGCTAGCATGCTCCCCTTACTTTTTGGATAAAAGTAAGATTTTATTCTAAAGTGGTCCTCTGCTGATGTTTTATCCTTAGGTTTTATTAAACTAGCGGTAGTAGAGTACTTAAAAAAGTTTATTTTAAACATCAATATTCTTATAAAGTTCTTAAGGTCAATATACATATCAAAATCATTAACTCCTTTATTCGATAAAATTTTGATTGTTTGAACAGAATCCCCCTCTTTTTTTTCCTGCCCAAGCTTCATGAATGTTTATTTTCTCCCTCTGGAAGCCACATCGTTAGTGGCATTAATTCTATCACGGCCAGCCTTTCTGCATTTATTGATTTTTATCTCCATAAATATGCTCAGGAAGCTTTGTCTTACACTAAAGATACAATGTCTCATACAATAAATGGAGAACATAGAATGGGTGGATGAATTTAGCTGGGCCACATTGTATGTTCATATTAGAACATAATTAGTTTTTTTAAGGGAACTTTTATTTGCAGGTTAGAGGGACTGCCATTGTCACCAGGTGTTCCCCCAGTTATCCTAATATCTACATGAAGAGAATGGAAGATCTTTTGTGGGATTTGGCCATGACTGGAGGGCATGTCCGGTGCTCTGGTGGCATTACATTGATGACATAATTATTTGGAAAGTTGAGTCCAACCTTCTTAGTATTTGATGAACTTAAAATATTTTAACCGTAATGACTTTACCTTAAGATTCACTCCAGTGTGGGACAAGACATAAATTCATTTTTAGGATGTTACCCTCTTTTGTGAGGAGCTTAATGTCAGAACCAAATGTTATTTCAAGCCAACTGATGGTAACAGCTATGTCCATAGGATGAGCTGTCACCATCAGCCTTGGTTGAGAGGAATAGCCAAGAGCCAATTGACTAGGGTTAAACGCAATTGCTCTAATGTCCAAGATATTAAAGTACAGGCAGAACATATTAAACATGAACTGGTCCAGAGGGGATATAACATGAACAGTATAGGGAACGAGATCAAGGTCATGTCAAATATAATTAGGAATGAACTCCTTATGGATTCCAATAAGACTAAAATAAGTGAGCCTTTCAAGTATGCCTTTGTAACTCAGTAGAATACACATCATGGAGATGTAAAAAAAAAAGGTTATATGTAAAATATTAGTCAATTTTACCAAATTATCACATATTGGGTGAATTGTTACCCAAACAACCTCTTAAGATTCACAAAATAAAAAAACAACAGAATTTAAAAACCACAATAGCACGAAGTTACACTAAAAGGAAGTAAAAAATGAAGACCGTTTTAGAGGTTGTCAGAGATGTAATGCTTGTGTTTCTATAAAGCTGTACGCCTTCAACACTAGAGCGAGTTATAACTCTTATAAATGTGAGTTTTATACCAGCTTTTAATTTTGTAGCCATTTTACTACCAGACGTATTGCACTATCCTGTTTTGTATCTGCTTTTTCCACATACGAGCGAATTCCTAAGAAGGAGATCAGCGAGGAACTTTCCCCTGACCGTGGATCTAAAGATTTCTCATTCTCCATAGGAGCATATTCTAGATAAGACTTTCTCTTTTACTTGGACTAATTGTCGTTTATATATTGATTTCCCCTGGCGCAGCCTTATTTTGTTATTTCTTTTGTCTTATCTCTTAAGGGTTTTTGAGGGATTCCGTTATAGGGTTGCTGCCTTTTTGTTATTTAGCGCTTACTCTCTTTCTCTGTAAGCCATAATAATCGCACTTATGACAAGTCACGGCTTGAACTATCTTGCTTTGCATTTAATGCGTCTAGCTCATATATCAGTTTCCCATTTTATGTTGCATTACTGAAATAAATTAACTTTTGCACAATGTTGTAATTTTCCGAGTATCACCTGTATTGGATCCATGGACTGCAGACATTGGAACCATAGGGGTTAAATGTAGATATTCATTTGGTTTGTTTTTTGTAAAGGTGCTACCTTAGTAGGTTTTTTTTATGATAAAATAAACATTAGATTAATACTTTTTGTTTTATCACTATCCAATCAATTATTATTGATTATTAATGAATTATATTTATGAGTTTTATGTTGTTTGGGAAAGCTAAGCTTTGGGAGCCCTATTTTCTGCCTTATATATGCAATGACAAATAATTAGGTATATGTTATTGTAATGTTGTATTCTAAAACTTTTTTTAATACAGTACACTGTATTTCACATATGCACTTTATGTGGTAAATGCACCTAATTGGAGTTGAATGCACTTTATGATGTCGAATGCATTTTATAATAATGTGCACTCTACTTCTTATGTAGCACTTTATATAACATAGAAGGTGAAATGATTTAGTTCCGACCGGGCATTCATTCACCTAATAACTTTCAGCGCACTATCTAGGTCTTGGATGATCTATATACAATCCCGATCACATGATCGAAGAAAATTAGCATACTGATGTCAGTGGAACACACGTGAGTGGCTAGGTGAGACACAGAAGGAAATAATGTACGTGGAATAACTGGAACGCACAGAAGTGCGACTTGAACTCTTACGTCAACAAGGGTGGCATACAGGAATATCATATATACCTGAAGTAGAGGGAGTTAACAAATCGGAACACCGTAGGATTGGTAAGAAGAAAAGATAGAGAAACGATAGAGAAATCGCCGGACGAGGATTAAGGAGGCCCACTATACCACTTGAGACTGCGCCCACTGAGCCAGTGTGCACTAGTAGTTTGCCTAGCAGTAACGCTGGCCCTAGCTGTGTAAGCAACCATGAAACTCTTATATACAGCTAAAAGAAAGTCAAAGCTTCATTGCACATGCAGAGCTATGGATGTCATGCTTAATGAATAGTGCACTCAAATATAAATAATGCTACCATTTATTAAACATGAAGAAGAATTAGGTATCCTACTATTGCCTGGTTAGCTCTCTTTTTGATACATTTCGCAGGTTGCATATGATGTAAGGTTTTTGCAGGCATCAATAATTACAGCAGCCATCAAGAATAATTGCTAACCTGGTTAAGAAGGGAGGGGGTGGAGAATATTTCTCATTTGCATCTGAGCAACTAATGCAAACATAATCAGTTTACCATTACATATGGAAATAATAGCACATGTATTTTTATTGGAATAAATTAGAGTCTGTTTTTATTTTGAGTTAATCCCTAACATTAATTTGAAAATAATGTATCGCGGATTGTGATGGAAACTGTCTGAATGTCACTATTCATGTGCCTTAAGCTTGACATGTCACTAAAAGAACTGTATTGATTAAATGTTGATGAAAAACTATTTTAATTTTCTTTAAAATGGTTCAGCAGTTTTAATATACATTTTTAATCATAGTTTACAAATAACTATAACCACTTATAACGCCAGTTGCATTTGTGGACTCCTTTCTCACATCTGATTTTTGTACCATCTGCAAGAAACATAGTACAAAGACACAAAGTGAGCAGCCAATCCACAATGTGAAAACAGATGTGTACTGTAAAGTGTTCTTACACAGTGGTAGTTCAGCAATTATTTGTAAAATATTAGGTTTGGCAGGTGTTAACACATTTCAGTGTGTTCTTAATGTCCTTCTATCAGAAAAACACTAACATTAATAACCTTTAACGACAAAGCCATATTTCTTATATGAGACAAAAAAACTCACCAGAGATTTTTAGTGTCACCTAATTTGAGATGGTCACACCAAGGCCCACTGAGGCAATAACTGCTTCTAGTCTTGTGTTTCCTAGCTATTCTTCCCCAGCTTGGTTATTTATCTTTTTATTTTCTAAACTTCATTAATTAAACAAATGGAAGAAAAAAAGAAATTCTCATCAAAAAGGAGAGGTTGACCAAGACGCATCATTAATATGTTGGAATATTTAGATGACAAAGCTGATTTAACTTAAATAATTTATTGGTATTCCAAAAGTATCAGCAGCAAAGCATACATGGTCTCTATGTAACCCATGCAAATTTGGAGGGCAAATAGTTCCAAACTTTTTCATTAAGAAGATACAAGATGTGAACCATCACTTGCTGAGGACATTTGTTTTATGAGTCCGTTACCCTTAGTATCCTCAATGCCTTCAGTTCATATGTATCATACCCACCGTCACATCTTGGTTCCCTATGTAACAAAGAATCACACACTCAATATTCTGTTTCTCAATTTCACTTTAATTTCAGAGTCTCATATCCTTTGCCACTGAATCTATTACTCTCAATTCAGTCAGTTTCTGTTTCTTCAGTCTTTCCTCTTTTACCCTCAGCTTTCAGGTCACCTACCTCAGTACCTCACTTTACAGGTTTCTTACTTTCAGTTTCCTGATCATTTAATCCCTGTCCACTAATACTATTATACTCATTTATAATCTCAGTCTCATGATCTCTAATTCTCATTGTCAAGATCACTTTTATGCCCTCATTGCCAAGGTCACTCTTAAGGTCACTCTTATGCTCTCAGTTCATGGGTCGGTGTCAGTTCCATCAATCAATCTTAAATTCAGTGTCCATGTTTGTTAGTTTCAGTCTCAATACAGTACCCTCGGCCATTTGTGCCCATGAGACTCTTTATTACAACTGATTACTATTTTTAAAGCAAATCTACCATCAACTTTTCATTTTTTTTAATTTATGAAATTTAATTAAACTCAATGATGTATATTAATAAGTAATGATGTTTGTAGGGTCAATTTTATTGCTTGTGCTTGATGTATAAAATTATACATAATGACTGGAGACTTTTTAGTTGTATCAGTGAAATATTTAAAAAAAGATAACAGTACAGACCAACCCAACATGACTGCCCAGCCAAATTAAAAGTGACATTTTCTCACAAAAACAGTATACATCAATATATCATTAAGTTTTATCAAATGTAATCCGGAAAAAAACAAAAACAGAAATTAGTCTTTTAAGTCATTTACCACAGTCTCCATGTCTCCTATCAGTAAGTGCTTCATATCCTTAATTTCTTGTTCTTTGTTCTCCATCTCAAGTCCCAAGGTCTGTTTTCCACTATCCACGTCTCTTACCCTCAATTACCTGGTCTCCTACACTAAGTTACATGCAAAGCTGCCTTACACTATAGGAATCCTTATAAAGGATGAAGTGAGATGAAGTGGTGTGGATGCCTATAGTGTCCCTTTAAGCATTCTACTTTCTTACTTCAGTCTTCAGTTTACATTCCTAATTTATTCAAATAGTATTATTCTGAGCCCTGTACCAAGTGAGATAAACCATCTTGCAGCATATGGAGCCATTTGGACGCTCACGCTATTCAACAATGTCCGAATTTTGCAAGCCAGACTCCTAATAGGAGTAAATTTGAAATTAGCCAGACTGAATTCCGCCGGACAGACCCGTATGCTTCAATTTAAAACTATTTGACTGCTGGAAGCACTAACAGCATTGGGCAAATAGTTAAATAATCCTCTGTGGCACAAGGGTAAATTATGTGGCGGCTGGCCATGTCTTGCTATCCCGCTATCATATTAAATTGTTAAAAATAAATAAATAAGAATCCAGTGGGGGTCATTATTTCCATATTACTCTAAGGGAGGTTTAAAGCATCTATTTTTCCTCATGAGAATGGGGGCATGGGGTGGGAAACGTTATGTTAAATAATGGGGGTTCATCTAATCACTATCTGTCCCCACCTGTGGCCAGTGGGAGGAGGATATTTAATAAAAGAAAAGGTGGGCATCCTAATGTCCTCCCCTGCCACTACCTATGACCAGTAAGGTGGAGGGTATGATATTATAAGGGCCTCCCCCTTGCTTCCACCTATTGGCAGTGTGGGAGAACTAATAATTATATTCAGGGGGAGACCTAATGTCCTCAACTAGGCCCCCACCCATTGTTGACAAGAGGGGGCGGTAGGATCTAGTGTCCCAGCCCCCCACTCATGTGCAGCAGCTTTGAGTTCTAATTAATTAAACAATGGGTATGGGCATGCAATTGCCCACCCCCCAAATAGTAGCATGCCCCACTTCTTCTACCTCCTGGTGATTAGGGTTCCTCAATCCCCTAGCCAACCCCTTTTAAAAAAAAATATCTATATGCACTTACCCAAGTAATAGAAAGGGGGGGGGGGGATACAACTAATACATGTAAAAATAACACAATATGTACATAAAAAAGTCAAAATTAAATGTTTTTCTAATTGGTTGATTTATAAATGAATCAGTAGTGCCACGTTTGAGAGAAACCCTCTCAAGACCTTATGTCCTTCCACCAGTCCCCACCCATTGGCATTAGATTAACCCCTTATATTATAATAGTCCCCACCAGCTGACTATGGGTGGGGGCACGGAGGGACATTATGATGTTCCCTCCTTTTCTGTTATGAAATAGCCCCCACCCACTGGCCACAGGTGCTATAGGGTATATTTTATTAAAGATCCTCCAATCAAATCCCACAAGTGGGGGCACAGGGGAGAGTATATCAAACCCCTTTATTTAACTAGTTTTAAGTTTAGTAGATGATCCACCGCTCTGCAGATGTGGGTATGCAAGATTTTAAACCTCCCTTATAATATTCTTATTTTTATTATATTTTTAAAAAATTATATTATATTTATTTGCTTTAAAAAAAATACTTACAATTATTATTAATTTGCAAAAAAATCAAGTGAATGAAAATTTATGAATTTGCATCCTGCCAGAAGCATTTAGTCCTGAATTTCAATTAAACCTGTGCTTTGTGAATAATACGAATCCTATACATGTGAAAGCGTGCACAGAATGCATCCTGGTGATTGATGCCGGTTTGCTCGGGCTGACCAAATTCTGACCATATTTGCCTTGAGTAAATATGAGAGGTGCCATTGCGGTCACAAATCAGTCATTTTAATTTGATTTTGTCTATCTCTCCAAAATCTGTTTAGTGAATAACCCTACAAGTCTCCTTAGTGTAACCACTCCAGGTCTCTTGTGCTTTTATGCTCAATGCCAATGTGTCTTATCAAAATACTTTTAATCCTCTGGTGTGTTTCCCTCAGCTTCAAAATATTTAACATCATATGGGTAGTGTAGCTAGTGTAACATGCCTGTTGAGATACAAACTAAAAGTGCTCTCATAGTGCTGCATCTTATGTTATACATTTTATGGTTAAAAGGAGTGTAAATAAAGTTTGTTGTTACTCCTTCCTTTTCCTCCTGAAACAGGAAGCAGAAGCTGGGTTAGTTTCAATAAAGACACAGAAGCAAGAAGTTACCCGTGTGTTTTTTTCCTCCATCTTTATATAAGGTTATTCTTATATACCCGGTTTTCCTACCCTAATAATCAAAATGGCAACAGGTTATGGTCCAAGGAGGGATGCAGGAAACCGATGGAGCAGGCTTTGCTTTGATGGAGATAAAAAGAATTATGAACTTTGGGAGACTAAATTCTTGGGACATCTGAGGTTGCTGAAACTCAATGAAACCATCCTGAGTGTACCTACAGACACTTAAGGTGAGGATGAAGATCACAATAAGAAAGATGAAGCATATGCTGAATTAATTTAATTTTTAGATGATAAAGGTTTGTCTCTGATTATGAGAGAAGCAGGTCATGATGGAAGAAAAGCACTTAAATTATTAAGAGACTATTGTGCAGGTAAAGGAAAGCCCTGTATAATTAGTTTATACACTGAACTAACATCTCTTCAGGAGCACTGGCAGATCCGGGGGGGGAGGGGAGAGGGTAAGGGTGCAACGGGGCAATTGGCACAGCTCCGGATCTCACAAGAGTTCACTCTCACCACTGCGACCACCAGGGATTCCCCACTGGACCTCAAGGGATCAAGATTTTTTTATAAAAAAGCCCCCCTACTCTCCTCATCACACATTGCCCCCCATACACACACACATTGCCCCCCCATACACACACTGCCCGCACACACACATACACTGCCCCCCCATACACACTGCCCCACATACACATACACTGCCCCCACACACACTCATGTAAGCTTATTGAGCAGGGCCCTCGACCTCTCTCTTCCTGTACGTCCAGTTGTCTGGTTACCATTACATGTCTGTTAGTCCACCCATTGTACAGAGCTACGGAATCTGATGGCGCTATATAGAAATAATAAAATAATAATAATATGAACACACTGCCCCCCCATACACATACTGCCCCCCCACACACACACTGCCCCACATACACACATTGCCCCACACAACCTACACATTCACACACTACACCTCCCCCCACACGCACTGAACATTTCACACACACTGCACCCCTCACACATTGCAACACTCACACACACCCCAGCCCCTATGCCTTACTACAGCCCCACATCCCAGCAGACCCCAGGTAAGTTGCCCCATACACCCTACACATTCACACACTACACCCCCCACACACAAACTGGACCTTTCACACACACTGCACCCCTCACACATTGCACCACTCACACACACAACTCCTCCTATGCCCTACTACAGCCACATATCCCAGTAGACCCCAGATAAGTTGTCAAACTGTTCTTAAACGGTTTGACTACTTACTGTGGGAGTGGGTCCTGGCACCATAACCACTATACAGAGCTGCAGTGGTTATTGTTCATGGATTATTTATTTAAATAATCTACAAGTGCCCCTCCCAAAATTAGGCTCTTGATCTGCCACTGTTCAGAAGTCTGTGTGTGACAGACTATATTGTACGTGCAGAGCCTGCTATTACAGCACTGAGAAATGCTGGAGAAACATTAAGTGATGGACTGTTGATTGCAATGATTTTGAAAGGTTTGCCTGAATCATTTAAACTGTTTGCCATCCACATTACACAGGAAGATGGGAAAGTAACTTTTGCACAGTTTAAAACACAGCTGAGAAGTTTTGAGGATACTGAAAAATACTCCACTAGTGCAAATGATGATAATGTATTAAAAGTGGGTAACACAACTCCAAGATGTAAACTCTAACATTATTTGTTAAAATTGCGGCCAAAAAGGACACAGGGCCAGAGTGTGTTCAAAGGTCAATCACTGTCGTGTAGCTATTGCAATAGCCCAACACACAAAGATGCAAATTGTAGACTTAAAAAGAAAGACAATGTCAGACAAGCAACAGATGATGCCGATGATGGACACTTATTTGCTTTTAAAATAGAGATGACAAACTAGATGGGTTAAAACCAAAAGGATTAATGGTTGATATAGGAGCAACATCCCATATATTTGTGAAGCAGTCACCAGAATATTAAGAGAAGAGAATAAGATTTTAGAATCCCAAATTAATTTTATTATAGAGGGTATTCTGATTATTTTAACTAATAATTTCTTCTGGTTTTAGATTCTTTTATCTTCAGAAAAGAGGTACGACAATGGGGACTGGGTTTGCCCCCAGCTATGCTAACTTATTTATGGCTGACTGGGAGGCAGACGCTGTATGGGGCGATCATAGCTGGCGGGCAAATCTAGTCTGCTATTTTCGCTATATTGGTGATTTATTTTTTATCTGGAATGGGCCAGAAAGTTCTCTTATCTTTTTTTTAGAACATTTAAATCATAACGATAAGGGCATTATTCTAACTACTGAATTTAGCAGAGAGGAAATCAATTTTTTAGATCTTAATATTTTTATCAAAGAAGGCAAGATAAACACCAAAACCTTTTTTTAAGGTGTGTACAAATACTGTAAATGGCCAAAAAAAGCTGTCATTATACCCCGTGGCTTGAAAGTGCCCCAAAAAGTCAGTTTTTAAGACTAAAAAGCAATTGCTCTATACCAGAAGATTTTAATACACAAACCACCATTTTAAAAAATAAGTTTTTAGAAAACAATTACCCGGAAAATAAATTAAACTCTATAATTACGAAAGTAGAGCTCAAGGATAGAAATAGTCTCCTTAAATATAAAGAAAAAAGTAAAAATAAGAACGTTCCTTCAATCCCAATTATATTTGACTATAATAATAAAAATAGAGACATCAAAGAAATTATTCAAAAACATTGGCACATTCTACTTCAAGATAACGTCTTGAAGGATATCATCTCCACAAAACCAAATATCTTTAGAGGTGCCCCTAATTTTAAAAGCCTTCTCACTAAAAACTATACAAAAAAAAAGACAATTAAATCCTCTACTTTATCTAAAGCTAAAGGTTTTTTAAATGTAGAAAATGTATCATATGTAGAACTACAAAAGATTTGGTTCCAAATAAAATCACTCATTTTAAATCCAATATCACGAATAAAACATATAATATAAAGCACTTTATCACATGCAACACAAAAAAATGTAGTCTACCTACCTAATTATAAAGATCATTTATTAAATAAACACATTTTATATGTCTTTTATAAGAAATAGAATGTTAATGTTTACTCTCTACAAAATTATATATCTTTACTTCAATATTTATCCTGTTAATAATCTTATTTATCTTACTGCTAATGTTGTCTTATAAGAAAAGGGTATATATGATATATTTTTACTTTGTCTCTATACTATTTTTTATAATATTTATAAACCCCCCTCTCCCCTTGACAAAACCAGTATATTGCTTGTGTTTGCCTTGGAGGGATGGGGGCATTTGAACTTGTGGCCCTCAGGGGATGGGTATATTCTGCTGGTGGTACACAAGCCCACTGACCTGTTTTTCCAGCTCAAATGAAAATTTGCCCAGTCAACTATGTAACATTGTTTTTAGTTTTTCTACTTCCTGTTTATATGTCCTTTGACCTTTGAAACATGCCAAGTGACCTCATTTAGAGTCAAAGGTCAAATAAGACACCATTTTCAATTTGATGATTGTTTGGACCTTATATAAACCCACAAGGCCCTGGGGAGAGAGCGCAGCTAAGCGGACAAGGGCACATGTAGGAGTGTGGGGATAGATACAGGGGAAGGACTTGGGAAGTGTGCATGGGAGGGGTTAGGTTTAAAGGGACTCTATAGTCACCATATAAAAGCAAGAAAGACAGGTCCCCCAGCCTTCCTTCTTGCTTTTATATGTACTTTCATTTATTAAAAATAAATTTCGAGGTGTTTTTATATTAAAAACTTACCTCCGTTCCAGCGCCGAGCTCCCCGCTAGGCCGCGCCCCCTTTTTCGTCAAAATGACGAAATCGCGGGGCCCAATGGGACGGCTTCGCGCTGCACCAATCGCGTTCTTCATAGAGCGGCATTGAATGCCGCCCTATGAAGAACCTGAGCGCTTTACCGCGCATGTGCGCGGAATGCGCGTTCGCGAGCTGAGCTGTCTGACTGACAGCTCAGCTCGCTTTCTAAAATTATCAATAAGGGGGGGGACCTACTGTCCCCCCCCGGCCCCCACCCCTGTGCGGCGGGTGGGGGCCCTAAAATTATCAATAAGGGGGGGACCTACTGTCCCCCCCCGGCCCCCACCCCTGTGCGGCGGGTGGGGGCCCTAAAATTATCAATAAGGGGGGGACCTACTGTCCCCCCCCGGCCCCCACCCCTGTGCAGCGGGTGGGGGCCCTAAAATTATCAATAAGGGGGGGACCTACTGTCCCCCCCCGGCCCCCACCCCTGAGCGGCGGGTGGGGGCCCTACAATTATCAATAAGGGGGGGACCTACTGTCCCCCCCGGCCCCCACCCCTGTGCGGCGGGTGGGGGCCCTAAAATTATCAATGAGGGGGGGGACTTACTGCCCCCCCCCGGCCCCCACCCCTGAGCGGCGGGTGGGGGCCCTAAAATGATCAATGAGGGGGGGACCTACTGTCCCCCCCCGGCCCCCACCCCTGAGCGGCGGGTGGGGGCCCTACAATTATCAATAAGGGGGGGACCTACTGTCCCCCCCGGCCCCCACCCCTGTGCGGCGGGTGGGGGCCCTAAAATTATCAATGAGGGGGGGGACTTACTGCCCCCCCCCGGCCCCCACCCCTGAGCGGCGGGTGGGGGCCCTACAATTATCAATAAGGGGGGGACCTACTGTCCCCCCCGGCCCCCACCCCTGTGCGGCGGGTGGGGGCCCTAAAATTATCAATGAGGGGGGGGGACTTACTGCCCCCCCCCCCCGGCCCCCACCCCTGAGTGGCGGGTGGGGGCCCTAAAATTATCAATAAGGGGGGGACCTATTGTCCCCCCCGGCCCCCACCCCTGAGCGGTGGGTGGGGGCCCTAAATACAAAGGGGGGGGACCCTAGTTAACCCTCCCCCCCCCCAAAAAAAATATCTCCCTACCTACCCCCCTCACCCTAAAAATAATGAGGGGGGACCATTAACTAAAAACCTGTAAAAAAAGAAAAAATGAGATAAAATCAACTTACCATTCGATGTTTTCTTTCTTCTAAAATCTTCTTTCTTCAGCCCCAAAAAAGGCCAAATAAAAATCCATAATAACCGACGCAATTAAAAAAAAAAAAAAAAAAAAACGAGCGCAAAAAATAATAATCCATCTTCACCCATGGAGGGCTCCGCGCAGACTGAGCTCCGCAGGGCGGGGGAAGGCTTATAAAGCCTTGCCCCGCCCTGCAATTATGCTAAGAACACTCTGATTGGTGGGTTTAAGCCAATCACAGTGCTCTGTGTCATTTTACAAGCGTGGGAAAGTTCTTTGGAATTTTCCCACGCTTGTAAAATGACACAGAGCACTGTGATTGGATGGATTTCAAGCCATCCAATCACAGTGCTCTGTGTCATTTTACAAGCGTGGGAAAGTTCTTTGGAATTTTCCCACGCTTGTAAAATGACACAGAGCACTGTGATTGGATGGATTTCAAGCCATCCAATCACAGTGCTCTTTGTCATTTTACAAGCGTGGGAAAGTTCTTTGGAATTTTCCCACGCTTGTAAAATGACACAGAGCACTGTGATTGGATGGCTTGAAATCCATCCAATCACAGTGCTCTGTGTCATTTTACAAGCATGGGAAAATTCCAAAGAACTTTCCCACGCTTGTAAAATGACAAAGAGCACTGTGATTGGATGGATTTCAAGCCATCCAATCACAGTGCTCTTTGTCATTTTACAAGCGTGGGAAAGTTCTTTGGAATTTTCCCACGCTTGTAAAATGACAAAGAGCACTCTGATTGGCTTAAACCCACCAATCAGAGTGTTCTTAGCCTAATTGCAGGGCGGGGCAAGGCTTTATAAGCCTTCCCCCGCCCTGCGGAGCTCAGTCTGCGCGGAGCCCTCCATGGGTGAAGATGGATTATTTTTTTTGCGCTCGGGTTTTTTTTTTTTATTCCGTCGGTTATTATGGATTTTTATTTGGCCTTTTTTGGGGCTGAAGAAAGAAGATTTTAGAAGAAAGAAAACATCGAATGGTAAGTTGTTTTTATCTTATTTTTTTTTTCTTTACAGGTTTTTAGTTAAAGGGTCCCCCCTCATTATTTTTAGGGTGAGGGGGGTAGGTAGGGAGATAAGTTTTTTTTTGGGGAGGGGGGGTGGGGGGGAGAGGGTTAACTAGGGTCCCCACCCCCTTTGTATTTAGGGCCCCCACCCACCGCTCAGGGGTGGGGGCCGGGGGGGGACAATAGGTCCCCCCCTATTGATAATTTTAGGGCCCCCACCCACCGCTCAGGGGTGGGGGCCGGGGGGGGGGGCAGTAGGTCCCCCCCCCTTATTGTGAATTTTAGGGCCCCCACCCGCCGCACAGGGGTGGGGGCCGGGGGGGGGGACAGTAGGTCCCCTCCCTATTGTGAATTTTAGGGCCCCCACCCACCGCTCAGGGGTGGGGGCCGGGGGGGGGACAGTAGGTCCCCCCCTTATTTTTTATTTTAGGGCCCCCACCCGCCGCACAGGGGTGGGGGCCGGGGGGGGGGACAGTAGGCCCCCCCCCCCTTATTGTGAATTTTAGGGCCCCCACCCGCCGCACAGGGGTGGGGGCCGGGGGGGGACAGTAGGTCCCCTCCCTATTGTGAATTTTAGGGCCCCCACCCGCCGCACAGGGGTGGGGGCCGGGGGGGGGACAATAGGTCCCCCCTTATTGATAATTTTAGGGCCCCCACCCGCCGCACAGGGGTGGGGGCCGGGGGGGCAGTATGTGCCCCCCTTATTTTTAGGGCCCCCACCCACCGCTCAGGGGTGGGGGCCGGGGGGGGGGAGGAGAGTAGGTCCCACCCCCCCCCTTCAACCACTATTGTGGCCGGACAGCATCCCTGTGGGTTCGGGCTTCAGCTGTCAGCTGAAGCCACGCCCACAGCAGTGCTGACAGGCTGTCAGCACACAAAGCGCGTTCACAGTGCTTTGTGTGCTGATAGCCCGTCTGATGCATTCACCCAGAATGCATCGGACGAGAGGCCTTTTTAGGGCCTCTGAACTCGGAAGTCCCTCTGGTGGCCGTCTGATTGACTGCAACAAGAGGTGTTCCAAGCTTCTAATGTAAACACTGCATTTTACAAGAAAAAGGCTCCGGGTAGCTGTAGCACTCACCTAAACAACCTCATTAAGCTGAAGTTGTTCAGGTGACTATAGTGTCCCTTTAATGTAAGTTAGTGTAGGGGAGGTCTTACCTCAGTGCCACTTGGGTTACGGGCCAGCAAACAGCTTTCTGTCCTCCAGCTCCTGTTTGCCTGGGCCTGCAGATTGACACAGCTTGAGGTGATGGATATTGAGGCGATCCTGTCGTCCCTCAGGGCTGCTGCTGCGCTGGATGGTGGCCGGCAACTGAGGGAGCAATTCCAACGCATTAGTGGAGGTACCGTGGCCTACCCTCCCCTGGAGCACCCCCTGCGGTCTCCCCTTCATCTTCCCATGTGGTCCCTGTCCCTGGGGGCCGCACCAGCAGTGGCAGTCATTCCCGTCCGCCTGCCAGGCTGTCTCCTGACACCACTCCGGGACCGAGGCCTCGCCAAAACCGCGTGTCTGGGGCTCCAGACACGCAGCCTACTGCTGGAGGCCGGAATCTGCGGCCTACTGCGGCCGCGCGGGTGGCACGCCCTTCAGCCACGAGGCCTGCCACCTCCTCGCGGCCTGCGCCATCATCAGCCGCCCGGCCGGCTACTACCAGGCTGGGGATGCGGCCTGCAACGGCCGCGCGGCCTACTGATGCGGCTGCCGTGCGACCTTTGGAGGATCGCGGGCCGGGGCGGTGGGCAGCGGATCCAGTCCTCCGGGCCCGCCCAGCAGCGGTCCAGGTCCCCCCGCGGCCGGCGGGGGGGTAGGGCGGTGAGTGGGCCCTCGCGGGCCGCGTGGGGTACTGTGGTACCGCCGTTGGGGGTCAGGGGGGGTCCCCTTGCCCATCAGGAGCCTCCTCTGACAGTGAGGAAGGCTCCCAGGGCTATGTCTCTCCTGTCCCCCCCCCTTCCCCTGTTTCCTCCATTTCTTCTTCCAGGGGGCCCAGCTTAGCCTTGGCTGGGCCCCCTGGTCCCCCGTCTTCCTTCCCAGTGTCCTCTGTCCCTCCCCTCCCCCCACCCTGGCTGGTGGGTCTGCCCCTGCTATTTCAGCTTTCCCCACTCCTCTGTTTCCCCCCCCATCCTCTGTTTTCCCCCCTTAGGCTTCCTCCTCTCTATTGTCCTCCCCCCCCTCTGCCTTGTCTGGGCCCCCTCCCCCCCTGCAGGTCACTTACCTCGGCCATCTCCTCAGGGGCATGGGCTCACGTCTGCTCTGCTGCTTTCTTCACAGGATACTGCTGCAGTTCATGGATCCGTCCAGCAGGTGGCTCCTGGAACACTGCTGATGTCTTCTGCTGCTGCTGGAAATGCTGAATCTTTGCCTTCTGTGAGCGCAGCGCCGGGCTTGGATCGCCAGTCTGCGACCGGTAAGTACTTTGTTCCCTCTGCCTCTGGCGCTGCGAGTCCCGGGTTGGGGGGGTTCCTCTCGGGTCTTAGGGGTTTCTTGGATCAATGGGAGGGGGGATGGCGGTTAGTGGGGGCACTTTGGTGGACAGTCAACTCCGGTCGGCTTGGTCCCCGGCCCTGCTCCCTCCTGCTGCTCAGGCTTCTCCCCCTCCTGGGCCTCTCCTCGGTATGGGGGGCAGTGCGGTGCCCCTGGGTGCTCCGGCACCCGTGGTGGCCAGTGTGGGCGCTGCCGCGGTTGATGCTGGTCTTGATGGGGGGATCCCGGACGTGGCGCGGGGTGCGGCTTACATGTGCTGGTCTGGCCCTCTGGGCTTGCACTTGAAGCAGGAAACGAAGGAGAAACTTTGGAAAGGGGAATTTGTGGAGATTTTTTCTCTCCTGCCGCTGGAGGAAGCACCTCCCGTGGCGGACAAGGACAGTAAGGAGTCGGAAAAGGATAGGAGCCGCAAGATTCCCAAGATTCCCTTTGGGAACTGGATTCGGGCGTCTATTTTAGCCAGCGTGGTTGGGGAAAAGTTTCCCCACAAGGGCTCCGCGCTGTTCTGTTATCAGGACACGATCTGGAACGCTTGTCGCACCTATGGGGGGCTGGGTTGGTGGAGATACGGCAAACAGTTTCGTCAGCGGCTGGCAGTGCGTCCCTCTCTGTCATGGGATCAGATGGATATCGGCCTCTGGCTTTCCATCATGACTCGGCCAGCCCCTCAGCAAGGCGCCTTTTCGTCCTTTCTTGGGGGGGCCGGTGGGGGCGCGCCTTCCTCCTCATCGACCTCAGGTCCCAGGTCTGGCTGGTGTTGGAGGTTTAACGACAGTCACTGTAAATGGGGGTCTTCCTGCTGGTTTAAGCACGAGTGCTCCGGCTGCAGCGGAGCCCATTCCGCCTCTCGCTGTTTCAAGCGTGGGAAAGCGGGTGAGAAAGGGGACATGGAGGCTAAGGGCGACGACTCCGGTACTCGTAAACGCGATGTGCCTGTGGCTCGACCTTTATAGGAATCGGGCCGCGGCGCGGATCCTGGTGGAGGGTTTTGAGCAAGGGTTTTGGATCCCGTTCTCTGAGCGCCCTCCGCTGCTCTCAGTACGAATCTCAAATCGGTGCAGGCTTTCACTCAGGTGGTACGGGAGAAATTGGCTAAGGAGGTCTCATTGGGGCGGATGGCCGGCCCTTTCTCCTCCCCACCGATGGCTAATCTGCGGGTTTCTCCTTTGGATGTGGTGCCTAAGAAGGATCCCGGGAAGTATTGTTTGATTCACCATTTGTCGTACCCTCGAGGGGGTTCGGTGAATGACGACATTTCCACTGAGCTTTGTAGGGTCTCCTATGCTTCCTTCGATGCGGCGGTTCGCATGGTTAGGGCGGCGGGCCCGGGGGCGTTGCTGGCTAAGGCGGATGTGGAATCCGCTTTCCGGCTGCTCCCGGTGCATCCGAGTGCCATCATCTTTTGGGGTGCACCTTTGAGGGTCAATTTGTTGTGGACATGTGCCTCCCTATGGGTTGCTCGCTGTCCTGTTTCTATTTTGAGTGCTTTAGCACTTTTCTGGACTGGGTGGTACGGAGGGAAGCTGGGGTCTCCTCCCTCCTGCACTACCTCGACGATTTCCTGTGTGTGGGTCCAGCGGGATCGCACGTCTGTGCCCTCCTGCTGCGAGTTCTCGGGGAAATGTTTCAGCGCTTCGGAGTCCGGTTGGCTCACGACAAGACGGTGGGTCCGGTCACGTGTCTGAGCTTCCTGGGCATCGAGATTGATTTGATGGCCGGGGAATGTCGGCTGCCGCAGGATAAGGTGGTGGACCTGCGACTGGCGGTGTCCCAGGCCTTGGGGCGGCGCAAGATACAGCTGCGCTGCCTGCAGTCTGCTGGGGAAGTTCAATTTTGCCTGCCGAATCCTGCCTATGGGGCGCATCTTTAATCAGCGCCTTGGAGGCGGCAACGTCAGGGGTAGTTCACCCGAGGCATTTTATCCGGCTTACCCGGCCCTTGCGGGCTGACTTAGCCTTTTGGGATTCCTTTTTGGCGCCCTCTAAAGTGAGGTCCTACTGGCAGGCCCCGGAGGTCTCTAACGCGGACCTCCATTTGTACACCGATGCGGCGGGCTCGGTGGGTTTTGGGGCCATTCTGGGCGCAAAATGGTGCGCTGACTCTTGGCCGGAGGCCTGGCAGGGAACGGGGCTCCTTCGAAACTTGGCGTTTCTGGAGCTCTTTCCTATTGTGGTGGCTCTGGAAGTGTGGGGTTCTATGCTGGTGGACAGACGGGTGGTCTTCCATTGTGATAATTTAGGAGTGGGTGCAGGCGATCAACCAGCTGTCTGCTGCCTCTCCCCCCGTGGTTCGCTTGCTGCGGCGCCTAGTTCTGCGCTGTCTAGAGCTGAATGTATGTTGTAGGGCGGTGCATATCCCGGGTGTTCGTAATGTGATGGCCGATGCTCTCTCTCGTTCACAGTGGGACGTGTTTCGGGCAGTGGCTCCGCAGGCCGAATTGGTGGGTGTCCTGTGTCCGACGGAGATGTGGTCCTTGGGTCTGGCCGACTGATGGAGCTGGTCCATGGGTCGGTGGCTGCGGCCATGTGGGACCGCTATAACAAGGTCTGGAGGGAATAGGACGGGTGGGAGAGGTCCCAGGGGGGTTTCGGGGACTCCTCCGCTCGCCTACAGGGTTTGGTTCTTCTCTTTCGGGATTGGGAGGCTGCAGGGTTGTCTCCCTCGGCCGTTTCGGCACGCTTAGCGGGACTCAGCTTCCTGTTTAAGTTGCGGGGTTGGGACGACGCTACCAAAGCGTTCCTCATACGCCAGGCGCTGAAAGGTTTGCGAGACTCGAGGCGCCCGGTCTCGGGCACACTCCTAACTACTTGTGTGAGGCGTTGCACAAGGTGTGCCATTCGGATTTTGAGGTTTCGGCTATTTCGCCTAGCCTTTTCCTTGGCATTTTTTGGGGCTATGCGGATTGGGGAGCTGGTGTGCCCCAGCCGACGGCAAGTGGGGGGGTGCTGTTCGGGGACGTTTCATGTACCGCTGACCGGACCTCGTTCAGGATTCGCCGCTCTAAGACTAATGTCTTGGGGAGGGGTAAGTGGGTCCGGTTGGGGTCCGTGCCGGGTTCCGGCATCTGTCCTGTTTGGTCTTTTGGGGAATATTGTGCTCTGCGCACTTCCTCCGCGTTGCCGCTCCTGGTGCATGGGGATGGTAGTTTCCTTTCCCATTTCCAGTTTATTAGAGTTTTTCGTTTGGGGCTGGAGGCTGTGGGTTTGGATAGCAGGGAGTTTGGGGGCCATTCGTTCCGTATTGGGGCGGTACCGAGGCCTCTAGGCTTGGCATGCCGGCGCAGGTAGTTCAAAAGATTGGTAGGTGGGACTCGAGACGTTATGTTTCCTATGTTCGTCCGGCCGGTTTATTGACATGATTTCTCTCCGCAGTTTCATTTCCCCCCAGGATCTGGATCATCGGGCACTCCTATGTTTACTGGGCTGGGCAGCGTGCGGCGATGCGGCCTGGAGGCGAAAGGTTGGGTTTCACGCCTTCCGAAGCAGAGGTACGATGGCTCGGGGCAAGGGGTATGAGGTGGTCCCAGCTCCTACCCGAGTTAGCGCAGTTGTCCCTTCTCCTGGGGGTTCCGAGTGTCCTGTTGATCCACCTAGGGGGGAATGATCTGGGCGTGGTGCCCATTTGGGACTTGATCTCGTCGGTGAAGCGGGACATAGCCCACATTATGAATTTGTTCCCCGGGGTGCGCTTGGTGTGGTCTGAAGTCATTGCCCGCAACTACTGGCGTGGCGCCAGGAGCCAGAGTGCGATGGAGCGTTGCAGACGCAAGCTCAACAGGCGGGTTTCTCAGTTTGTTTTGGGGGTTCAGGGGATCCCCGTCCGCCACAGGGTTTTTGAGCGGGAGGCGGCTCATTTTTTTTCGGGGGAACGTGGTGCACCTAACGGAGGTCGGGCTCGACCTTTTCAATCTTGCCCTTCAGGAAGCTGTGGAACAGGCCATGGGAGGTTTTGGTGGGGTTCCCCGCTGATTTAGGGGTAAAGCAGCGGGTCTGGTGGCGGGGGTATGTCCTTGCCAATCAAGTTTGAAGGGTTATGTCTAAGGATGGACTAAGTTGGATGTTTATTGGCAAGGACGGTTGGGTCGCTGCATAGCACGTTGTTGTTATTATATGTATATATGTTAATTTATGATTATTTATTTCTAACAGAAAGAAGAGTTTAACAAATAAAGTTATGGATGTGTTATGCAGTAATTTATTTATGTTTTAATAAATGCTGTGGCCTTTTCATCCATACTAAGTTGTCTGTCGTTACTGGGGGGGTTTATTGGGGTTATCTATGTTATGTGGTATCGTAATTCCCCACTACGTACATACATGTGCCAGGCTAACATTATGTACACTTGAAGAAGCCTTTTGTGGCGAAACGCGTTGTTTTTTAATCTAAATAAAAGTATTTTTTCAGACTATTTTAAATACTTTTATATTTATCCTTATTTTGTTACCTTATTTTGTTATCCTAGTGTTTTACCCAGGTACATGGAAGGTTCTTAAACACAGGCTTGTGAAGTTTATCACAAAGAGAGTTTTCGAAAAACAGACTCAAACTGATTTGTTAGATGATGATGAGGATTTCTATAGAGAGAGCTATGCCCAACCTATACCAAAAACAAATGAGAATGGAATTGAGTGTCCAGAGATGATCCAAATTTCTGAAATAGAAACTTTTAGGAAATGAGAACAATGGTCAGGCAGGTAATGACCATAGAACACGTTACCATAAAAGACACAGAAAAACTCCTCAGTACTTGGAGGACTATGTTTCAGATTTTGAATGTGATGATCAGTTACTAACAAACACTGATTACTGGTACAAGGTGTTTGATGTACCACAAACCTTTAAAGATGCTATAAGTTCACCTCAGTCACAAAATTGGCTTAATGCTATGACAGAGAGATTCACTGAAGAAAAGTGACACATTCGCTTTGACTACTTTACCAGACGGTAAACGTTTAGTTGGGTGTCGATGGGTGTATGCAGTGAAAAACAATGTTGATGGGCTCGAAACATACAAAGCCAGATATGTCGCTAAAGGTTATAGTCAAGTAAAAATAATTAACTACCAGGAAGTTTTTTCTCCAACTGCAAACATTACATCAATATGTATTTTATGCAAATGGCAGCACATTATGATGTACTTCTTCACCAGATGGATGTGAAAACAGCCTTTTTACATGCTCCAATTGATTGCGAGTTTTATGTGGAACAACTAGAGGGATTTGAGGTAAAGTCCAAGCAAAATGAGAAACTAGTTTTTAAATTGAACAAGTCATTTTATGGTCTAAAACAATCAGGTAGAAATCGGAACAAGATGCTGCATGATCATTTAAGTGAAAATGGGTTTGAACAAAATCCAACCGACCACTGTGTATTTGTCAAACAATCTGGACATGAGATAGTAATACTGTTAATATGGGTTGATGATCTCATTATCGGTTCCAGAGAAGAAACAGTACTCAATGACATGAAAAAAATGCTTACAACTAAATTTAAGATGACAAATCTTGTGAGGATTAAACATTTCCTAGGTATTGATTTTTGAACAAAGTGATGGTTTGGTAAAGATGAATTCAAAATAGATACATATCAAAGATTCTGGAGAAGTTTGGAATGACAGACTGTAAACCCAGATCAACACTACGTGAACAAAACTGGACCATGATGATCACAATGATGCTGTAGATACAAAAAGAGATTGAGAGATAGTAGGTAGCTTGCTGTATGCAATGACCTGTACAACACCGGATTTAAGCTGAGTGATCAGTAAACTCTCACAATGCTTGTCAGAACCAACAGAACAACATTTAACCACAGCTAAGCATGTGATGAGATACTTAAAGGACCACTATAGGCACCCAGACCACTTCAGCTCAATTAAGTGGTCTGGGTGCTAGATCCATCTAGGGTTAACCCTGCCTGCTGTAAACATAGCAGTTTCAGAGAAACTGCTATGTTTACATATGGGTTAATCCAGCCTCTAGTGGCTGACTCGTTGACAGCCGCTAGAGGCGCTTCTCACTGTGATTTTCACAGTGAGAAGACGCCAGCGTCCATAGGAAAGCATTGAGAATGCTTTCCTATGGACTGACTGAATGAGTTGTGCTACAGAAAGTGTAGTGAAAGCTTGAAGCTCGAGGTGGATAGTGATGCTGATTGGGCCTCTGATGTGAACGATAGAAGGAGTACGACTGGATACTGTTTAGTCTAACCAAGAATGGTGCACTAATTGTATGGAAGTTGAAGAAACAGACCACAGTAGCTTTATCTACGTGTGAAGCTGAATACATGGCATTGGCTGCAACTACACAGGAGAGTATGTACCTTGTGCAGTAACACAAAGGAATGGACAATGGGTGTCACTATGAACCAATACAAATCTTTGGGTACATTCAAGGTTCAATAGCTCTTTCAAAGAATCCTGTTTGCAGTCAGAGATGCAAACATATTGATATAAAGTACTACTTCATTAGATCAGTTATCAGTGAAGGTATCATCGTTCTTGACTATTGTCCAACTGACAAGATGATAGCAGATGTTATGACTAAGCTTGCAACAAAGTCCAAGTTAGAAAAAAATTTGAGCTATATATTTGGAATGTAAGTCATGTAATATATGAATATGCAAAATGACAAACTTGATAGCAAGTGGGGGTGTTGAGATATAAACTAAAAGTGCTCTCACAGTGCTATAACTTATGTTATATATTGTATGGTTAAAAGGAGTGTAAATAAAGTTTGTTGTTACTCCTTCCTTTTTCCTCCTGGAACAGGAAGCAGAAGCTGAGTTAGTTTTAATAAAGACACAGAAGCAAGAAGAAGAAGTACCTGTGTGATTTTCTTTCCTCCATCTTTATGTAAGGTTATTCTTATATACCCGGTAATCCTACCCTAATAATCAAAATGGCAACATTGCCTCCTATCCTCAACTAACCTTCCCTCAGTTTGCGTCCAAAGTGTCTTATCTACAGTCCACATATTTACTGTACAGCTTTCTCTAAAATCATGTGTTTACTGTTCAATACCCTTAGCCTCTTCTCAATAACCTTACCTCTATCTCCAGGTCTCTTACATTCATACAACTTGTCTTGTGCTTGTACATTTCTCCACATTTCTTCCTGCTCCAGCATTCACTCTAAATGACTTGTTCTCTTCTCTTTAATGTTATGAAGAAATACTGTAATGGAAGCATGTCAAACTCAAAGTCTGGATCGGGCCACATAAACAAGGTTTAAGTTTATGTGGGCAGCAAAAAAAAAAAATACTGTAAATTTTCATAGAAACTTAGGTTTATTTTAAAAAGTACAGTATAAAAACAGCATTCCCCTCTAATAAACCACAGCACCCCCTCTACTAAATCCCAGCCCCCCCCCCACTAAACCACAGCACCCTGTGGAAGTTCTGATCATCCTGCTGACACACACTGTTACGGTTGCCTCCAGGCTGGCTGGAAGTTGGACCGTAGAAAGGATGCTCCTAGCGCTTACCAAAGGACCATCAGCACTGTAGCCACCATAAGCACTGCGAACTCCACGAACCACCGCTGCTGGGCTGGTATCTCGCCGTCTGCTCTGCGCCCTGGACCTACGAC